>NW_026125052.1:15275000-15947500 GCF_943737965.1 Phodopus roborovskii | reverse complement strand
GGGGATTCGTTTAGGGCGCAGCAGAGGCTAGAATAAGTGATGGCCACGGGACTTGATATTTGTCTAGCTTAAGTCTGCTGTACAGAGACCTGAGAAGTCCCATCAGAAGTCTGGCCTAGAGTGCTCTTGGGGTGGGGTCCAAGTCATCTGGAAGATGGCAATGGATATGAGCTCTCGGCTGTCCCCATCTGTTTGCCAAACTTAGCCAGGCTGACCTGTATCACATGTTCACTTCGTCATATTTATGACCCTTTATGGTGTGCCAGGCTTGAGCTTAAAGCACAAGAAAACTACAGTCCAGCCTTTGGGAGTTTTGTAAGATGGTCCCTTTTGTCTGCAACAGTGTCTTCTCATTCTCAACACTCAAGCTCCCAAGTTCTCCAACCTCCTGAAGTAAGCAGTCTTTATAGAATGTGGGGCTGTGGAAGCAGAAGTGTGCTTAATTTATTGAAATTTGTTTGGACCCATTCATTGTCTGATTGGACCTCTTCTTCGGATGACACCATCACACGTTCAGCAAAAATTAAGAAAGAAAACCAAGCGTTGGTGGCACGCCTTTAGTCCCAGCATTGGGGATGCAGAATCAGGTGGATCTCTGGTCTACAGAGATAGTTCCAGGACAGTCTCCAAAGCCACAGAGAAACCCTGTCTTGAAAAACCAAAAAATTAAGAAAGAAGAGTTTTGTATGAAACACTGTTTCCTGGCTTCCAACAGCCATTGTCCCTTAGATCTCACAGTGAGAACTTTGACCTTGTTCTTGTTAGCTGGCAGCTTCTGACCACAGTGTGCATGTGGTGTCTGGCCAGGAGGCATTATTTGGCTTTCTGCTGTCTGATTCCCTCCTGCCTTCCCCTTATATGCCACCTCTGCTGGCTGCTTGGGAGCTAAGAGTGAACAAAGAGGCCAGTGATTTAAGCTGCTTTTCTTGTGTGGGTTGTTTGTAAAGACAGGAAGGGTTTGTGAGAAGCATCACTTGGTGTGAATGTCTGAGAGAACAGGTGCCGCAATGACCCTGACTTGAGCAGAGGTTCTTGCAGTCCTGCTGGGTCTGGGGGCGGCAGAAGTGGCAGCTGTCCTGGCTCACACTCCTGTCCCCTGTAGAGCTTGTCCTGAAACAGAGAGGGAGACAAGCCCTGCATTGATGAGACTCCAGTTAGTAACATCCTATCTATGTAAGTTTATAACTACACAAGCAAAACAGGCATGGGAACCCAGCAGGGTGATGTACCTGTGACCTCAGTCCTTGGGAGGTTAAGGCAGGAGGAGTCCAAACTCCAGGCTGGTGAAACTGTCTCCACAAAATGAAAAAACGCAAAAACAAACAAAAACCCCAAATCCCAAAACCAAGCTAGATTTACCTACAGAGTAGCAGGAGGGTTGTGGGCCAATGGAAATCTCACATCCTTCCTACCTGCTGTGTAGAAAGCCTGTGTTCCATGCTGGGGTAACAGCAGGTGCGGGCTGAGGCATGCAGGTTGGCTATCTTTTTAATATCCTACCTCACCCAGGCAGGGGAAGGGGAGTGAGCCATTGTTCAGCTGTGGCCTCAACTCCCAGTCCCTGTGATGAGCATGGGGGGGAGGGGGTGTCTGTGCTGCAGAAAGGGCCACACTTCAAGTTGAACTTTGGCTCGGAGCTGAGAATCTGCCACAGTCTGATTGACAAGTGCTGCTTTGGAGGCCAGGCTCCATTTCTGTCAGGAATGTTGAATCACTTAGGCAGGATGAACCTTGTCAGGCATAGTTCTAGGTAGCTTCTGTCTCTCTTGGTGCACAGGGACAGTGACTGAGACTCTTGTAGTTGCCCATCAGTCATGGAATCCTTGAACATTATGTACATTATGCCTTTTCCTCCCCGTGGGTACAGGAAGGAGAGGAAAGAATGTCACTGGAGGTTTCCATCTTTGCCTGAGATTTAGCGCTGACTGTGCTTCCTCTGGACTCATTGGGAACCTTTCTACAATGGAGAGCTGAGAAAGCAGCTTGGTGGTAGGAAGGGTTTCTTCTTTCTTTTCTATTTTTTAGGTGTGTGTGTGTGTGTGTGTGTGTGTGTGTGTGTAGGCATGTAGAGGTCATTAGACAATTAGACACTTAAAAACATTAGACACTTGCACTTTGAATGTCCTAGGAATCAAATTCATGTTGTCGGGCTTGGTGGCAAAAACCTTTACCCACACTAAGCTACCTTGTCAGTTCTCAGAGAAGAATTTCTTATTCTTTCTAGGACAAGACTCTAGAAGCTGAGGGTCTTCCTCTTAAGAGATGGCAACAATCTGATTTGTCTTTGCGTCTGTCCTCAGTTCTACCCAGCACTTGAGGGAAAGGGATTAGGGAGCTAGCTCATCATGCTCTTTTCTGGCTAACTCTTGGCAAAATACTCATCTTGGTTACCCAGTGATGTTTAAATACCTTTGCTGGACTGGAAAGGTGGCTCAGAGGTTAAGAGCACTGATTGCTCTTCCAGAGGTCCTGAGTTCAATTTCCAGCAACCACATGGTAGCTCACAAGTATCTGTAATGGGATCTGGTGCTCTCTTCTGGCCTGCAGGCATAGATGCAGACAGAACACTGTGTACATATAAATAAATAAATCTTTTAAAAAAAAAAAAAAAAAGAAAGAAAAAGAAAAGAAAACCTTGCTGGAGTTGCTAGAGTTCGGACTTGGGGCTGACACTCTTAGGGACTCCATGAGGCATCACCATGATCTTTTCCAGTGTGGGGAATGCATTGAGACTAATCCCAGATAAAGAGACTTGGGTGGCCTGGGCATGTACGGGGGTTCTGTCTGACTCTGAGCACACCTCTAGAGTGCTCACATGGTTCCAAGTTATCTATCTGTAAGCTGGGTGATGGAAGCACCCCTTCATTTCCCACATCTCCCTTCCTAAGTTGGTTGCTTAATGGCTTTCCATGAAAGTCCTTCCCAGAGCTCAGCCTGGACTGTGGAGTGCCTGGCATCAGGGCCAAACTTTTCTGCTCACTCTGCAGATGAGACATGACCTCAAGTACAGCAGTACCAGAGTCCTAGACCCTATTCAGTTCTCCTTCCCTGGCCCCCAAACTGTTTTCCCTCTGCCAGGGCTGGTGGGATTAATAGAGCATCACACCACTGTAACACCACCTCCATAAAAACATGCTGGCTTCTTGCTTTCAGGAATATTTAAACAGTTTCACAATTCTCTAGCCCATAGTTAAGTCTAGACAGTAAATATGGGTTTAACATACATTGAACAATTACATTTTTATATAAAAGCTCATCCTGTACCTTATTAAAATTTGGGTGTCTTTGTTCTCTTGGTCATTTTCCAATATAGGCAATATCTTTTTTATTGTATTAGTGTTCTGAATATTTTCATACTAGAGAGAAGCTAAAAATGGTCTATATACAGGCAAGGTAATTGATCTCATATGTATTTCATTTTATTTTATTTTTTGGCTTCACTATGTAGCCCTGGAACTCACTGTGTAGTTGAGGCTGGACTCAAACTCACGGGAACCTGCTTTCCAAGTGCTAGGGTTAAAGGTGTGTGCTACCACTCCCAGCTCCCGTCATTTCTAAGCTTTAGTTTTTCCTTGTTTTATGCAAATTCTATCCCATGGGCATTTTGTCTGTTTGTTAACTTGTAACTTTAAATTTATATATTTAGTTAAGTTTGCAAATCTAAAGTATACAACTAGCTAAAAATTTTAATTAATTTTAAAAAGTGTTTTCCTGCTAAAAGCCATTATTCTAGTGACCATACTTAGGGCTGTTGAGGTGGCTGCACAGGTAAAAACACTTTTGCCATGCCTGCTGACCCAAGTTTAGTCCCCAAAATCCACATGGGGGAGGGGAGAGAACGGACTCCCCAGAGTTGTTCTCTGGCCTCCGCTTAGGTGCATTGGCACATACACACATCCATGATAAATAAATAAGTATACACATTGAAACTTACTCCTTAGCAGATATGAGTATGTTGGTAACCTTGGTTTTTCTTCATCTCTTAGCCTTTCCTAAGTTACGAGTCATGGGTTTGGCCTCTGCCATCACCTTGCTGTATGTCTCTGGACAAGTCACTTCACCTTACCTCATCTTCTTTCTCTGTAATTGACATAGTTAGGATTAGGACTAGGCGGCCCTTTAAATTCTGACAACCAAGGAGTCAGAATTAATTAAGTAGCTAGCCTGTAGTTTAATAAACATGCCACTTGGAATCCTACCTTCCTCTTAATTCTATGTTGGATACCCTAAGTTTACTTAACCTTTACAGCAACCCAATGCAATTAGCATTAAATAATACCATTTTGTAGATAAGGAACTAAAGCTGACAATGACCACTTGTGTAACACAGAACCAACCAGCTGACCAAAGCTGGAATCAGTGCCCCTCTCTGAGCCCTAACTAACCTGTCATGCTGAGGTTGGGTGATAGGGACAGGGGGCTTCAGGCAGCTGCTGTTGCCTCATTTTTCTTCCTTCTGGCTCTGCAGCCTGGCAGTCCTGCCAAAAGCTGTCCTCGGTTCCAATGTGCCTTCGAGGTGGTTTCCCTGGGAGGATGAACTGAGGCCTCCGAAGGGACCCTTGGTTCCATATGGCTTCGTTTTAATATCTGCCCCCTAAGCCTTCGAGCCCAGTTACCTCTCCTGCTCAGGCCAATGCAGCCTTCTCTTAAGCTAACAAGTTTCAGGAGGCGGCTGTGCCTTCTCCAGCTCAAATATTGATTTTTTTTTCACAGGGTAAAGGATAGCTGAAGTATCTGGCTCGACCATCTCCCTGGAGCTCTGGGCAGGGCCACTTGGTTCTTAGTCCTGTTCCTACCCCCTCACCCAGCAGCTAACCTTAAGTGACTGCATCTCCACCCACCTTTTGGCCTACAGTCTGCTTTCTCTGATCTGCTCCCAATCCAGGCTGTGCTCACTTGCAGCTAGAGGAAGTCTCTAAAGCAAACAGGAAGCACCAGAGACACCCACCAGCTGGAGTTGCTAGACCCTTGCAAAGCCAGCAGGGACAGCAGTGTGAAGCCAGTGTGTGCATTAGAGAAAAGCCTGATCATGTGTCATGGGGACTGCAGAGGGACAGCTTTGCCACAGCACTTGGTATCTTGAAGGCTCAGCTTAGTAAAGCCAGGCCCTTGCCCTAGCTCAATGGCCTGTCTGAGCACAGTGTGGATCTGCAAGCCTTCACTTATCAGCTGTCACTCTTGTGTTAGTCAGCTACTTCTGTTTGTCTATTTGAGATAGGGTCTCCACTGCCTTAGCCCTGGCTGGCTGGCCCCTGATCCCACAGAGCTCCTCCTGCCTCCGCCTCCCAGGGCTGGAGTGAAAGGTGTGCTCCTCTGCACCCGACTGGGGAGCTTATTTTAAAACCTTGAGTTTTGGACTCTACCTTTAGAGATTCTGATGTAGTTGGTCTAACGTGGATTCTGATTAAAGTGGCCACAGACCTGTGGCTGGCACCCAGAGCACATACAGGCAGGGCCAGCACAAGGTAGAGCAGCGTTCAGCTCTTCCTGTTTTTTGTCCTTTTTCGGCCTGGAGTGTTCAGGGGCTTGGTTCCCTCTGCCCTTTTGTATGCAATATGGGAAAAGACATACTGAAGAGACTGCCCCCAGGTCCTTGTACATGCTCCCCTTTCTCATGGAAGGCACGAAGTTGGGGCTGGTGCCCATTCTTGGTAGTCTGTGAATGAACCAGGATTCTTACTTAGGAGGTTGGGAAGTGGGTCTTGAGTGTCCTTTGCCATGGGCCTGAAGTTCCACCATTCATTGCCAAACACTCAGGGGAAAAGGTTGTTGACTCATCCTGTCTCCTACAGGCAACTTTGGTGACTGGCTCTTAAGCAGGATTTGATTTTTGATTCTAAGACAACTTAAACTTATTCTATCACTTGATCTAAGATACAGAATATCTTTGCAGCTGGTTCAGGAGAAAAGATTCCTTACACACATGTACCACATATCACACACACACACACACACACACACACACACACAGAGAGAGAGAGAGAGAGGGACAACTCAGTCTATGAATTCATTCACTGTACCACCTGCCAGGAGTATATCTTCTGGTTTTCCAGTCTTGGGAGAGGAAGGTATAAGCTTTCTTGGGAACCTGGGTGTGGCCTTTACCTGTCTGAGATATGCTCTTATCTCTGCATTACTTCATGACAAAAATTGTCTTACTTAGTGTTTTATTGACTAAAAGGTCAGACACAAACCTGCTCATGTGATCCCTGCTTGTGGCCAGGAAAACCACAAGGCAGCAGACCATAAAAAGTTCTGTGAGCACCTGCTCAGGTGTTTCTGGAGGCAGGAGCAGTGATCAGGAAGGACATGTCAGCAGCCAGTTCAGGCCAGCTGGGTAGAACTTGTTTGAGTGACTAGGGAAGCCAGGGTCTGCTTACCAGTATCTATGAAGAATATTGCACTCTGGGCGAGTACTGGCGTTAACCCTGACGTGCCCCATCGTTAATAGTTTGACTTAGCTCAAGTGACTTGTGAGAGGTGACCCTGAGTGGGAGGAGACAGTCACACTCATGGCACCACAATCCACTGTCTGCTCATTTGCTCCATTCTAGCTGTTGTACCCTTGGGTGTGCTTCAATGGCACCTGCAGATAGCTGGCTGGCTTTTTCTGAGCCTGGGTGAGCTCTCCAGGCCAGCTACACAGATGGCCTCTACACAGAGACAAGGTTGAGAATTGCTAGGTGAGAATCGGCTTGAAAAAACAAAACAAAAAACATATCACATTCTTCCTGGGTGGATTTTCAAAGCTGTGGGTTTGGTAGGGACTAGACTTGGCTGGCTACCTCTGTTCTTCCCAGCTAGAAGGTGAGGGTTGCTGTCCATGCTAGTAACTGTCTCTCTTCCACAGCTGCTTTGTTTTGGAGCCAGGCTCTTTCTTGTCTGTCCCTTGCCCCACTCCCTCATTCTTCTCTTGTACGCCAGCCGAATAGTTTATCCTGTGTCATGTGCACTCAGGGTAATCACCAACTTGTATTTCCATTGTGGTTTTCCCTCTGTGGCTGAAGCTTTGCCTCATATGGGGTAGCCCCTCCCACACTTGGGGGTAGACTCAAGGACTACAGGATCAGGGTCACTTTTGCCAGAACCAGACCTTGAAGAGCCCACAAAACTGCAATTACCCAAAACCAAACACCAGGGGTGGGTGTGGCCCCCATTGTTCTTCCCCAGCAGGGAGAGACTGGCCTAATAACAAATGAGCTTATGTGTCGGAATCCAAGTTGTATCCAGGCTCTGTTATTTGTATGCTGGGTGGCCTTGAACAGGTCCCTTAGTGCTGTCAAATTAAGTCTGTAAAAATGGAAGGTTGCATTAAAGCTCAAAAAAGATATAGTGCAATCTCTTCATAAATGCTAGCTGTCTTTCAGAATGATTTCCTGAGTTAAGCACTCTGAGTTCCTAGAACACACATGAGCATTGTGAGGAAGTCCTAATGAAACTGCACAGGCCTTATCCTCCCTGCTCAGGGTGGATGAGAAAGCATCTTACCTATGGCGTCTTTAAATGACATTTCTGGTTAGTAATCAACTTGAAGAGTGCCCCCTCCTACTTCCTTCCTTATACTTTTGGGGAAGAGGTGGCCCCCATTTCAAAGCTTTTTTCCTTTGGTGCTGCCCAGAAAGGAAACCGTTGTTCCTGGTTAGTGAATCATTCTTCCTGAAGCTCACTTTTTAAATGAGTTGCTGGGAGATGCTGGATGTGGAAAAGGATTTGAGGCTGAACAAAGCAGGCCCTTTACTGTCAGCTTCTTGCAGGGGCACAGAGCACTGGCTTCCCACAGGCATTCTGTTCATCACACTCCTGTCCCTTGACTGCAGGGGATGCACTCACTGTCCTGCTCAGGGCAGGGCAGCTCTCCCCGTGTGTGTTCTGTTGTCTTTTGCTCTGTGTCTTCTGGAGGCTTCTCACCCTTCTGTGCAGTGCTGAAGCTTCCAAAAAGCTTGAGTCTCTGAAGCTGAGCGGTAAAATCAGGGCCGGAGCACCAGCTGTGAGGGCTGCAGGTCTCGGTGTCTCATGCTTTCCTCCATCCCTTCCTCCCCCTTAAGCTTTCTTTGTGTCAGCCCCTGCCTCTGCCAGTAGAGAATGGAAGCGAGGTCTCTCTTTAAAAGAGAGAGTTGGCAGCAGAGACTGGGAGCAGAGCTCTGGCTTCAGAGCATGTTTGTTTTTCTGTGTGGTTTGTTTTTTAATGTGTGTGAGAATTCTGGCCCATCCAAAATGAGAAGACTGGGGAAAGAGGCTGGAGACGAGTGAGAGAACATTACTTTGATACTTTGATCCAGTCTCAGACCAAGAAAGTCCGTTCTTCCGCGTGGTACAAGCCTAGTTATTTTGATAACAACTTGATCTGGCTGGGCCTTGGTCGCTGCGTGCCCATAAGCATCTTATCAGAGGCACTCACTGTGCCTTCCTTCTCCCAGCTCCCCACACACTCTGCTTCTGCCCAGAGCAGGCTGTGGTCCTAGCACAAGACTACAAGCTTATTGTTTGCTGACCTAAATCCTAGTGTCTTTCTGGGCCCTTTTCGGGGGCTAAGTGTGGGGCCCCAAGAGCCTGTTGACTCATGCAGGCATCCATTCATTCCTCTCCTGGATTTTGTAAGTTTGTGTATGTATTTGAAGGGGAAGTCCAGGTGTTTGCTTAGGACCCATGAGCCTAAAGTTGGGAAACCACTTGGCTTTGTACCTCTTTGCCAGTGTAGCTCAGTCTAGTGAAGGCTTCAGCTCAACCCTTTGGGGAGGGCTGAGAGTTCAGGGACAAGATCAATCAATCTGGGCCATCAGGGAGTACAAGGGGGATTCTTGTGGTTTAGGGAGGGAACTTTTGACAGTCTCATTCTAACCCCCTACTTCTTATTTCTCCCCTGCAGTTGGAGGCCTCCCTCCCGGTTAAGTGCCTCTTTGCATAGCACCGGCCCCACCCCCAAGCTCACTGGTACTGCTACCAAGCATTGGGCCATGGCGGGTCGGGGAGGTGCAGCTCGACCCAATGGACCAGCTGCTGGCAACAAGATCTGTCAGTTTAAGCTGGTCCTCTTGGGAGAGTCTGCAGTGGGCAAATCCAGCCTTGTCCTCCGCTTTGTCAAGGGACAATTCCACGAGTACCAGGAGAGCACAATTGGAGGTGAGTGAACACAAGGGAGTTGGGGAGGCCAGGGGTGCCTTGTGGAGACTAAATCTGTCTGGCCCGGGAGCACCTTTCCCTCAATGGGCCCTGGGATTGAACCCAGCAGTCAGTCCTCATTCCAAAACGCATGACTGCTAAGAATTAGCTAGGGATTGAAAACTGGCTTCCAGTTCTGGTCCAGCCTCTTTGTTACATTGTGTGGATAAGACTACTTCTTCCACTGACCTGGCATCATGAGGTCCCCTCAGAGGGTCCCGTTTGTTCTGCAGGGTAGTGTGAGTATGCTGTCCTCTCCTGCTGACCCTTACCCTTGCTGGAGCTCAGAATGTGTCAGTGATTCCCCATTGGTCAGCATTTAGGATGTAAATAAGGGTCTGGGTTCAGCCTCTCACATCCGTAGTCAGTGTGAACCTCGAACCTCGAGAGGCCAGGGCCACCCCGGACTTGAGTCATCCTTCTCTGTTCTCTTGGTTGGTAGGAGGGTTCCAGGCAGCTGGAAACAGAATGGGCCGCGTCAGCAGTCTCTCTCTGCCTGCTCAGCATGGTCAGGAGCTGTAGAGGGGAAGTGAGGTGGCGCCCCAGGCTCCTCACAGAGCTGTCATGACTGCTGGGTCTGGTGTATGGGGATGCTCCCTGTCTGTCTCAGCTCCAGGTTTCTCCTTCCGAGCATGCTCACTTGAGTGCCCTGTGTTCCCAGCACTCCCATACAGGAGTGATTCTGGTCACAGTAGGGATGGTGGCTAGCTGGAGTGCCAGCAGGTGGCAGGAGCGGTTGGAAAGCCAGTCACCCAGTCACAGCCTGGCAGTGTGACAGTGTATATTTCCCAGTGAGAATGCCTTCCCAAAACTGAAGGTTACAGTCACCGTTGAGCTGAAGTGGGTCTGTGAAGGGCAATGGGAGGAAGGCTGTTGGGGATAGGGGTCCTATCCTTTGGGGCTTGGCCTCAGGGTTCCCCCGGGCCTCCCTTATCAGGGTGGCTCTCAGATTGCTCTAAAAGTGCAAGAAGCACTTCCCAGACAACACAGGAGCCCAGGCCTCACCTAGCCCTGTGTGGACAGGCTTCTACATGCCAGAACCAGCAGCAGGAAAGAAGCCAGGTGATTTCTAGTCCCTCCTTGCCTAATGACACCACCTTTTTCTTCCAGCGGCTTTCCTCACGCAGACTGTCTGCTTAGACGATACAACGGTCAAGTTTGAGATCTGGGACACAGCCGGACAGGAGCGATATCACAGCCTGGCCCCCATGTACTACCGGGGGGCCCAAGCAGCCATCGTGGTCTATGACATCACCAACACAGTAAAGATTTTCTTTCCTTTACTCTTTGCCATTCATTTCTGTAAAGCCCCAAGAATTGGGTTATAAAAGCCTCATTTCAGGCCTCCCTCTCGGCCTTCTATTCCTGAGTGAGATGTGGGCAGATTTCCTGTTCATTGGGGTGCTCTCACCAGAATCCGTAGGGATGACGTATCAGATGCCTTTGGCTGTGCCAGTTTTTGATTGCTCAGAGTGGCCCAGAGTAAAATGTCTCTTCTGTCCCTTTGGCACTCCGACCCTGTCTCCTCAGGATACATTTGCACGGGCTAAGAATTGGGTGAAAGAGTTACAGAGGCAGGCCAGCCCCAACATCGTCATTGCACTCGCGGGCAATAAGGCAGACCTGGCCAGCAAGAGAGCCGTGGAGTTTCAGGTGAGGAGATGACAGCTTGGGGAAGGGTGAGCCGGCTCTATAAAGGGAGGCTTCCCCAGACCACTTAGGTCCTGTAAGGTGGCAGATGACAGCAACTTTTCTTCTGTTGCCCTCTGGTGACTCAAGCATGGGCCACAAAGAAACTGTCTTTTTGTGCTCTCCTGTGGGTGGAGTGAGTAGGTGACGCTTCGGCACATTTTGCCTTATAGACCAAATGGACTGAAGCAGAAGTCTTTTTTCGGTTTAAACTTATGTGCATTGTGTGAGGGTGTAAAATTCGCTAAACTTGAGTTATAGACAATTGTGAGCTGCCATGGGAATTGAACCTGGGTCCTCTGGAAGAGCAGCCAGTGCTGAACCATCTCTCCAGCCCCAGAAATACTCTTTAGGCAATGCATGCATTTAGTAAAATTTAAATAGTTTAAGAAGGTATAGAGAATGAGTTTAGTCTCTTTAATCCTAGAAACTCAGCATCTTTTACCCAGAATTCCCAGTTTGTTTGTTTGTTTTACCAAAAATATACACTATTTATTTATCTATTTGGTTTTTCAAGACAGGGTTTCTCTGTATAACATTCCTGGCTGTCCTGAGCTCACTCTGTAGACCAGGCTGGCCTCAGACTCACAGAGATCCTCCTGCCTCCACCTCCTGAGTGCTAGGACTAAAGGTGTGTGCCACCATTGCCCGGCAAATGTATACATATATGAATCCTTTCCTTTACACAGATGGATAGGAGTATGCTGTGTATTACATGCACTGTATGTTACAGTGTCATATGTTTGGGGGGCGGGGTACGGAAGGAAGTATCTCATGAAGCATATAGCCTCAGCTACAGGCCTTGAACTCCTTCCTGTACCGCATTCTTCCACTTCCCAAGTGCTGGATTACTATTGTGAGCCGCCACACACCACATCATTTACCTAACCGATGGCCACCTAGGTTGTTTGTAACAGTTGAGGGCTAGAAACAGTGCTGTAGGCAGCATCCATATACTCTCATGCTTTTGTCCAGAAGTGTAAGTATATTTGCAAGGTCTCTTTCTAGAAGAATGTCTTGCCTAGTGATTCTGAAGAGTAAGCTGAGTGGATCTAGGGAAGTTGAATAAGAATCTGCCCATATTTGTGACCTGGGAGGTGTAGTGTGCATGGTGGTAGGTGATGCTGGTATTTGGGGAAACCCAGAACAGAGGAGCCCTAAGCCTGAAACCCCTGCATTTGCCCAGTCAATCTGTTTTATAAGGACCGAGACCAGGGAAGATTTTTCTCCTGGGCCCTAGCCCCTACCGTCTGCCAACATTCACCTCCCACCCTCTTCCTCACTTTCCTGAATCAGGAAGCACAAGCCTATGCAGATGACAACAGTTTGCTGTTCATGGAGACATCAGCGAAGACTGCAATGAATGTGAATGAAATTTTCATGGCAATAGGTAAAGTGCCTCTCCCTGACCTTCTCCCAAGCAGAGTAGAACCCTGTGTGCTGGTTGGTGTCTAGTGGGTCTGTGGGGTATATGCACTAACAGAATTTTCACCATTTTAAACTGTATAGTAATGCTGTTGTCTGTCTGACTCCCAGATGCAGAACTTTCTAAAGCCTGGGCCAAAGTCTCAATGTTATACTCCCTGTCCATGTCAGAGCCGTCCATTGTCATCCCTTCCCCCATAGGACTTCAGCTCATTTGCCTCAGGAGTCATTCTGCCTGGGTTCAAATCCTAGCAGCGTGGAGTGTCATTCTAGTTTTAGACACGTTCTTAGCCTCTGTGCTCCAGTTTCCAGTGCACCTGGCATACAAAGCCCTCCAGTATTCCAGTTGTCACTATTAGGGGAGAATATTGGGGTGTATCCACAGGTGCATTTCCCTTCTCTCCCAAACAGCTAAGAAGCTTCCCAAGAACGAGCCCCAGAATGTAACTGGTGCTCCAGGCCGGAACAGAGGTGTGGATCTGCAGGAGAGCAACCCAGCCAGCCGGAGCCAGTGCTGCAGCAACTGAACCCCCCTTGCCTGCCTCTGCCCCCCACTCCTCCAGCAGAATGACCCGACTGGAATCCACTCTAACCAATCGCACTTAACGACTCGGGCCACCACTGGGGGCAGGGGAGGGGTCCATCATGAATTCTCCACATAACTTTGATCCTAGGCCGGAGGGAGTTACTCCACCTGCACCTTTCTGTACAAATACTAATTCAATTTTAAGTCTTAAGTCACTTTTTTAATATATATGATCTTCTGCTCTTCCAAGTCCCCTTTCGACTGCTCCCCACTTGCCCTTTGCTGGTAGTAGCCACACTCCTGTGCCCCTGGTCTGTGGGGACAGGGGTCGGAGCAGTTACCCTTCCTTTCCTTCTCGTTGGAGAGCAGACTTGGCAAGAGCACCCACATCTTACCTTGCTGGGAGTGGTCTTGGTCCCGGGGTGGTGGGCAGGCTCTGGGCTGGGGAAGGGACAGGCAGCTCTTCCCTCTGCTGTCATCAGGCTGCAGACCCTCCCCATCTGACTCCCGGCTGGGAGAGAAATCGCAGCATTACATAAGCGTCATTTGTGACAGCCAAGCTCCCGTGGCCCGGAACCCCTCCACCCTCGGTCACCCTGACCTCTGGCTCTGAGCCCTGTTCTGACCAAATCACGATGATGAGTATTTGGGGATGGGTGGGTAAGGGGGGAGTGGGAGGGGATGGAACCAACTTTTTCTGTATTTTGTATTGTATGTTTTCTTCAACATGTAACCAATCAGTATCTTGTCAATATAGTCAGCCGATCGATCGACCTCACACTTGTCTTCCTCGTCTTTCTCTGGCCGAGTTTGTCAGGCCATACATACACTTTCTATTTTTCCTGAAGTTAATATAAGTGAATCATCCAGTCTGATTAAATGGCTCCGCCCCCTACCTGTGAGAGGATACTGGTGGTCATGGTAACCAAAAGAAAGAGGCCCTGCTGTTGGCAGCTCTGGTGGTATAGGAGGATAGGACTGGCCTGGGGCTGACCCCTGGCTCCCCGCAGCTTACATTAAAGGATATGCAACCTGTATTTCAACATTGTTGGTGTCTGTAATGACCTCCAAGGGTTTTGTTTATTTTTTTTGTTAGGACTGCATTAGGATTCTGACACCCATCTTTTTGTCCTCTCCCTGACGAGGGCCACTGATCATAAAGCCAGCACTCCATGCCAGGTTCAACACTGTCCATTCCAGCCCTCTGCTGCTCCCTGCTGGAGCTGTTGCTATTAGCTAAGTGCACCCCCCCCCCAAGTTTATCTCAGGGCCAGAAGCCTGGTTAATCAGTGTACTTACTACCCTCTGGGATGCCTATCCTAGCCACCTCTTCCCTGCAGCTCCAACCCTCCATCCCTAAAAAAAAAAACGCTAAGGGACTCCTAAGGCTGCTGCACAACTCAGTTGTTTAATGGATCAGGATCAGTTGGAGCCCTTAGATCCTTGGCTCCCGAGGCTCGGGGCGTGGCCTGTTTGGGCTTCAGAGGGAGGTAGTGACCTGTTTTGTCCCAGGACCCACAGATGGCCAGAGGGTGTCAGGCTGCAGGTCATGGCTGCAGGATCTAAGTTCGGTGGAAGCTGCATTTGCCGGTGCACTGTCTGCTCTGTGCGGTAACGGCCCCTGACTCGGTCATTCGACTCCCGTAGCTGCTGACCTGTCACTGTCAGGTTCTGGCCGTTCACCTGCACCATCAGCTCTTCCGGAGCGAAGCCATGGACATCTATCTTCATCTGGAAATTTGCATCCGCATCCGCATGGCTATTGCCCGGCACCACAGCCAGATCATTCCTGAGCAGCTGCACGGGTAGTGTGGCCACTTGATTTTGTTCACCCAAGGCCACACTGGGACATCGAGACACCACCCGTTTCTCCCCCGGCTCTTGCTGCCTGGTGGAGAAACTGCTTTCTACCCGCCGCATCCGAGAGAGCAACTGATCTGAGGTGCACGAGCGCCCGCCCCCCCAATCCTCTGGGCGGATGCATAGAGGAAGAGCCCGCCCCCTCTTCGCTTTGGGGGCAAATGCCGGCAGAGATCATGTCAGCTTTCTCCGTCTTCCTTGCAAACAGCAGGTCGTCAGTGACCATGCTGTTTTGTCTGGGACCATGCTCCTCGGTGGGCCCTTCTCGAACTACATCAGAGGGGCAGGTGGCTGTGAGGGAATTGGATCACCTGAATAAACGTGATTTCAACTCCTCCACTCCAGATGCGATTGAGCAACAAGGTTGAAGAGGTCTGCCCTGCCTTGCCTTGCCCTGCGCTTCCCGCTTAAGACTTAGGCCTGGGGCAAGGAAGATTGTTCTTGGACTGAGCCATAAGAGGGGGCCTTCCAGGTCTTTTGGAAGAACGGTCTCTCCATGACCTTTCAGTCCTAACACAGGGAGAAGAAAGTGGATATTTTTCTGGCTCTTTTTTTTTTTTACCCTCCCCCCCAATGGGGGAGGCAGAAAAAAGATGAGGAAGGGAATGGTCAGGGATCTTAAGCTTTAAAGCTCGGAGAGCCATATTTGCCTATTCATAGAGCAAAAATGGAGACCCTGCCCTCCCTATCTGCACTCTCTCCTCTCTCTCTCTCTCTCTCTCTCTCTCTCTCTCTCTCACACACACACACACACACACACACACACACACACACACACACACACACAAAATTTGCCATAGGCTGGGGTTGAGCTTCCATTCTCTACCTCAGCAGCATGGCCCACAACTATGCCTCTCTGTTCTTTTGAAAATAAACTTTCTGTTTAGCACAACCCGAAGTACAGGAAATGCCGAATCACTTAATTTATGTGTCAAGATCACATAGCACACAATGTAGAATTTTGCTACATTTCATTTCTATTGTAGCTGCAATTCTGAGTTGGCAGCCACATGGGGTAGGCTTGGTAGTGTGGGAGCCAACCCCAGGTCCAGGCTTGTTCTTCCACCTACGGGTGGAACCCAGAAATCCTCTAGACTGCCAGGGTTCCGGGGTTTCTCTTATCCCCAAGAGGACAGCAATTGTCACTATCCCGGATGGCTTAAGAAATGTTAGGATAAAGTAGCAGTCAACCCAAGGTGCTCAACCAAGCGACATTTAGCTGTCTGTAACCAAGAAACAGGACATTAAAGTCTGGAAGGCCAAGGCATAAGGAGCGGCAAGGGAAGACTACGATTCCCATAGTGCGCTGGGGCAGCTACGCCTGCGCACTTTGCACCGGTTGCCCATGCGGCCCTAGGGCTGGGAGCGCGGCGCCGCTCCGCTGCGGGGGAGGCCATGGCGGAACCTTCCCAGGCCCCAAACCCGGCCCCAGCCGCGCAACCCCGACCCCTTCAGTCCCCGGCCCCTGCCCCAACTCCGACTCCTGCGCCCAGCCCGGCTTCAGCCCCCACTCCGGCTCCTACTTCGGCACCAGCCCCTGCCCCAGCTGCAGCTCCAGCCGGGAGCACGGGGACTGGGGGGGCCGGGGTAGGAAGTGGGGGGCCGGGGACTGGGGGGGATCCGGCTCGACCTGGCCTGAGCCAGCAGCAGCGCGCTAGCCAGAGGAAGGCGCAAGTCCGGGGGCTGCCGCGTGCCAAGAAGCTTGAGAAACTAGGGGTCTTCTCAGCTTGCAAGGTGGGGGCGGGGCCTAGGTGAAAGGGGCGGGGCTTGGGGGCATCCTAGGGCTCCGGTGGGAATTCGGGGCGAAGCTCTAGCTACGGAGGAGACGCTCCGGCGCTTGGGGCACAACATCAGCTGACTGATCCCTTCCGCCTCCAGGCTAATGAAACCTGCAAGTGCAATGGCTGGAAAAACCCCAAACCCCCTACTGCACCTCGCATGGACCTTCAGCAACCAGCTGCCAACCTGAGCGAGCTGTGCCGTAGCTGTGAGCACCCCTTGGGTAAGGCAGGTGGCGTCTTTGGAACAGGGGCGGAGGGCAGGTACTAGGTCCTGTTTGGATAGGATTGACAAAAGTATTATTAAAGACTCTTAGGGAAATCAGAGTGTCTTCCTAAGGAAAGATTGGGTTGGGAATGCATGTGTCTGTCCCAAGGAAGGAAAAAGGAAGTCTGCCTCCCAGAAAAAAGCAGGGAGCTACCAAGGGCTGCTGTGGGAACTGAGAACGTTGGGTCTCCCTGGCCTTTAAGGATTGGAGGACCAAAGGTGTGACTCATGAGGTGTAGGAATCGAGCCCTGTTGATCTCTTCTATCCATTCCTCTCAACCTTAATGTAACCATCTTGCAGCTGACCATGTGTCCCACCTGGAGAATGTGTCAGAGGATGAGATTAACCGGCTCTTGGGAATGGTAGTAGATGTAGAAAATCTGTTCATGTCTGTTCACAAGGAAGAGGACACAGACACCAAACAGGTCTATTTCTACCTTTTCAAGGTGAGTTTTCATTGTATGGAAGAGTGAAGGTGATGCGCTTTTGTGTGTGTTTGGGATCTGGTTCTCTGAGCTCTGCTACCCCTATTTTTTCCCATTCATCTTCCTTACAGCTCTTGCGGAAATGCATCCTGCAGATGACTCGACCAGTGGTAGAGGGATCCCTAGGCAGCCCCCCATTTGAGAAGCCCAACATTGAGCAGGTAGGACATTTTGTAAGAGCAGAGCTGAGGGGCAGCGTAAGGGGTGGAGTGTTCTTAAGTTGAGAAGTTCAAAAAAGGGACGGTGCGTGCTGACCTCAGGGTGGGTGTAGAAGTTGGAAGGGTCAGGATTTCCCAGAGTGAGGGGAAAGCCTGAGCTTGTATTTGAGATACCTCTGCTGGCTGTTCTTATGGCCTTCTGATTTTGTCCCCCTCTCTCCTCCTCAGGGTGTACTGAACTTTGTGCAGTACAAATTTAGCCACCTTGCCCCCCGAGAGCGGCAGACAATGTTTGAGCTCTCCAAGATGTTCCTGCTCTGCCTTAACTACTGGAAACTGGAGACACCTGCTCAGTTCCGGCAGCGGTCCCAGTCTGAGGATGTGGCCACCTACAAGGTCAATTATACCAGGTGAGCCTAGGCGGGGCCTCACAGGGGAGGCTTTTGTGGTCCGAGGGGGTCTCCACCCTCACCTGTCACTCCACCTCCCCCAGATGGCTCTGTTACTGCCATGTGCCCCAGAGCTGCGATAGCCTCCCCCGATACGAGACCACTCATGTCTTTGGCCGAAGCCTTCTGCGATCTATCTTCACTGTCACCCGCCGGCAGCTACTGGAAAAATTCCGAGTGGAGAAGGACAAGCTGGTGCCTGAGAAGAGGACCCTTATTCTCACTCACTTCCCCAAGTAAGGCTCGGTCTGGCCCGTTGGGATTTTGCCCCAAATTCATGTCCTCGCTGATGTCCCCTTTTTTCCAGGAAGACTTCCTGGATTGGTCCCTCCTCTCCCTCCATGGGCCTTCTGGGATCTGGGTGTCTACCTGGCAGATTTGCCCATGGCCCAGAAGCTACTTGCTAGTATGTGCTAGTCTGGGGATGGCAGGTACATGGCCCAAGCTAACGTTACCCCCTCCCAACCTCCTGGTAGATTGCTACTAATAGTTTCCTATGGGCACCCGGATATAATAGCCTCAGAACCCCTCCCTCCACAGAGCTCTAAGAAGTCAGAGTTTACGTTTGCAGTGAAATTGTCTCCCATCTCTGTTCTGGTCCTTTCTATATACATTGACCTCTATTGTACCTCCATTTCCTCCCATATGAATGTGGGTCATAGCACCCTAATCAAAAACCTTTGCCGGGAATAAGCATGTTGAGAGTGAGAGGTGGCAAGACTGGGTGATTTCCCAAACCATTTTGATAAAGATGTGGAGTAAGGGAATTCAGATGACTGGGTTCCCTGCCTGGCCACACGCACAGGGTGGTATCAGCTCCAACCCCTTCTCCTATGCCATACATCATGACAAAATTGGGTCTCTAATCTCTATCCTGGTTGTGTCCTGTCCTTTTGTTTTTCTCTGAGGGCCTCAGCAGGCAGGGAACTGAACCTCCCTTTACATACTAGGCCTTCCCAGATAGCAGAAGCTGTCTCCTCTCACAGACTCCCACCCACCAGCAACAGGGTCTGGCTGACTGGCCTCTCATCCCTCTGGGATTGAAGGCTGGAGTCGTGGGACAGGTTCTTCCCTCCCCCACAGGTTCCTGTCCATGCTTGAAGAGGAGATCTACGGGGCAAATTCTCCTATCTGGGAGTCTGGCTTCACCATGCCACCCTCAGAGGGGACCCAACTGGTGCCCCGGCCAGGTATGTTACACAGTAGCTCTGCAGGGGCTGCTTGGTCACCCTGGCTGGCCTACTGCCTCTGGGATAATAGAGTGATGGAGGGAAAATACCTTGGGGCTCAGATAGGGCCTGATTCTTCTGAAGACCCTGCCACACCCTCCACTCTCTGCCCTTGATTCCTTTTCCCTTGTAGCAACAGTCAGTGCAGCTGTTGTTCCCAGCACCCCCATCTTTAGTCCCTCCATGGGTGGAGGCAGCAACAGCTCCCTGAGCCTGGATTCTACAGGGGCTGAGCCCATGCCAGGTGGGTACTTGACCCCTGACCTCTCACCCCCATTCACCCTTCCCTCCACATTTCCTACGGTCCCTGGGTGACCTTGTCATCCTCCCCAGTAGGAGAGAAGAGGAAGCTTCCTGAGAACCTCACGCTGGAGGATGCTAAGCGGCTCCGTGTGATGGGTGACATCCCCATGGAGCTGGTCAATGAGGTCATGCTGACCATCACTGACCCCGCTGCCATGCTAGGGCCTGAGGTAGGCAGCTTGACCTGCTGGCCTATCAGAGAGGGAACCTTCACTCACCTAAGGCCCTCGCTTACCAGCCGTCTTCTGCCTAGACGAGCCTACTCTCAGCCAATGCAGCTCGAGATGAAACAGCTCGCCTGGAAGAACGGCGAGGCATTATCGAATTCCACGTCATTGGCAACTCTCTGACACCCAAGGCCAACCGGAGGGTGCTGCTCTGGCTTGTGGGGCTGCAGAATGTCTTTTCCCACCAGCTGCCACGAATGCCCAAGGAATATATTGCGCGCCTGGTCTTTGACCCGTGAGTCCCTGGGAATCCCTCAGCCCTAGAGTACCCTGAATTCCCTGTCTCTCCACACCGGACACTTCCAGTCCCAAGGCTCAAGCTTTCAGGGTTTGGTTTTCCTCTGATCCTATCCCCGATGACACTTGACTCTTTCAGGGTTGAGGGAGGGACCTGGGGAGCATGGAAAGGAAAGGTAAAGCCTATGACACGCTCCTCTCTTAGGAAGCATAAGACCCTGGCCTTGATCAAGGATGGGCGTGTCATCGGTGGGATTTGCTTCCGAATGTTCCCCACTCAGGGCTTCACGGAAATCGTCTTCTGTGCTGTCACCTCAAATGAGCAGGTCAAGGTAAGCACAGTGGCTCTGACCAGAACCCCATCCCAACCGTCCCAACCCCTGCTTCTGAATTTGGACCAGGGCAGCCAGAATGGCAGAGTGTCTGTGCCCCAGTACCTGTTGTAATAACCAGACATTTCCATAAGGTGGCAGGTCTGCCTTGAGAATTTATCATTCAGGAAACACCTGCTGTTTAAAACAAAAAAAAAAAAAAGCAACCAAGCATAGGGCACAGTGGCCCATGCCTTCATTTAAACCCACCACTACTAGAGAAGCAGAGGCAGGAGGATCTCTGTGAGTTCAAGGCCAGCCTGGTCTGCAGAGTGAGTTCCAAGACAGCAGGGCTACACAGAGAAACCCTACCTTGAAAAAAAAATCTTGGTTTTTTTGATGTTAGGATGGAACACAGGGTTTTGTGCACACTAGGCAAGAACTCTAGCAGAGTTCTGACCCCAACAAGAGTATTTCAAGACAGGATCTTTCTGTATAACCTTGCTTGCCCTGGAACTCAAAAACTTGCTTTGTAGACCAGGCTAGGCTTGAACTCACAGAGATCCACCTGCCTCTGCCTCCGCCTCCTAAGTGCTGAGATTAAAGGTATGCACCACCACTGCCTGGCTGTTTGGTTGGGGGGGAGATTGACAAGATTTTTAAGTGAACCTTTGAGGATTTTGTGTTTCAGAGAGGGTCTCATGTGGCCCAGTCTGGCCTTAAACACGCTGCAGTCCAGGGAGACCTTAAACTTCTGATCCTCTCCTCTCTGCCTCCAGAGTGCTGGGATCACGGGTGTGTACCCCACGGCGGGTTTTATCCAGTGCTGAGGAATGAACTGAGGTCTCTGTGCACGTTGAGCAAGCACTCTGCTAACCGAGCCTCACCCCAAGCCAGCATCGCTTTTTAAGTGAACTGTGGTTTCCTCACAGGAAATTTTACATACCTTGGGGAGTTGATAACTGTTAGTTACTTAGAGATAATAGTCCTGGCTTCTGTCTTTTTTCACAGCAAAGTATTTTGGGCTTCTCATCCTGTTTTATATACATGTCTGGTCCTGACACGTGTGCGTTCGGGGTTCAGATGCTGTCATGAACAGACCCATGTGACCCCTCTGTTCTTCCCCTTTGTTCTAAAGCCCTAGAACTGGGGCCAGCAGGCTGTGTTGGATTGGAACCCAGCCCTGCTCCGACTATTCTTTGTGTACCTGGGTTTCAGGGGTTTGGGGGAGGCTTTGTTTTTTGTTTTTGGTGTTTTGGTTTTTGTTTGTTGTTTTTGAGGGGAGTTGTTTGTTTTTTCAGGATAGGGTTTCTCTGTGTAGACCTAGTTGTCTTGGAACTAGCTCTTGTAGACCAGCCAGGCCTTTAACTCACAGAGGATCCACCTGCCTCTGCCTCCGCCTCCTGAGTGTTGGGATTGAAGGCGTGAGCCACCACCGCCACCACCCTCCAGCCCAGTTTTGGGTTTTTTTTGTTTGTTTGTTTGTTTGTTTTTGCTTTGCTTATGAAATGGGACTTTTAATACCTACTCTCGGGCTAACTGGCGAAGAATCAAGAGCTGAATCCGGCCCAGAGCAATTATCTAGCAATCCTTCGCTTTTCCTCCATAGACTGTCCTCTGCCGGCCACTGTCCTCCCTGCCTTGGCTTTTCCTTCTCCTTCCCAACCTGTGCCTCCTTCCCACACAGGGTTATGGCACGCATCTGATGAACCACTTAAAGGAGTACCACATCAAACACAGCATCCTTTACTTTCTCACCTATGCTGACGAATATGCCATTGGCTACTTCAAAAAGCAGGTGAGCCGGGGCCTCGTCACACCTGCTGCGGGGGTCCCAGTTTGGGGGCACGACTTCCGGTATTACTGGTTTTTACTCTTTTGCTCTTCCTTCTTTTGTGGGGGGCTGCCACCCAGCTCCCAAATAAACCACACAAGGGGGCTTATTTTTACTTATAAATTCTGACTTAAGTTTGGTTTATTTCTAGCCAGCTTTTCTTAGCTTAAATTATCCCATTTACCCTTTGCCTCTGGGCTTTTACCTTTCTGTTTCTGTATATTTTACTTTCACTCTTACGCTGGCTGGCTGGCTGGCTGGCTGGCTGGCTGGCTGGCTGGCTGACTCCTAGCATCCTCTCTCTTAGTTGTCTCTGTCTCTTCCTCCTATTTATTCTCTCTGCCTGCCTGTTCTTTCTCTTGCCTCACCATTGGCTGTCCAGCTCTTTATTAGACCTCCAGGTGTTTTAAACAGGCAAAGTAACACAGCTTCACAGAGTTAAGCAAATGGTACTTAAAAGAATGCGGTACATCTTTGCACCATTAAAACACATGTTCCACAGCATAAACAAATGTAACACACCTTAAATTAATTTTCCACAATAGTAGACTCCTTCTTGTCCCTGTTGCACCTGTCACCTGTGAGGAAGGGTCTCCCTTCCTATCTCCTCCCCGCTTCTTGCCACCCAGTGAACAGGACCAGGAACCAGAAGGTCCCTTTGGGGATTGGAGCAGATAGGAACAGCCAGCTTGGAGCCTTTTCCAGAGGCAGCTAGCATTCTCACACCTCCACAGGCATGTGTAGAGATGCAAGAGGAAACGTGCCATGTACTGCCTTCTCAAGTGCTCCTGAGGAAGTGGCTGTGGAAGCTGGAGGGTCCTTGATTGATTGGGTCTTAACTATTCCCTCACCCAGGGCTTCTCCAAGGACATCAAGGTGCCCAAGAGCCGATACCTGGGTTACATCAAGGACTATGAAGGAGCAACCCTGATGGAGTGTGAGCTGAATCCCCGGATTCCCTACACAGAGCTGTCCCACATCATCAAGAAACAGAAGGAGGTGTGCGCATGCATCCATAGGGGTTTTGTGAGTGTGCATTGGTTAGGAGTAAACGTGCAGAGTCATGTGCCATGCCCATGTTTATGTGGAGGAGACAGGCCTGGTCTTGGTTCTTGCCCTGCCTCTTAGAAAGGTCAAAAGTGAATGTTACCATTTACTGACCATGGCCTTGGGGGTGATTGGACCTGAGTTGGCCCCTCAGACCCTTGCTTCCTCAGATCATCAAGAAATTGATTGAGCGCAAACAGGCACAGATCCGAAAGGTCTACCCTGGACTCAGCTGCTTCAAGGAGGGAGTGAGGCAGATTCCTGTGGAGAGCGTCCCTGGCATTCGTGAGCAGGGGCCTTGGCTGAAAGGACGGGAGGGCATTCTTGGGTATGGGCGGGCGTTCTTAGGGATGTTCTCTCCCCCTTTGCAGGAGAGACAGGCTGGAAGCCCTTGGGAAAGGAGAAAGGGTGAGTATTTGGTCAAGGGGAATGAGCGTGGGCCGGGGTGGGGGCCAGAAGGACTCAGACCCTCAGACTTGGCATCTCCTATTCCAGCAAGGAGCTGAAGGACCCTGATCAGCTATACACAACCCTCAAAAACCTGCTGGCTCAGATCAAGGTGGGAGGCCAGCTTCTCTTCTAGGGGTAACTGAAGTGGGTGGCAATCTTGGTGATAGGCTCACAGTGCCAACTTGTCCAACCCAACTCAACTCTTCTCTCCAGTCACACCCCAGTGCCTGGCCCTTCATGGAACCCGTGAAGAAATCAGAGGCCCCCGACTACTACGAGGTTATCCGCTTCCCCATTGGTGAGGACCCTCCTACCTTCACTTCCCCAGCATGCGCCCCACATCTGCTCCTACCCACATTGTGTCAGGGTACCCCTCCAGGACCCACCATGGTGGGCAACCCCAGCTACATCCCTTCACCTCTTAAACGCATACCCCTTCTCCCCTGTGACCCAGACCTGAAGACCATGACAGAACGGTTGAGAAGTCGCTACTACGTGACCCGGAAGCTTTTTGTAGCTGACCTACAGCGGGTCATTGCCAACTGCCGGGAGTACAATCCCCCAGACAGTGAATATTGTCGCTGTGCCAGTGCCCTGGAGAAGTTCTTCTACTTCAAGCTCAAGGAGGGGGGGCTCATTGACAAGTAGTCCTCAGCTGGGCTCTGCAATGTCCGCCTCACCTGATCCGTTTGGGTGTTCCTGGCCCTCCTCTCCCTGACTCAGCAGGAGAAACTCCAGCCATGGGCCCCAAATCTTGAAGACTCTTCAGC
This sequence comes from Phodopus roborovskii, assembly GCF_943737965.1. Classification (NCBI taxonomy): domain Eukaryota; kingdom Metazoa; phylum Chordata; class Mammalia; order Rodentia; family Cricetidae; genus Phodopus; species Phodopus roborovskii. The sequence continues at coordinate 15,923,294 of NW_026125052.1, read as the reverse complement.
CAGCAGGCACTCCCAAGCCCGCAGCTCTGTTCCTGCCTTCATTGCATCCAGCCTTGGGGAAAAGTCTGGTCTGGGACCAGCCCTTCGTTGAATGTCTCGTGGCCAGGGGATGAACTAACTGCTCAGCCCTGGTCCTTAGAGAGCCACGCAGGCTGGGAGTTCTGAGCCTGACCCAGGTGCCTGTTTCCCAGGGTCAGGGCTATTCGATGATTATGATTAGCCTTGGGATGGAAACAGCCAGGACTGGAGGAGCCATGAGAGACTGTGGCTCATCGTACACTGTTTTGTCCATCTGTCCCCCAGGACAGGGGCATAAGGACCATTCATTCCTTGGCATTAATCCCTTTCAGGGAACAATAAAGCTTTTTTTTTTTTTTTTTTTTTTTCCTGTGTGATTGTTTTTTGGGGGGTGTGGGTTCAGACTCAAGACTGACCTTCACTCTTCCAGTTCTTCCCCTTGCAACCTGGAAGCCCAACTTCAGGGTACACCAGGGCTGCTGACCCCTGTAGTTCATAGTGGGGAGAAGGACCTGCCTGTCTGCCATCCCTCACCTCTTCTCCAATGGCTTCCAGCCTGTCTCACCTGCTAAGGGAGAGCAAGAGCTTGCCCTTAATGCCTGTCCATCTGGGATGGTCCTCATCCAGGAAGCCCAGGTCACAGCCTTCATTCCTTAAGCTTAACCTGGGTGGGCAGGATTACTGCTGGCTGGGAGAAAAAAGCTGAGGTAGAGAACCCAAAGCAATGAAAGCTCAGTGCTGTCTGTAACTATAATTCCCACCCCATCTTTTTTTTTTTTTTTTTTTTTTTTTTTTTTATTTAAAGTGGCTAGGATGGGCTGTGCTTAGCTCATCTGGCTCCTCCCCCTTGTTTCGGTTTCATTTCTAATCACTGAGCTGCCAGCCCGGGCTTTCCAGAACTTCAGAGCTCAGCAGAGAGCAAGCTGATCAGCTACTCTTCCCAACCTCACCCTGGCCACGGCAGGTTCCGGGTGGGTTTCTATGGTGAGGTGCCCCACCTCCATGAAGGCTCGGAGTTCCAAGCCAAGGGCAGCTTCTACAGCTGATTGGGCTGGCAGAGAAGGGGGAGGAGTTAGAAGGCAGGGGTTCTGATCCCTCTGCCATTCCAGAATGGAGCTGCGGCCTTACCAGTGGGAAGTGATCTTGCCCGCTCTAGAGGGCAAGAATATCATTATATGGCTGCCCACGGGCGCCGGGAAGACCCGGGCAGCTGCCTTTGTGGCCAAGAGGCATCTAGAGACAGTAGACGGAGGCAAAGTGGTGGTATTGGTCAACAGGGTGAGTGGTCTGCCCTTCCCATAGCAGGGTTTTTGGCTCTTCCCGGCTGTTGTGGTTCTCTTCCAGACTACCATGCTGCCAGGATCCACCGACGTCCTGAAGGGGTCACCTTACTCCTCCCAGCTCCCACCACCCCAACCTCCAACAACTGCCATGTCTCACCCCCACCCCAATTTAGGCTCTCTCCCTTAATCACTCCCAGGTGCACCTGGTGAACCAGCACGCTGAGGAGTTCAGGCGCATGTTGGATAAACGCTGGACCATGACAACCCTGAGTGGGGACATGGGACCACGAGCTGGCTTTGGCCTAATGGCCCGGAGCCATGACCTGCTCATCTGTACAGCAGAGCTGTTGCAGCTGGCCCTGGTCAGCCCGGAAGAGGAGGAACACGTGGAGCTCACAGGTGAAAAGCAGGATCCCTGTGAACACCTAAGACCTCCAGTCAGTGTGGGAGTGAGTGGCCCCCATTGCCAAAGCCGAATCCCGGTTATGAAACATACTTCTGGGCAAACAAACCCCTTCCCCAGCTGAGTCCCAATTTCCTAATCTGTACAATGAGGATCATCCCTGCCTGCTCCTTGTCAGGGACCCAGCCCTAAGTTGGGAAGGAAGAGGGAATTTTCAGACAAGAGTGGGGACTTCACAAAACAAACCAACCCTGTTGGAAGAGGTGCCAGGTGAGGCTCACAACTGTCCCTCATGTGCCCCCAGAGTTCTCGTTGATTGTGGTGGACGAGTGTCACCACACCCACAAGGACACGGTCTACAACAACATCCTGAGCCAGTACCTAGAGCAAAAGCTGCAGAAAGCAAAGCACCTTCCACAGGTGCTGGGTCTCACGGCCTCCCCAGGCACTGGCAGGGCCACCAAGCTCCAAGGGGCCATTGACCACATCCTACAGGTCAGCTGAGCCTCTGCTGCCCTCCCACAATAGATCCACTAGGGACCTCCTTGCCTGCCTGGCCTCTCCCCAGCCCTACGCCAATCTCTTCCAGCATCTTGAGTATATTGTGCTAAGGGAACCTTGATCTTACTCTTCCTTTTGCCTGGAAAGCCCTTGCTTTTGAACCTCCCGCATCTGACCCCTCCCCCACCATTCAGTGAACAGCAGCTCTGTCATCGTCACAGTCTCCCCTGGTTAACCCCACGACCCTGTCATAGCACCAGTTTTAGTGCTTTAGCAGTTCATTCATACTACCTGGTGTGTTCCAATTACGAATTCTTTGCTATTTCTCAATGATTTCTTCGTGTTCATTCCCATCTACATTCCTCTCTCTCACCTGTGCCTGGAATATTAGTAATTCCAGTCACACTTTCCACCTTATTGGAGAGGAATCCCAACTCCAATGCCCCTCCCTGCCTTAGGCTCTCCTATTCTTAGCCAGGACCCCACCCCCTCAAAATTCTGCCTGACTCCTCTTTACGGTGCTGTCTCTGTTTCCCTCAGCTCTGTGCCAACTTGGATGCGTGGCGCATCATGTCCCCGGAGAATTACCACTCCCAGCTGCTGGAGCACAACCCGAAGCCCTGCAAGCAGTATGACCTCTGCCAAAGGCGCAGAGAGGTACGTGAGGAGTCATAGGTCAAGCTGGCATCTGGTGTAGAGTTAGGGAACATAGGCGTGTGCCCTGATTCCAGCTTCCCCAGGTCTTGTCAGGTCAGGAGTTTTGCCTGTGCCTCTGAGACTCTGCCTGTCCTTCCTGCGCTTTGAGGCACGTGCAGCCCAGGTCCATAGCCTACTGTTCAGACTGGCTCATGGTGCTACCAAGCCATGAACCTGGGCTACTTGGTGTCAAGGCTGGACCTTTCTCTTCTTCACGTCTGATGTCTATAATGACAGGCTGAAGCAGGGTTCTGCATCACTGTGTCCAGGCCACGGGGCAAAGATATAAAGTGAGTGAGACAGCAGAAGCTCTCTGACCATGATGCTTCACACCCAGCAGGCCAGCCCTTTGATGTTCTGACAGTCAAGGGAAATGTACTGAGCCGAGCCCTACATGGTACCTAACCCTTCCATGTGTTTGGGAATTCCTTCATCCCCTCACTCCTTCTTGTTCAGGACCCTTTTGGAGACTTGCTTAAAAAGCTTATGAACCAAATCCATCAGCAACTAGAAATGCCTGAGCTGACCCAGCAATTCGGAACCCAGACATATGAGCAGCAGGTGGTGGAGTTGAGCAAGGCTGGTGAGATTTGCAGCTTGGGAGGGCTGGCCTTGGGCAGAGCCTTCGGGGGCGGAGCTTCTACAGGCAGGGCCTGTCTGGGCGGAACCTTTAAGAGCAGAAGAGCCTAGGAACTTTAACTCTGCACCCACTGCCTTCAGCGGCGGAGGCTGGACTTCTACAACGGCGGGTGTATGCGCTGCATCTGAGACGCTACAATGATGCGCTGTTGATCCACGACACTGTCCGCGCACAGGACGCTCTTGACATGTTGCAAGATTTCTACCACAGAGAGCGCACCACAAAAACCCAGATGCTGCATGCTGAGCGCTGGCTCCTGGAGATGTTCGACGGTGAGGCATAATGGGGTTAAAACTGCTTGAGAGCTCAAGGTCAGTTGAGGCTGGGACTATTTTCTTAATCAAAACCCAAGGCTGCTGGTATGACAGACTTGTTTCCTCAAGTGTGATAGTTTGCAAACCAGTAAAACTAACTCAGGTTATATTTTAATTTCTTATTACATTTATTTATTTTGTGGGGGGAGAGGAAGGTGTGTGCATTCATGTGAGTTCATGTGACAAAGCAAGACACTCGTGGAGGTCAGAGGACACAACTTGGTGAAGTGTGTTCTGTCCACCTGATGTGGGTCCCAGGGATTGAACTCAGGTTGTCAGGCTTAATATAGTTTTCTCTCTGAGCCATCTTGTACCCCCCAACAGATATTTTAACAACCACTTAGGGTGGCTCCATAGATAAAGGGCTTCCTATGCAAGCGCGTGGACCTGGATTTGCATCCCAAGCACCCACTTAAAAGTCAGGTGCAGCAGACTTGTCATTCAGCACTGGGACAGTGGGGACACTAGGATCCCTGGGGCTTGCTGGACAGTTCGCCTCACCAAACAGGTGAACTCTGGTTTCAGTGGGCGACCCTGCCACAAATAACAACAATAATAATAGCCAGGCATTGGTGGTGCACACCTTTAATCCCAGCACTCTGGAGGCAGAGGCAGGTGGATCTTTGTGAATTCAAAGGCAACTTGGTCTGCAAAGCAAGTTCCAGGACAGGCTCCAAAGCCATACAAAGAAACCCTATCTCTAAAAGACAAATAATACTACTAATAATAAGGTAAATGGCTTAGTGGGTAAATGTTCTTGCTGCACAAACTTTTGATTCTCAAACCCATGTAAGGGGAAAGAAAAGAATGGAATCTGTACTCTCTCCACATGTGCCATGGTGCACATGTCCATGAACACATGCCATGGTCATACAAAATAATAAAAAAGACAGAAATTTAAAAATAAGGTTTGAGTGATAGAACCTTGAGTGACATGGGCCTCTGGCACACACACACACACACACACACACACACACACCAGAAAAGTCTGGCTTGAAGTTATCCTGGTATCAGGAATAGGTTTATAAGGCTCAAAGGCCAAATGGTGGCATTCCTTTAATCCCAGCACTCTTGAAGCAGAGGCAGGTGGATCTCTGAGTTTGAGGCTAGCCTGGTCTACAGAGCAAGTTCTAGGACAGCCAGGTCTACACAGACCTGTCTCAAACAAAACATACAAACATAAATGGTCCTAGGGCAGATCTGAGGAGTGCTGGTGGGCGGTACATGAGCAATGACTTCTATACTGAATGTCTCATGTAAGGCTTGCATTGAGACTAAGTGGCAAATGTGTCCTTTAGTGTGCTTTTTGGGACAGCTCAGAGCCAGGTGTCCCGTCCTACAGCTCTGTCCCTGTAAGCAAACACCTATCCACACCCAGGCCTGAGCCCCTCATCTCTCTGTCTCTGTCTCTGTGTTCTCAGACCATAAGAATGCACTGGCCCAATTAGCGGCTCATGGTCCTGAGAACCCAAAGTTGGAGATGCTTGAAGGGATCCTGCTGAAGCAGTTTGGGAGTTCCAACCACCCTCGGGGCATCATCTTCACCCGAACCCGCCAGAGTGCATACTCTCTCCTGCTCTGGCTTTGGCAGCAGCCTGGCCTACAGAATGTGAACATCAAGGCCCAGATGCTGATTGGAGCAGGGAATACCAGCCAGAGCACACATATGACCCAGGTGTTTATTTTTGGCTGGAGGCATTTCATAGGGGAGAAGGGGGAACAGGGTCATCAGCACAGAGTGACAGCAGGAGGGTTCTGGGGATGGAGGGGTTGAATCTTCCCAGGCAAGAGACCACCCCCAACCCCAGCCTGAGAGTCCCAGGGAATGGAGTAGCAGGGGGATCCAGGAGTAAGAGGAAAAGAGAGTGGGTGATATGGCTTCTCACAGCCGAGGGTCAGAAATTACGGGATCCCTTGTGGGAGAAGAGGGGCTAGGCAGGGACTTCTAGAAGTCACCAGGGAAAAGGATACTGCTACAGTTCAGTTGGCAGGATCCTTGCCTAACAAGTACAAAGCCATAAGCCATGTGTGGTGGTACATTGTAATCCCATCACTCAGAAGATAGATGATAGAGACAAGAATTAGAAGCTCAAGGTCATTCTTGGCTATAACAGCAAGTTCAAGGACAGTCTGAGATACGTGTGAATCTGCCTTTTAAAAGAAGGAAGATAAGGCAGGGAAGAGTGTGTGTGTCCCTAGGGACTGGGATCACTAAGATGGACAGGATCTTGGGGATACCTGGGGACAGAGTTGGGACTCTGAGTTCATATAAATCTTCTCCTGCTCCCCGAATCCTTCCCACAGAAAGACCAGCAAGAGGTGATCCAGGAGTTCAGGGATGGTATCCTGAACCTTCTGGTGGCCACAAGTGTGGCAGAGGAGGGGCTGGACATCGCCCAGTGCAGTGTGGTGGTACGCTATGGGCTCCTGACCAATGAAATCTCCATGGTCCAGGTACTCTAAAGCCCTCCCCCCCCCACCCCCCGCAGCCCTGGAAGGGTCCTAAAGGAACCCCGGCCCACTTCCGCTTCACTTTTTACTCCAGGCCCGGGGCCGTGCTCGAGCTGATCAGAGTGTGTACTCCTTTGTGGCAACAGAGGGCAGCCGGGAGCTGCGGAGGGAGCTGACCAATGAGGCTCTAGAGCTGCTGATGGAACAGGCAGTGACTACAGTACAGAAGATGGACCCCAAAGAGTTCAAGGCCAAGGTCAGCAGGCAGTCCGCTGCAGCCTGTGAGAGCCTGAGGCTCTGACTGCATCCACCCACTTCTGGGGTCCCCTCCTGGCTCACCCAGGGGACTTTTATACTGTGCAAAGAAAGATCAAGGCCAGGGTAATGCTGCCAGAGATGGTAGTGCCTGTCCTCCACATAACCTTAGAAACAGGCCTTGTTCTAGATTTGCCCTTAACCTTGCTTACCACAGCAAGTTTGAAGCCAGCCTGAGATATGTAAGACTCTGTCTTTTAAAACAAGGGCAGGGATGGACAGTAGTGGCATATACCTTTAATCTGAGCACCTTCGGAGGCAGAGGCAGATGGAGCTCTGTGAGTTTGAAGCCATCAGACTCTACAAAGTGAGTTCTTGGACAGCCAGAACTATACTGAGAAACTGTCTCAAAAAAAAAAAAAAAAAAAAAAAAAAAAATTGGGGTGGAGGAGGACAGATACTTTGTGTATTTGTGAGAGCCCTTCTGGAAATAGAAAGGAAACAAAGACTCTGTACTAATCTCTGAGGCAGCGTCCAAGTCATCCTCTTTACTCCTGTTGTCCCATGACAGACTAAAAAAATAAAAGTTTGCATGACATTTTCCAAGGGGATCACATAGATTCAGCACAAAGGCTGTCTGTCCCCTGACCCCATATTTTAAAAAAAAATTTTTTTTTAATTTATTTTTAACATTCCAATCCTAGTTCCTCCTTCTTATCTCCTCCCGCTGCCCCCCCCCCATCTGCTCCTCGGAGAGGGTAAGCCCCCTCCAGGGAGTCTGTTAAGTCTGTCCCACCTCACTGACTGTCCCCATATTTTTTGTTAACAAAGCTTCAGAAATCATGGGAATGAGAAGGTAAGGTGCCACACAGGAACAAGGACCTGAATGCAGATTCCCAGCCCAGTAAAAACCTGGGGACAGCAAAGCAGTCCTGTGACCTCAGCTCTGGGAACACTGAGACACGACACAGGGATCTCTCAGCTTGCTGGCCAGCCAGCTTAGCTGGGCCAGGGAGCTCCAGGTCAGCAAGAGACCTTGTCTCAAAAAACAAAACCAAGTCCCTTCTGTCAAATAGTCTCTTGGAGCCCTGGGAGTTTTCCTGAGGTTGGATCTCTTGGTGTCCATGTCTGAGTCGTGTCTCCTCCCCACTGCCCCGCCCCCCAGATCCAGGACCTGCAGCTGGCAGCTCTAGCTAAGCGTGCAGCACGTGCAGCCCATCGGGAGAGTCAGCAGAAGCAGTTCCTAGCAGAGCAGGTGCAACTCCTCTGCATCAACTGTATGATCGCTATGGGCTACGGGAGTGACCTGCGGAAGGTGGAGGGCACCCACTACGTCAATGTGAACCCCAACTTCTCGTGAGAGCCTTGGGGGGGGTGGCTGGCAGGAGGAGAAAGGACTTTTGCAGGGTGTAGGAGACTAAAGAGCGTTTTAGCAAGCAGGTTTTATCCACAGCCCATCCCAGGAGTGAGGAAGCAGAGATGTGGTATCTTGCTGTTGTGTCACCAAGAGAGAACTGGGATTTAGGATACAAAGAATTTAGCTACAAACTAACTTCCTTGGTCCTGCCCACTTTTGGGACATTCAAGACAGGTGCAACTGTCAGATGAGGAAGCCTGTCTCTGCTACTCAGGAGGCTGGGGCAGGAGAATTACTTGAGCCCTGGAATTCAGAGCCAGCCAAGCAACAGAAAGGCCTCCATCTCAAAGGAAAAGGAAAAGGAAAAAAAAAAAAAAAAAAAAAAAAAAAGAATCTGGTATGGTGCACACTTGTAGTTCCAATACCTTGGAGGTAGGAGTTTCACCTACGCAGAGAGTTCCAGGCCAGGGTGGACTCAAAAGGAGAAAGGTCTTGATCTTCATAGTGAGTTTCAGGATAATGAGGGCTACATAGAGACCCTGTCTCAAGAGATAAATAAAAAAATAAAAAGACACGGTGGGGTGGGGTGGGGGTGCAGGGTAGCTGGGAATGTGGCTCTGTTTGTAGAACGCTTACCTAAAATGCACAGAGCCCTGTGGGTTCCATCCCCAACAACTGGATGTGGTAGCACTCTGGAGATAGAGGCAGCAGGTCAAGGCTACCCTCAACTACAGAGCAAGTTGGAGGCCATCTTGGGCTACATGAGACCCTGCCTCAAAATCCAGATGGCCTGAGCTTGAGTCCCAGATCCCACAGCAGAGGGAGAGACTCCCAAAAGTTACCTTCTGGATCCCCACAGGGGCTTGGTGGCACCCAAGCACCTTCCTGATCTATCATACACAAGCTAAATGAAATTGCACAGCTCTGGCTCTCGATCTCTTGCTGAGCCCCGCCCCTAGCTCCCCACCCCATATCCCACCTTACTTCTGCTTATGACATTCATTAAGTAACCGTTTATTAGACAACCTCCCACGTGTCAGGCCACGGTACCAAGAATCTTCATACGGGTTCCATTTGAGGGAGCATTTTGAAGGGTGGTGGGGTTTGAACATGGGAAGATAAGTCTAGGCAGAGGTGAGGGAGCACAGTTACCCTGAGAGGAGGGACAGGAAATGATGGGCTTCAGGATGGAGACAGACCGGGTCATGGAGCACCTTGAAGGCTGGGCCTGAAAGTTAAACCTGTATCCAGGAAGCAGTGAGGAGCCTTGGATGAACTCTGAGCCAGGGAATGTCAGGGGGAATGAATGTTTCTAGGGCACTCCATCAGGTGGGGGGAGGTGGCTTGGGGTTGGAAATGAGGATGGAGGAGGAGATCCATGAGGAAACTTGAAATCACTCATGTGGAGGAAAAAAAGTTTCCAAGCTTGGGTATGGGAACTGGGTGCAGACAGGACAGGCAGAACCTCTGAGTTCTGGGACTTCCTGGTTCTGGGATGTTCTGTATCTTGATAGGCAGAAAAACCTGATCTCACAGCAGGAGCTCAGCCAGCTACAGGGTGTGAAGTCTGGGGGCCAGGGGCTCCAAAAGGGCTCTGTTTATTCATCCCCTCTAGGGTCTACTATACTATCTCCCAGAAGCCTGTGGTCATTAACAAGGTCTTCAAAGACTGGAGACCTGGGGGAACCATTAGCTGCAGTAACTGTGGAGAGGTAAGTGAGGGACTATAGCCCAGGTCAAAGAAACCTCAACCCCAGACTGCAGAGACCCTCTATCTGGGAAAGGAGGCCCTCACCCAGAGTGGCAACAAGCCCTGTTGTGATAGGCCCTCAGTCCATGTTCTAGTCCTGTCCTAGGGAGTCCACTGCATGATGGCCTCACGTGGTAGATACAGGTCTGGTCATCACAGAAGTCCAGCTTGAGGACAGAAACCCAGATATTGCCATTTGTTCCACCACCAGGTCTGGGGCTTGCAGATGATCTACAAATCAGTGACCTTACCGGTGCTCAAAATCCGAAGCATGCTCCTGGAGACCCCTCACGGGAGGATTCAGTCCAAAAAGTGGTCCCGGGTGCCCTTTTCAGTCCCTGACTTTGACATCCTGCAGGACTGTGCCCAGAGTCTGTCTGACCTCTCTCTAGACTGACCCCTTGTGTCTGTAGTACCTAGCTCAGGCTGCAGGGGGCAGGATAGTCCAGGAAGCCATTCTTCTCCCCCTGGGTAATACTCTAGTTGTGGGTAGCAGGGTACCCATTATTCTGCCCCAGATACTCTTGTATACATTGGATGGAGCTGGAAAACCAATGCAGGAGAATTGACAAGCCATGCTGTACTAGGAGTCACAGCATCCCTCCCTAGGCAACTTTTGGGTTTTTTGTTTTTCTTTTTGAAGCCCTTCAAAATTAAAAATGTTAAAATGGGATAGAAAACGTGTAGTCTTTTTTATTTTGAAGTAAAATTGATGGAAAATAAATGTCATCTTAATAATGTGCAATTCAATACATTTTGTTACACATACCTCCTCTAATCAAGATGTAAACACACCTTCACAATTGTCTTTGTTCTCATTGTAAGTCCTATCCTCTACCCCTGTCCCTACACTTAACAGCTTGGCAATCTGGTTTTTTGTTTGTTTTTTCTTTCTGTTTTTTTTTTTTTTTTTTTTTTTTTCCCAGACAGGGTTTCTCTGTGACTTTGGAGGCTGGCCTGGAACGAGCTCTTGCAAACCAGGCTGGTCTCGAACTCACAGAGAGCCTCCTGCATCTGCCTCCTGAGTGCTGGGATTAAAGGCGTGCACCACCACCGCCCAGCTTGGCAGTCATTTTTAATGTCAAAATATTTCCCTTGGGACTGGAGATGATGTTCAGTTGTTAGAGTGCCTACCATGTACAGAGCTCAGGATTTGATCCCTAGAATCTCATAGGCTAGCATGGGTAGTGCCTGCCTGGAATCCGGGCACTGGAGGTAGGAACAGGATGATGGTCTGGTGAAGTGGCTCATTAGGTAAAGTATTGCCCCCAAGCCTTACTGAGTTCAGTCCCCAGGACCTACCCATAGGAGAGGACTGCTTCTGCCAGCTTGTTCTCTGAGCCTCTCACATGCACCATAGTGCACTCATGAGCACACACATCACACATGCATAACAAATAATAACTGTAGTTAAAGTTCAAGGGCTACATAGTGAGTTTGAGACCAGCATGGGTGTGTGAGATCCAGTGTGTGTGGGGGGACCCTCATGTAGGTCATCAGCAGGATAAATCTGAGGTTGCAGAGAACATGCCTAGCACAAAAGAGGCCCTGGGTTCCTTCCCCAGATCTACCAAGCCTCAGTCTGAGGCCCTTCAAGAAGGTAAGGCCATTGTGTGTCCCCTCTTTGCTGTGACAGCTCCTAACCCCACTGTCCCCTCCTATCTCCCCTTCTCACCCAGGTGAAGAGAGCCCGATGATTTGAGGGCTAGGATGAGGTAGGCAAGGAATAGGGAGAATTGCAAAGGCCTGATTTTTTTTTTTTTTTTTTTTTTTTTTTTTTTTGTTCTCATTTTAAGAGAGGCAGGATCTAGGTTGATTCTTCAGGGAAAGGGCTATTTCTGTAGTAAGAGGCCCAGCAGGCAGGAGTCACCTTCAAGCGGGGAGGAAAGGTTAGGGTAGAGATGTGACGGAAGGATGACGGTTCTTCCTGCCATCCAACCTTCATCTCTCCTACTTCATCCTTGCGCTGCCTCAGAGTGGATGGAAAAGAGTTCATTCTCTCTTCTCCGAGTCTTTTCTGGCTGAGGACTAAAATTTCTCTTCCACTCTTTTGGACATCCGTCTTAGTCTGAGTAAAACCTCTCTCAGAGCCCTTCTTCCCCTCCAGTTGTCCATGGCCCCTTTGGGAGTCGTCGTCCTTCCTCGTGGGCGCCTGCCTTCTGCATGTGCACTCCACACTGAGACCTGAGTTAGTCACCGCCTCCCACCCTCCCTCCACACCCCCGCCAGCCCGCCCAGGAGCGTGCCTTTTACAGGCCAATAAAATTAGCGACTGGGGGTGGGGGAGGAGCAGAAAGTGCTAAGCTCAATGGCCTTGAATGTGGCTGGACTCACGGAATCTGGACGCCTGTCGTTCCTGCGCTAAACAGTGACAGCTGAGGGAACTGCGAGGGTGTTTAGGGGGTGGGGGCAGGCCCGTGTTGCAAGGAGAGAGGAAAAAGATGGGCATCTAACATCCCTCTAGAGGCCTGGATTGGGAGCTGACCTTTAGAGGAGGGGCCTTATCTCCATCCACCTTCAATATTGTGAGAGGCTCAGATGTGGGGGAGGGAGGCTCAGGCAAGTCTGCTGCTTTGGGCTGGGGTCTTCTGATGGAGCCAGGCTTGTGAGCATCTGGAGCAGGCTGTCTGAAAGAAGGAATTTGATAAGGTCAGGTGGCCCCAAGTGTTCGGACCCTACTGCGGTGGCTCATTGCGGGTAGTCCTGGCAGTTGGGAGGCTGAGGAAGAACTGATGTTAGTTGACTAGTTCAAGACCAAGCAGGCCTGAGTGCAACTTTGCCTTAAGAAAAAGAAAAAGGAGAGGAGAAAGACGAGGAAGACAAAGAAGGAAGGAAGGGAGGGAGGAAGAATGAAAAGAAAAAAAATAAAAGAAAAAGGGGGGAGGGAGGGGGGAGAGAGCATGAGCAAGCATGAAGAACAGTGGCACACACAACCTGGCATTTGGAGGGTGGAGGCTGAAGGACTAAGACTCAAGGTAGCCTGGGCTATACAAGAGCCGGTTTGAAAGGGGAGCGGGGGAGAAGAAAAGAAACCAGTTCTTGGCCCTACTTGCCACCTGAAAGTGCCTACAGACTCCTCACTGCCAGGACTGGGGTGGGACAGGAGACCCCGCCTCTCCCGGCTCGGCCCCGCCCCCGTCCAGCCAAGTCCCAGCCGCAAGCCCAGAGCCTCTGCGAAGCAAAGCAAACCAGGCGAGAGCAGGTGGCCACCGCAGGGCAGTCTCTTCCCTGCAGGTAAGACAAGCAATGCTGGCGGGTCCACGCTGAGGACCTCGAGGGCAGCTCGGGAGGATAAAGCAGCTCCTTGTCCTGTCCTCTGTCCGCATCCTAGGGGACCCCCAGAGACTTTCTCTGTCTGAGCGCGGTGAGCGTGTGCGACTAAACTATGAGGAAGGATGTGGGTGATGCTGCCAGGGGTCCGAGGGCTGGGGAAGACAGCATCGGGCAGTAGGTGTGCGGCAGGGGTGCTTCGTCACTCCAAGTGTCCTGTATGAGTCCCAGAGTAGTATCTTTCACAGCGGTTTGGTGTGATGGGATGTCCTGAAAGGTTTCTGTTCTGGGGGGCAGGGGAGATGACGGCTGTTGCCTCCTTGAGTGGAACCTGGGTTTCCTGGTGACCCTGGGTCATTTGCATCCTTTGCACCTGGGTACAGATGCAGGATGGAGATGTGTGTGAGGAAATACCTGCCCAAGCTCAGCAGGTCCATTCTGTCTCGGGTCCTGGGTCAGGATGTGGAGATGAAGGTAGGCATGCCCTGTCATGTGGGATTTGACTTTAGGGTGGCATTCTGTCTCCCAGGACTTCAGGGAAGATTTTCTGGAAGAGACAGTGTGAGCTATCCTACCTGTGATACGGGGCTCCCTAAGCCATAAAGGAGAGGCAACGTGGGACCTTGTGGTCCACTTAAGTAAAGCAAAGAGCCCTGGGGTGTGGACCGAGGGAAGTGAGTAAGGTAAGGGTGTTGCCACCTGGTCCCAGCCAAGAATCCAGGAACCTTCCAGAGATCATCACAAGTCTTCAGATAGAATGAAGGGGTGATTAGGAGAGAGGATTTTTCATGACCATCTAGATTTCTTCATTCCATGGTCTCCTCCCCACACACCATCGCCAGTAAACTTTTCCTCAATTGGGGGGGTGGTTGGCATGTGGAGGTTAGAGGGCAACTTTCCGGAGTTCTTTCTTGCTTTCCACCATGTACTTGGGTGCTGGAGAATTGAACTCAGATCATCAGGTTTGACAGTAAGTACCTGTACTGCTAAGCTATCTCATTGGCCCTTGCTCATTTCTGACCATTTCTGCTTCTGGGAGGCAGGGAGTTAGTTATAGGAAAGAGGAACTTCTAGGTAGGTTAGCATTGAGCCCTATCACCTCTACCTCTGAACTTGCTTCCTTACTTGAAAGTGGGGATAAGGATAGAGCCCCCCCTCCAACAGGGTGACTGCAGGGAATTAGTGAGAATTCACATGAAGAGTGCTTAGCACAGTCCTGGTGCCTGGTGACGGCTCAACAGGTCTAAGTGTCCCCTCTTGGGTAGGACAGCAAAGCCAGTCTGCAGGGGGTGGAGGTGGGGTGGAACATGTTTAAAGCTTGTCCAGAAAGAGAGATGCCCTGCACTCCTCCCCTACCAGCCCCGGCCCCCTGCTGGTTCCCATCTCTCTGCTGTCCAGAACCTCTTACCTCCTCCTGGCTCTGCCACCATATCCATGTTGCCTGTCATCTGCAGGGTGAGGCAGGATCAAGGGAGCTGTAGGGGTCACTTGAGGCTGTGCCTAGATAGAAGAAACTCTGGTTTGGAGACCCAACTTGACGAAAGTTCCCTGTTGGCATCACCTCCCTGCCCTCCCTTCCCCGCCTCCAGAAATCCACTAGTTGAGATCAAACTAGGCTGGGTTTTTTCCAGGAAGACAAATAATCCTGCGTGGGGATTGTCGGAGCTGCCCTCCAGTGGAGGAGGGAGAGCTTCAAGCCCTGGCTGTAGTTCTGGTGGCCACCAAAGAAGGCCAGTCTGGGCAAGAGAGGCAGTGAGCATGCTCGGGTGCTTCCAAGTGCTCTGTTCTGGCTGCATCAGGACCAGTCTCAGGGCTGGGGACCGAGCTCAGCTGGAAGAGTGCTTGCCTAGCATATTATTTTACAGGGCCTGTGGCTGGAAGTAGACTGAGGCCAGGTGTCTGTATGGGTGGCCCTTGTGGCCTTGGGAGTGTAGCAAAGGCAGGGATGGCTGGAGCAGGGTGAGAATGAAGTCATCTCTCTACTGGGAAGTCATTCTGGTGTGAGACTCACCTCACAGGAAGCAGAAAAACCTGAACTTAAGCCTGGTCTCCTAGGTAGCCACGATGGTACATCTGTCAAGACAGGGGGATGGAAAATAATTTATTGAACATGGGTCTGGGGGTGTAGCTCAGTTGATGGAGTGCTAGCCAAGCATGCACAAGACTAGCTTCTATCCCCTGCACTGCATAAAACCATGTACGATGGGCCATGCCTGTAATTCCAGAACTTAGGAGGTAGAGTCAGAACTCTTAGGAGGGATCAGAACTCTTATCTGATTCAGATAAACTGGTATACATGCAACCTTATCTCAAAAACTTGGACATTTCCTTAACAAGACCTATAACTTTAAAATATATATTATTGTTGTTATTTCGCAGTACAGGACATCACACCCAGGGCTTCATTTATGCTGGGCAAGTGCTCTACCATGGAGTCATCTCCCAGCCCTTTTTGTCTTGTTTTGTTTTGGGGACAGGATCTGACAAAGTTATTCAGGCTGGCCTTAAGAGGCAATCTTCCTGCCTCAGCTTCTCAGGTAGCTGGGATTACAGACCTGTGGCACCATACCATTAGAACTTTAAGACACTTAGACCTGTGTCTGTCACCTTGCCCTGTGCCCTGCAAAGGTGATGGGGGGCCTGGCTGATTCTGTGGCCCCATGTGCCATTTGGTTAACTCCATCTCTATACTCTTCTCCCCCGGTAAAGTGGCCATAAAGCTGGGCTTGGGCCACACATGTCTAGACAAGGAGGGAGTTTCAAGGTGAAATGAAAACTGTCAGGTGTCACCAATAAGCAGTCCCCCCTTGGGCTTCCTGACCTCATTCTCTAACTAAAAATTGCAACATTTTTTAAATGTCCTATGATGCTTGAGAGGGAAGGGAAGGGAAGAGAGCTTGCTTTTCTTCCCAGCGTGGCAAGGATGGGGCACTTCCTGCTCCCAAGAAGCAAGGACAGAAATAAGCTTGTACACAGCAACAAGAGGAATGGAAACTAGATCGGAGGAAGGCAAGGGTGAATATCCATGCCTCCTGTCCCCCTCACCCTCCCTTACCACACCCTCTCACATGCACAGCCAGGGAGGAGCATCTTCTTCAGGAGTTTGAGAGTCAGTTAGCCTGTAGCTTAGATCAGCCCTGATGGAAATACAAGGCATGTTGTTCTAGGCTATTGTGGAGTGCCCTGTGACACCTAGACATGTGGTCGGTTTAGAAAGCAAAGGCATGCCACACCTCTTTTATGACCAGCTCCGTTCAGTCATGATTCTTACTGGGCTGTTTGGGAACCAACCTGCCACTTTGGTCTCCTTAACACTGCAAGGGTTTTCTAGAAATAGACACACCTACCCACATGCATGTGCGCACTCACCCAGCATGCTACCTGGCTCACAAACCATCCCTGAGCACTAAGTCTCATGTGACACCCTTGCACACCAACACTGATGCCCTACCGTGTGTGTGCACACTATGACCTTCTAACACTCAGCTCTCCCTTCCCTCTTCAGAGCCTTTTTATTCATCTTGGGTGGTCACCTGCTCCAGTGGCCAATGGCTGACTTACTTGGTGGCAGGAGGCCAGGTACCTGC
Organism: Phodopus roborovskii; assembly: GCF_943737965.1. Lineage (NCBI taxonomy): Eukaryota > Metazoa > Chordata > Mammalia > Rodentia > Cricetidae > Phodopus > Phodopus roborovskii. The sequence continues at coordinate 15,906,769 of NW_026125052.1, read as the reverse complement.
AATGCCTGGAGATAGGAGGCAGTAGTGGCACCGTCCTGGAACTCCCGAGGCACTTGGTGTTCAGCACCTCATCTCCAGGAGTGACTATGGGACCTGAATCACTAGATCTGCCTGTCTGTGTGCTTTTGGGGGGCCTCCTTCTGCCTCAGTCTATGGATGCATTTGCCCCTCCCTGCTGTCCTACTGTGTGCTCCATCCCTGTTTCCCCGTCTCTGTGCTGTCTTCTCTCCTCTTCCCCGCTTCTCTGTCTCTGTCTTTGTCTCTGTCTTACACACACACACACACACACACACACACACACACACACACACTTTTTTCTCTCTGGCTACATGGCTCTGTGGTTCTGTCTCTGTGTCTGTGTTGTTTTATTTTGAAGACAAGATCTTAATCTGTAGCTCAGGCTGGCTTGGAACTCACTGGGTAGCTCAGGCTGGCTTCCAACTCACAACAACCCAGTTGCTTTAGCCTCCTTAGTATGGGGACTGCAGATAAGAGCCAACACCCTCAGCTGTGTGTCTCCACCTCTCAGCCTACGGGTGTTGGTTTGTGTCTCTGGGACTCATTGTCTTGAGGAACCTCAGGGGAACAGTATGGATGAGTGGCAGAGCATCCTGGGACACTACTGTCCCTTCCTGGACCCCTCTCCTCCTCCAAGCAAATGAGGCATGGCAGTACCTGCAGACAAAGCGTCAGTGTCCCTGCCTCTGTCCCTAACTCTGCCTTTAGAAATGGAATTTTCTTCAATGACAAGGCCCAGAGCCATAGGCTTGGAAGCAGAACTGGGGGTTCGGAGTGATGGAGGGACAGCCCTTGTCTGTCTTGTTGACCAGTTTGAGCTTACATGAAAGGCAAGGAGTCGGAACCTCTCTCAGAAGTGTGGACAAGAGCAGGGCTGAATCAACACCTTTCTTTTTACCCTGAAGCAGCCAAGTTTAACCCATGCACCCCAGGCCCAGCTTCCTGCTCCAAACCACCAATATGCCCCCACCCTGCTCCAGCCTTTCCGCCACTGTGGCTGCCCGGCCTCTTTAAACAGTCCCCTGGCCTCTCTGCCCCCTGCTGCTGGCCACACCATGGCCACAGCTCCTGCACAGGCCTTGCTGTGTTGGCTGCTTGTTTATTTGCCTAAGGTTTCCTTGGGTGTGGTGAGAGCCAGCTCCACAGACCCTCCCGAACTCCAGATGCCCATGGAGAGGCCTGGCCACATCTTAGCTGCCCTACCTGCCTCATTGCCTTCCAGGGCCCAGCACCTCTCCTCCCCACCCTCCTGGCCTCACTTTGCCAATTCCTACATGATGTGAGTGAGCCCCGCCCTGCTTTGAGAGTTCTAGAAGGGGGGATATCAGGAATCTCAAAGAATTATGGGGTGTGTGGGGCATGAACTTTAGAACTTCAGAGAAATCTGCCCACTTTCTAGCCTGTTCTCCTTGGCTGAGCTCGAGCTGGCTATTCAGGGACACTTGAGAGAGGAAGGATTCTGTCCAGGGCTTGGGACAGTTGTCTCGTCCCTATGACAGAATAACTGACAAAGGCAGCTTTGGGAAGGGAAGGTTTGTTTTGGCTCACGGTTGGAAGGTACAGCCCCTCAAGCCAAGTGAGGCAGGAACGTGAGGCAGCGTAGACACGTTGGCTCAGAAGCCAGGGAGCAAAGGGATGAATTCAGGTGCTCAATTCCTCTTTATTTGATTGGGGCCTCCAGACCAATGAATGGTACTGCTCGTGTAGGGTGGATCTTCCTACCCCAGTTTAACCTGGATAATCCCTCAAAACATGCTAGAAGATTGTTTCCATGGTGATTCTAAATCCCATCAAATTGAGGAACCACCCCATGGCCCCTTCTAGGATCTTAGCAGGAGGAATATCCCTGGAACCCCAGGGTCTTCCATGATCTTGATTTTGCACAGTCAGTCCAGAACTGTCTGGTTCTGCCCTGGGAATACCACAGAAGTAAAAGTCACTTGTGCAGGTGACGGGCAAATGCAGAGGTCAAGGCTACTTGTCAATCTTCCATCAGAGTGCAGCCTCAAACCCAGGTCTCCTTGGGCAAAAAAAACCCACAGGGTGCAGTAGCTTGTGGCTTCCCTTTTATTGTTGTTATTTTGTTTGTTTGTTTGGTTGGTTGGTTTGGGGGTATTTGTTTGTTTTGTTTTTCAAGACTAAGTGGTTTCTTTGTGTAACCTTGGGTGTCCTGGAACTAGCTCCTTAGACCAAACTAGCCTCAAATTCACAAAGATCCAACTGCTTCTGACTCCCGAGTGCTAGGATTAAAGGTGTGTGCCACCACCACCCAAATGGCCTCTGGCTTTCCTACTCTCATCTTTGACCCACCTCCTGGAGGACCTTCCACCCAGAATCCCTCATCCTGGACCTGTGTCTCTGACTGGGAAGGTAGGTAGGCTAGGGGTAGGTAGTATTCCTATGACCTCATTCTGAGACTTGATGTCCTAGTTAACAGCTTCCTGTGGGGGGAAAGGGACTCAAGGCTTTTAGAAAAAGGCTTTTTAACCAGCTGAGTGCTAATTGGGAATTTGACTATAGCCCTTGCTTAAGGCTAAGGGCATCTAACCAGGATCTTCAGGTTGAGGTGTGTGTTAGGGGTAAAGAAGCCAGAGTGGAGATCACAAGGTTTTCCTGGACAGCTTTGCCAGCAGCCAAATGTAGGAGCCAGGCATGAAGGGACAGTCCAGATTGGGCAGCTATTGGCATGTATGGGTGACCCTTGGGAAGATGGGCCTGGGATGGGGCAGGGCATAAAGCCATCTTGGTAGGTCTCTTTACTCTCCTGCTGACATGGGCTTCTCTGGAGCTTGCTGTCAAGGGTGTGCAAGGGATGGTACTATACACTGTCTCTCTTTTCTCCCAGAGCCCTGGGAGCCTTCCCCCCCACTTCCCCATCCTTGTCCCATGGGCACTGATTCACTCAACAAACATTTCTTGAGTGCCTACCTTGGGATCTGCCCTGGGAATTCAAGAGAGAAGAAGAGAGTATAAAGAGAAGAGACTAAGAAGAGACAGACAGAGGAAGCTAGGGATGTAGCTGGGTTGGCACTGAGGAGGTGGAGGCAGGAAGATCAGAAGTTCAAGTCCATCGTCTGCTACATTCCAGAGTCCTGTCTAGAGATATGAGAACTTGTCATTAAAATACAGAAATGACAGCTCAGCAGGGAAAAGCACTTTCCACTAAGCCTGATGGCCCGAGTACTTCTAGGATCCACATAGTAGAAGGAGAGGACTGAACCAAACCCTCTAAGTTCTCCTTTGACCTCCACAGGGATGTTCGAGCATCGGTGTTCGAGCACTCAAGTGTGGGCGCGTGTACACACACACACACACACACACACACACACACACACACACACTTATATAATTATATCTTTCTACTTTATTAAAGGAGACAAGACAGAAAATCTGTTTTAGAGAGGGTTATGAGGAAGTTTCTTGTGGAGGAGGAGCCCAGAGCCAAGGAGTGCTCAAGGCAAAAAGCCCAGGTTTAGGGAGAAAGGCATGATAGGCTCCAGGGACAGAAGGACCCTAGTGTGGTTGGAATATTCCTCATTTGGAGATGACGGAAATAGATGGGATGGACACTGACTATTTTGATCTGGATATTTTAACCCCGAGAATGTTTTTAATACATTTTTTTTTTTTTTTGGTTTTTCAAGATAGGATTTCTCTGTATTGTTTTGGAGCCTGTCCTGGACTAGCTCTGTAGACCAGGCTGGCCTGGAACTCATAGAGATCTGCCTGCTTATGCCTCTGGAGAGCTGGGACTAAAAGCGTGCACCACCAATGCCTGGCAAATACAAACATTTTAAACTAAAAGATGGCAACTCACTGGGTAGATGTTTTCCACTTTGAACTCTAGTCACCCAACTTCATTCCCTTGATGAGATTTTTTTTCTTCTTCTGATATTTCTCCCTATGGAGGAACAAATAAATGTCCTACAGTGGAACAGGTAAATAGCCATGCTTTATTGTAATTCCAACTAAAACTCTTTTCATCAACATCAATTCCTTGTGCATGCTGCCATGGGATTTGATTGGTCTGGGAGTTGCAGGCTCTGGGCACCAGGCTCTGCCACTGTGAGTGTGACTAGGTAACCCCATGTAGTTTGGGAAGATCGGAAAGGTTACATTGTTTTGCCGGTTTCAGGCAAGAATGAGTTTTGAAGCCAGTTTCTAGTAATCACACTGTTAACTTCTACTAGGAATATTTCTAGTCAGCAAGTAGTATTTATATCTCAGTTAATCTGTGGGAGGGCAGGGTGGACAGGGTGCTGGGAGAAGGAAGAAAGGTTTGAAAGAGGCCAAGAAGGACCCAGCCATCCAACCTAAAGTTTTCAGGTCACGTGAGGCTATGGAAAGCTATGAAATGTGTCCCAGTGCAAAACTGTAAACTTACATAAAAAACATTATGAGAGGCTGGGCAGTGGTGGGGCATGCCTGTAATCTTAGCACTCAGGAGGCTGAGATAAGCAGATCTCTGTGAGTTCGAGGCCCGACTGGTCTAAAGATCAAGTTCTAGGACAGCCTCCAAGGCTACAAAGAACCCTGTCTCAAATATATATGTATATATGATTAGAAAATAAAAACTGACTAGATTTATTTTATTATTTTTGAAGGTTATTTTTATTTATGTATATATGTGTGTGTGCATCTGTGTGGGTTTATGTCACATGTGTGCAGGTGCCTGGAGAGGCCAGAAAAGAGTGTTGGGTCCTCTGGAGCTGGAGTTGTGTTTGTTTGTGAGCCACTTGATGTGGATGCTGGGAGCCAAATACTGACAGCTCTTAACTGCTGAGCCACCTCTCCAACTCTCTCTCTTTCTCTCTCTCTGTCTCTCTTCTTCTCCTCTTCCTTTCTTCTTCTTCTTTTGTAACTCATTTGCAAGTTTCTTGAGTGGAATTTTGTAGAAGAGACAATGGTGATGTTGCAATATTGAAAAGCAGGATGTAACTGGTACCGTTATACCCTTACAGCTGGGGTGAGGATTTTCCCAAAGAAGAAAGGAACTTTCGGAGCTTTTGTTAGTTTCTTTGCTTGTGGCAGGGTCCCAATTTGGATCCCAGGCTAGCCTAGCATTACTGTGTGGCCAGCTGGTCTTGAACTCACAGCAACTCAACTATCTTGGCCTCTTGAGTGCTTTACCATTTAGAATTATTTGTGTGTGTATATGCATGCATGTGTGTGCATGAGTGTTCGTGTGTACAAACACTCATGTGTACCACAGTGCTTATATGGCGGTCTGAAGACAACTCATGCGAGCCAGCTCTCTCCTCATGTGGATTCCAGGGATCTAATTTAAATCCTTAGGCATGGTAGAAAGAGCTGTCCCCTCAACACCCCCTGCCCACCCCTGCCCCATCATCTCATTGGCCCCCTGCGTGCTTATAAACAGATAGATGGTGAGCTCAAAAATTGTCCATTAATTAATTAATTTATTTGTTGTGGTGCTGAGGATAGAACCCAGGGCCTTCCCATGCTAGGTGAGTGATCTACCTCTTACCCACCCCCCATGTTCTGGCTGTGTGTGGAATATTTAGGAGGAGGAAGAAGAGGGAGAGGGAGGTACAGACAGAGCAACCAGGTAAGGTGCTCACTATTCCCCTTCAGGCAGGAGGAAAGAGGATTGGGGATTTAGCAAAACAGAAAAGGTAAGAACTCCCTAGGATCCCGTCATGGCCTCCCACACCTCCCTTCCTCCTGATATTAAAAACAGCTCAGAAACAAGTGTCTGCCTCCACATTTTGTGCAGGGTAGGAACCACTACCTAAGGTGTCTGTCCCTGAATGCAAGCTGGGGAGGGGATGCATGACCCCACCCATCCAGAGTCACGGGGCTGGAACAACCACCAGCCACAGACCTGGCCCTGAAACAGCCTCAGACACAGGGCGCTTGTCCTGCTGTGGCTCGGAGCTCAGGGTGTGACCCTGAGCAAGGGTACAAAGGAGCCTCTGTCAGTCTGGGGCACCGTGCCCACCTGGACCAGGCTAGGCGCCTGAGGAGTGAGGAAGTGGCCTGAGAGTACTGAAAGGGAGGGACATTGCGGTGACACACCTGAGGTTTGAGCGTCACAGGGGCTAGGTCATTTCCTCGCCCGTAAGATGTGGATGGAGATCTAGACCCCCAGCTTCTCAGAGGTTAGCACTACTTGCTAACTGGCTCAGTGACCATCAAGTACCATTTAACACACACAACATTATCATTAGCATATTTGCTAAGCACTTCATAGATACTGACTCATTTGATTCCTATAAAAACCCACTAAGTAAGAACTGTTAGTATTTATCCTTAAATTACACTTCAGGGAAACTGAGGCACCAAGCAGTGTCACCAGGCAGGGGGATGAGGACTCAAAAGCCAAGCCTCAGGCTCAGACAGCTTTTCCTATAGCATCTGTGTTCAGCTGCTCCTCAGAATCACCTGGGTACAGTTGAAAAAGCAGCCACAGATAGGCATGGTGGCACAGGACTGTAATCCCAGCACTCGGGAGGCTGAGGCAGGAACATCTAGAGTTCGAGACCCTGAACTACATGTTCAGATCCTGTCTCAAACAACAATAACAAAAATAAATAAATGATAAATAAAAATAAACCAAAATAGAGAGTCTTAGTTAGGGGTTCTATTGCTGTGACGAAACATCATGACCAAAAATCAAGTCGGGGAGGAAAGGGTTTATTTGGCTTACAGTTCAGCATTGCTGTTCATCACTGCAGGAAGTCAGGACAGGAACTCACACAGGGCAGGAACCTGGAGGTAGGAGCTGATGCAGAGGCCATGAAGAGGAGCTGCTTACTGGCTTGCTCCCCATGGCTTGCTCAGCCTACTTTATTATAAAGCCCAGGGCCACCAGCCCGGGGATGGCACCACCCACCATGGACTGGGCCTCCCTTGTTGATCACTAACAGAAATGCCTTACAGCTGGATCTCATGGAGGCATTTCCTCAGCAAAGGCTCCTTTCTCTGATGACTCTAGCTTGTGTCAAGTTGACATATTAAACCAGCCAATACGTAGAGCATCTGGGCATGTCCTTAGGAGGTGGATCGGGCATTCACAGTCATCCTTGGTTACGTAGTGAGTTCAGAGTCAGCTTGAACCGCACGATACCCTGTCTCAAAAAGGGAGAGGAGAATGGCTGGAGAGATGGCTCAGCAATGAAGAGCACTTACTGCTCTTCTAAGGAACCTAGGTTTGATTCCTAGCATCCACATCAGGTGGCTCACAACTGCCTATAACACCAGTTCCAAGGACCCAACACCTTCTGGCCTCGGTAGTATACATAAACTCACATAGGCACACACGCATACTCATAAATAAAAAGAAAAATAGTTTAGTCACTGTTCTATTGCTGTGAAGAGACACCATGATCATGGCAACTCTTACAAAGGAAAGCATTTAATTGGACCTGGTTTACAGTTTCAGAGGCTTAGTCCATTATCATCATCATGGCAGGGAGCATGGTGGCAGAAATGTCAAGCATGGTGCAGGAGAAGTAACTGAGAGCTACATCCTGATGGGGTAAGGGAGAGAAAGGGGGAGGGAGAGAGGAAGGGAAAGAGATAGAGAGACTGGATCTGGATATGACATGGGCTTTTTGAAACCTCAAAGCCTCCCCCTGCGGGGAGGGGCGCCTGGAGAGATGGCTCAGAGGTTAAGAGCACTGGCTATTCTTCCAGAGGTCCTAAGTTCAATTCCCAGCAACCACATGGTGGCTCACAGCCATCTGTAATGAAATCTGGTGCCCTCTTCTGCAGCCGACATACATGCAGACAAAACACTGTATAAATGATAAATAAATAAATCTTAAAAATAAAAAAGCCCACCCCCAATGATACACTTCCTCCAACAAGGCCACACCTCCTAATCCTTCTAATCCTATCAAAGAGTGCCACTCTCTAGTGACTAAGTGTTCAACTGTATGAACCTATTGGGGGGGGGGCATTCTTATTCAAACTACTACACAAAGAAACCTTAAACAACAATACTATTTACCCCAGGTTCGTGAATCTGCAGCCATGGGGTGGGAACTGGGGAGGACACTGCCAAGCTCCCCAGGAGATGCTTCCTTCCAAGGCCAGGTATGTCTTTGGAAGGCTGATGGACACAGGATTCTAGCCCTTAGCTGCACTTTAGAATCACCTGGGCAGAAGTTCAAAGTTCTCAAGCCACAGTACAAGCTAAGCCCATCAGAGCCTACAAGGGGCTTGGTTGGACATTAGAAGTTCTCTGAGTCATTGGTGGTTCTGGTTTTAAGAAAGTACACAGAGTCAGGGACCTGTCCAGTGGGCCTGTCCCACTTGTCAGACAGATCTGGCCTGGGAGACATTATCCTTATGTCTCAATTGACCCGAGGATCCCACGAGGCTGAGCGGAGAGGTGAGGTATTGCTCCACAGCCAGGCTGTGTCCTGGGCCCTCTATAGCTGGGACCTTTGGGTAGCTCAGCCAGGGGAAGTCTCTGGGGACTGAAGAGAGGGGATAGGGGCCCAAGGATATAGTGACACATTCTATATCTATTATTCCCTGAAACCATGCTGGTGTATACTTTCAATCCCAGGCAGAGGCAGTTCAAGGCCAGCCTGTTCTACATAGCCAGTTCTAAGCCAGACAGGGCTATTATAATGTGACCCTGTTTTGGAAGAAAAGGAAGGGAGGGAGGAAAGGAGGGAGAGAGAGATAGAGACAGAAATGGAAGGAAAGAAGGAAGGAAGGAAGGAAGGAAAGAAGGAAAGAAAAAGGACAGATTCTTAGTGGTCTATGCCACAGGTCACCAGAGAAGAACTGCTGTGTAGATGTGGTCAGCTGCTCCCTGGTTGACCAAATGGGGCTCTGGCCAACCCATACCTCTGACTCTTGGCCAATGGGCTTGGAGAGCCATCCTTCCTCCAACCCTTAGGATCATCTTCAGCTCCCTCTCTTCCACCCTGAGTTCCAATGGTTGTGTCACACAAAGGACCAACTATGGGTTCATGGGGTGATCTTGGGGGCGGGGAGGATCCTGCTCAGCTAACTCATTAAATAAAAGGGACAGGAAATGAAGGGTGGGTCAGGAGCCTCGAGATCTTAATTTCCTCAGGGTTGGCCTTGGATTATAGTCAGGGTTCTTGTGGGCATCTTCTGAATGCCTCTCTTGAAGTAAGAGGAAGGGAGCCAGGGTTGTCCCTGGGGGACTCCAACCCTTGGTCTTTATGTTCCCTTCCAGGAAGTAACTCCCATGAAGTCCTCCCAAGAGCTGACTACCTTCTAGACTGCTATTAGTGCCTCTCATAATGGAGAAGGGGCTGCCCCTACTGGTTGGTGTTTATCCAAGCTCTCCAGCCTCCTTCAGTTTTGCTCTGGCCTTACTACACACCCCAGACAGCTCTTCCAATCTGGGTGAGGAGGTCAAAACAATTTCCATTGCTTTAACATTAACCGAAAGCAGGATTCAGCTCTGCTCTGGGAAAGATTGAGGCTAGGCTGGCAGTTTTGGGGACCCAATATGATGGGCAAGTCAGGGAGGGGCTCAGCCTAGACATGAGTATGGGCACCCATCACTTGGGAGAGGGCACATTGAGGCTTTCTGGCATTGTGCCTAGGCCTGCTTCTCCTTCCTACTACTACTTTTGAGTCATTGGCTCTAAAGCATGGCTGTGAGGAAGTTCTTTCTGAGGTCTAATCCTGATTGCTTCTGCTGTAACTAATAATTTCATCCTTCTCATGGAGTGGATTTTACAGTTTGCAGGGTGCTTGGTGCTGTCGTCCGCATTACTGAGAAGGGGCATGTTCCCAACCTCATGGCTAATAAGTGATCAATTTATAACACAAATGTATTGGCCTGATTCAGTCACACCTATCCTCATGTGAATCCCTCAAATTACACCCAGAGACACACCCCCTCTCCACATGTGCCCCCCCAAATCTCATCAACTCCGAAGAGCTTAGTCCTAGAGAGGTCATCCTGTCCATCCCCCTGCCTCTATCCCTGCCCAGTGTATACGCAGCTCCTGTGGCCAAGGCCCAGGAGAAGAGGGTAGTGAGTTGGGGAGTCAGGGTTTCAGCTGCTGTCCTCCTTCCTGGGCAAAGCCTTTGAACATATAATGTGATAATCTCAGCCTGCTTGCTGCACACCAAGGGCCTCCCTGGGTTCATCCAAGAATCCATTAGGGACCTCACAGGAGGAGAAAGCTCAGTGTCTGCACTGGGCAATCTGCCTCCTTGCCCCCATGCATGCTGGGAAGGATCTGTTTGTTCTTTTAGCTCCAAGACACAATTACCAGACACTGCTGGAAGTGAGTCAGGTTTCCCAATTTGAGACCTGGATGGGGTGGGGTGGGGGCCGGGTTTCTCTTCCATACTGACCTATAGAATGTTCCAGAATGGTGACACTGGCTCATCTGGCTGGGAAGCTGATGGGAGAGGCTAGAAACAACCCAGTCAGGGACTCACAGGCCATTCTGCTGCCCTATCCCAATGTCCTGGCTGGGAAACTGAGGCCAGCTGTTGTCCCCAAGGCATCCCTACTCAGAAGCCACCCAATTAGCACCCTGTCTGACTCTGTGTTCCCAGCGCCTGTCTCATTATTTGGGGATTTATGATTGTCCCGGTCACTGTGAAGGACAACTGTCCGGGTTTCCATGGGGGAGCTTGGCCAGTGCTTAGCCCAGCAGTGGCAGGAGGTGGTGCCATCCTGCTTGGGGCAGGATGGGGATTTGATTTCAGGGGGATTTGCGGCTGGTGGGGAGCCGCCCTGGCCACATGGTTGGCTCAAAGCTATTTTAAGAGGAGGTGGGGGGAGGGGCCGGTGGCTCTGTCCCTCCAGTAGGAGCTTAAAGAACCCAGGATGGATAGGGGAGGGTGTAGACACAAGATTGGGGTTCCCTCCCACTTTCCTTCTGGAAGCCATGGACCCAGAACTAAGGCAGGGCAATCTGACCCCATGTGGACAATGGGCAAGATGGAGGAGCAGCTGGGGAGGGATGAGGCTCCTGGCCTGATTCCCATGGCCTGGACTGTGATCCCACCAGAGTTCTCACTGCTATTATAAAGGATACTTATTACAACAGTTGCATATATTTATAGCCAAGATTAAGCTTATTGAGAGGGTAGAGATATAGTTGAGTTGGTAGAATGCCTGCCAAGCATATATACATGAAGCCCCTGAGTTCAGTCTCCAATAGGAATAAAACTGTACATGGTGGCACAGGCCTGTAATCCCAGCACCCGGGAAGTAGAGGCAGGAAGAGCAGAAGTTCAAGGTCATCCTCTGCTATAAAGCGAGCCTAGGGGCATGAGACCCTGACTCAAAAGGAAGGAAAACAAAAAATTACATTTATTGGGCCCTCGGGGAAGATCCCTGGTGATGGGCGAGAGGGACAGCCTTATAACTAGGCTCTCCAGTGCCCCTGTTCTCCAAGGCCACTTCCAAGTTGGATGATAGTAACCCCATCTGTATGGCATGCACCAGAAATGCCTAATTGGTGGTGCCCATACTGTCAACTGGGCATCTGTTTTGTCTGGGATTCTGTAAAGAAGGTCTCGCAACACCTAACACTGTGATATATTGTTCACTGCCTTGTTTTACAAGCTCAGAGAGGGAAAGTGATTTGCCTGAGCTCACACAGCCACAGCAAGGTGCCTGGTCTGTTTTTTTTTCAAATCCACTGGGAGTCATTTTGTTAACTGCAAATGGGTGTGCTGACCAGCACCTGGGGATTCACGCACAGGCGCAGAGAGAGGAAGAGGAGATGGGATGAGCTGGCACTGGTGAGTCCCAGGATGACCGAGCTGGAGACTTGGTGTCTTTATTTAGAGCATGGGTCATTTTTTTCTGGCTGGAGGAGAACAAGAGCTAGGGGGACTGGATCTCTCACTGGGCAAGTGGAAGATGGGCAGGGGAAAGCCAGCTCTAGCTGGTACCATAATTACGCAGAGGGCTTCTTTTTCTTTCCTCCTTACCCTACCCATTTCATTTGGTTTTGTTTTTAATGTAGTCCAGGCTAGACTAAAACTGTCTATGTAGCCTAGGCTAGCCTCGGGCTCATAATCCTTCTTCCTCAGCTTCCAGAGTGCAGGGCTCTCAGACATGCCATGATCATGCCTGGGCCCATCCCACCTCTATGGGGCAAAAGTCACCCAGCACGTTGGAATAGGCCCTTAAAAGCTGCTTGGAACAGAAAAAAAGTAGCCTAGACTCCGGTGCCAGCCACTTTTCTTCTGCTGTATGACCTGGGACAGGTAAGTCAACCTCTCAGAGCCCCTCCATCAATAGCTGCAGAACGAGAGTCCCACTGATCTCTTGGGGATCATCAGAGCCAATGGGTTGCTAAAGCAGGGGCGGGGGGGGGGGGGTGTCTGGAAGACAAAGCCAGCCACAGACAGAGGGCAATGTTTTGTCAATGGACAGGGTTGCTTTTAGGGATGTGTTTTATTACTGAGTATCTAGGTGAAGCCACGTCTTTGTGCTGGCCCAGAGCTGGCGCCTGTGGCCCTGCTGAGTGATACTGCAGGCCTAGCAGATGGGAGGGCAAAGAGCATAAACATTTGGTGTGCTGTTATCTATCCAGAAAGTGCTTGGGGACTGTGCTGTAGGACTGTGCAGGAGAGTGTTTGCCAAGCGTGCGTGACTCTGTGGGTTTGATTCTAAGCACCTCGAAAATAAAAGAAGGGGAGTCACTCACTAGGGGGTTAAACATGGAGATGAAGTCATCTCATAGCTAGATCCCAGGGAAGCAGGTCTGGGGATTTCACAGGCCCTCAACTCTTTCTAGACTGCAGGGGCATTAAGGGGTGGTATCATTAATAGAGCATGGAGTTGATTCAGGAGGAATTTGTTTATTGTGTCCAATAGGGGAAAGTTCAAGTCAGTTGTGTGTGGGGGGAGGGGGATGGTGGGTCAGACACTAGGCAGGACATGAAGCTTCAGGGTTGACTGGGCGGGAGGCTCTGAGTAGTGGAGAGCCAGCGTGGGGTTTCAGAAGGCAACAATATGGTGTGATGAGTTTAGTGTGTTCTGGGAGTTTCCTGGAGGAGGAGGCCACATCGAGGGCAGCCTATGCGGGAAGACGGTTTCAAGCTGGGAGAAGAGACCTCTATGGAAGAGGCAGTAGCCAGGTCTCTACATGAAGCAGAGTGGCTTGTTCTGTGTCACGTGGAGGACCGGGATATGGGTGTCACTGGAAAAAAGGCTAATCTAGCCCAGAGATGAGCTAGCCAGCAATGGGATGGGGCATTCTGTGGGGTCCTGGGGTATCTGCCATGGGCATGTTCGAGCTTAGGACAGAGGGTAACTGGTCAGGGACAGTGTAAAAGGGACAGGGTGACCTCTAAGGTCCCTTCCAAGTCTGAGCAACTGTATTTGCCACTGACAGATGTGGGGTGTGGACTGCGGGAAGGCAGTGCGGCTGGGTCTGGAAGGAGGGGAGGATGAGTATCCCGTGGGGTGCCGTGTATACAGGGTGGATCAGAGCTGCCATCCCTTTCGTGGGTTTCCTTTTTAAAAAATGGGCAACCCTCTCATTGAGATGTAGCCCATGCACCATACCATCCACCTGGCATATGGACTTTAAACTGGATGCGAACTTGGCCCTCGGTGACTCTTTATGGAGAATCTCCTAAGTGTTCATCAAGCTTTGCGTTGGGGTCTTGCATACCTGGGAAATAAAGGCCCTGCCTCCGTGGGGAAGACAGGTAAGTGTTCAGTCAAAAGGACAGTCACCTGGGAGGTGCAAGAGATGGCCCAGACAGAGCAGAAAAGAGCTGGGGAAAGGGGCGGGGGAGGTGACATCCGAGCTGAGGGTGCCAGCGACAAGGAGATAGTGAGGGTCGAAGGAATGTTCCAGACTAATGAACAGCAAAGCCCCTGGGGCTGGGGGTAGATTAGAAGGCCAAGACCAGCTAGGAGCCTGGGTGACAGTCCAGTGCCCAGTCCAATGGCTTTATGGAACTTTCTCTTTAGGTGGCCTGTTCACTAAGGGTTCATTCACCGCAGGTCAAGGAGTGGAAAGCATGCAAAAGCCACCTGTGACCCTTTTCTATGGTTTTTTGCTTTCTTATCATGTGGTTGCTTCCCCAAGGCATAGTGGCAGGGCTAACAGGGGGTCATGACATCAGCCCCTATGTCCACAGATCCTCTCTCTGGCTGTAGCCTCCTCAGCAGTCTGCCCTCCTTCCCCTCACCTCTGGACAGTCCTAGGCCAGTCTGAAGTTTTTGGTACTCACTTCCTGAGTGACTTTGGACCCGGATCTTTCCTGCTCTGTGAAGCCGGGCCTCAGCCAGTCTGGGCAGTGTGGCTGTCTCCTGGCATCAAGGAGTGTGCCTTGAACGGGCAGCGTCTGCTGCTTCCCAAAACAAAAAGGTCCCTGGGAGAAGGGTGGGTCCGTTGCGCTGGCCCAGCTCTTCATCAAGGAGGACGAGCCCCTCTCTTCTGGGTTCTCCAGAGTGGGGCTGGCGAGGCTCCTGGCAATTACTCCAGCGGGCGCAGGCCGTGCAGGGGCGGGCTCGGAGGAGGCGCGGGACAGGGACTGGCCAGCTGCAGTTGAGATCACAGTCACCCTGGTGCCGCTCAGCGGGGTGCGTCCCTGATCCTGTTCAGGTAGGCGGGGGCGCCGGACTCCCAGTTCCCTGCGCAGACTGACGAGGCAAAGTGGGGGGGGGGGATGGCACGCTCAGTAGGGTGGCTTGGTGGGGTTGGGGGCAGCAAAGAGGTCCCTGCCCCGCCTTGTGACCTAGGTATTTCCAACTAAACCTGAAGCTGAGGTTGGGAAGGGGGACAGCCTGGGTGATGATGATGGCAGGGAGGACCTACGAGATGGGCAGAGGCCAGGATCATTTGGCAGCTAGAGATTTGCCTTTGGGAACACGGGCTCCACCAAACAACCCATTCCTTTTCCTCAGGAGCTCATAGGAGCCCAAAGTCCAGCTAGCCCACCAGGGTGGGCTCTAAAATGGAGGAGAGGGGGGCAGTCCTGGGTGTTTTGAGGGTGCAATGATTACTTCTACCACTTGCACCTGTGACCTCAAGCATCAACCCCTTTCTTGTCCAATCCCCCCATCACCACCAAGCCCAGGGCCTCATCTCAACAAAGAGGGTGTTCCCCTAGTTTGACCCACCCCCACCCCTCCTCTAAAGCCATCCTGGATCCTCCAGCCCCGCCCCCCCCAACTCCCAGGACCCTCTGACTTTGCACATGTTGATTGATGGGACTGTGGAGGGCAGAGGATGAGTTTTGGTGTGCTATTCTTCTTAGTACTTTACAGAGCAGGGCTAGGATCAGGGCGAGCTCTGCAGGATGCAGGTCCAAGAGCCTAGGAGAGGTCATAGGGCATAGCGTACATACTCCCACAAGTTAGGGTTTTCGGGGCAGCAGAGGGAACAGAAAGGGTACTGAGGCTAGCACTCTGTTCCCCTACATGACAGGTAGTTACTCCGAATTGCAATTGAGGACCATGCAAGGTGGGATGCAGGTTAGACAGTAAGAAGGATCTCCTTACTTCCTAAGAGAGGACTGTGGGTCTTTTAGAGGAGTCTTAATGGTCAGGACAGGAAGCCCCTATTTGAGGAAGGAGGGGAATCCCCTGGAGCTCCCAGACACCAAGGAGTGAGGGCAGGGCAGGACATGGGGACACAGAGGCTGTGATCTTACCCATCCCATCACACTCCCTCACCTCCTCTGCCCTCTCACCCTTCCTTGGAGCTGGATGCAACCCTGACTTTCCAAAACTCTTGGACAGCTCACTCCCAATCCTAAGCACCCACAAGTCCCCAGGGAGGAAACAGGTTTCTGTTGTCACTACTTGAGACAGGAGACAGACACGGCTGTCTGGCATTTGTCCCATGGAACCTCAGGCCTGGCCTCTGCTTCCTGGGCCCGACCCCAAGCATCCTGTTGTATGGGACTGGGGGGGGGGGCTGGCGGGGCTGACTTGCTCAGACCACACATCTCAGCCCTTTAGGTAGGGGCCTTTGGCTCCTGTGGGGTCTGAGTCGTGAGATGACCCTCTACCCTACATGTTTGGCCTTTGGGCCCTTTCCATCCCATTCTCTGCATGGACAGGCAGAAGGCTTCACAGGAGAATGGTCGCTTCCATGCCATCCCCCAGCTCCATATGAACAGTACAGGCTAGACAGCAGCCTCCATCAGCTCCCTGGGTCCCAGCCGGCTTGGCTAGGTACCATAAATTGAATGTACTCAAGAGCTGTTTTCTTTGCTCGCCCTGGGAGATGGCAGTAGGGAGGTAGCAGAGATGGTAGAGAGGCCACAAAGCTTGGTGCAGTTCCTCTGACTCACTGAAGGGGCTCTGGCTCCACTTGGACAGCAGCATTAGAAGACGTCTCTTCTAGAAACTTCCTTGTGTGACTGGGTCCATGGTAGGGTGGCCTCCTCCCACTTTGCTCGTAGCCACAAGAGTGACTGAGATGATGTGCTTGGGTCCTCACCTTGACTGTGTATGATAGTTATGGGTGTGTGTGTGTTGGGTGGGGGGCTAGCCCAATTCACTGACCTCTTCTACTCTGAGCCTGCAAAACCTCCTGAGAATCCTGGGGCGTGGTGGGGTGTTTGGCAGGTGGCTTCCTACTGTGCCTTGATGGGTACTCACCTACCCAGCAACTCCTTTTATGCAACTAAGATGGGGTCACACAACCTGGACTGGTGCGCGCGCGCGCGCACCCACCCACCCACCCACACACACACACACACACACACACACACACACAGCTGCTCTCACTGATTTACCATTGTAAAGGTCCCAAGAGATCATGTTCAACCTAGTCCTCTCTCTTTAGAGACCAGGAAACCAAATCCCAGAAGGGCAGGGACCAGCTGAGGTTGGCCTGTTAGACAGGCCTCCTTCTCAGAGCCTAGGACCTAGCTGGGAGGGTTACAAGGTGGCTGTTGGCAGACATGGGGGGAAATGCCAGAGTTTAATTGGGCTCATTAAGTGTTTGCTGAGGGAGTGTCCATGCCTGGCTAAAGTTGGGAAGAGGCCTAGAAATTTCTCCTCCAGTTATCCCCTTTGGAAGAGGACATGTTCCCTGGCCTTCTGGGAGACAATCCTCTCCTCTTTATGCTGTGACCTTTGATCTCTTTCCCTCTTGTCCTCTGCATAGGCAAGCAGAGGACCTCACTGGAGAGCAGTAGCTGAGGAGGCCACGAAAAGCCAGGGTTCCAAGTGCAGTCATCATCCATCCAGAGCAGTGGAGGGGGGACCCCGGGAGCTGTGCCTGAGTGCTACCCCCACCCACCCCTCAGCTCCATGTGAGCAGGCTAGACGGAAGCCTCTATCAGCTCCTTCAGAGGCTGACCATTATCATGCTTGTACCCCTTATATCTGTCTCGGCATTAGACCCTTTCTCAGGGAATGTGGGAACAGGGAGATGTACCCCAATCCTGGATACACTGGACAGATGGATCCATGCATGTTCTTTCTCTCTTTCATCTTGTCCTTCCATCTGGCCTCCTTGGCTCTGACCCTATCTCTTCTCACACAGAGTGTGGCACTTTCCTTCCTTGGCCCCAGTGTCCAGGTTGCCTCTCAGCTAGGAGCTTTCTGGCCCTCTCTTGTCTTCTCTGTCTCTCTCCAACAGGAGGCAACAGCTCTTCAGCCACATCCAATGCCTCTCTTCCCTTGGCCCTCAGAAGAGGTAAAGGTAAGATTTCCTACAAGGAATCTGTAGCTCAGGTTCTCTGCACACATTTACCCAGATGTACAGCACCCTTGAGTCCTCAGGCCACACTCTCCATCTGTCCCTCCTTTATCCTTTGTCCTCAGTCACGATCCAGGCTAGACAGGACTGGGGAAGGTAGAAGTCAGAAGACAGGTCTACTGACTTTGGGTCCCCAGCAGACAACCTCTGGGGGCCAACAGTAGCAAGGGAAGGGTAGGGTGGGGTGGGGGGAGGTGATCATCCTTTTCCTGGAAGCCTCTGAGCCTGGTCCCCACTCCCCAGCTCAGGAGACCTCAGCACTCATCCGAGAGCATTCTCAGCTTAATAGGGGATACATGGCCGGCATCCTCCCATGATCCTCTTTGGGCCTGTGAACAACCCCTCCCCCATCCCAGACTGTCCAGTCAAGAGAGGTGGGACAGGGTAGTGGTTAAGGGCTCTGAGTAAGACCAGTACAGTTTGGGACCTGCTGGGAACCTTGAAGTTCTCTAATCTGTGCAGGTGCACATCAGGTTATTAACAGTGTCCATCCCATGAGGCTATTGTGGGGTTTAAAAAAAGGCCTTGTGTGCAAGACTCCTGGCACACAGTGAGCCCTCACTAAATGGACTTTGACATTAGAAAGACAGGATCTGTGGTTGGAAAGATGGTTCAGCAATTAGGAGCACTTGCTGCTCTTCTAAAGGTCTCAAGTTCAGTTCCCAGCACCCACAGAGCAACTCATTCCAGTTCTCAGGGATCTGATGCCCTTTACTGGCCTTTGTGGGCCACACATGTGGCACACACACACACACACAAATTTTAAAAATAATAATAATTAAAAAAGAAAGAAAGAAACAAGCAGATCTCTGTTTTGGAAGCCAGCCTGGGACAGCCAGGACTACACAGAGAAACCCTGTCACAAAACAAAACAAAACAAAAAACAAAAACAAAACAAAAAAGAAAGAAAGAAAAGAAAAGAAAGAAAAAAAAGCCAAAAGAAGAGGAGGAAGTAGAGCTGGGAGAGGTGAAGAAAAAGAAGACAGGATCTCACACAGCCCAGGCTGACCTTGAACTCTCTCTGTATCCAAGGCTGACTCTGAACTTCTGCTCCTCCTGCCTCTCCCAAATGCTGGGACTATAGGACTACAGGCGATATAACACCACACTGGGCTTTATACGCTGCTAGGGAATCAAACCCAGAAGTTCATGCATTCTAGGCAGGCAACGATACTAACTGGGCTGTAGCCCAGACCCAGAGAAACTGCTGGGCTTTTTTAATTTTTCATTTTCCACCCTGGTTTTCCATGGTCTTTGAGGCAAGTCCACTACCCCTTGGTCTTGGACTCAGTTTTCTTCTCTTGGCATATCACTAAGACTCAAGTGGAGGTCACAGGAGAGTGAGTCATGGTGGTGTTTCATATGGTTGGTGGTGTGTGTGTGTGTGCGCGCGTGCCTGCGTGTGTGCGTGCCCATGATGTTCACAGTTGGAGTTAGATAAGCCGTGTGCATCCCCACACTTTGCTCATGCCTCCATATGACTGACAGCCCTGGCTTAGCTGGAACAGTGTAGCCCAGGAGGGGACAGCTGGGAAGGCTGGGTCAAGCAGGACAGGCCTCAGCAGGCCCAGCATCCTGGCAGGGGACACACATTAGCACAGAATCCAGCAGTTCTGTGAGCCCAGAGGCTGTATATCACAGAGGTTTAACCAGCAGTGTGGCACATAGTTGTCTCCTCTCTTGAGCCATGTCCCTGTCTGGTCTGTCATAAATTGCACTGAGCTTTCAAAATATCCCTGTCCCCTTGAGCTCTTCCTGGACAGCTAAGAAAGTCTCATTCCTTTGAGGTCTCCACCTGGCCCTGACACCTGGGCCACCTCTTCTAACTCTGGCAACTGAGACCTCCTTCCTGTCTCCTGCTAGAGAGTGGAGGAAAAGTTGGAGAACACAGAAGAGCTATAGGGCCTGCCATCTGCAGGCAGAAGATGGTTAAATATTAGTGGAAGATCCCACGCAGCACAGGGGACCTTCTCACAAAGTGATGACAGTGACCTCCAGTGTGTCTTCTGTGGAGAGGGCAGTGCTGCAAGGGGACAACTTTGATTCCTCCTGCATTTACAAGAGTGGTATAAGCTGGGCAGTGCCTTTAATCCCAGCACTTGGGAGGCAGAGGCAGGTGGATCTCTATGAGTTTGAGGCCAGCCTGGTCTACAGAGCAAGTTCCAGGACAGGCTCCAAGCCACAGAGAAACCCTGTCTCGAAAAACCAAAGAGAGACAGAGACACAGAGAGAGAGATTCCTGTTCAGGATGCTTCTCATCTTCCCGATAGATGCCCACTGGACCACATGGAAGCGATTGCTGGTACTGCAGCCCAGGGGTACCACCCTGTACCCAGAATGGGAGCCTCAAAATTCTCAGACATCTGTGGCTGTATGAGGTTCAAACCCACAGTGTATTAGTTTAGTAGAATAGGGATAATAGAATAATACAAAATGGACAACAGAAATTGTCTCACAGATCTGGGTTCTCAAGGCTGGTGCCTTTGAGGACAGTGAAGGGGGATCTGTTACAAGTCATTCCCCTAAATTGGAGAGGATATGTGGCAATCTTTGGGATCCCCCAGCTTATAGGCGCATTGCCTGATCTCTGTAACCATCCTCACATGAACCTATGTGCACATCTGTGTTACCACACCCTTCATGTACTGGATTCACCTGTTGTGTGATCATTCCTAGGGAGACATAAAAAATGTCCACTCACCTTGGATAGGGCACCAATCAAAGACAGACCAAAGACATTATTCTACCCAAGTGCAGCTGAGTGAACCAGTGAGGTTATTAGAATTATAGAAGTATGGGCAACAGCATCACCGAGGTGGTCAGTCCCAGCATGGTGATGTTGCAAGAAAACTGTATCCCTCCTCTCCCTAGGGCTGCTACTGCTTCTACAACTTTGGGGGAAGCCTGGTGAATCTTGAGAGTTTTAGAAGTTTTCTGAGCATTATAAGTTTTGTCAATTTATTTTTTTAATTAATTTTTTTATTGTTTGGTTTCTCAAGACAGGGTTTTCTGTGGCTTTGGATGCTGTCCTGGAACTTTTTTAGACCAGGCTGGTCTCAAACTCACAGAGATTTGCCTGCCTTTGCCTCCCCAGTGCTGGGTTTAAAGGTGTGTGCCACCATTGCCCAGTAAGTTTTGTCAATTTTTTTAAGGTTTTTATTTTTATTTATTATGTATACAGTGAACTGTCTGCATGTTTTCCTGCATGACAGAAGAGGGCATCAGATCCCACTAGAAATAGTTGTTAGCCACCATGTTGTTGCTGGGAATTGAACTCAGGACCTCTGGAAGAGCAGTCAATGCATTTAACCTCTGAGCCATCTCTCCAGCCCAGGTTTTGTCAACTTTCTCGAAGAGAGTCCCATGAGCCAGCCTCTTTCTTCCCTCTAAGAGGGAGTGTTTCAATTTAAAGGAAATTACTACACAATACCACCCACCCTACACTGGTCCAGTCCTTTCCAGTAACCTTAGCTCCAAACACAATTACTTCCTAACATATCAAATGTGGGGACAGAGATGTGACTTAACCTGCAACACATAGGAAGTCTCAGACATTCAACAATGGTGACACGAACACAATGACAATTACACTGTGATAGAGCTCCACTGTGACATGCACACAGAGTGAATGAGATGGGTTCACCTTAGCCACCCACAGTGAACAGAGACATTTGCAGGGATCTAACACATCACAGCTGACATGCATGCAGGCCGGAGCTGAGACTGGAGGTGTGAACCATCAGGGGACACCTACTCTAAGCCAAGCCATTCCTCCACCCACTCACAGTCCCCATATGAGTAATGATAGGCATGTATCACATGGACCACTGTCCACAAAAACACCAAACAGCTCATAGAAAACATTCAGAAAAAGTATGCGGGTTTACAGCCATGGACTTAGGTAATCAATCTCCTCTTCAGATGTCAACCCCACCAGATGTGTGTACCCGTGAAAACCTTGTAGTATTTCTTGACTGAGCTGCTGTGCAGAGTGAGTCTAAGGACAAAGGAAATGACCTTGAAAGAGAAGTATTAGCTTTCCCCAGCTACAGTCACAAAGCGCTGCGAGGCAGGGGCTTAAATGACGGAAATGTGTTGTATCTTAGTTCTGGAGCTAAAGGCCTGAGTGATCATAGTGTCACAGTGTTGGCAGTAACAGTGGTGGCTTCTCTTCTTACTTATGATTTTCTTTAATTAATTAATTCATACACAAGGTCTGGTGTACCCTAGGTTTGTCCTCAAACTCTCTATGTAGCTAAGAATAACCTTGAACTTCTCATCCCTCCAAGTGCTAGGATAACAGGCATGTGCCACCAATGCTGGTCTATGTAGTGTTGGGGATTGAACCTAGGACTTCCCTTGTGCTAGGCAAGCAACTCTATCAACAAAGCTACAGACCAATCTTCTACTTTCTTTTTTTTTAAAAAAAGACATTTTGTTATGTAGCCCAAGCTGGCATCCAGCTCCTGATCTCCTGCCTAAGCTTCCACTTAAGCTGGGATAACAGATGTGTGTTACACCCAGTCTCAGGGTAGATTTCTTCTGAAATAGCCTTGTTCAAATTTTTTTGTCTTATAAAGACAGTATTTGAGCCAAGTGGTAGTGATGCACGCCTTTAATTCCAGCACCCTTCAGGAAGGAGAGGCAGAGGCAGGCGGACCTCTGTGAGTTCAAGGCCAGCTTGGTCTATAGAGTTCCAGAGCAACCATGCCTAGAAAAAAAAAAGTTTTTTATTCAAATACAGTCACATTCTGGTATATTTAAGGAAAAGGGTTGAGCAGCTCATCTGTAACTAGAGAGATGGCTCAGGCATGCTTTCCCCAAACCTTGGGGTTGCTCAAGTCCGAGGGGAACAGGACTGACATCAGGAAGTCTCCCAGTGAAGAAGCTCAGGTAGGAAATACACACACATGTATACACACACACACACACAATGCACAGGTATATACACATAAGCACATACACACATATACTGATCCATAGGTACGCACACCCACATAATGCACCCATGCATGCACATGCACATATACACACGTCTATGTGTTGGTACACACACACATATGTACAAGAGCTCACACATGTGTAAATGTGCACACATATTCACGTGCACACATATATCCACTTATGCATAGGTATGCACATACACATATGCATGGGTACACACACATGCACACACATATATGCACACACACATATTGTAAACATGCACATACACACACCAGGAAGGAAATGAATACTACAAGTTCTGTCTGAGAAAGGGAATTTGGCAGCTGGCTACTGAGTAGAAGCAAGAAGCAGACAAGTGAGAGAAAGTGCCAAGAAATGATTTAGGAAGGAGATGCCATTTGGAAAATGGGCAGTGTATGAATACTGTCTTCAGCAGACCCAGGCCTCAACCAAACAACCAACTGGGTCCTCAGCTCCGGTAACCAAGACAGTAAGGGCATCTCAAGCCATGAGGGACAGGGGTTGGGATGTCTCTGCAGGCTGTCTCTATCGGTGAATGTCACCCTGCTAGGCACAGGATGGTTGGGTTTCTGGCCAGAGGGCTGTTGTGTCTCCAATAGGTGCCACATGCCCGTCTGTCACAGGATTGTCAGTCCCCGCCTCGAGGCTGAGAACAGGACAATGGCTTCCCAAAACATGACTCTGCCAGTTTGCTGCTGTTTGTCCAGTGCCATTTTGTCTCCAAGACCCCCCTCATCTTCTCTGAGATTTGTTCTCAGTCCCTGAGACCCTGTGTGCCACCAACCTCCCGGTGTAGGGCCATTTTAATGCTACTGTGCCTAAAACAGACCACCCATCACGTTTTCTCTTGACATTTTGGCTGAGGGGTGTCTTTGGAAGTCAGGCATGGGTCACCTGGAACACCCACCAGCGTCTCTAGATCTCAAGCATCTCCTGCTCTATGTATTCACAAACACTCAGCCATCCCATACTTGTCTGGCTCTCTCTATCTGCTCAGGTATGAAGCGGCCACTGAGCCCATCCCCCTCAGGTGAGAAGGAGCACCCCACAGCGGCAGCATCTGAGTGCCCCCCTCACTCTCCAGAATCAGAATCATCGAAGCCTAAGCGGGAGAAGAAGCAACCTTCCTACACACTCTGCGATGTCTGCAACATCCAGCTGAACTCTGCTGCCCAGGCCCAGGTGCACTGCGGGGGACGCGCCCACCAGCGGAGGCTTCGCCAGCTTAGCCTGGGCAAGACCGCCACAGGGCCAGGTCAGTGTGGAGTGGCACTGAGCTTGGCACCCCTTCTATAAGCTGGGTCTGGGTCCCTTTAAGGGACAGATCCCTGATACTGTCAGGTTTTATTCATTTATAGAGCTGGGGTTGTAGCTCAGTAGCATGGTGCCTACCCAGCATGCAAGCACGCAGTGCTCCACCGCAAAACTAAAGAAAGTTGAAAGTTTTGCTCTGCTTCTGCAGCTTTCTATGGGATCTCTTGGGATGTGAGAGTCTTGAAGTGTCCTCTTGAGGTCTCTTCAGTGCTAGGAGCTCTGCCTGTGGGTGGTTAGGACATTCATAACATTTCTCCAGCTTGGAGCATCCCGGCAGGAACAGTCTTCCAGCCTCATCTTCAGGGTGTTCCAAACTGCTTTTCTGGCCGGGATCAGCACAGTGCACAGCACTCCAACCGAGGAACAACAGGAGCTGCTCTTCCCATAGCAGCTGGACTCCCAGCCAGGATTTCTGCCTCTCCCTGGCAGGGGTGACTTTGTAGGAGTTTAGCTGCCAATGCTGGAGGGGCAGCTGGCTGCCAGGCAGTGTTCTGGGGGAGATGGGTGAATGCTTCCGTGAGGGTGATGCCTGCTGACAGGCACATGGGGGTCATGAGCTGCAGGCTGGCAGGGAAGACAGATCTACACACAGGCCTAGGAGGGAGAGGTAGGGAGCATTGGTACCCCAGATCCTAGCTGTGACTTGGAGAAACTCACCTTGCAGCCCAGCTGGGTGGTTTCGCCAGAGGCTACCTTGAACTTTGAGAGCTCCTAATTGTTGTGTGACATTTATGCAGTGCCCCCTTAGCATGATGGGAGTTGAGACGCCCCCAGGGGCACAAAGGCCTGGGAGGAAGAGACTGAGGGGCATTTCAGACAGAGGTGGTATCCACAGCAAGCGACAGGAAGACTGTGGTAGTGGGGGCTAACTCCTCCAAGCAGGCACTTAGAATTGGACTCTCAAGCCTGTGACTGAACAATTTGGTGGTTCCATATTTCTGGAGCATGTAGAACTGAGGTTCAAAGGTCATTAATTTCAGCTGGGTGGGTGGTGCATGCTGGTAATCAGGACGCTGAGGCTGGATGGCTGTAAATCCAAGGCCAGTCTGGATTACATAGCAAGATTATCTTTTAAAAAGTCACGCATTTAGTCATCAAATATTTATTCATCAAATATGTTTATTTATCTATGGAGGTTCAAGCTGCTGTTCAGGGAGCTCATTTTTTTGTTGTTGTTCAAGACAAAGCTTTCTCTGTGTAGCTCTGGCTGTCCTGGAACTAGCTTTGTAGACCAGGCTGGATTTGAACTCAGAGATCTGCCTGCCTCTGCTTCCTTAGTCTGGGATTAAAGGTGTGAGCCATCACCACCCAGCTTCGGGGAAGGGGGCTCACATTTTTAAAGTTTCAAATCTGAAAAAAAAAAAAAGAGCTGTATAAATTACTCTACATAAAGATGAATTTATTCTCAGGTAGTACTAGGCCTTGTAGAGGTAGGTGTGTGTGTGTGTGTGGTGTGTGTGTGGTATGTGTGTGTGGTGTTGTATGTGTGGTGTGTGTGATATGTGTGTGTGTGGTATGTGTGTGTGGTGTGTGTGTGTTTGTGGTGTGTGTTATGGTGTGTGTTGTGTGTGTGTATGGTGTGTTTGTGGTGTGTGAGTATGGTGTGTGTGTGTGGTGTGTGTATGTAGTGTGTGTGTGTATGGTATGTGTGTTTGTGGTGTGTATTGTGTATGGTGTGTTTGTGGTGTGTGTGGTGTGTGTGTGGTGTGTGTGGTGTGTGTATGTATGTATGGTGTGTGGTGTGTGTATGTATGTATGGTGTGTGGTGTGTGTATGTATGTATGGTGTGTGTGAAGGGAATCCTGGAGAAAGCCAAGCCTTTTGACACAGGCCAGTAATCCCAGTATTTGAAAGGCAGAGGCAAGAGGATCTCAAGTTCAAGGCTAACTTACACTAGAGAGGGAGCTCAAAGATGCTGGGCAACTTAGTGAGATCCTGTTTCCATATTAAAAGTAACGAAGCGTGGGGATATAGTTTAGACCTCTTGCCTAGCCTGCATGAGGCTCTGAGTCCAATCTCTGGGTACCAGAGGGAAAAAAGAAAAGGGTTGGGGGGAAGACACCAGAGAAGGCAACAGTGAGTGAGCTGATGTGGGACCTCAGGGAGGCTCAAGAGCCATGGTACTGATGTTGGCTCCTGGAGGAGAAAGGGCATGGGCAGAACCACAGCTAGAGCTGGAATAGGTACCAGAAGCTCCTGGCCTTGCTGCACAGTGGCCAGTGTGGAGCCTTGTGCAGGGTATGGGCTGAGCTTGCTTGAGGTAAGCTAGTAACCCCTGCAGGGATCTTCCTGCAGGTTAGCTTTGGCCTTTGTTTCAGAGGCTATGGGCTTCGTGGCAGCATCGTGGGCCGGAGTAGTGACTGTTTCAGATGTCCCCAGCAAAGGACAAGAGTGAAACTTATAGATACACGGTAAAGAAAGATCGAGTAGGAAAACAGTTTCTGTAGGCTTTTGTGTAGGAGAAACATCAAGGCTTGGTGACTGATGGGCTTTAGGGACCAAGGGGAAGGGGTGAAGCATGGGTGACTTCAGCTAGGCAGACTCTTGTGGAGGGGGAGAGTAGGGCAGTTCAGTTCTTAGAAAGAGGTTCCAAAAGGGGAGGAGAGTCAGTGTTGGTGGGGTTAGTTTGGGTGATCACCAAATTAGGGGTCAGTCACCAAGAAATGCTCTCCACTCCAGACTGTTAAATTTTAGGTCAATTAAGTTACCATGTACCCAGGATGTGTCAAGAAATCAGAGGCCCTAGGCAGGCCTAATGCAAGATGCTGAGATAACCTCAGAGGGATGCTTGGTGCCTACCTCTGAGCACTTACACGGGGCAGGGAGGCAGATATGGTACCAGACCTTCCCATTGGCCATTCTAAGAGGTATGACCAGCAACTTGGGAGTACAAGGGAATGACAGCTGTGCTTAGGGCCAGGGCTGAGGTCTCGGATTTCTAGTAGCCCTGTTATTTGGAAGCTCTGGTGGTTAGTTCTGGGCCTTCACTGGGCCATGGCCTTAGGTATGCCCAAAGTGCAAGTCAGGGGGGAGAAGAAAAGCCATAGGATTTTGAGTCCCGCTGAAAACTGGTTCCAGCCTGGTATGGGACCAGACTGGGGCTCCTGGAGCTCCCTAAGCAAATGGAGAGGTCCCCACCTAGTTCAGAGAAGCTGGGAGTGGGGGCGGTATTCAAGGAACCCTCAACAAGCTGCTAACTTCCTTGGCCCTCACCACCCAAGGAGACCCGAGGTCCTTGTCTCTTATAGCCACAGCTGTCACTTTGATTAAGGTCTTCTGGGGGCTAGAGGCTTCCCTAGTGACAGGCAGTCACAGGCAGTGAAGCCAGGAAATGCTCCTGCTCTCCTTCCTGAGGTGGTGTGTAGGAGGAGCTATAGAGGTGGGCGTGGCCTTTCCCTCCTCAAGCTTCCTCCCTGGCTCAGGTCAGAGGCCTCCTTTCTTAGGTCTCACAACCAAACCTGGGTTACACATCTCCATCTCTTGCTACTCCCCAAGGCTCCATATCTGCCCCCATCACCTGTCTGCCGCCCAGGAAGCCCTTTCAGTCTGTAGGAATGTGTCTTGGGCTATCCTTTACTCCCTTACACTGTTCTCAAGGGACAGAGATGTGGGCACCAGGAACCTCCAGCAGTGAGTCTGAGGCCAGTGACCCTACTCACCACACACAGACACCACCCTAAACCACTTGAATGAATGCATCTGCAGATGCAAAGGTGTAGGCTCAACTTCCTGGCTTCAGTCTGAATATTGGTGCTGTCCAGTGAGGAGCTGTGGCCTTCCACTGCCTTATAGAGCATTACTGTAGAGCCAAACTGTTCACAAAGCAGGTAGATACCCAGCAGACAGCCCCTAATCCCAACCCAGAGGATGGATGCTCGGATGGATGCTCAGCACACTCTCTCTATACATGGGATTATGGGGGCTCAGAGAGAACAACATACCCAAAGCCAGCTAGCTGGGTTTTGATCCAATTGTCTGACTCTTGATCCTATCTCACACTCCTACCTGCCTGAAGAAAGCAGCCAATACACGAAGAGAAGTCGAGCTGGTCATGGTGGCATATGTCTGTTATCCCATACTTGGGAGGCAAGGATAAGAGGGTTACCAAGAGTTCAAGGCTTGTAGATAGAGGGTTTCAGGCTAGCCAGGGCTGTATAGTAAAACCTTGTTGAGAGAGATAGAGAGAGAAAGGGAGACAGGGAGAGAGAGAGAGAGAGAGAGAGAGAGAGAGAGAGAGAGAGAGAGAGAGAATGGGGAAGGGGGTTGGCCTGAGAAAGTAGGTTCAGCAAAATGATTATCTAGGTGCTCATGATCTCAGGCCACACCTCTGGTCTGTGTTTCCCCAACTTAAAGTGGGAACCAGGCCCAGCATGGTGGTCACACACACCTTTAATTCCAGCACCCAGGAGGTAGAGGCAGGTGGATCTCTCTGTGAGTTCAAGGCCAGCCTGGTGTAGGTCAGCTAGGGAGGACTCCATAGTGAGACCTTGTCTCAAAATAAATAAATAAAAGAAAGAAATATAAAAAAAATAAAATAAACAATAAAAAATTTAAAAAAATAAAAAATAAAAAGAAAGGAAGGAAGGAAGGAAGGAAGGAAGGAGGGTGGGAGAAAGGAAGGAAAACCACCATCCATCTCCTGCCCCTCTAGATGGCTAAATAAGGGTAACTTCCTAAAGCCAGCCACTTCCTCCCTGGAAAGAGTTAATGGCACTGTCTAATTTAGAATGAGCCCAGGCCTTTTCCCTCATCATCCACCGTGTACGCTGTAACAGAAACCTGAAGGAACAGGGACTTCAGAAATGCCTTAAGCTCTGGCTTTCTGAAGTGGCCAGAGGAACCCTGGAGGGAGAATGTAAGATAGACACTGGGAGGGACAGGTAAACAGAGACTGGTCAGATTAAGACAAAGATGACTGTAGTTGTGGCAGTCAGAGTAGAATCTTCCATGCTCCCCCAACCCTCCCAACACCCCAGAGCTCCCCCAACCCGTTCTCCTCTCCAACTTTGATCTTTGAAGCCTCTGGCTATATCCTGAGCCCTGGAAACCAAAGATGTGCATCACTGGCTTGATGAGCTCCTTACCCACAGATGGATTAATTTCAGTCCCCCCAGGAGGCTCCGGAAGCCCCCCCATGCCCGTCCCTCCCATCTCTCTGGGTTGCAGATTCCTTCTCAATGAGGGTACCACCCTCCCCACCCCCATCTCCAGCACCATCATCCTGAGGCCTTCAGGTGCAAACTTAAGAGAAATAGCCATCCCCCCTCCCCTCCACCACCACTGAGCCCAGCCAGTGGCTCCTACTGCATCCTCTTTGGTGACAGGTGACAGAAATGTCCTACAGCCAAAACATCCTCTTCCCCTAGGTGAGATCTGCCCACCCACCCCACCCACCCTGGCCACCCAGAGAGGCAAGGCTGTCTGGGTAGAGAATTAGGGGCTTAGCTTAGATCTCTGCCTGGAAGAAAGAAGAACTTCTGTGTGTCTGGATGGGTTCATTAACTCTGGGCTTGAGTTTCTTTTCTTACCCCACACAAACAGCTTCTTCCCCTCAGAGTCCCTTCCTAACAAAAGGCAGTGGAGGTCAGTTCTTCCCTAAGCTTGCTTTGTGGGGCAGGCATTGGCTGCCCTGAGATTACTAGCTTTCATCTGGTCATTGTCTTGAAGGAGACAGGATGCCGAATGGATGCCTGCGCCCCCCAGCACTGGGTACAGACAGGGTCTGGAATTTGAGACTGGATCCCAGCTATGGCCTGGCTGTCTCCACTTTCCCAACACCCTCACCCTCAACCCTTACCGCGCCCCCCCCCCCCCCCCACTGCTCACAGGAAGCCACCAGGTGCTCAGATGAGTAGAGAGCCGGCTGTCAGCAGCTGGAGGGGGAGGAAGAGTAGCCGCAGAGAAGGGGTGGGAACCCCGGCCAGGAGTCAGGAGTCCTAGCTGACCTGGCAGACTACTCTCCACTTCCTTCCTGGCGTTGCAGAGGTAACAGATCTAAGGGGCTAACCTGGGCTCCCTCCCTACCTCAGTGGCAACCCTCTGGGACACTTCTCTGAGCCCGTTTCCCCTTCACTAAATGCAGGTAAATGTAAGGTGTTGGCCCGGAGAGGAAGAACTGGCCTGAAGAGGGGCTTCGGCAGGTCCAGGAGCAGGGCAGCCTTCCGGCAGTTCAGGAGTGCAGGGGTGAGGCAGGGGAGTAGTACCTCTGACCCTGCAGGGTTCTGTGGACAAAGTCAGCCCTTGATTTCAGCACCAGAGGCACCAGGCAGGGACCCTGGGGCACAGGAGGGGGGTGAGTAGGAGCACTCTGCCCTTTCCTCTGTCCCTGGCTTCCCGTTCCCCCACACCCTCGCAGCCCAGCCCAGCACTCTGCTCCCCACGGTTGGGACACAGAAATCTGGGAGCAGCGCTCCTTTTCTGGCAAAGGGGAAGAGGACTTTACAGCCTAACTGGGAGTCCCTCCCTCAAGCCCTCCCCTCCTGTCCCTCACGCCCCCCTCCCCTCTGTCACTCTTGCTGGATTTCATTTGCTTCTGCTCTTCGCTCTGCCCTGTGGTGTCTCCAAAGGCTGACAATGCTCTCGGGTGAGTGCTGAGGTCTCCTGAGCTGGGGAGTGGGGACCAGGCTCAGAGGCTTCCAGGAAAAGGATGCTCACCTCCCCCCACCCCACCCTACCCTTCCCTTGCTACTGTTGGCCCCCAGAGGTTGTCTGCTGGGGATCCAAAGTCAGTAGACCTGTCTTCTGACTTCTACCTTCCCCAGTCCTGTCTAGCCTGGATCGTGACTGAGGACAAAGGATAAAGGAGGGACAGATGGAGAGTGTGGCCTGAGGACTCAAGGGTGCTGTACATCTGGGTAAATGTGTGCAGAGAACCTGAGCTACAGATTCCTTGTAGGAAATCTTACCTTTACCTCTTCTGAGGGCCAAGGGAAGAGAGGCATTGGATGTGGCTGAAGAGCTGTTGCCTCCTCTTGGAGAGAGACAGAGAAGACAAGAGAGGGCCAGAAAGCTCCTAGCTGAGAGAGACAGTACCAGCACCCCTATGCCCCCTTACACCGTGCTTTACCTGTGTCTCTACCCCCTACTTACCTCCCCACACAGGGTCTTACATGGCCTTTGCTTTTGTCCATCTCCCCCACTGCCTACCCAGCTCCCACAAACTCTTGCTGTCGCCCAGGCTGCTTTTGAACTTACTCTGTAGCCTAGGGCGGCTTCAAACCACTACACCTGGCTTGCAAGGCATTTTTTGAGGGAGGCAGGTTTCAAAGGTTTCTGGAAACTTCTTCCGGGGACAAGGGTCTGGAGGCAGTGGGTCTAAGGGGGCATAACGGAGCTTTCTAGCTATGGGTTTTGGAGTTCCTCTAGCTTGGACAGGGTCTGAAGCATTAGCACACTCCAGAATCCCAAAAGTGAGAGAGAGGTTCTGATGAGTGTGAGGGGGAACCTTGGCCACACCTAGGATCCCACTGGGGAGTGGAGTGGGCAAGTGTTGGGCAGTTCAGTCTCCACCCCCACCCCACCTTTGGTCCTTCCTCTGAATTCTTTGCAGATTAAAAAGATTATTGGCATGTTATTTATTGCATACTAATGGGTTTCATTGTGACATTTTCATACTTGCAATATGCTGTGTGTGGGTTCTTTCCCCGTCATCGCCCCGACCCCCTACCCCTCCATCTCTTGTCTGCCCCCGCTGATCCCCTCTTCCCAAATAACCTCCCTTCTACTTCCATGTTTTGCTGCTCTTTTCTTTCTTGGTGAGTTTCATTAAGGTTGCTTGCTGGAGCATGCTTATAGGAGAGGTTCTTTTACAGAACTGTGGGTGCCTTGCCCATGGCTATGCCCCTGAAGAAAATGCCTCTCCCTCCCCTAGGAAGCACTAACTGCTTGTAGACCCCAAGGAAGTTGTAGGATTTCATGAGGCCCTCCCTCTGAGTTTTTATTTTGTCTATGACAGAAATGCCATTGTTATTTTATATGCACAAGCGTGTGCACGTATGCGTGCCTCTGGGAGGTCTCTACCTATGCCCAGTGGCTTGTGGCTTAGAGTGAAGTGAGAGGAAATGGGAACTGTTTGGTCGTATGGTTATTAGTCAGAGGCATCTGGTTTCTGTAAGGAGGTGTGTGCATGCACTTGTCCTGGGTATCGATCTCGGTGTGTCTGCATCTTTCTTTGACATGTGCTGCTCAGCTCATGCTGATGGTTTCCAGTGACCCAGAGACATCTGTAAGGGTCTGTGTCCACTGATCTGTTGATTATGCTCATCTGTGTGTTCATGCAGGCTCACACTGGGCTCCTGAGGACATCTGTGTGTCACTGCATGAGCATCACGTACTAGACATTAGACTTGGTTTTACCATGGGGAGATGCATATGTGCCTGGCATCTATCTAGCACTGTCTGTGTGGGTGCCTGTGGTTTCCTTGGGCCCTCTCTGTTGGGTATCAGTCAGGGTGATGTTATTCCATAAGATGCCTGTTGTCCTGCTCCTTAATTCCAATGAAACACCCCCAAGGGTCTAAAGATTGCTGTCTGGAACAGTGACGAATATGACCTTCATCTTCCCAGGTTCCACAGTACAGTCTTCTGTTGAAAACATCTTAGTGTTTTTATTTTACTGTACTTCTTTTACCGTGCTGCAGGAGGGGTGGGACAGTCGGGCTCTAGAAATATAGGTAGGATCTGTCACCTGATCTTGGTCATTTGTCTCCCATTCTCCCATCTTTTGGGTGGTGGGCAGGATAAAATGTTGGAATGGCAGGCTATTGGAAGGAAAAGATGAGGGAGGAAGTTATTTTAACCCCTTAGCAGGTGCAAAAGGTCCATCTGCTGCTACACATACACAGGCACACCACACACACACACACACACACACACACACACACACACACACTCAGATTGCTCTTTCAAATTCTTTCTCCAGATTTTGTGATACATGTTTAGACGCCAGGTACTATTGCCCTATCCAGGGTTCACACATAAAGAAAGAAGTTATTGACCTAGCGATGTGACTCAGCCTGTAGCATGCGTGCCTAACATGCAGGGAATCCTGGTCCAGCATGCACAGAGTTGGATGTAGTGGACACAGCTGTAATCAGGGACTAGAGGAAGGAGGATAAGTAGTTCAAGGTCATCCTTTTTTGTAGCATGCTTGAGGCCAGCTTGGTCCACATGTGAGACCCTGTCTCAAAGAGAGAAAAAGAAAAGAGAAACTGGTTGTCTTTCCTGCCCTTGGGGAACATGCAGCAGGAAAGGAAAACAGGGAGGGAAGTGGTGTGAGGCAACAGAACCAGAAACATGTCCGGGGTGGGCTGAAGGGACAGGCAGGGGCAGAGATGGGACATGGTGAGGCTCCCTGGGGAAGGACATTCAGTTGCTGCAGACACACAGAGGACTCCCGCATATAGGGAATTTCCTCAGACAGGAGGCCAGATGCCAGCCCAGCTGTGGGGTTTGGGGTAGCAGACTGGGGTGTCTGAGATCATCTCAAGGAGTGTGTGGGGGTCTGATCAAGGAGAGAAGAATGGGAATTCTAGGCTCAGAGGAAAGTTATGGGGGAGGGGGGATGAGGGTGCCTAGAGTGTTTGGGGTCCTGGGTTCAATCTCGAGATAGAGACAGAGATGGAGAGAGAGATAGAGAGACAGAACACAGTAACTACTTCAGCAGCTTTATGGAACAGTCTTTCTGGAAGTGGCTGGGCAGACAGGAGTACTAAGAACAGAAATGTTCAGAGGATGGGGAAGTCTTGGCTCTTGGCAAGTAGTAAGTGAGGCCCCACTGAAGAGGCAAAAACAAGGGAGTCCTGCAGCTGGATCGGCTGGGCTGGCTGTTCTCTGACTGTAGAACAGTGCAGAATCAGGGGCTCCTTCAGGGACCAGCGCAAGAGGGTAAGCACCAGGCCTGGCCTAGGCGGAGCTGTTGGGATGAGAGGCGATGCAGCCTACCATTTGCAGTGTGGCCTATGGCAGCAGGAAGATGGGTGTTCTGACTGTAGCAAGGCTGCTGGCTGCTTGAGAAACCTTGGGGAGTGACTTAATCCAGTGTCTCAGCTTCCCCACACACAGATAGTAATAATCTTGGTCTCTCTGGGGAGTCATGTAGGGTCTTAACCCAGGGCCTGGCTCAGTCTCCACTGTCTCTGCTGCGAGCAGAAGCTGATGTTCATGCATGGCAAAGCTGGGAATGCCATCACACTGGGCAGCGACATTTCCAACAGCATGCCCTGCTGTGTCATGTCACCTCAGGAGCTTCCCACCAGGTTCTGGCAGTCAACCAGGGTCAGCCCACTCTGGAAGGCCCTGCTGAGGGTGAAGGGACCTACCACAGCCTGACAAACACTCCCACCTCCAGGGCCATCAAGGTGGAGGCAGACCGTGCTGTGCTGACCACTGTGTACTACATGGCTAAAGAGGATGTGCTTGATAGCTCCATGTTCTGCCCTGCTTGAGCTGCAGAGGTCCAGCCTGTGTCAGGCACTGCTGGGCATGATGAATACTACAGCCCCAGGAGGGTAAGGGACATGCAGGTGGGTGGCAGCCAGAGGTAAGGGGAGGGCTAAGGGGGAGGGAGGCACTGAGCCATCTGGGAAAAGCGCCAGTATGCCAGGGCCCTGGGTAGGAACCAACACACTTCATTCATACCTCCTCTAAGTCTAAGGGCTGCCTGCCTGCATGCCTGGCATTGGATCCGTCACCTTGACGACAACAGTGAAGAACCCAGACCTGTCCCTATCACCCGGTGAACACAGCCACACCTCTCAGTCCCTGGGCCAGAGGCTGTAAATCGGTGATCTGGAGCCCTGATTGATTTATTGTTGGGTTTGATGAGTTTTCACCACACTTTTGAAAAACTCAATTTAGTTTCCATTTTAAAAACACAGCTAGGTGTGGTAGCACAGGCCTTTAATCCCAGCACTTGGGAGGTAGAGGCAGGTGGATCAAGGTCAGCCTGGTCTACAAAGCTAGTTCCGGGACAAACTCCAAAGCTATACAGAGAAACCCTGTCTCACAAAAAAAAAAAAAAAAAAAAAAAAAAAACAAACAAACAAAACAAAAACAAAAACAAAATAAACAAACAAACAAACAAAAAAGAAGTTAAAGGTTATCTTTAGCCATGCAGTGAACTTGAGGCCAGCCTGGATACATTAAAAAAAAAAAAAAAAAAAAGTTCAGAGATGGTAAAGATCTGGAAAAGAAAGTCTTCCTGCTTCCAGACCACTTTTATCCCTGGCCCTCCTTCAAGCTATAAACCACCCATGTGGTCCTTAGAGTTGTGAACCTTACATCTCTGCCTAGATTCAGCTGCGTGAATCCTGGAGTGGAGGGTTGGATTCATGCTGCAGAGACAAACAGCACCTGGGACCCTTGAGATGACCAGAATTGCTAGAACATATACCTGTTAGTGAGCCCCAACTAAAGGGAGAGCCCCGCCCCTGCATGAATAGAGCAGATTGGGGCAAGACTGCAGAGAAGAGCACCAGAAAAACAGAGCAACAACAATCACCCTTCCTAGCATTTTTCATGGTTTGTAGATCACTTTACATCCATAAATGCAACAACAAAGATTTACATGTATAACTAACTCGTGGTAGCCTTTTAGGGAGATGCAGGCAGGCAGGCGGGTATTAGAGCTGAGGAAACTGAAGATCACACAGGTAAAGTGACTTCCCGGGTTAAGTGGCAAAGAGTCTGTCTGGCTCCAAGCTATGGTCTTCCAGCAACCCTGCATTGCCCTCCTGCCCACCCCTATCAACACCACCCACCACCGCCAGCCTGGAGGGCAAGCCTAACTCTGCCCTTCCTTTTTTTCTTCGTGGCTATCCCAGGTGTATCATTGCCAGTGTCTTGCACACTGTCAGCACCTAAAGGCATTCCCAGATGTGGGGCTAGTATTAGAAGAGACCAGGGATTGGGCAGAGTCCCGTACTCTGTCTCTGTTTGCCACTTCGGTGTCCTCATGTGATGGCCAGCCTGCTACCGCTTTCTTAGGCAGTGTGGAGCTACAAGAAGATGAGGCTATCTATCGCTTGCCAACTCCTGGATAGCCTACAAGTTTTTGGCATATCTGTACCCAAACTGGCCTGGCTCAGTTCAAGACTCCCAGTGACCTATTGGGGAGAGTTAACCTGAGGCTCAGAGCCTCTTGCCCTCTGCTCAGGTTCTGACATCTGGGTGAATATGAGAGCATATTAGATGCCTTATTCTGTCTGCATGACCCCATTCCCACATGGTCCCTGAGCTCTGTGAAGCCTTGAACCTTGCAGCTACTGACTCGGCAGTATTTCGGTAATAGTATATCGGTCCTTCGCATTGTCTGTTGTAGAAATAGTGGTTTAGAGCTGGCCTTGCTTGGTGCACACGTTGGGAGCCACTGTCCTGTCCTGGCCTCTGTCGGCATCAGTTTCCAGTTCATCTTCAAAGCCTTCATCCACTGCTTTACACCCTCTACCCTGGTGTAGAAGCTTGGCCTTGTCCTGCAGAACAAAGAGCCAAACCTGGACTTGTAGCCGGTAGTGATGACTGCTTTAGTTTTGCTGCTCAGCGCAGCCTCCCGGGGCGCATCTCCAGGGCTTCCTGCTGGAGCTAGCACCCAACTCGGGTGATGACCGCTGCACCTACTGTGGTGTGGAGCTGCTGGGCTACTCAGAAGCTTTGCTGCAAAGCTTGGAGCCCCTCCAGGAAGTTTTCCTGGACTCCATGGACTAGGGGGTATCCTCCGAATGCCCTCACTGGATTCGGTGGCCGCATTGGTGAGGATCTTCGATCTCCCGCGCTATGCGGGGAGGAACACACAGCGCAGGGAGGAACACACAGCGAGGGTGCTATGTAGTTATTGCTGCGAGGCACTGGAGCACCAGCGCACTGGGCGACTTTGAGTTCTTCAAGCGCATGGTGGCCATCCTCGGGCGCCTCTGCCTGCTGGCCCTGTCACCAGGCAAGCTTGTGTGTGCATTCCTAGCTGCTCGAGCTATTTCCTGACTTAAGCGCCCTAGCATTGGTGTTGCCTGTGCGGTGCTGCTGGACAAAGTGGGCCGCAGCCACAAGCTGCGGTGGTGGGGACAAAGCAGGTCCCAGGCAGGCCATGGCGACCACGTGCTGAAGATCATGGTGGCTCGTCCCCAGGCTGCAAGAGTTTGACTTTGCACTGGCCATGGAGTTCTTAGAAAGCAGATAGGGGAGGGACTCCTGGGGTGGCACTTCACCTGGGGACAGCCTCCCCTCTCCTTAGCCGGCAGCAGTGGAAATTGAAGGGAGCTCAGACACACTATTAACCATACTACACTCAAGCTGACCTACTGGCTTGCTGTCCTTTCATAGACCCTTGGGCTAAGAAGAAAAGGGAACCAGGGCAACTGGTAGAGGTGCTAGCTAGGTTCTGGACAGTTCTGGTCCCTTCTGACCTTTCAGAGTTTGCTTTTCCTCTGTGGGACCCTCCCCTCGGGTTTTGGTTGGAGGGAAGAAGGTTGGGCTTTCTGAACTGGGGGAACAGAAGTGAAGAAGGTTATCCCTGAGAATTTTCTTGACCCATGCTTTGCAGTATCTCTTTTCCGAAGAGATTGTAAACCAGATGCCAATGCTTGTTTCTGACCCACAGCACAGTGTTATCTGTGCACAAACTAATAGGTCAAGCACACAATGATTCCAGGGAGATAGTGGTGTTCTCCCTCCCTCTCTCCCCCTTCCATCTGCTGCTGCAGGCTTTTCTGTACGTGACTTTTTATAGACATACATCTACAGATGCTAAATAAACCCATCTTATGTTTCAGAGGGTTAACGCCCAAGAATTGAAAAGGACTTCTGGTTTTACAATTTCAGGACCCAAGAAAGTCTCCAATAACCTGGACTGATATGTTTCTTTTTTTCTTCCCTTCCTTAAAATCTGGTTTGTTGGTTCCCAGCCCTTTCCTGCCTTTGCTTTACACTATTAAGACCAAAGACTGCAAAACCACAATGTTGTTCCTAGGTGTCCTGAGGACTGGTTTGGGCTCTCACCAGAACTGGAGACCCAAACCTTGAAATGCTGTAGGTTCCTTTCTTTCTTTTTAATTTTGTGAGGGTTTTTAGACTTATTTTATATGTATGAATAAACGCTTTTGCTGCATATATGTATGGGCACCATGTGTGTGTCCGATATCTGCAGAGGTCAGAAGCAGCTATTGGGTCTACTAGAACTGAAGTTACAGTTGTGAGCTGCCTTGTGGGTCCTGAGAATAAAACCTAGGTCCTGTAGAAGAATGACCTGTGCCCTTTACCACTATGCCTGCTCTCCAGCCCCATGCTGTGGGTTTTGTTTTGTTTCGTTTTTTCATTCCTTCTGTGAGTGGTGTGGAACCTGAAGTGAGAGAGGGGACAGTTAGTGACAGGAAAGGGAGCTGGCCTTTCCCTACACTCCCTGGTTTGGTGCTTTGGGATAAAGTGGGAAGACAGCACATCATGCTGTCACCATGGTTATGTGTATGTCAGCCCTGACTCCTCTGACCCTCTCTCAGCTGAACTCCCTTTGGGTGTCTTTTTGGGTCACTGTGCTGACCCTGTCTGTGAGAGAGGGTCACTCTTCTGCCTAGGAGACTTGAGCTGTAGACCCCCCCCCCGACTCTGCTTCTGCAACTGGGATCAGCTGCAGTTATAAAAAGGGAGCCGGGACTTCCTGGCCTGGCTGTATACTACAGCCTTTCCTTCTGGCAGCAGAGGCGGGGCAGAGCCCTCTGGCTCCTCATTTCAGACCCTGCCCTTCTTCCTCCTGCAGCAGGCCCAGCCTCCAGCGCCCCCAGCCCCCTGCTGGCCTCCCTGACCCTGCCAGCCCGGCCTCTGCAAACCCCGCTGGACTTCAAGCACTTGCTCGCCTTCCACTTCAATGGCACCACCCCACTCAGCCTCTTCCCCAACTTCAGCACGGTATGGGCTGGGCAGGAGGGTGGGGGCATATGCCAGCGTGGGGGTGGGCAGAGAAGGTGACTCAGCTGACCTGACCGTAGGTGCTACCAAATAGAGACCCAGAACCTAGGTGTCTCCTGGCTAGAGATGAAGATGATGTCATTCCCACCCCACCACTACAACTGCCCAGAGATGACTTTTATTTATTTATTTTTGGATGGTCCAGGTGTGTCTGTGTGCACTTGGGTTGTGTCTTTGATTTGGGGTTAAAGATTATTTTATTTTATTATTTCTTTATTTAGTTATGTGTTTGAGTGACTATATGTTCACATGTGTGGGTGCACATGCCTGTGCATGTGCAGAAGCCGGACATGTCCTCTGTGATCTTTCCCTAAACCTGGAGCTCCTGCTTTCTCAGCAAGGCTGGAAACCAGCAAGACTTAGCAATTGTCCTGCCTCTATCCCTATTGGAGCTGAGGTTCCAGACTTGCTAGGGCACCTGGTTGGTTGTGTGGGTGTTGGGATCTGAACTCCAGTCTTCATGATTGCCCAGCAAGTGCTTTTAACCGTTGAGTCGTCACTCCAGACCTTGAATTATGTCTTTGCATTGGAACTTGTATCACTGGAGGTCTATGTGTTATGGGCGGATGTGAATGTGTGTATTGTTGGTGAAGACTTTTGTGTGTGTACCTAGACAATTGTATGTAATATGTATGCATGGGATCTGAGAGATTTGGATGTCATCATCGTGCCTTCTCCTATGTGCTGGGTATGTATGTGTTTTAGGTGACTGAGAGTCCATCCATGGTTGTATAGTATCTGTGTGTTTGAGAGTATGTTTCTGCTTGCGAGTCTGTATTTCTAACCTTATGTGCTTGGTGGCTGTGTATTTCTGTATCATGTGCATGTACTCGGTTGTGGTGTGTGTGTGCGTGCACTCATTTGTGTGTGTCGGATGTAGGAACAATGTTGGAGTACTCCATGAGGTGTGAGGGACAGTACCCCTTTTAATTCTGAAAATCAAATGAAATCATGGGTGAACTCCACTCCATCCTCAGGGGACTATGTCCCATGCCCTCCTCCCATTAACCTATAGGAGTCTCCCTCCCTTTTGTCACCTCCAGGGTTGAACACGAGTCCTGAGGAGTATGAGACATTTGGGCAGGGCTTCAGCCCCCACTGTCGTTTACAGATGTGTTCACTGCTCAAAGGCATAGTCTCTCAAAGGCAGGTGACGCCGCTATTGGCCCAGTGCCGAACCTCCCTTTAAGGTCCTGATACTGGATCTGCTCTACCTGGCAGTCACTATAGCGTGCTCTCTTCTCTGCCTCTGGTTTCTTCCCATGGGAAGGTTTGGAAAGTTCCTTTTGACTAAACCAGACAACTTCTGGTTTGAATCCAACAGCCTGGACCCCTTAAGTACAGCACGGTGGCCCTGCTGTTCTGCAGAGGAAGGCAGAAGGAGTGTGTGTTAAAGGCCAGCCTGAACTATGAAGTGAGACTCTATTAAAACAAACAAACGATCAAAACATTGAGTCCCCTGAGGAAAGACAATAGGGAAAATGTTGAAGTGACTTGGAATATAGCTCAGCTGGCAGAGTGCTTGCCTCACTTACTCAAAGCTCTGGGTTTGAGTCTCAGCACTCAGATGTGATGGCACATGCCTTTAATCCCAGCACTTGGGAGGTAGAGGCAGGAGGGACTACAATTTAAGCTTTGTGACTGTCCAGGTTAAATGGGATATGAATTATATAATCCTTAGCTATAAAGTGAGATCGAGACCAGCTTAGACTAATTGAGACTCTATCTCAAAAGAAAAAGGA
The DNA here is from genome assembly GCF_943737965.1 of Phodopus roborovskii. NCBI lineage: Eukaryota > Metazoa > Chordata > Mammalia > Rodentia > Cricetidae > Phodopus > Phodopus roborovskii. The sequence goes on along the minus strand of NW_026125052.1, from coordinate 15,866,106 downwards.
AAAAAAAGAAAGAAAGGAAGGAAGGAAGAAAGGAAATTGCCTGATGTTACATACCTATAATTCAACACTTGGAAGCAGAGGTAAGAAGACAGGGCATCCAAAGCCAGCCTGAGCTAGATTAGACCTTGCCTCAAAAAAGAAAACACTCAAGTTCATATCCTAGAGGGACAATCCTGCTACTTGGGGGGGGGACGCACTAAGGCCTCTGTGCTATCCTGGTTGGCCACCCACCTCCCTGGCCATGGCTTTCACCGTCCTTAGCAGACATCAGACTCTGGGACAGTGGCAGAGCTGATGTAGCAGGGCTTCTTGCCTTCACCAGCAGGTCCAGACACAAAAGTTGGGTTGGGAAAAAGGAAATCCCACCAAAAGAATATTTGTCTCTTCCCTGTTGTAGTCTGAGCCCAACTCTTTGTCCCGATACTGTGCTGTTTCAAAAAGAGAATCCAAAAACCAAGAACTAAGACCAGAAGGGCAGCAAGAGATGCCAAGGTGATCCTGCCAGAGTCAGGTCACCCTGGCCATCCCCTTGTGGCCAGGAAGATCAGGTCTGCCAGGATGTGCCCTTGTCTGGGTTACAGCCACAGGACAGGGGAGGGCTGGAAGGCTGAGCTCGTTTGGAACTGTACCTCTCCGGAGTATGCAGGAGGAACTAAGCCCTATCATTCCCTCTCACAGATGGACCCAGTCCAGAAAGCCGTCATCAGCCACACATTTGGGGTCCCCTCTCCTCTGAAGAAGAAGCTATTCATCTCCTGTAACATCTGTCACCTGAGGTTCAACTCAGCGGTGAGGGGGAGTCATGGGAATGGGGGTGGGAGGGAGCTGGGCCTCTTTTGGCTGTGCTCTGACACCCCATCATCTGCTCCCCTTCTCATACCCCTCCCACCCACATGTACCATATTGGGATGCCATTTTCCTCCTCTCTGCTTCACACCTATATTTTGGATGTCCCAGAGGCCATAGTGTGAGTGAGCCCCTGGTCTTGACCTGAGAGGTTTACAGCATATATTCACCCCAGTATCTTTTTGGGGATGGAGTGGGGTGGGGTGGGGGTGGAACTTGCTACAGGAACTAGGTTGGTCTCAAACTCACAGAGATCCACCTGCCACTGCCTCCCTAGAGCTGCTATGAAAGATGTGGACCACCATGCCCGGCTCCAGTGAATTTTGTTGTTGTTGAGACAGAGTCTCACTATGTAGCTCTAGCTGTCCTGGAACTCACTATGTAGACCAGGCTAGCCTCAAGCTCACAGAGATCTGTCTGCCTCTACCTCCCTAATACTGGTATTAAAGGTGTGCACGACTACACTTCATCATCTTAATGGACTCCCATGATGCATCTGTGAGAGATAGAGAGGCACAATTACCATCTCCACTTTTCTGGGTAGGACACTGTCTCAGATAACAGGATAAATAGTTTGCCTGTGGACACAGCTGGGAAATAGCATTGCTAGGATTTGAGCCCAGTCTGGCTGACCCTGAGGTCTGAACACTTCTACTGCAGCCTATCCTGGGAGAGGAGGACCTTTACTGTGGGGTTTGTGTTAGATGTCAAAACCATTGTGGATTGTACCTGGAGAGGTCAGGAAGGGCTGTGAAGGCTTATCTTTCCCACCTTTGGGAAATGAGTTGAGAAACCACAAGTAGAGACTCCTAGTGAAGTTGAGAGGGTGCTGATAGCCCAGCTGTGATGTTCTCTCCCGATGCTTAGGTCATATCATTGCACAAAAAGTATGCAAAGAAAATTGCTGGAAGGAGCATGTCTCCATACCTAGGCCCTCACAGAATGGCTGGGCCAACTGCAAATGGCTCTATTTTTTTTTAAAAAATGAATAGAATGAATGTTTTTTGGAGCACATAAACCCAAAATGTGAGTCCTGCTTTGCTTTCCATATGTGTATCCCTTAACATTCAGGAGCCTCTCCTTTGTAAACTGATTTATAATTCATATCCCATTTATTTAACCTGGGCAATCACAAAGCTTAAATCTGGGCACAGTGGTGCACACGTGTGATGCCAGCACTTGGGAGGCTGAGGTAGGAGGAGTGTGAGTTTAAAGCCAGCCCAGACCACACAACAAGTAGTCCATTTCTGCTAAGGGAATCACTTGGTGAATGTCCCTGAGATCAACCCTTCTAGATCTGGAAACACACAGTAAAATCAAACAGGGCTGGAGATGTGATCTAGTGGAGAGCATTACACACACACACACATACACATACACACACACACACACGCACACACACACGAGGAAATTCAGTGAGGTACCTGAAGAAGCATAGTTTATAAATGGCTAAGTTTGGCTCTGAAGGCAGAGGCTGCCTGTGCTGGAGCACTTGCGAGGTCACATTCTGTAACCTCAGGACCAGATGCATGTGGTAATGATGGTGTCATTGACTTCACCTCTTGTGCCCATGCCTTGCACCCCTTTAAACCTGTACCCCTCTGGCCTGTCCCTCTGCTCGACCTCACTCCTGGACGAGGCATCTGACCTCCCCTCCCTTTTCCAGAACCAGGCTGAAGCTCATTACAAGGGCCACAGACATGCCAGAAAACTCAAGGCGGTCGAAGCTGCCAAGAGCAAGCAGAGGCCTCGAAACCTGACCCCAAATGGGACAGTGGCATCTTCGGCCTCAGATGCAGCCAGTGGAGGTCCTGGAAGCCCGCAGAGCAAAGGTCAGCCCTGAACTCAAGTCTCCGCATCAGGGCTGGCTTCTGACATGGCTTAAGTGAATCTGCTCTTCACCATCTTTCTTTTTTCTTTTGTAAAACTTGGGTTATCTTTGTTGTTGCTGTTGTGCTGTGTTGTGTGCATGTGTGTATGTGTGTGTGTGTGTGTGTGTGTGTGTGTGTGTGTGTGTGTCAGTATGTATGGGTGCCCATGGAACACAGAGGACAAAAGAGGAAGTAAGATCCCCTGGAGCTGGAGTACAAGTGGTTTTGAGGGGCTTTGTGTGGGTGCTAGGGATCGAACTCTATCCGCTGCAAGAGCTGCAAATACTCTTAACTGCTGAGCCATCTCTCTAGCCCTTCACTATCTTCCTTGCTAGGAAATTACTCTATGTATGGGCAGGCTCCTACTGTTCACTGACTTCTCAGACTCAATCTGGATCAGGTAACATGCTGCCTGTCAAGCCTGAGCGAGATCCTTCCCAACTACTACCTGTGTTAGTTCACTATGCCTGGCAGAACAAATGGCTATGAAGTAGGTGGCTGAAGCAGTAGAAACATATTTTCCCCACAATCCAGAGGTCCGTGGTCTACAATGGGTATGTTTGCTTTTATTTCCTGGGGGCCAGAGGGAGAAACCCAGCTCTCAGCTACTGGGCACCGCTGCCCTCTACACTCCTTATAGACCAAGGAAGGAGAATGAAGACTTCCGGGTCTGCCTGAGCTCTGCATTGAATCCAAGGCCAGCCTGGGTTCCATAAGATCCTGTCTCAGAAAATGGAAGACAGGGGGCTGGCTGTTGTAGCTCAGTGGGTAGAGAATGTACATACCACATGAGAAATCCTGAGTTTGATCCCAGCACCAACACAAAACCAGGCATAGTGGTACAAACCCATGATCACAGCACTCAGGAGGTAGAGGCACCCTCAGCTACATAATGAGTGAGATACACGAGACCCCGACTGATGGGAGATGTCGTTCTGTATATGTTTCTCATACTGGTTAATGAATAAAGCACTGTTGGCCAATAGGAAAGTAAGACTAGGAGACAAGGAGGAAAGAGGAAGTAGTAAGGAGGGAGTCAAGATGGAGAGACTGGGGAGACGAGACGCTGGCCCCTTTCCCCGGTAAGAAGACCACGTGGAAATACATAGAAATGGGTTAATAATTGAGACAGAGCTAGCCGATAAGAAACTAGTAACTGGCCAACAGCATAGTATCAAATACAGAGTCTCTGTGCATTATTTGGGGCTGGCGCGGCTGCAGGACAAGACCAGGCGGCGGGAAGAAAAACCGTACACCTTACACCTGACCAACAAAACAAAAACAAAAACAAACAGCAACAAAAATAACTTGCCAGTATTCATTATGTGCATGAGTTTACATGTAGTAGTTTTTGCTTTTCACGCTGTGTGCTGTGTGTTACTATAGTGCATGGAGACACCACCATTCTCCTGTTTGGTGCTATTTCCAGTGTTATGCTATTATGAATTAATAGTTTATAAGCATTCTAGCACATCTGGTGACTTCTGCTTAGTTAATACTGAGGTGCAAGAACGTCAGGGCATTCTGCTCCTTCCAGAATTATGACTTTTATATAGGAAACTGAGGTCCAAGTTTGCCTAGAGAGTTGGTGGGAAGGTGAGCCTAGGATTCAGTGCTAGCTTTCCTTTCATCAGGAAGCTGGCCACCCTCCCTTTCTATCTCCACCATCACTGCTGAGCCTCAGGGGCTAGAATCTCCCTGTGTGTCCCATCTCCTTGCAGATCTTGCATCCCCTCCTCTCGGCCCTTCACTTCAGCTATCACCGACCCCAGACACACCAACCAGAGAGCCAGCACACTCAGACCTCTCGGATGCTGCTGCTTCCTCTTCCTCTTCTTCCTCTTCCTGCCCACCCTGCTCCCCGGATCCTGGCCCAGAAGCCCAAGGGCCTGAGCCAGCAGAAGTGGCTGTGGGAAGCAGAGTCAATGGGGAAGGCAGGAGTGAAAAGGGGCGCCTCTACTGCCCTACATGTAAAGTGACGGTAAACTCGGCCTCGCAGCTTCAGGCTCACAACACAGGTCAGTGTTTCCCAGGATCCATGTCACCCATGGCTGGGTGACAGAGGAACCCTACCCACTGTTACTATGCAGGCATTTCTGGGTCCTCCTCTTGGTCCTAAGGGAGGGGGCATCGGGAAGAGAAGTCTCAGCAACCAGAACTGAAGGTTGCTAAGGAGGAGTACCCTCTTCCATTCCCCTTGGATCAAAACAAAAGGAAGGGACTTTAACCCAGAAGCCTATAAGACCTTCTTCCATGAGGGATGTCCACAGGAAGCCAGAGACAAGCCAGAGATGCTGGGAAGGGAAGCCCACATGGCTGGGGAGCTGTGTGTGTGCAGAGCAAGGTTTGCAAGGGGCAGCCAGCTAACCTAGTTTGGTGCAGTGGCCTCCCTTCTGTACCGACAGACTGTCTTCTTTCTTTCCAGGAGCTAAGCACCGATGGATGGTGGAAGGTCATCAAGGGGCTCCCCGAAGGGCCAGGGGACATCCTGTGTCCCGGGGAGGGTCTGGACACAAGACAAAGAGAGTGATAGGAAATCGTGGAGGCCGGCAGGGACCTAACCCTCCTTACCATTGTGCCCTCTGTCAGCTCCAGGTCAATTCAGAGACCCAACTCAAGCAGGTAGGAGAAGGGGCCGGGGTTGGGTAGGCATCAGAGCAAGGGAGGAAGGGTTGATGCCCACTGATGGATGGGTGTGGCTGCCTAGGGCTGCCCCATCCTGAGAACCCATCATGTGTGCTGAATGTAAAATCTGCAGGTAGAGGAAGTCTAAGATAGTCTGGGCAACAGAATAATTTTGGTAATCTTCCTCATCTCACTCCATTCTGTTTGTCTGTTAGCATATGAGCAGCCGGAGGCACAAAGACCGCCTAGCTGGGAAGCCCCCCAAGCCCTCCAGCCAGCACAGCAAACTGCAGAAACAGGCAGCACTGGCTGTGAGTGTCCTCAAGGTACCTGCCTCTAGGCAACAGTCTACTGGGGGAAGAGTAGGAGGAAGGGCCAGCTAAAAGACTTGGGGTGTGGCAGGAAGGTGCTGGTTCTGCAGCTGCCTGGGCAGGGACAGGGTTAGGGTTGGGGTTGGGCTATGCCCAGAGGAATTTCTGGTGGGTGGGGTGGGCTATGGTCATAATATGAGGGGCAAAATCCAGGGGTGGATGTGCTTATTCTAGGGACCATCTCCTCCCACCCCGCCCAGTGTCCTGGCTCTGCCTGTTCTCAGGTTGCCCATCTGCTGGGCAGGAAGACAGGTGGCACAACAAGCCCTCTGGAATGGCTGTTTGGGGGCGGGAAGGAGGTTGTTAGACTTGGCACTCTCTAACAGTCACGTCCCTGAGGCAAAAAAGCTCCTGGATGTAGACCAGGGAGGGGGTGGGCTTCTCTGGTATCGGAGACCCTATCCATTTCTCTCTGTTTTTTGTAGTCTAAATTGGCCTTGCAGAAGCAACTCACCAAGACACTGGCAGCCCGCTTCCTGCCCAGTCCTCTGCCCACCACAGCTGCTGCCATCTGTGCCCTGCCCGGGCCCCTGGCCCTCCGGCCTGCTGCAACAGCAGCTGCTACCCTCTTCCCAGCTCCTGTCCTGGGCCCAGCTCTGTTCCGTACTCCAGCAGGAGCTGTCCGTCCTGCTGCAGGACCCATCCTTTTTGCTCCCTATTAGTGGCCCCAGGCTGGCCACATCCTATCTCTTTCTGGCAAGCACTTGTCTCCACATCCCAGAGACTATCTTTTGCCCCTGTGTGAGCAGTTCCCACACAACCAGGGGGAACTGCTCTTCACTCAGACTGGGGTTTTTCCAGTCACCTGGGTCTGAGGACCATCACTACCCTCCTTTCCCGGGCCAGTCCTGGGCTGCCCTGCATCTATGGCTCCCGAATCCCAAAGATCTATGCAAAATCACAGCCCCAGCCACATGGTGCTCTCACACCCCCACCCCAACCAGAGACTTAGAAGCCAACTCTCCTGCCATGTCCTAGCACCCTCTGAAACCACTGGAGCTAGGGATCTCACACTGATGTGGGCTGGAACCCATCAGCCAGGCTTACCATGGGGTAGCCAGGTGTGGTGGTGCATCTGGATCATGAGTTCAGTTTGGGCCATAAATTAGATACTGTAGATACTGTCTCAAAACAAAACAAAACAAAACAAAAAAAAAAAACCCAAACAAACCCAAACAAAAAACAAAAACCAGAAGTCAACCATGGGGTATAACAGAGAACCATAAAAATAAGAGGTCCCCAAAGTCCTTCAAAGTACTGTGAAAGTGAGGCTGGCTTGGGGGAAGTTCCATCTCTGTAGGGGTGATGCTAGAAGGTGTGCTGGACCTGACTGTGTAGCCCTGGCTGGTCTGGAATGATGTAGACCAGGCTGGCAAACTCAACAGATCCACCTGCCTCTCCTCCCTGAGTGATGAGGGTAAAGGTGTACCACTCTGCCTGACCCTGCCTTTAGCAGAAGTGACCTGTCTTATCACAGCTGTCCTTTCCGGTTAAACCCCACAACTCTAAGGTGGGGGGGGGCTCTGAGTGTCCCTCAGCCTAGAGACTCTCCACTCCAGACTGGGGTCCAGTCTCTCCAACTGGGGAGCCCAGGGCTGATACACAGTCCTATAGGTCATCAAATCCACTTCCATGTTGCCAAAGCCAAAGCCAGGGTCACTCCCCACTCAATATGGGACTTTGCCAGTATCTACTTGTATCTTTTTTTTTGGAAAGGTATTTCCAATAGAATAAGAAAAGGGGCGGGGGAGGGAAACTTTTTGATAACAGCAGTTGTGGTTTTATTGTGTCCAACACATTAATAAATGAACTTCAAGCCTGAGCCTGTAGATGCCCTGACTCTCCTTGCCCAGCCCTGGGCACCAGCCCCTTCTCACTGATTCTGGGGAGAAGGGGTGGTATTGAAGGTGGCCTGGCTGTAGTGTCTAACTCATGTGAGGTGTGCATAGCAGAAGCTCAGGGCGGGCACCAGAAGTTGTGGGTTAGATGCTCACTTGATAGCACAGGCCCCGCCGACTGCAAGACCTGTCAGCTCCTAGGAAACTGCTACTGCTTTGCCTGGTTCTGTTCAGGCATCTGAGGTAAGAAGGAAGGGCTGGAGGAGCGGCTTATCCCACCTTCACCAGGGTAGCAGGCATATAAATACAGAGAGAGAATATAAATATAAGTCCAGCTACTACCAAAAGCAACCAGGAGGGATGGACAGCACTATGGGCAGGTCCGCAGACTATGCCACTTGCACCACTGAGCACAGAGTGCACTCCTGCCCCCTGGTGGTTAAAGGAGAGGCTTGTCCAGCCTCCAGGGCTGGTAGGTGTAGCACCTTGAAGAGGGTGAAGCAGAGACTCAGGAGGCCCAGGCCACTGGCTTTAGAGAATCACAGAGATGCCAAGGCCCCAAGTGATCATCCAAGCTCCTATCACCTCACAGATGAGAAAACTGACGCCCAGAGAAGACCGGCCTTGCTAGGTCCCAGGGTGACTGACAGCCCAGTCATCATTCTGCTCCACCTCAACCAATGAGATCCTAGAGCAGGAAGAGGAAGTGAAACAGCTGGGAGATGGGTGGAGGTCAGACAGAAAACGCCACTCCCAGGAGCCTGGCTTTTCCCAGCTTTGGACAAGCCAGGGGAAAGATCAGGGTAAGGGAAGAGGGCCCAACCCTAAGGCAGCACATACAACTGTGCGCTCACAATACCTGGTCACTTTCTCAAGCCCAGGCTGGTGCTGTGTTACCGGCAGGAAATTTAGAGAGTTGGAATCCCTGATAGGAGCCTGACCCTGGCCTGGGCACTTTGGAATGACAGCCCTGCTACCTGCCCCAGGCAGATGGAAGGGACATTATGTGTCCAGGTAATGGTAGAGAAAATGTGATGTGAGCTGGGGGTGGGGACTATCATGAAAGGGTTAAGGGGAGGGCCAGCAATCAAGTTCACGTGTATCACTTGGAGTTAGGAGGGGACAAAAGTGGCATTGGCCTGGGCCAGCCCAGCTTCCTGGCCTAGAGGGTTGTTCCCTTACTGAGTGGAAGAACAGCTTGCTTATGCATCCCTGTACCCTCGACCCAACCCATCCTGGCATGGGGTTGGGATAGTGAAGAAAGAAGGGTAGCTCTTCAGCCATCCAAGGAACCACTGCCTTTGTTCTTGCGGCTGAGGGGGAAGGCAGACTTGCTCTGGGGCTGGGTCATCTTGCTGGCCAGGTAGATGAAAGGCTCCAGGAGGGAGCGGCGGTCAGCCACCGACACCTCCCATAGTTTCACCTTCTCTGACTTGGCCCAGTGCTGTGCCACATCAGGGTCTACACGACGTTGCTCCTGAAGGTCACACTTGTTGCCAAGGACCACGATGGTGACCTGGTGAAGAGAGAGGCAAGAGTAGAGGCTGACTGGGCAGGGGTGGCAGATGTCTTTAATGCCAGCAGTTGGGAGGCAGAGGCAGGAGGATCTCTGTGAGTTTGAGGCCAGCCTGGTCACAGCCAGAGCTGCTGTACAAAGAGACCCTTTTCAAAAAAAAAAAAAAAAAAAAAAAAAAAAAAGAAAGAAAGAAAGAAAGAAAGAGTAGAAGCGCCCTATCTATCTATATATCTATATCTATATCATCTCTATCTATATCTATAGCAGTGGCTCAGGGTCAGGAGTAGCTGTCAGCTGTTTCTGGCTAACAACTGGGGAAGATGCAGTTCCCAGAGGCTAACAGCTTACAGAATTTTGGAGGACTGGCAAGAGCAGGAAACCACAGCAAAGAAAAATTAGGGAGAGCCGCATGTGGTAGAAGGAACCCTATTAAACCAAAGAAAAGTCTCTTTGAATTTTCCTATCATATGGCCACCTCTTGTATGGGTTGGAGACCCTCTCCAATGACCTTCATGGTCTTCTAGCTCCTAAATAACCTCTTTTCTTTGCAAATGGGCACAACTGAAATCACGCCAGCACCCCAAATCCTGCCGAGGACTCATGCTCTCCTGTCACCGGGCCCCCAGCAGAGGTCCAGTACATGTACCTCCTTCTTGTCCTTGGACTTGTCGATCTCCTTCTTGAGCAGCTCGACGCGCTGAAATGATTCTCGGCTGTCAGTGCTGTAGACCAGGACGTAGCCATCAGTGCAGGAGAAGCAGTGCCTGGGCAGCTCGGCCCCGTCCCGGAGACCCCGAGTATCATAGAAACGCACCTGCTCCCGCACCCCTCGGTCTGTCTCAATAGAGCCCACATAGATGTCTTCCTGGGTCTCAATCATCTCAGAACCTGGGTTACAATGAGACTTGATTAAGAGTGAAGGGAGATGGGAAATGTGAGAGAGGTGGACATCCTAACGAGCTGACTGGACGAGGAGCATAAGCAATGTGAGGGCTCAGAGGCCAGACTTGAGAGCATTGGACAGGAGTGACTTGGGGAATGAATGTCACGTCATTATCACACTAAGCAATAGTGCAACACAAAACTGGGTGTGGTGCCACACACCTTGAAACCCTTAAAGGGGCAGGGACAGAGGCAAGTTGATCTTTGTGAGTTCCAGGCCAGCCTGGTCTCTGTGGTGAGGTCATCTCAAAGATAACAGTAGTGACAACAGCAAAGTGGAGAGCGATAAAGCAGACACCGCACATCCAACTCTGGCCTGTGTACAATGTGCACACATGGGCATGCATGCACAAAAATGCACACTCACAGATGCATGGAAGCCCTATGTGGGGTTTTCCCCTATCTTGGCTTTGGGTTTCTCCCTTTTAGTTTAGTTCATTGGTATAGAACTGGGGAATACAATGTTTTACTTTTCTTTTCCCATTGCTGGGGGTTCAAACCCAAGCCCTACTCCATGTTAGATCAGTACTCTAACAGTCAGCCATGCATGCCCTCAGCCTCAATTCTGAGGGAGCAAAAGCAGCTGGTGCCCCTTTTGCCTTTGCGCTCATGATGTGATCAAACTCTATTGCATTACTCAACATCTTCCGCCCCCAGCAACACTCACCCACAACATGGTTCCCATACAGGAGCTGCTCAAGGATTGAAGTTTTGCCCACAGATGCCTGGCCACACACGACCACCTTGCAGCTCTTCCCCATTCTTAGCTTTCAACCTTGAAGAAGAGGAGTAGTGTGGTTAAGGGAGGACAGAATACAGACCAGTAGTAGCCTGGGGAAGCATCAGAGACTCAGCACTACCCTAATGTGTTTACACACTCGACTGAGCAGTGAACTCTACTGTAATTAACCTACTTGTTCCAGGAGTGGCCAGGATTGGGCACACAACAGGTGTGCGATTAATGGTAACATAAACGGAGAGGCCCAGAGAGTGGTAAAAAAACAAACAAACAAAAAGTAGGTGTCCAGGTTCTTCCCAGTGCACAGGGTGTATAGGGCACCAATTACTGAAGGGAGCTCCACAAGTACTCTTGCTCTCTTCTGTTGTCTGTCTGTCTGTCTGTTTTGGAGACAGGCTCTCATGTCACCCAAGCTGGCTTCCAGCTAATGAAATAGTTGAGGCTGGCTTTGAGCTGATCCTCTTGCCTCTAGCGCTCAAGTGCTAGGATAACAGGCACGTGTATACCAGGCTGATTTCTCTCTTTAACCATGACCCCCATGAAAAAAAAAGCACAGATTAAGACTCGACTCAATCAGCTTCTCCAGGAGAGTGTGCAAGTGAGAGAATAACTTGCCTTCCGGTATGATTAACTGGGTGAGAATAAATCCACGGGGGGAGGGGGAGGACATCAGACAAGAAAATAGTGACGGAATCACGGGAAAAGTATTTGACTGCACGGAGGAAAGCTCAGGCTTACAAACTCTCTGAACAGACTCCTGAGAGAGGTGTCCTAAAGGGAAACTCTCAAACACAGATTCCTGAGGAGCTCCAGTGATCTCCCCTCCCTCCCCCTCAGAAAGCAGAGATCCAGCCCCAAAGGGGTCCCAAGCAAAAATCTCTCCAGGAGATTCTCTGGACACCAATCTCTACCCCATGGGCTGAGCGTTTTAGTAAAGAAGGGCTCTGGAGGCTGCCAGAGGCCGCCGCCGCAGACTTCCTCTGAAGGACGCCCCTCGGAAACTATCAGAGGCAGAGACGGGACAACCGAAGTGAACCAAGGACCGAGGCCGATCTGAGCCCCGCCGCCCAGCTCCATACCTCCGGGGTCCCCGCAGCACTCCCGCTGAGGTGCCCCCCGGAGTGGGCCGGACCATGGGAGGGGCAGTTCGACTGTAAGGACGCCCCTCTTCCTCTGGGTGAAGTGCTTGCCCTGGAGCCCCGCCCCCTAACGTCAGGCCTTCAAGACAACTTCCGGTGGCGCAAAGCAAGCACTGGTCCCACAGCGCCCCCTAGACGCCGGCGGGGAAATGCGGGCCAGAACTTGTGTGTGGATACGAAACTGATGCTTCCAGGCCCTGATACCGAAATGTTCTCTCTCTACTGGACTAATTTCTTCGCTAATTCTACCATCTTTTGTTAGGTTTTGTTTTGTTTCTAGGTAGGGTTTCATCTGTGAATCAGTCCTGGTTGTCCTGGAACTCGCTCTGTAGACCAGGCTGGCCTCGAACTCACAGAGATCCTCCTGTCTTTGCTTCCAGAGTGCTGGAATTAAAGGCGTGGGCCCCCACTGCCCGGTTGATTCTATCATCTTTTCTACAGGTGTTTTTTTGTTTTGTTTTCTTGGCAGTGCTATGAATAGAACCTAGGGTTCTGCATATACTAGGCAAATAGTGCTCTTTGAACCTAGTTTTGTTTTTTGGCTTTATTTATTTATTTTTTTTTTTTTGAAACAAGGTTTCTTTATGTGGCCCTGGCTGACCTAGAACTCATGCTATAGACCAGGCCGGCCTTGAATACACAGGTATCCTTTCTGCTTCTGCCTCTCAAATGCTGGGACTTAAGGTGTGCACCATCACTCCGGGCTAAACCTGATTTTTTTTTTTTTTTTTTTTTTTTAAATTTAACCTGGAGTGGGTCTCACATTTGTATCCCAACACTTGGAGGATGAAGTGGGGTGATTTTGAGTTCAAAGACAAAATAGTCTACATAGAGACCCTGTTTCAAAAAAGGAAAAAGAAAAATGAAAAATGAAAGAAAAAACGAAAAATAAAAAAGCCAGACTTTATCTTGCCATATGCAAAGGAAGTTAGATTGGGTGATTGCCCATAAGTTCACTGTAGAAGAATTAGACAGCTAAACCAAAAATTATCACACATTATGATGAATTTCGTTACTGAGGTGGGATGCTGTGGGCACTTCAGAGGGGCATTTAACTTGGGGGCAACAGATACCAAAGGGAGGAGAAGGGCATGCCTATGTTCAGGTTTGAAGGACTGTGGAGGACCGAGATGTCTAAAGCAGAGGGAATACAGCAAAAACCATGACATTTCTAGAGCCACAAATCCCTAAGGGTTCATTCAACATCGACTACAAAGAGTAGCCAAATAACAAAGACGTGGTAGCTCAGAGACCAAACTCACAGCAATAGAAAGCCATTGGTAGATTTATACCAGGGAAGTGACATGATCCATCTGCTTCTGCAAGGAAGGTCATTCTGTCAGAAGGGCCTAGGCTTGACAGAGATGACACTGAGGGACAGTTAGGGGATGAAAAGAAAATTTGAATGTGTATCAGGCGAACAAAGAGTTGATGACAGATTGCAAGTCAAGGACAACACTGACGACTCCATGTTCCATGCCCCATGTTTCATGTGGTAGCCAGTTGAACAGATGAATATACAACATAAGAAACTCAGGAAATGGCTGGCTCAGGCTTAAGAGCATTGACTGTTTTTCCAGAGGACCTAGGTTCAATTCCCAGCACCCACATGGCTGTCTGTAATTCCAGTTCCAGGGGATCTGATACCTTCAAACCAATGCACATACAATTAAGTTAAATAAATTATTAAAAAAAAGAAATTCAGGAAAGAATAAAAATTTGCCTTTTTTTTTCTTCTGTTGTTGGGAAATGGGTGAAAGTAGTCTCAATAAATGGGTGAAGGGAGAGGTGGGCTCCTTTAATCCCAGCACTCCGGAGGCAGAGGCAGGCAGATCTCAAAGTTCAAGGCCAGCCTGGTCTACAGAGAGAGTTCCAGGACAGCCAGGGTCACAAAGAGAAACCCTGTCTGGAAACAATAGTTAGGCAGTGATGGGGCACGCCTTTAATCCCAGCCTTGGGAGGCAGAGGCAGGTGTTTCTCTGTGAGTTCAAGACCCCCCCTGCTGTAGAAGAGCTAGCTCCAGGACAGGATCCAAAGCTACACAGAGGAACCCTGTGTGTGTGTGTGGGGGGGGGTAATGGGTGAAGGGACTAGGGATATAGCCCAGTTGGTAGCAGGAATTGCTGGATTTGATCTCCAGCACCATATAAAAACAGGCATGGAATCAGATGCCTGCAATCCTGGAGGCGGAGGCTGGAGAATCAGAAGGTCAAGGTTACATAGCAGGTTTGAGGAAAGACTGGACCACACAAAACCTTGTCTCAAAAGAAATTAACAAACAGGTTAAGCTTTGGGGATTTTTGAAACGCCTAAGAGATAATAGGTAATTGGTTATGGAAGTATAGAAGTCTGAAAAGTCTAGGAGGGGGCTGTAGAAAAGGGTTGGTGGCGAAGAGCACCAGCTGGAGGACACTGTTCCCAGCATCCATGTTCAGCTGCTTACATTCAACTGCCTGTTAACTCCAGCTCCAGGGCATCTGAAACCCTCGCCTGACCTCTGCAGATACCTGCACACACCTGGTATGCACTCACAAAGACACATGCACACACACACACACACATACTTTTTAAAAATGTCTAGGCAACGGAAAGAATTGAACGTTGGGATGAAGTTAAAGCTGTGAGAGTAGATGAATAGTGAAACATTTTAGTTTGCAGAGCAAGGATGTGGGAAAGGGGCAAGAAAATAGTTCTTTCAAGCAGAATATAGAAAATCATAAAGAATGGACGTTAACATGGGAGAAAAAAATCAGGAATTACCAGAACAAGAAAGGTTACTATGGTGATGGGGCTAATGGTTATATGCTAGGCTGATCTTGTTAAATAGGGCTAGTTACTGAATCATCAAACCTTTGTGGAATAACTGAAGGCTCTAAAGGTACAGCCAAGAGAAAGCCAGAGCATGAAAAAAGTTTCTCACAGGTCTTGGCCCACAACAAGGAAATAGGCCCCCAACCCTGGAATAAATGATTCCAGATGAACAGCATTGTCTGGGTCACTCCTGGCCAACGGACAGCCTGGGGACTTTCCAAGTCATTCTATGGTTTATCCTTTGAATAAGAACAGGTCATACCTGGGTGATCTGTCAAACATGAGATCGTACTTTGTAATCAATCACCTTGGGCCCCATGCATGCATGCTGATTTGCGGTTTGTCTCTATAAAAAGAACCTGGACCCTTTGAGGGGTGTGCAGCTTTCCCCGAGATTGCTGATACCCCAGTGCACTCGTTCAATAAACACCTTTTGTTGCATCTCCTGGTTTTAGTGTTTATTTCGCTGGGGCTCTCCCATTGGCCCATCAGGACCCCAGAATTAGGGTCTAACAATAGGTTCAGCTACAAACGACAGAAAGTTGGAAGAAAGCAAAAAAACAAATTGGTCCCTGAGTCAGACTGCATACTGTGAGGTGAGCCACTGGCCGTCAGGGTGGGTGGTAAGGTTTTTGCCTTCCCACCCCAAACAGTGCAGGTAAAGGCTGAATGACCTCTTTCAATCCACTGAACCCCAGCTCTCATTTTCTAGTCAGTAGCCCCGTTGTCATTTCCCTCAGTAATGACAACTAAGGTTCTACAAAACAGGTTAGGGGCCTTCGCACAGAGTTTTCCTAAAGGGAAGGGGCATAGACACTGTTAAAATCCCACTGTCTTATTTTCGTCCCTTTTGGCTTTAAATTATAATCCCAAAGTCATCTCCTCTGCACATTTAACCTCAGAGGGCCCCCATTTAATTCAACTCCCCAAATACTGTTGGGTGTAGTAGTGGGACTACAAAAATGCGTAACTTGTCTTCCCAATCCAGACCGCATTCGGCCAGACAAGCGTGCTGGGTAGAGTTTACGAGACGTAGGAGTACAGGGGACACTAAGGAAAAGGGACCTCACCCCGTGAGGTGCCTTATAAACTCCGGGGCAGGGGCTGGGGAGCCATGTCATCCTCTCTAGACTTAATGCTGAGATGGCACTCCCAAGCGGTTGACATGAAAGCGGCCTCATAAAAGGGTCCGCGTCATTAGGGTGATGAACCAGCTGGTGCTTGGAGATCCGTGGAGGATGAAAGGCGCAGGGTGAAGACGCCCTGCGTTCCCCTCGCTTGGCTGGGCAGGGCTTCCAGTCGCCGATGAAAGCTGGGGGGACTGGGCTCAAAGTATCTCTTCATGCCTTTCCGGGGAGGACGCTGTGGACACACTCCAAGGTCGGGAAGGTAGTCATACCGGGCTTGTTCGCCTCAAGAGTCTTGGGTGAGCCACCTCCACTCACCCGGGACTCCACAGCTTCACAGGAGACGCTCTAGGATTGCAAGTTGTTATGGCAACCAGGCTGTCGGGATACTGAGGCAAGCCGAGGCCTAGAGAGGCAACATCCTTCTGCACCTTCCCCCTATCCGCGAGTAAAGTGGCGCCCCCTACGCACAGGAGCCGTCCCTGGGCCCCCGCTCCAGGGCGGAGACCACCGTGGACCTCCAGGGATGGGAGGCCGCTCTGGCCCCAAGCGGAGCCTCTCGTTGGTAGACGGGCTCGAGGTAGTCCCTCTGGGCGCGGCGCAGCTGAGCGGCTCGATGCTCCGACCGGAAGTGCTCTTCACCGCCTGCCTCCCACTCGGCTCTCTGGTCCCGGCGGTAAGATGGCGGCTACCGCGGAGTGCGATGTGGTAATGGCGGGGACCGAGCCTGAACTGCTGGAGGACGAGGAAGCAAAGAGGTAACCAGGTTGTAGGAGAGTGGAGGAGGCGAGCTTGGGGTTTATGGATCGGGGAAGGTCGACGCGGCAGCCCCCAAATGTATAGACAATACCCCGCGTTCTGCAAACTCCTCGCCCCCCCCCAAATCTGGGCTGGAGTCGACTTAGACCCCCTGAAGGTTCTCGTAGATCGGTTTTCCGCTTCTGCTTCTGCCTAGCGGGGAGCTGAGACTTGGCCTCGATAGGAAGGTCGTTCTCATTGTACAGGCCGGGGTGGAATCTCAGAGGTCGGCTGCAGGGTGGGGGAGGCGTCGCGGCATCGATGACGACTTCCTTAACATAGCCCCAACCTCCGCCTGCTCTGTTGGTGGTTAACTTGTGTGCATTGTTGTCTGTCTTCGCTGTACGTCTCCAAAGCCCTCATTCTCCTCCACACCTCCTTTTCCACAGTAATTGCACCCAGTGGCCATTAGTGTGGGTCCGAGAAGATTGCATGCCTCCATTTATTGACCTGGTCGCCCCCGATCACTGTGGAAATTAAAATTGGATAGGCATAAGGGAGAATGAGGAGCTCGTCTCTTACTGTACGGGTCAGATGCTTCTTCACCTTTCCTCCCAAGACCATTCTTAAGCTCAAGGAGGACAGCTGTTTAAATGCAGTTGGCATTGCTGGGCAGCTGCATTAGCGCGAGATTGCCAGTCTGGACTAGCCTAGGGAGCTGCTGAGTGAGTGGTTTTCAAGAACACTGTGAATTTTGGCACCAGCTGAGGACAGGGTTTTGAAGTGAGGTTGGAATACAGCTATGAGCAGGCGTACTTGCTCTGATGCCAAAGGTGAACTGATTGCCTTATCAGTTGCAGATTAATTTTATCCTGTTGTTCAGGACAGACTTCAGTGGCCTCAGTTTTCTAGCCGTGTGCTTCGTCTGTTCATACTAAGCCTGTGGGGTATGTTTTCAGTCTGAATAATTTGAGATGATGATGGTATTAGATCAGGAGATCTACACACCAGGATTCTGAGGTTTTTGCTATCCAAGTTAGAAATACAAGAGGGTACTAGGGCAGCTGCAGTGAATATTGTAGTTGTCAAGTGTGTGGGTTGGAAGCTGAGAAGCTTGATAAAGCACAGTTGATCCCTGGGATATCAGTCTAGTCTAGTCTCCTTCGTTTTGAATTTCCACATTACAGTATTGGGAGTTGAGCACCAGCAGCTCATACCTGTCTTAAGGAATTGTGAAATGAGAACACAAACAGCTTAAGTTTGTTTTATTTTACTTGTATTTAGGAAGAATTTAGTGCTTCTTACTAATGTAAATAGGGACTTTGGCCATATGTCATTTAAGGAATATATCCTAGTTAGTGTAAATCTGTAGGGAGTGTCCCTCATTTGGACTTTAGACAGGGTCTGTGTGGACCAGCCAGCCTTGAGCTCACAGAGATCCATCTATCTGCCTCTGCCACCCAAGTGCTGGTATCAAAGATGTGCACCATCATGCCTGGCTAGATTTCATTTCTGTGTCCCTCCTAATGCAGATTCTCTCCTCAGAGTGAAACAAAGCAGCTTTATAAGGTGTTTTGTCATGAAATAGTAGTAAGTGAATATGGAGAGGTATATCAAGAAATTTGAAGGCTGACTATGGTGGCACACATCTGTAACCCCTGTACTTAGGATACTGAAACAGAAAGAACTAGAATTCATCATTCTGGATTTTAAAGAGTGTCTCAAAACAAAACAAGCCAGATTGGTGGCGCTCACTTTGATCCAGCACTTGGGAGGCAGAGGCAAGCAGACTCTTATAAAATCAAAGGCAGCCTGGTCTGCACAGCTACAGGCTAGCCAGGACTACATGTTAAGATTCTTTGTGTGTCTGTGTTGGGCGGGGGAGGGGAGGGTGGATGGATATGATGATGGTACAGCATCATGTGAACCATGGTATTTGGTTAACTGCCATTTTTGTGGAATTTAATATGTCATTGATTATAAAACAGTTATCTACCACTGTAGCAGACTTTCCTTTGGGCTGCTAACCAGCTCCCAAATCATGACATGGATACTCATTATTAATTATGAATGCTCGGCTTATCTTATGCTTGCTTGTCCCTCCAGCTCTTATAACTTAATTTGACCTGTTTCTCTTCATCTCTGCTTTGCCTCAGGGCTTTTTAACCTTTCTTCTGTGTGTCCTGCTATTCCCTGTTTGGTGAACTGGTGGCTGCCTGGCTGGTTGACCTGCCAGCCCTGTCTATCCCTTTCATGCCTAGTTATTGGTCATTCAGCTTTTTATTAGATCAGTTAGGTACCTTAGGCAGGCAAGGTAAAACAGCAGCACATCTTACATAATTAAAATAATATTCCACAACATATTACCAAGTCAGCGTAATTGTAAATAAAAGTAAAAAAATAATTTTTTTTGAAGATTTATTTTATGTATACAGTGTTCTGCCTGCATGCATGCCTGCAGACCAGAAGAGGGCACAGATCTCATACAAATGGTTGTGAGCTACATGTGGTTGCTGGGAATTGAATTCAGGACCTATGGAAGAGCAGCCAGTGTTCTTTACCTCTGGGCCATCTTTCCAGCCCGAAAAATGTTTCCTTAAACAGACATGTTATATATATTTATGGAGTTCAAATTTTAGACATACAAAAGCTGACTATTCAGTTTTATATGTTCATTATATACCAGTTCTGTATATAAAGCAAAAAGGAAATTACTTAAATCACTTTGACCTCTGCTGTGTAAGGCATCCTGAGAAGAATAAGCATTAGGCAGGCAGAGTGCACATCTTTAATCTCAGCACTGGGAGACAGAGGCAGTCAGGTCTTTTTGGATTCTAGGCCAGCCTGGTCTACAGAGCTAGTTCCAGGACAGCCAGAGCTACATAGTGAGACCCTGTTTCAGAAAAAAGAAACAAAAACAAACAAAAGCAGAGTAAGCATTAGGATCTTTTAGTATGAAAGTGTTGTTGATGTGTAGTTTTTCCATTGTTGAAGATGGAGTAGATGTGGGAGTTTTGGAAGGTTGATTTATGTTTTTCTTGTTTCCTAGAATCCTCCTGTGCAGCCATAGCCCATGGTGGGGAAGGGCATTTCTTGGAAGTGCCCCTTTACTGCCTAGCATCATTAGAACCCTCTGGTTCAGTTCCTGTCTCTGGTTTTACTCTGTCTACTCCGTCTACTACCAGTTCATTTAGGGACACATCAGTCTAGAAGTCCCTTTGGGGTGTTTTTGTGAGGCCCAGCAGGAATCCTTCCTTACTTGCTTCTTGGCTCTAAATGGATTTTGTTGCTGCTAAATTATCACCATCCTACAGGGGGGCAAGATGAGAGGAGCTTCAGGACCTCATGATTGCAACATTTTATGTGCCTATATCTTATTTCTTTAGCTTTAATGTGTCAAGAGAAAGAAACCTTAGGTGCTTGTACCTGTTTGTCACAAGTCTTTACTCACAGCAGCAAAGAAATTAAAGTAACAGATGTAGTGAAGAGGTGTAGAGCAATCCAAAAAAGAGAGTCCTCCACCCACATGTGCATATATGTGCGTTCACACATTAACACAGCATGCATACACACTTAGGTCCCACAAGAGCCCATTATTTCACTGTGCACTCTTATTTCAGTGTTGATTATGGAAGCCAAGTCTACATCATTCTAGGTAGTCTAAGCTGAATGCTAGCATACTCCAAAATAGAATTTTGTTTGTGAAAATTTCTTCTATTGAGTGTGGGGTGATGTGTGTGTGTGTGTGTGTGTGTGTGTGTGTGTGTGTGTGTGTGTGTTAACTTTGAAGGCTAAAGGACAACTTGTGGGAATTGGTTCTCTACCATTTGGGTTCCAAGGATTGAACTCAGGTGGTTAGACCTGGTGGCAAGCAACTTTATACCTGCTGAGTCATTTTACTGGTCCCAAAATTGTTTTTCTTTGCTTGCCACTTATAGATAAAGGGTTAAAGTTCAGACATTTCAACAGTTCATCTAACTTAAGGGCTTTATGTTCCTGGGAAGTTGCTGTTGTGAGTTAAAGGTCTCTTATTCCAGGAGCAGCTTGGTCTCTGTAGATAGCCTTTATTTATTATGACATACTAGTGGATTTTAAGCAGTTCACCAAAGAGGAAGCATATCTTTATTTCACTTTGTGTCTGCTATGGCTGGATGTAGAGATCCAAAAGCATCAGGGAGTCACAGATAGGAAACTAGGACATCCTTGCCTGCTTCCCTGAGCTGGTATTTCTTTTCTTCAGATTTAATTATTTTATATGTATGAGTGTCCATGAAGGCCAGATGAGAACGTTGGATCCCTGGAGCTATAATTACAGACAATTGTGAGCCACCATATGGGTGATATGACTTGAACCCAGGTGCTCTGTAAGACCAGCAAATGCTCTAAACAACTGAGCCATCTCTCGAGCCCCAATGATCTGATATTCACATATGTTTTTATTGTATTTGATGTGTATAAGTGTTTTGCTTGTATATATGTCTGCATACCAAATGTGTGTAGTGCCTGAAGAGGTCAGAAGAATGCTTTGGATCTCCTGGAATTGGAGTTACAGGTGGTTGTAAGCCACTGTTTGAGTACTAGGAATTGCTCTCGAGTTCTTTGGAATAGGAGTCTGTGCTCTTAACCATTGAGCCATCTTGCTGGCCCCTGAACTAATATTAATAGTCAGTTATTCAGTGTCATTTCTAATGCACACAAAAAACATTCTTTTTTTTTTTTTAACTTTGTGTGTGGACGTGTGTGTGTGAATATCAGAAGACAATCTAGGAGTCAGTTCTCTCCCTTCTACCATGTGGGTTCCAGGGATCAAACTCAGATTGTCAGGGTTGGGGGAAAGCTGTTTTACCTGCTCACATCTTTTCACAACAGTCTCCCTCCCTCCCTCTTTCCCTCTTTCCTTCCTTCTTCCCTTCCTTCTTCCCTTCTTCCCTCCCTTTTCCTGTCTTCCTCTTCCTCTGCCCCTCTCTCCCTTCTTCAATTCAGCCTTCTTATTGTAGCCTTGGCTGACTTTAAACTTGCTATGTAGACCAGACTAGCTTCCAACTCACAGAGTTCTACCTGCTTCTGGCTCCCGAGTGCTGGTATGAAAAAGCCATTCCTATTAGACTCTTGTTATCTAGAAATCTTAAATCCTTTGGGAATTAGGAACTTGTTTTTTACTTCTCTGTCCACATTGCTGAGTCCATATCCCAGGCTTTGCAGTAGTTATCATTTGTTTACTGTAGCTTTTTAAGGCTTTTTGAACTTGATAGCTTTACTTAACCAGTATTGATGGGAATCCCTGCCCTCAACCTGATTAACATTAGGAATTTGTCCACCTTCTCGTGGAGTTGTAGGGCAAGTAGTTAGACATTTCAGTAGTCTGAAAGCTGAATGGGAATTATCTTCAACTTTTAAAGTCAAATTAATGAGAAACACTTCAATTTGGTATGCTTTAAGTGTGGCTCAGAGGTAAAGATATGGGAGATGGGAGAAATAGGTTATGGCTAAGGAGGGGGATAAATTTAGGAATATAGCAAATTAGGTGAACCCTGATAATAACACATAGAAATTTGTTAAATAGTCATTAGTGGGACAGAAATAGGATATAGGACGTCTCTTTTCCTTAATGTGGTTCAGGCTAATATTGAACAGTGTTGAGTAAACAGCGATTTTAGGGATTTTGGGCCAAGTGAGTGGCAGTTGCTCTAGTGCTTAGTCACTTGCCAGCAACAGGAATTCTGATTGGCCTGAAGGCTAACCTTATTGTACATTCCAGCCAATAAGGGTTAGCTTGGTCATTGAAGCTAGTTTTTAAAAAGAAAAGTACTGGACGCCTGCCTTCGATTTCTTTCTCTAGGACTAGAGAACAATGATTGGCTGCTGCCTAGGTGCCTTGTCACCCGATACAAAGTGCTTTTGAGAATCCATTTGTCTCCTTTTCCCCTAATGTTTACTCCTCGTTCTCCAGTATTGAATGATGTGGAAGTTCCGTAGACGACGGTCCAGGTATTCTTTGAAGCTGAGTTTCATCTTTAGGAACAGGGTTCAGAGTGGTTTTTCTTTCTACTGGTGGGACAGTTGCTTTCTCACACCAACCAGACAGAAAACAGTTCTTATACCATGATGGGCAGGGGTGTGCATGGATGGACTTTTGAGAATAGTGCTGTGTGGGGAATACGACTTTTCCAGTTTTGTTTTAAGGCCTGTTTTATTGGTGTGTGACGTGTGAGGAAGCTAGGTTGTCAGACAGTCAGTGTTGACCGTCTTTTCTGGAACTGTGTTATGTTTGAGGACAGCATGAGGGACAAGCAGGACTCTGCTGTATTTTCTGGCTGAAAGTTCCTGCTTGGTCAGTTTTTGATCTGAGACAGTTAGATACTGCCACTCTGGTTTCCATATCTACCCTCCATATCCTCGAAAAAATCAGGAAACAGCCTCTGTGAATTCATGTGTACCTGCGAATGAGGATCAGAAAACAACGTGGGGTAATCAGCTCTGTTCTTCCCGTGGGAGTTAGCCAGTGGAACTCAGGTTCTCAGGAACAACAGGAAATGTCTTTACTCACTGAGCCAGCCATCTTGCCAGCCCTGAAAGCAGCCTTTTCTTAATTGTAGTTCCTTAGTTCTAGATTGTTGAGGGATGCCACTGTCTCTATCAGTATGGCAGACGTCACTAGAGCTGTTAGGGTTCAACCTGGGCCCTGACAGTGCTAATAGCTGAGCTCAGCCACCATCTTCAGTAGGCCAATTAAAGAGACAAGTCACAGTGAAGAGCAGAGAAAGTGTGGCCATATTGAGAAGAGGAACAGATATAGAGGTTTCTGCGCCACCTCCCCTCCCCAGTCTGTCAGGTCATGATCTGAGGTTTGGCTTTAACTGAGGGTATGAGGTATGCATGGTTAAGCAGCAGTCCTGATGAAGAAAGGTATGGTTCTTCCCAGAGCTGACCCATCACTGTCTGGGTACCAGTTTCTCCCACAAAGGAGTCTGACCTCTGAGAGACAAGTTCCTCCCTGGCTGACACTAGGCCTTCCCACAGCATAAGATTCCTGGGGGATTCCAATCCATGGGACCACGCGTCACCAAATAATATGCTAGCCAAAAGGAGGAGCTCAAGTACTCTTGTGCTTTAAAGTACTCTTGTTCCTGCTGGCAGGTGGTGGCGCATGCCTTTAATAATCCCAGCACTCAGGGAGAGGCAGAGGCAGGTGATACTCTATGAGTTTGAGACCAGCCTGGTCTACAAAGCAAGTTTCAGGACAGCCAGGGCTGTTACACAGAGAAACCCTGTCTCAAAAAAAAAAAAAAAATTCCTCATTCCTTTGAGGATGTCTGCATTGTCATAGAAAGGAAAACCAAAAGATGGAATGTGGTATGAACATCAGCCTCAAGCCAGCATTGAAAAGCCAATGCCTTGTACTCTTAGAGGGGCTTCAGGGAGGCGCATAACTCAGAAGCAGCCTTATCCCTGGTCTCCTCTTCCCAGGGATAAGTGCAGGATAAGTAGATGCCAGAACACTGACACCTGTTAGTTATGCATGAAAGTCACAGTTGAGGTAGCTGTCTCTGTGACTGTCACTATGCTTGTAGCGATGGGATCCCTGTGAAGATTGGGGTGGGATTGGCTGGTTCGTCACCATCCTGCTTCTCCAGAGACATGGTCCGGTGTCCTTCCCTACTCCAGCAGTAGAGAGTGCTGCTGACTTGTGTAGACTTCACCCACAGCTCCCCTTAGTGCACTTGCCCTCTGGTTCTGCGCCTGTGGACGTTTCCCCTTGAATGTCCAGAGTCCATTTGTGACTCATCCACTAAGAAATTTTCACCATCTTCGTTTTCCCCCTTTCCTTTTTGGGGAGTAGAAGATGAATTTCTGTTTTGGTGGATTTTTAACTATTTTACATGCATTGGTGTTTTGCCTGCATATATGTCTGTATAAGGATGTTAGATCCCCTGGAATTGGAGTTTTTAGACAGCTGTGAGTTGCCATGTGGTTGCTGGGAATCGAACCTGGGTTCTTTGGAGGAGCAGTCAGTGCTACCAACTGTGAGCCATTCTCTCCAACCCCGAGTTTTTGGTTTTTGAGACATCACACACCATAGCCCAGGTTGGCCTAGAACTCACTGTATAGCCCAGGCTGGCCTTGAACTCTGTAGCAGTCTGTGTGCTTCAGCCTCCTGAGTGCTGGAATTGTGGGTATAAGCCACCATGTCTAGCTGAGGGCTTTTAACTGTGCTTTGGAGTGTGAGTGGTGCTGCTTCCCACATTGGCAGCTGCCTGGCGCCTGAGGTCCATCCCAGTGCATGGCCACTGAGCCTGGGAGGAATCTGTCTTATTTCAAACACAAGGGTTAGATCTCCAGGCTGAGAGGAAAGCACAGTAAAGAACCTTGGGGTGAGGGGTAGGGATGAAAGGAAGGTAGACTACTGCTGGGTGAAGGGAACTGGGGAACAGGCGGCTTTCTGATGACTAGCGCTCTCCTTGTCTCTAGCCAGTTAGAGAACACCCAGCACGCTGTAGCTCAAAGGCACTCCGCTACTTAGAAACTTCTTCACAAGTCAGTGCTATCACTTAACTGAGATTGTACTTGTGAGTTAAAGTTCGTATAATTTTTTAATGTCTTTAAGAGAAGTGGAGTGACTTACTTGTTGGCAGGATGTGATAGACATGAGGCCATTGGGCTCCTTTTTTTACTCTATTCTCATGAAGGTCAGAGAGAGTACAACATGAAACAGGCCTTGTGACATGCCATTGGGGACAAGAGGTCTGGGGAAGGGGGAGGAGGAAAGAATTTCTACTCTGAGACGGGCCAAGTTCTCATAAATTCTGTAGGGTGGAGGCATTTCTAAATCAACAAGCAGCTAGTAAATTTGACTAGAAGAAATGAGGTGCCTTACATAGTCTAGAGCAAGGTGTGTTGTAGATACGGTGAGCATAATAGGAACACATGGGGATTTCTGTTTTCCAGGTATGCGGTGCACGCTGCTGTCCCAGCAACCACATAAAGAAAGGAAAGATTTTCCCCCTAAGTTTTTACCACCAAATAAATATTCTTTAAAATCAAAGCCTTTTAAAGAACACTCCTCTGCTCTAAGAAAATTAGAGCAATTTGTCCTTAGTTGTAGTTTTAGTAAAACTGTTGTTTTTTTTCTACTTAAGAATGTTACCGGATAATTGCGATTTCCTTTTGTTGGTTTTTGGTCTCATAGAGGAAAGAATTTAAAAACAGATTCAGAGGAAAGCTTTTATTTGAGAGAGGAATCATAGGTCAGACAGAAAACCCAGGGTGGGCAAGATAGAAAGAAGGTTTATCTCTGAAGCTAGTAGGTGTGGTTTAGAGCATACCTTGTGAGTCCAGGCCAGCCTCTTCTACCTCTTTCTGGAATTTCAGGACTGACAGCTGCCTCAAAAAAGAAAACAGTGATATCAGAAATCTCTTAAGCTGCCAGGAGGAGAGAGATAGGGAAGAGCAAGAGAGGAAGCCATGCCTTTTCAATTAAGGTCCAAAAAAGCCAGCAAGTTTGTCGGTGGATGACGGCAAGCAGCATCATGGCATTGAGTGGAGGGTCTTCAACAAAGGAACAGCAAAGTGTGAGGGCAAGAATACTTGACAAGTATCCAAAGGAGGGATAAGAAGGAAGAAAAGGAAAGTTCCGCTTTTAAAGCTAGAATTCGGAAAACAGGCTAAGTGGTGAAGACCCCCAGGTGCACTGGCCAGAGTCTTCCCAGGGCACAAATACACGGTTTAAATGAGGGGAAGCAAGCAAGTCGGCTTTCTTGAGGAGTAGTCTCTTGGCAGTCCCTGTTAGATTAAGTCGTAAGGGAAGGGACAGCAGTATAATGTAGGAATTTAGGATGCCATGTTTTAGCTGGGTGGTGATAGTCTACGCCTTTAATCCCAGCACTCAGGAGGCAGAGTCAGGTGGATCTTTTGAGTTTGAGGCCATCCTGATCTACAAATTGAGTTCCCAAAACTGTTACATGGAGAAACCCTGTCTTGAAATTCGAAATACCAAAAAGAAAAAAAAAGAAAAAAAAAAAGGAAGAAGAAAGTCACATCTTGATAGAGCTCAAAAATTCAATTTTGACCAGGAGGAAATAGTTTTCCTTTAATGAGTTTGATCTAAGCCCTGATAACTTCACATGGTATTTTATTTTATTTTATTTATGGTTTGGTTTTTCCAGACAGTTTCTCTGTAGCTTTGGGGCCTGTCCTGTAGACGGGGCTGGACTTGAACTCACAGAGATTCACCTGCTTCTGCTTTCCTGAGTGCTGGGATTAAAGGCGTGCACTACCACTGCCCAGCTGGTATTTTGATTTTTAAAGAGAGATAAAGCTGATCATGAGGGAGTGGGCCCATCTTCAATGACTTCTAAACTTGCTAATGCCTGTTTAGCTACCTAATGAGAATAGAAAATATACCAAGGAATGCAAAAAAAAAAAAAAAAAAAAAAAAAAAAAAAAAGCAGGTCAAAAAAAGGAGGAACCTCACCTCATTCAAACTACCCTCTCTCTCTCTCTCTCTCTCTCTCTCTCTCTCTCTCTCTCTCTCTCTCTCTCTCTCTCTCAGGTTTTTCGAGACAGGGTTTCTCTGTATTGCTTTGGAGACTGTCCTGGAACTAGCTCTTATAGACCAGGCTGACCTCCAAGCTCACAGAGATCCGCCATACCTTTCTTGATCTAAATTGTTATTAATACTATTGGAAAAGTTCAACTTATTTTAAAAAAATGTTTGTCCTGTTGCTGTGATAAACACCTGACTTCAAAGGTGACTTGGGAGGGACAAGTTTATCTCATAACTGGCACTGAGGGAAGTCAGGGCAGAAGCTCGAGCAGAACCACAGAGGAGTATTGCTCACTGGCTTGCTCTGCTTGCTTTTTAATAAGGCCGAGACCACCTTCCCAACAGTGGCACCACTCACAGGCTTGTCTACAGAACCATCTTACAAAGGCATTTTCTCAATTAAGGTACACACTACAGATACTTGAAATAAAAAGCAGTTATGTAGTTTTTGTCATGCAGAAATATAATCAGTATTTCCTGGGTTACACTCACAAGTGCCTATAACCCCAGTCATGGGATCAGAACCCTCTTCTGACCCCTGAGGGCATCAGGCACACAAGTGATGCATAGATACAGACATAAAACAAAAAAGTAATTTATTGAGTTAAAAAGACTCTTAGTCCTGAGTGTGTGTCAACATTCTTGTGTGTATGCACTCTGGCACACATGTGTAAGTCAGAGGAAACTTTGGGAACTGTATTTTGTCTTTCCACTAGATGGGTCCCAGGGATCAAACCCAGGCTTGGGGGTAAGTACCTTTATCCCCCGACCTATCTATCCTGCCAGGCTAAGGAAGTTTTTAAAAACTGTCACCCAGTGAATTTAGTATCTAACAGAGACTGACTTAAGTTTTTGATGTCTCTGTAATTGCTAAAAAGTTAACTATTTGGCCTAAGGCAGAAACATTGCTTAAGTGTTGATCTTGGAGGTATTTAGAGAGAAAATGGATGTATTTATAGGCCGTCTAAGTTAGGATATGTTGCAGTGTCAACTATGATGTTTTATTGTATTTTTAATTTAGTGAGCTGTAGATATGCAAAGTTGGCTGGTGATCATAAGCCCAAGTTGTCTGATTTGATCACATGATCCTGCTAAGACCTATGTAATGCTAAATGATTCCTTGGCAGTACTTGTGGTAGTAATTAGGAGCAGCAGTGAATGAACAGATTCAGAGAGAGCATGCCTGCAACTTCAGACACGGATATTCACATGTATGGTGTGGATTGAACTTGGTAGTTAAGCTTAGTGGTAAGCATCTTTAGCCAGCGAGCAATCTTGCTGGCCTGTGTTTTGTTTTCTATTTGTTCTGTAGCTATTTTTGTAAGAATTGGTTGTTAGTGATTCAGAGTCATTCCCAGCATCCTTGTTGAATCACAGCTGCTGTGCTTATGATGTTTGGAGTTGACACAAGGGTTGGGTGGGGAATTAGATAAACTAATTTTATGTAGCCAGCTAGTGATACAGGCTTGTGATCTCAAGCTATTTGAGTAGCTGAGTTAGGAGTTACAAGGCCTAACTGAGCTACAGTGAGTTCAAGGCCAACCTTGAGCAACTTAATGAGATCTTGACTCTAACAGTATATTTTAGTTCCCGTAAGAAAGTAAAGCATTTTATAGTTGTATATGATATATACATGCATTGAAATGCTATGTTATACACCATAAATATGTAGTTATGTCAGGGGGGAAAAGTAAAAATTTCAAGGACAGATCAAACAAAACAAAAACCCAAAACTATATAGGTTGGACTGGGTGAAGTCAGTCCTCAGCACAAGTGAAGCTGAGTACAGTGGCGCATGTCTGTAATTGCTCAGTTTAGGAGCCTGAGGTGGGAAGTTCAGGGTCATTCTTAGCTTTGTAGTGAATTTGAGGTCAGCCTGGGCAAAACCAGACAAAGCAAATGAAAATAGTGAACCTCTGAAGGCTTCTAGAAGTTAGGAAACCTGTGTAGTCATTGAGGGACGCCACTATGATGGATACGTCATTGCGTCACCATGGTGCGTCGCTGCTGTGTCCTCAGTTGGAAGACAAATGGAAGGATCAAGGCCTGTGCACGTCTCGACTGAAAGTGTCTGAGAGTATGAAAAGCATGAGGTGGATTATAGTTGTTAATAATACCATCAGGCCAGTTCTGGATATGGATAATTTGGTTTAGTATTTTAGGGTTTAGTCTGAACTTAATTTAGGGATTTTAGTTGTTGTCATTTGTCTTTTTGAGCCAAGATCTCATTAGATAGCCCTTGGCTTGGAACTTCCTGTGTATAGGCCAGGTTAGCCTTAGACTCACAGAGATCCACCTACCTTTGCCTCCTGAATGTTGCAAATTTAATTTTGTACCCACAGAAAATAATCTCAACTCTTTCTTTCTCAGTACTGATGTTTTAGCAGTTATATAGTGAAGCCTCATTTACTTCTCAAATGAATTACTAAACCCTGGCAATACTGACAGATGCCACCTTCAGATTGCCCTCAATTCCAGTGTTAATTAGCTCTTCTCCTTTTCCCGTCCCACATCTTTGACACCCCATCCTTCAGTCACTTTGCTGCAAGGGCAGCTTGAACAGTTTCAGCTTTCCCAGACTCTCAAGGCAAGACTTGAATGATTTAGCTCTGGAATTATTCCGGTTGCAGTCCTGGTAGATCCCGAAGATCCACCTTTTCCTCTGCTGGAATCAAAGGGACAGGTCTTTGTGGGGCTGCAATTGGAACCAGCAGAGCTGCCCCAAGTTCGTACCTTAGTGGGGGTGTGTCGATGAAGGAAAGGCTAGCTGTCAAGGATGAAAGGACAGAGACACAATATAATGTCAGGAGGGTAGATTCAGCCCATACTGAATGCTCTCAGTTTATTTCATACACCAACTTAAGTAGCAACCAAAAGTGGGGACAGTGGCAGACTTCTGTTACTATGTATAAAGGGCAAATAGCAATTACTTCCCTTACTCCTAAAGGCACTCCATAACTGCAGTACTCTCTCTGCCTTCAGGATGGAAGTGAAACTGTCTGGGCCCAAATCTATTGTTATTTAGATAGGAGTCATTCACCACCGAGGCCGGGTAGCTGATGTCTGAAGGACAATAGGAGTGATTTGGCAAGATGGAATGGATTCTCATATAGGGTCCCTACAATTCCCCCTTCTTAAATTAATAAAATACCTGTGCTTCTGTAGCAGGACTGATGACTGTACCTGTTTTAGGTCGCCCTCTTTAACCTACCAGTGCTTGAACCACACATTTCATCATGTGTAACTTGTCTTAGGTTGCCTGGAGATAAGAAGGTCTTATCCATCCTGGGTTATCAGCCTCTGTAACAGAGTGTTCGTGCGACTGGGGGTGGGTGGGGTTGCTTATCTTGATGCTATGTACCTGTAAACCAACTTTTCATGAAGAGTTTATAAGCAAGTTTCTCAGTGTTAGCTAACATATTCGCTTTTATGGCTACCACAGTCTCCTGCAAAAGTAGGAGATTGTTAAAATGGCCTTTTGAATTTTGTCTGGGTTGTCTGGAGTGGCTTTGGCTCTATCAAAGTCTAAATCTGCTTTTCTAATCACATTGTATCCAAAGACCCATAAGCATCACATCAAAATCTTGTCAGAACGAGCTCTGAGCTCTTACATCCATGAACACTTAACATAGCACAGCAAAGGTTACAAACATCAATATTTCCAATATGATTAATAACAGTAGACATACAAATTGACTGGGTTACAATTCTCATTGGTTATGGCATGGGTGTTTGTGGAGATCCAAAATAAGGATAGGCTCCACTTACCAAGGACCTGGATGCAAAAAAATAAGCATTTGGCCTAAAAGCACCAAGCGCCTAAGTCTATTGTTTAGGCAGCTGCTAATCAGCTATGTTTCTATGAAAATAAGTCCTTTTCATGATATTGTGGGAATAGCTAATTCTGGCCTGATGTGCAATGTGAGGTTAAAAACATGGCAACTTGTCACAACACAATTCTTGTTCTTTTCGCTGTGGGCTGACTCTACATTACTTGCTTTGTTTGCTCTAGAATGGAATCTACTCACCATTTACTAGATTGAAATGTGTTTCTTGGGGAAGGCAAAGTACAGTTCACTGAGTCTTAACATCTTAAAGAGAAAGGAGCCCCACTCTCTCTGTGTCTGGTGGTTAGAGATCTCATTTTGCTTGATTAAATCCAGATGTCAGTCCTGGGACAGATTCTTCACGACAGAACTGTTTTGTGTCTTAGTTTAAAGAAATTTTTATTTACTGTCCTTGCCTTGTTCCCAATAGTACAGATCAGTTTTAAAGTGCTTATCAATATCATAGAAGTGAGCATTAGAAAGAAAGCTTAGATAGTAACACGTGCAGACTTTTGGATTCTGACAGCATTGTCGCTCCCTGACAGTGGACAAGTTAACTTCAACTCCAGCAGACTTGAGGTTGTTTTTTGAGGGGGGTGAGGGAGTGGGGCACGACTAGAATGGACCTTATTTAGCTACCTGTGCATGGAAAGAACCTGGCTAATATACCTGTTGGTGATTTCCATTGAAACGTTTGGGTTTATATTCTAATCCAGCAGTGCACTCAAGCTCCATGGGAGAAGTGTTGAGGAAAATCCACCATTCAGTAGCTCTTGTTACTGCTGGTTCAGGGACTGGATGCCTCTGGCTTTTCCTCAAGGATCTGGCTATTTATTCTTAGTCACTGCTGACTGAAGAAGAGGTTAGATCTTATTTGTGGATGGGTCAATATCGACTCCAGATTTCTTCAGAGTGGTTTTTCTCAGCTTCTGGAATCCAGTTTAGGGAAAGCCCTTGAAATCTCTTGGCATGTCTGCTCTTAAAACATGGTCTTTTCCTGGAGTTTTTATGTCATTCTTAATTTATGCTTAAAGGAATTTTGTATATTGCATTGAAAAGATTTCAGTTGCTTCTCTTAAAAGTCCTGCAAGTGAGGGGAGTCTTTCCTGGGTTCTTTAAATAGCAGATGACCTTTTTACAGCATTGTGACAGTTGGTATAATAAGATCTTTCAGGCAGATTTCCACCCAGTACAGTTTAAATCTGTCAGCATGAGAGGTCACCCTATTTTCCTTCTCCTTTCTTCCAGCCGTCCTTTCATGTTAGGGGGGGGCTTATCAGGACAGTGTTGGGGAAGTATGAAAAGGGAGTTTAAAAAATGGAAGAACTGAAACACAAATCTCTCACATGCCATGTCATAGACTCAAGCTGCAATCTCCTGTGTCATCACCAGTGTTAAACTGTTACTGCTGGGGATGTAGCCCAGTGTCAGTACTTCCCTGTCTTGTACAGATCCCTGGGTTTGATCCCCAGTACCAGAGGGGGAGCCAAAACTATGACTTTTGTCTCTCCTCCAGGCAACCCTGAATTGATTTTCCTTTTGCATGTATGGAGAATAGGAAAGGAAACAAAAATCTTTAAAAGAAATATGCTTACATACTTAGTTATGGTATAGTAAAGAATCATCTCTATCATTCGACTTGGTAAATAGAATGTTTTGAAGTACTTTTTTTCCCTCTCACTCTGAGAACAGGGTCTTACTATGTGCTGTATAGATTAGGTTAGCTTCAAAGTTACAGAGTTCTGCCTCCTGAGTGCTAGGATTCAAGATGTGCACCACCACACCTGCCTGGCTGCTTTGGGATACTTTTTGATTGAGGTTTCTAGTTCTTTGTTTTTTAAATAATTTTATTTCTATTTTATGTGCACCAGTGTTTTTACCTGCATGTATGACAGTGTGAGGGTGTCGGATCCTCTGGAACTGGAATTACAGACAGTTGTGAGCTGCCATGTGGATGCTGGGAATTGAACCTGGGTCCTCTGGAAGAGCAACGAGTGCTCTTACCTGCCAAGCCATCTCTCTCTCCAGCCCTAGTTTGCTCTTTTCAAATGTCTTGATTTGAAGCCAGCTGTTGGGAGGGTGGTGAAAAGGTCAGCAAGCATCACAGAGATGAGCATGGTGTGAGGAGATAACTACTTCCTCCAGCATCCTGCGTCTCTGCTATCACTCAGCTCCATCTTACGCACCAGTATGCTTTTCACTCCTTTGTCACATGTTTTTCCCCCTTTTTCCAGTGACAAATGGGAAAACCACTTTTCATGAGACTAAATTATTAAGATTCTTAAGGCTGTGACCATTTCATAATGAGAAGCCAGTTGCCCTCAGAATTACCTGAAAATGTCTTTCCTAGAAATTTACAAATATAGAAAGAAGTATCACAGGCTTGTAAGCCTAGCACTTGGGAGGCTACAGCAGAATTGCCACAAATTCAAGGATAGCCTAGGCTACATGTTAAGAGAGTCTCAAACCTTCAAACCCAGCCTTTCAGAAACAAAATGAAAGGGGTAATTGTAACATACTGGAAAAATTCAGCGTTGGCTTTCAGTGGTTTCCTTATAAAGCACTGTGTGGTACGTGCAAGGCGCTAGACGTTTGAGCTCTTTAAGAGCAGAGAAGGAAAATCAGCTGTATGAGGAAATGGCTAAATGTCTCCTGTAGGAAGGGACAGTAGACTGGAATAACAAGCAAGATGAATGGGTACTCATGAAGTATTTTTGTGTTTCGGGCATGAAGTAGTTTTGTTTGCATTGTTATGGTTTGGGTGTTTTTGTTTGTTTCTTTTAAGATTTATTTTGACTTTATTTCCTTTTTTTAGCGTGCGTGAATGTTTTGCCTGCAAGTATGGATGTGCACCACTTGTGTTCCTGGTGCTTTCAGAGGTCCAAAGAGGCCATTGGATCCCCTGCAGCTGGAGTTACGGATGGTTGTGAGCCACCATGTGGGTGCTGGGAACTGAACCCAGGTCTTCTGGTAGTAAGAACAACTACTGTTCTTAACCACTGTGCCATCTCTCTGACCCCTGGTTTGGTTTTTTTGAGAGTAGATCTCAGATAATGCAGCTGTCCTCAAACTTGATATGTAACCAGGCTTGGCTTTGAAACCCTGATGTCCTGACTCTGCGTCCTAAGTGCTGGGATTACAGGCTTTTGGTATTATACCTGATGGGCTTTGTTTTGTTATACGTTGTATTTTTGTGACAGTCTCAGTCTGTAACCCAGGATGGCCTGGGACATTGTATAGCACACACAGGCTGGCCTCAAATTTGAAGCAATCCTTCTCTCTGGGCCTCCCGAAATTGAGGAATTTCAAATGTGAACTGCCACACTTAGCTGAACAGAGTTCTCCTGATTTAGTTTGAATGTCTCTGAGTAGAATGAGAATGGGTTGGATTATTTCATTGACTCCTTTGGGTCCATCGGCCTGTTGGACAGATGGATAAATCACTTCCAGTATCATACCAACTCAAAGCTTGGCTCTAGACTTAAGACTGCTCCTGTGAGGTTATAGAGGTCATCCTGAAGTACAGTCATGTGACTCTCCTTTTCCTTTGCAGGGAAGCAGAATCCTTCAAAGAACAAGGGAACGCATACTATGCTAAGAAGGACTATAACGAAGCTTACAACTATTACACAAAGGCCATAGGTGAGAAGGACCTGGTCATTGTGTTAGATACATTTATTTGCCAGACACTGTTGTAAGTGGTTCCGCCTAAGAAGTACCTTTTGCTTAGTCAGCTGGTAAACGCATGACTTTTATCATCCCGGGATCAGTTGTTTTTTTCTAGCTGAGATACCCAACGGATGCATCTGATTATCTGATTACCGGTGCTTCCTTTCCTTTCCTTTCCTTTCCTTCCTGCCTTCCTTCCTTCCTTCCTTCCTTCTTCCTTCCTTCCCTCCCTCCTTCCTTCTTTCCTTCTTAGGAAATGGCCATGCTGTAATATGCCAGCATATTTTACTTATTTTTATGTCAGTGTCATTTAATCAGCATTGAACTTGGCTTGTAGTTGAAGATGATTTTGAACATATACAGCCAGAGCTCTTGTTTTCCTGTGTTGAGATGCTGGGGATGAAATCAGATCTTTCTGAGTGCCTCGGTCAAAAGGCTCTCTCTGCCTTTGTACTACAGGCCAGCCCCCTAAAGCCATAACTTTTAAAACTGGATGCATCATTGCTCTTCTCCACTTCCACAAATAGAAATTGGGCTGTGATCTTTAGCTGTGACCTTTAGCGTGTGTCAGCACGGGAAGAGGTTATATGCAGTCCAGAGTTCCTGCTTGCTCTCTGCTTCCCACTCATCCCCTCAGACTTCTTATTATTCTTGTGTGTCGTATATGTGCGTGTATGTGTATGTCCTTCTATGGTACTTGCTGGAGTTGGTGCTTTCCTTCAGCCCTGTGGACCATGTGGGATCTAGCTCAGGCCATCAAGCTTGACAAGTGCCTTTATCTACTAAGGCTGGCCCTGTTTTTGTTGGTGGTGGGTTTTTGGTTTTCTTTATTTAAGTTTTTTGAGACAGGGTGTTCTCTGTGTAGCTTTGGGGTCTGTCCTGGGACTTAACTCTGTAGACCAGGCTGGCCTTGAAACTCACAGAGATCCACCTGCCTCTGTCTCCCGAGTGCTAGGATTAAAGGCGTGCACCACCAATGCCCCGCTTAGAATAGGTATTTTGAAGCTGTGGAGCATTACACTAGATTTTACACTTTCACTGTCAAATACATTTTTAATATACTTTTCCACCACCAAAACCAAAAAACTACATGATGGAATTAGAACTAGAAAAACAATTAGGTTTATATTCTCTTTTATAACACATGTCCATTATCTTGTCTTTTCTGCATGTTACACTATAACTACATGTACATTTGCTTACATACATACATACATACATACATACATACATACATACATACATATATTAGGCTAGGATTCACATTTGAGGGAGACCATGTAGTTTTGTTTTTTATGGAATTGTGTGATCTCACTTAATATTACACATTCTAAGTCCCTCCATTTTCAGCACATTTTGTGATTGCATCTTAAGAACTGAACAGAATCCCATATATTGTTGGGCATCTAGGTTTATTTCAGTTCTAGTTTATTTCAGTGGTGAATAAACAGTAGTAAACATGCTGATGCCTTTACTATAGAATATGGAGTTCTCTGGGTAAATATATGGCCAGGAAAGAAACTGGTGGTTCATATGGTAGATATGTATGTATATATGTGTATATATGTATGTATATGTATATTTTTTCCCAGAAATCTCCAAATTGATTTCCACAGTAGCTATATTACTTTGCACCCCTACCAACAGTGAATAAATGTTCTTTTCCACATCCTCTCCAACATTTATTGTCAGATTTGTTAATGATAATATGACTGGGATGAGGAAGTATCTCAAGATAGTTTCAATTATTTCCCCTTATTTTTTGGTGGGTGTGTGTGTGTGTGTGTGTGTGTGTGTGTGTGTGTGTGTGTGTGTGTGCGCTGAAGATGCTGAGGATCATCTTCAATTGCTTTTTCATGTTACTCATGGAGGCAGTCTCTCAGTCAAATCTAGAGCTAGTTGATAGGGTTAGTCTTGATAGCTAATTTGTTCGGGGGGGGTCCCCTATCTCTGCCCTCTGCAGTTAGAGTTATAAGCAGGTAGGTCATCATGCTTGCCCAGCATCTACTTGGACTCTGGAGATCTCGATGCTGATTCTTACACTGTGTGACAAGCGTAACTACTGAGACAGCTCTCCAGGCCTCTCTTGAAATAGTTCTGTGAGAAATAGCCCTGTCGTTTTAAATCAGTAGCCTCTGCTGAACTTTTTGTTTTGTTTTGTCTGAGACGGGGCCTCATTATGTAGCCTTGGCTAGTTTGGAACTGGCTTTGTAGATCAGGCTGGTTTTAAACTTAGAGATCTTCTACCTCTCTCTCTGGGCTGCTGGGATTAAAGGTGTGAATTGCCATACCCAGATGAACCTTCCTTTAAAACGTATTTTCATATTTTTAAATTTTATGTATATTGAGTGTTTTGCATGCATCAAGTGTATGCATGATACCCACAAAAATCAGAGAGGGTATCATCATATCCAATCCCTTGGAACTGGCATTACAGATGCTTGTGAGCCACCATATAGGTGCAATCCTCTGTAAGAACAAGTACTCTTACCCATTGAGCCATCTCTAGCTCTCTGTGCTAAACTTTTTTGTGTTCTATTACTTTTCCTATAGATATGTGCCCTAAAAATGCTAGCTATTATGGTAATCGAGCAGCCACGTTGATGATGCTTGGACGGTTCCGGGAAGCTCTTGGAGATGCACAGCAATCAGTGAGATTGGATGACAGTTTTGTCCGGGTATGTAATGTGGCTCTTTGGTCTGTAGTTGTGCTCCTCTAGCCCAGGCCTGCGCATCGTTCTCTAGGGTGCTGTCCTGAGCAGTGCAGATGTTGCACAGTATCTCTGCTAACCATCAGGAAGGCACTTCTTCTTTTCATTGCCATCTCCTAGTTGTGACAACTGTCCCCTGAAGAGCGAGTTTCCCCATTGGGAGTCAATACCCTAGCCGTTTCACCATATGTTGGTTTATGGAGTGTTTGCTATTGGTGTTGATTTCTTTCTGCTTTCCTTTCCTCTGTGCTCTTTCTTCTAGGGTCACCTCCGAGAAGGCAAGTGCCACCTCTCACTTGGGAATGCAATGGCAGCATGTCGCAGTTTCCAAAGAGCCCTAGAACTGGATCATAAAAACGGCCAGGCACAGCAGGAGGTGGGTCTGATCTGCTACTATGAGAAGTGGTGGTGTGGTGCACCTGGAAGGGATAGTGGCCCAAAAGGCAGGGCTGCCGGTCGCACTTCACCACAGCCATACTTGGCTGACTTGAGGCAATTCTCATAGTCTCTGGGACTGTTTCCTTAAATGTTGAGTGGGTTTTGAGTCTGTGAAAAGTGCAAGGTTTCTGAGATGACTTGGTACTAGGCAGATGCTTCCAGGAACGGAGTTGAGTAAAGTTAAAGCCTTTGAGTAAATTCAGGGCTGGGATGTAGCTCAGTTACAGAGCACTTGTCTAGTATGCTCTGATTCCTGGTTTCAGACCTAGGTGCTGTCAAGAAGAATCAGAGTGTGTTCAAATCTGGCTAAAGTTGACAGCACACATCTTTCAATTCTACCTTCATGCAGTTGGTGCCTGGATGCATTTTAGTGAGCATCTCAAAACTCCCCATTCCCTGGCATGCATTGTCTATATTTTGTGTAACTCATATGACTCGTGTCTTTGTAACATGAAGTTCAAATTAAACTTAAAATTTGAGTCTTGCCTTGTTTTCTTTTAAAAGATAGGGTCTCACGGCTGGGAATGTAGCTCAGCAGGCATGGTTGAGGCCCTTGGCTTGATCCCCATTACCAATAAAACCACATGTGGCAGTGCATACTTTGGAATCCCAGTTATATACCAAGTGTAAGGCTATGTGAGACCTTGTCTCAAACAAGAAACATTGTCACCATGTAGCTCAGGCCAACTGGACTCATCCTCAGTGCTGGGAGAGTCTTTTTGTTTTTTTTTTTTTTTCTTAAATAATTTTTTTAGTTTCATTTTACATGCCAACCAAAGTTATCCCTCCCACCCCTCCTCCCATCCTCCCTTGCCTACTCCCAAGTGCTGGGAGGGTCTTTATTGTCACCAACTTTTTAAGGACATGTCTAATTCTAATCCCCCTCTCCCCAATGTGGGGTTTTTTGTTTTGTTTTTTAAGCCTATGTGTGTCATGTTCTTGTTTATATGAAGGCAGGCTTGCACTGGCTGTGGCAATGATATTGGAGGTCAGGGTTGTTGTCTTAAAGGTCAGCTCACCTTCCATCTTGTTTGGAACAGGGTCTCCAGTTTTTGTGTTTGAGATGAGGGTCTCATTATGTATCCCTAACTGGCCTGGAGCTTGCTATATAGACCAGGCTGTCCTTTGCCTCTCAGGGGTTGAGATTAAAAGTGTGCCCTATCATGCCTGGCAAAACAGGGTCTCTTACTTGCTTGCTACATGCTGACTCCAGGCCAACTGACACACCAGCTACTAGGGATTCGACTTTTCCCATCCCCATCTTGCTGTAGCAGCACTAGGTTTACATATGCACATAGCCATGTCTGATTTAACATGGGTTCTGGGATTAGATCTCAGGACTTCACACGTGCATGGCAAGTGTTTATATATTGAGTCATCTCCCTAACCTTGTTTTTGTTTTTTTTTTTTAATATATATTTATGTGTATGCCACCTGTATATTCTTACCTACAGAAGCCAAAAAACATCATCGATGTCCCTGGAGCTGAAGTTACAAATTGTGAGCTGCCCAACAGGGGTGCTGGGACTGAACTCAGTACTATGGAAGAACAGCAAAAACTCCTCTAACCACTGAGCCATCACTCCTGTATCCCCCTCACCCCCCATGCCTCTCCTACCTTTAATTGGATTTTTGAGACATCTTCTCTCTGTATCTCAAGTTGTCCAGCTCATTGTGTAATCCAGGCTAACCTCAAACTTGATATTCTTAATATTCTCCTGCCTCAAACTCCTAGAGCTGGTCTTATAAATAGGCACCACCATGCCTGGTTCTTGGATGTGACTTTTTTTTTTTCCCTCCTCTTTTTTGAGATAGGGTTTCGCTATGTAGCTCTGGCTGGCCTCACACTCATAGAAATCTACCTGCCCTGTCTCTCAAGTGCAGGGATTAAGGGCATCTGCCACCAAGCCCAGCTTCAATGATTTTGTTGTTGTTGTTGTTGTTGCTTTTGTTGGGACAGTTTCACTATGTAGCTCTGGCTATCCTGGAATTCATTTATAGACCAGGCTGGCCTTAAACTTGAGAGATGTGCCTGCCTCTACCTCCCCAGTGCTGGGGTTACAGGTATGTGCCACCACACCTGGCCTCAGTGATATTTTTAAAAGAACAAATTCATCAAGGTCTTTCTTACTGATTTTTGTGTTTGATCAACCTAAACTTTATATATATATATATATTTTTTTTTTTTTTGTATGGTGTAGTTCAAGAACGCCAATGCAGTCATGGAGTATGAGAAAATAGCAGAATCGGATTTTGAAAAACGAGATTTCCGGAAGGTAAAGTAGAAGTGATAGAGTCTGTCTTCCTGTGCTGTATAATTACAGAGAAAGCAAGTATAGTGCATTGTCATTCAGATGTGGCTTTTGCTTTTTTCTCTCTCAAAACTACTTTTACTTTTTGTTGTTTTCTTAATTATATTTGGCTTTTTTATAAAAAGCAAAAATCAACTTGTTTATTAACATTGGTGATGTATGGTAGTATCTCAGAACTGGACTGATTAATGAAGGAAAAGCCAGTTGGAAATAAATACAGGGGTTGAATAATCTATTTTTATCTGATTAAGAGAGCTAAACTCTTCCTTCTATGGAGTAGATGCTATAAATAAGAGTATATAGAGAAGCCCTTATTTATGCTTTTGGAGCAATGTCCTTTCCTCGGTCTCCGA
This sequence comes from Phodopus roborovskii, assembly GCF_943737965.1. Lineage (NCBI taxonomy): Eukaryota > Metazoa > Chordata > Mammalia > Rodentia > Cricetidae > Phodopus > Phodopus roborovskii. The sequence goes on along the minus strand of NW_026125052.1, from coordinate 15,825,690 downwards.
ACTGCTGGATTGCAGCATGAGCCACCACCCCTTTTTTGATGTTATTATTTTGGGTCTTGCTCTATAGTCCAGGCTCGCCTGAAACTTGTCAATCCTCTTGCTGCCACTATGTTCAGCTTGTTAGACTTTAATAAACATTACAGTGTGTGGTAGCTTTTGACAGTCTGTGTTAAAGAGCTTGGTGTATCTGAAACAGGGAACAAGTATGAAAGTTCCAGGGTCTTTCTAGATCATGGAGTTAAGCCTGAAGTATAGGTCCCTCTGGTTTTTAGATGGTAAAGAGAGCTGGCTTTTAGTAAAGAATCAAAGCAGGAAGTGGAAGGCCAGCAGACATCAAAAATCCTGATCGGGAGATTTTTAAGGATCCATTTGACAAAGAGATTTCAGTTCAAGGGAGGGAGCATTGCCTCTTATGTAGAAGTTTGCTCAGGGTTTTCTGTAACAGGTGTAGAGTAAATGTTTTCTTAACCCTCATGCTGTGCGGGCCTTTATCCGGGAATTAATACATCTAACTGGCTTGTGCAGAGTCCCAATATGCACTTACTGTCATCCTCCTGCTCGTTGGCTTTGATAATCATAATGTCTTTGTAGTGTGATTCATGCGTTTGTTGCTGGAGAGTGTGTGTATGTGTGAATGTCTGTGTGTATGTGTGTCTGTCTGTCTGTTTAGAGAGCAGTTCTAACTACGGTCACGTTTTTTTCTGTGGCTCACATAGGCAAAAGCTTTGTCTTGAAAAGTAGTCTTTTGGATTTCTTTTCTCTCTTGCCTCCTCTGGAGCCTGAGTTTGTGACAGAGTCCTCTGTTTCTGCCATCCCAGCCCCCCCCACTGTAGCTCATGGTGATGTCACAAATGAAGAATTATGATCCTGGCAGGGGAAACAGATGAACTTGGAAGAAACAAAGATCTTCTTTGCCTGCAGCTGTCCCTACTGGGGATGTGGTAGGGGGTGGGAGATGCAGCCCTGAGCCTCCAACTGATGATGCTCCTCACGATGAGCAGAGCCAGCTCTGCATAGAACGTGGTCCTTTTGAGCCAAAGGGTGTGGCTGCTGAAATGTCAGCTGGCTTTTTCCTCTCCTCATTCTTTTTCTGTTTAAAGACATCAGTATCACAGCTCCACCTACAAGATGCCTCAGTTGTCATTACTGTTCTTAGAGCATCCAGTGACCTGTGCCACCTATGCTATGCCATTTTGTCATTGCTGTGTTGGCAGTACAAAAAGTCTCAGCCAACAGCTCAGTGTCTCAGTATTTGCTTCTTGCTTGTGGATTTTCTTTTTGTTTGTTTTCGAGACACGGTTTCTCTGTGTAGCCCTGACATTCCTGGACCTCACTTTATAGACTAGGCTGGCCTTGAACTCACAGAGATTCACTTACCTCTGCCTCCTGAGTGCTGGGACTAAAGGCATGCACTGCCACTGCCTGGCTTTTTTGAGTCAAGTCTCACTATGTAGCCCTGGCTCTCCTGGAACTTGCTATGTAGACCAGGCTGGCCTTGAACTCACAGAGACCTGCATTCCACAGTACCTATCATGCTTTGTTTTTAATCTTGGTTTTTGAAAAGGTCTTATTCATGGTGCAAAAGCTAAAAAAGTATGAAAAAAAAAAAAAAAGTCTAGTGATGAGTGTCTCTTCTAATAGGCTCTCTGGTCTGCCTAGTTTTTACTCTTCTCTTTTCTCCCTGTCCCCAGTGCTGAGAAGTGCTCAGTGTCAAGCATGGTAGACAAGAGCTCCACCACTGAACTGTATCTCCAGCCCCTGTCCAGTATTCATGTTATCTTCCATTTTCTTGTACCATAGTGTTGTACATATAGCAAATACAGATTTTTAGGTTTGTTTACATGAAAGGTAGTGTGCTGTTCATATTCTATACTTTTACCCCCCAACTGAATAGGTCTTGGAAGTCTTTCCACAGTAGTACATGGAACATTTGTACATTATACTTTAGAGTTACAGAGTATGCTATTATAGCAGTCTACATTGATGAAAGTTATCTTTTCTTGCTTTTAGGATTCCTATTCATAGTCTCAGAGGTAATGGTACCTGTAACCCCAGATTTCTCCTTTGGTCCATTATTCTTAGGGAGAATGTGATTTAGTGAGAATATCCCAGGAATAGCAGCTAAATAAGAAATGAAAGCTCAGAGACCAAAGTTGTGAAAAAAGAAAGGGGAATGAATTCATGGAGACCTATGTGGCTGAAAGAGTGAACTCACTGCAACTTTGGTAGGTATGCGTGAGATACTGGGCTTGTGACTTACATGTAGCAGCCTGTTGTGACAGCCATTAGAACCCTTCCAGATGGGCTCTTTCACTGTGGAATTTCTATACTGAAATAAGTGTAAGAAGAGCCAAGCCGATAGTAAGGTGTGAAACTTGATGGTTGGGGTGGCAGATTTCTTTAACCCCCCCCCCACCACCCAGGAGGCAGAAGAGGGTGGGAGTTCAAGCTCTGTGAGTTCAAGGCCAACCTGGTGTACATGGTCTGTTGCAGGCCACTTAGAGCTACACAAAGAAACTGTCTTTTTAAGTGTTTTCAAAAATTAGTGTATAAATGTTTTGCCTCCGTGTATGTCTGCACCATGTGCATACCTAGAACCCTTATAGGCCAGAAGAGAGCATTGGATCCCTTGGGACTAAAATTGTAGACAGCTATGAGTTCCCATGTGGGTTCTGGGAATTGAACCCAGGTCTTCTGGAGGAACAGCCAGTGTTCTTAACCACTGAGCTATTTCTCCAGGCTCATCTCTCTCTCCTAATCTTTTCAGTAGATGAAGCTGTTGTCCCAGAAAAAGAAATACAGCAGAAATGTGTGCAACACTGATTCTGTGCCATGGTTACTTTTGCCATTCTTGTCTTGCTTAACAGGTTAAGCTTAACAAACAGTGAAAGTGGTAAATAACAGTGTGTGTGAGAAGAATGTGAGCTTTGATCATGGTCACTGGGGATTCTTCATGCAGGCTGCTTAGCTTGGTTAAGGTTAGAGTCTCTGGAGTCCTGATGTATTTAAGGTGGAATTTTGGTGACCTAGAGCCTTGGTTCTCTATTCTGTAGTCTTTGCATTACTAAAATAGAGGTAATCATATCACCTATTAATTCTGTGGGCTAATGAAGTACTTACTGTTAGCTGTCATTATATGACTGCTGTTTTCATTTCATTGTTTTCATTGAATGAATGTGTATAAATGTTGATATTACTTTACCACTAAGCAGTAGACCCAGGTAATGTCTTTGAGCATTGAGTCTTGTCTGTTTTTTGTTGTGGCTGAACTCAAGTGAAGAGATTTCTGGAGTTCAAGATGAAAAGCTTACTTGCTTTCCTCTTCCCTTAGGTTGTTTTCTGCATGGACCGTGCCCTAGAATTTGCCCCTGCCTGTCATCGCTTCAAAATCCTCAAAGCAGAATGTTTAGCAATGCTGGGTCGATACCCAGAAGCACAGTTTGTGGCCAGGTATGCAATCTGGCCCATCTGTCACTGAGATGCAGATAGGACTGCAGATGCCGGCTAGCTAGCTGCTCTCTACTTGGGAGCTGTGGGTGTGTCAGCTAAGGTTTGTTCAGACCTTCCTGGAGCTTACAGCCAAAGGTCAGACCCGATTAGTTCCGAGACCTGCAAGGTACTAAGGATGTAGTGGTATAGCGGGTGTTTGAGCAGTTTGAGACAGAATTTGTTTTAAACTTTATTTTCATGCATATCTAGGATAGACAGATGTATTTTTGGGAGTTGGTTCTTTCCTTCCACCCTTTGGAAGGTTTGGGGGATTGAATTTAGGTGGTCAGGCTTGGCGACTAATGCTCTCAGCCAGTGAGAAGTCTCACTGGCCTGGGTTGGTTTGTTTGGATGCAGTCCTTTCTCCTTCAGGAAACTCCTTTAGTTATCCATATAGTAACTATTGCCAGGGATGGTGGCACGTGCCTTTAATCCCAGCACTTGGAAAGCAGAGGCAGGTGGATCTCTGTGAGTTCAAGGCCAGCCTGGTCTTCAGAGCGAGTTCCAGGACAGGCTCCAAAGCTACTGAGAGAAACCCTGTGTCGAAAAGCAACAACAACAACAAAAATAAGTAAACATATAATAACTGTTTTATCCTTTGCAGGTAGGTCACAGGTCTCTGTTAAACCTGCTCAGCTCTACCCTCTGCCATTATAGTGCAGAGGTGGCCACAGATAATAGCTGAGTTGGTGTAAATCACATTTTATTTACATGATTCAGTGGCAGGGTTAGGTATAGCTCAGTGGTAGAGTGCTTGTGTAGCTTCAATCCCAGTGGTAGGGAGGCAGTGGCAGAAGTTCTGGCATGTTGTGTGGCTCTTTGATAAGAACTTGTGCTTGGTTTGCACTAAGCCTTTAGTTCAATACCTGTTATCACCAAAATATGACAGGAAGAGAATAAAACAGTAAAAGAAAGGACTTAGCCCTGTGGGCAGTAGTTTTCCCACCCCTCTTCTAGTCCAATAAAAGATTGTGAGACACAGCTGGGCGGCAGTGGCTCACGCCATTACTCTCAGCACTCTGGAGGCAGAGGCAGACAGGTAGACCTCTGTGAGTTTGAGGCCAGCCTGGTCTACAAAGGACAGCCAGGACTGTTAAGCAGAGAAACCCTGTCTTGAAAAAGAAGTCACAAGAAAAGATGATGAGACACAAGAAGTGTGTGGGAATGTCAGGGGAAAGAGGTTAGGCTCAACAGCAAAGTGCTTGGGTATCATGGACGAGGTCCTGGGTTTACTCCCTGGTACTACTGGAGGTGGAGAGAATGAAGAAAGAAAAAATTCTTGAGGATAACAGTAGGTAGTTTATTTTGACACGGTTTGGGAGTAGTTCTTGGGTATCCATTTACCTTTGGGTTCTTTGAATGTTAGAGCAATGATCGAGGAACAGTCAGACCATAGATGGTAGAAATGGTCAGTATGTTCCAAACCACAGCTGAATATGTCCTTTTTATTGCAGTGACATTTTACGAATGGATTCCACCAATGCTGATGCTCTGTATGTCCGGGGTCTTTGCCTTTATTATGAAGATTGTATTGAGAAGGCAGTTCAGTTTTTTGTGCAGGCTCTCAGGATGGCTCCTGACCACGAGAAGGCTTGTGTTGCTTGTAGAGTAAGTTCTCGTCATGGTGATGGAAGGAAGAATCAGAGTGGGCACAAAACTTCCTCTCATGTCTTAAATTATGAATGAGACTAGGGCTGTTGCTCAGTGGTAGGGTGTCAGTGTAGCAAGCCTTAGGCCCTGGGTTCCATCCCCGGAAGCTAAGTGGGAAAAGAGGAGAATAAAGATGCTGGCTAGAGTGGGAGAATTGAGACTCAAAAGGAATGTGACAGCTCCACTTGTCAGTTTGTTGGGAGCATCCCTGAGTAGTCTAGATTGGGGGAGGGAGAGGAACAGGGAGATGTCCTACCAGACTGTTGGGATTGAAGAATTTGAGAATACTGTCCTCACTGTTCAATGAACTGAAGCTTTCTGGATTGAACTGACTATGCCTTACTTTTTTCTAGAATGCCAAAGCCCTTAAAGCCAAGAAAGAAGATGGGAATAAAGCATTTAAGGAAGGAAATTACAAGCTAGCATATGAACTGTACACAGAAGCCTTGGGGATAGACCCAAACAACATAAAAACAAATGCTAAACTCTACTGTAATCGGGGTACGGTTAATTCCAAGGTAAGCATTTGGTCTGTGATGTCAGAGCTCTTCTTCGGAGATCTGCTCAGCAAGAGTAAGCCAGATAAAAGAGGGAGGGCTGCCCTGTTTTGTAAAGGAACTACTTCTGAGATGCTAATTTGCCTCTTTTGAGAACTTGAGGGGCAGCTTGGCAGGGTGTCTCCTGCTGATCCTCTGTTGTCTCTTTCCTCTTGTGAGAGTAGCTAGTGGGTCTGTGCCTTTTTGAGCAAGGATTGCATTGTTCATTCTTTGGGACTGAGACAGAGGAAACTGACAGTGTTAGCCAGACTTTTTACAATTCCCAAATAACTGGTGGTCACCATGTACAGCTGAGAATAACCATAGTCGTCCTGTGACCCTGTGCATCATAAGAAGATGAGACTTCTGCTCCTGTAGAATTCTAGTGGTTAAACTGCAAGTCATTCTGGCCCCTGTAGTTGACCTGCTCCCACCCTCTGTCTGCTGTTTGGTAACTGTGACTTTTATCACAGTTTCAAAAGAAACCAGTTTGAAATTTGGTGTCCTTAGTCCTCTAGTGACCAAGAACATAGTAAGACAGGGATCTAGCTATGTTCAGTTTCTGGACTCCCTCCGTCAGTGAAGATGTAAAGTGTGATTGCTCTCTCTCTCCTGAAGCTTAGAAAACTAGATGATGCCATAGACGACTGTACAAATGCGGTGAAGCTAGATGACACCTACATAAAAGCCTACTTGAGAAGAGCTCAGTGGTGAGTGCCTCTGGAGGGTGGAGGATGGGGTCGCCACTGGTCAACTAGGGGAATTGCGTTGTGGTTGACGAAACAGACCCAGGGATGTTGTGAGGTCATTTGGTCCTTCCCCCTGCCTCTAGGTGGGATTGTTCCAGCCCTAGACTATCTTTATAGACCTCCAGCCGAGGAGATTGCACACGCTCCCTCAGTCTCCCATGCCTGTGTCTAACGCCCCTCACGGTCAGTAAGTTTTCTCTGATGCCTGACCCAAATTCCTTTTGTTAACATGTGATCCATTTCCTTTGGAGATTTTATTTTGTGTTGTTCACTTCCGCTCTAACTTGGCACAGTGCTTGGCACGTCAGTGCTCATCCAGTAAGTGTTTTATTGAATGGATGGACGGTGCTTGAAAAGGAAAGAAGTGTTCAGAGACAGTTGAGCTGTACCTGCCTGTTTGTTGTGGGTAGAGAAGGTACCGGTGAAAGCCATTTCACTTGGCTCAGTCATTGGTGCAGCTATGTAAGCAAAACCTTTTGATAGACCTGGGACCGATTGTCCCTGCCAAGTGTTCCAAGCATCATGGGCTCTGTGACAAGGATCATGTCTACCCATATTGGCCCAGATGCTAGGTGCTCTTCATTTTACTCTGGAATCCATCCCCTCAGAGAATTTTACTCAGACAAAACAGTACCAACAGAGCAGAATCTCTCAATAGTATTTCTTCTAGCCTAGGTGTGGTGGCATGTGCCTATAATATAATTAACTCTAGCACTTGTGAGGTTGTGGCAGGAGAGTCACCATTATACAAGGCCAATTTGGGCTACATGGTTAATTCCAAACCAGGCTGAGCTTCAGAGTAAGACTTTGTCTCGAAAAAAGTAGAACAGGGATGGAGAGATGCCAGCCAATGGGGACCTGAGATCAGATCTCCAGAACCCACATGAATTCAGATGTCTGTAATTCCATCACTCCTACAATGAGATGGAGGAGATATAGGAGAATCCCCAGCAGCTCACAGGCCATCTAGCCTGGCGTATTATAGAGTGGTAAACAAGGGACCCTGCCTCAAAGTGGAAGATGAGGCTAACACTTAGTTGTCCTCTCAACTCCATATGTGTTCCTCAGTGAGTGCGAGCCTGCATTCACAGAAACACGCACATACCACAGCTCTGGGTTTAACACCTGGCAGAACGGACCAAAAGAAGTCAATTCATTTTCTATTACTCTCTAATCGAGAACTTCCTGATTGTTGGTTTTGTGGTGGTGGTGGTTTTTGTTTTTGTATTTTAATATTGGCTAGGCTGGCCTCAAACTTACGTGTATAACAAGGATGACTTTAAACTTCTGATCCTCCTGTCCCCACCTCTCCTAAGTACTGGGATTGTAGGCCTGCATCAGTGCATTTTATGTAGTTTTATGCATGCTAGGAAAACACTATGCAAGTTGAGTTACACCCCCTAGCCTTACAGTTTTTTCCCCCATTTCAGCTTGGGCGATTTAATTGGTACTGGTTTTAAAAAATCATAAAGGAAAATGGAAGTCCTTAGGTGTCATTCCTCCATTACCCAGTTCATTCCTTTTATAAACTATAAAGTTCAAACTACTACTAATGTGTGAGCCCAAAACTCCCTCATCAGCATCACAGAACCTCATATTCTCACCACGGAGACAGGAGAACTGTAAGACTTGTATTGTTGATCCTGGAAAACTAACTCTTATTCATTCCATCTTCTCACTTTATTGTCAGATAGAAATGAAAGCTTGGGCTGGAGGTATAGCTTAGTTGTATAGAACCTGCCTAGCATGTGTAAAGCCCTGGGTTTAATATCTACCTGCTCCTTGCCCCACAAAAGAGAATGAAATTGGTAGGGTTGCCTACCATGCACAGAACCCTGGATTCAGTCCCTGGCGCTGTATAAATTATGCTTGATGCCATGTGCCTGTATCCCAACACTCAAGAGGTTGAGGCAGGAGGATCAAAGTTAGAGGCTGGGCTAGAGATGGCCCTTTGGGTAAAGGAGTCTACCATCAAGCTGGACAGCCTGAACTCTATCCACTGAGAACTGACTCCCAAGAGATACCAACTCTGACCTACACATACCATCTGTATTCAAGAGTGCACACAGTAAATGTATTTTGTTTGTTGAGACAAGGTTTCTCTGTGTAGCCATAGCTGTACTGGAACTTGTTGTATAGATCAGGCTGGTCTTACACTCACACAGAGATCCACCTGCCTCTGCCTCTTTGGTGCTGGGATCAAAGCTGTGCACCACCACTGCCCTGCCAGTAAATGTATTTTTTGGGAGGGTGGTTGGTTTTTTTGAGACCAGGTTTCTCTATGTAACAACTTTGGCCGTCCTGAAATTCACTCTGTAGACTTGGCCTCAAACTCAGAGATCCACCTGCCTCTGCCTCTTGAGTGCGGGGATTAAAGGCATGTGCCGTCACTACCACCTCCCCCCACCCAGCCAGTAAATATTCTTTTTTTCTGAGACAGGGTTTCTCTGTGTAACAGCCTGGCTATCCTGGAACTTGCTCTGTAGACCAGGCTGGCCTTGAACTCACAGAGTTCCACTTGCCTCTGCCCAGCCAGTAAATGGTTTTTTTTTTTTTTTTAAATTAAAAACTCACAAGTTCAAGGCCAGCCTGGACTACATGAGACTGTGTCTCAAAATAAATAAAATTTAAAACAGCAACAACCACAAAAAACCTTTAACCCAACTAAAGACTTTAAGCAACACAAAATGCTATATAAGTTATTTTCCTTGCAATTTTCTCTAGCAGCAAAATAGTAGAGCCCTGTAGTATCTACTCCCCTGATGCTCTGCATTATGGGAACAGGATACATGAAGAGAAGTGCATTCTTAATCTGCTAGGAGATAGTAGAGTAGAAGATGATTTTGTTTGCTTACAGTCAGCAAAAATCAGTAATTGCTTTATCTGACAAGTTCTTGTTTTGTGTTATGGATAGACCTGCCCTTGAGGTTTTGTCTCTGAAACTCCACCCCAGTTTGGGGGGGGGGGGTCAGTGGACACTCTGGCATAATTGGCTGAGAATGTAGTAACAGTCAGTCCCCTGCAGCAGGTGGATTGCTAAAGCATGCCAGCAGTTAACTCTGGACTTCCTAGAGGCCTGGCCACTGAGTTGGGCTCAACTCGGCCTTAAAGTTGGGCAAGGTGATAAATGTTTGCCACCTCCCTTGCCACAAGCTAGAGTGAGTGATTCCTCTTTCCCTTATTTTTCTGCCCCTTCTTCAATATTAAGAGACCTGGAAGGCTATTTTTGACTTTTAAAAAGTGCAAAATAATACAGATCCTGATGGGCAACTCACACCAGTAATCCCATATTGCAGAGGCTAAGATTGGAGGATAGCCAGTTCAGGGCCAGCTTGAACTACAATGTAAGTTCCAGTCCAGCCCAGGCTACAGAATGAGAAAGATTATGCACAGATGGAGATCATGTCATGTATCAGATGTGTTGTTTTGTTTCTTGAGACAGGGTTTCTCTTTGTAGTTCTGGCTGTTCTGTAATTCATTCTGTTGACCAGGCTGGCCTCAAAGTTCTGCCTGCCTCTGCCTCCTGAGTGCTGGGATTAAAGGTGTGCACCACCACTACCCAGCAATGTATGTTAAATTATTTTACTTCAGATTATCTGACACTTTGTTCTGTGAATTGTTTTTCTATGTTCCTAGTACCCTCTGCCTTTAGGACATTGTAGTTTTCTTTTTTTTAAAGTCATAGATGAGTGTGTTTCCAGAAATTCAGAGATGCCTTAGATGCCAAACCTCTTTTGGCCAGCCACATTGGTATCAGTGTCCCTGCCCTGGCCTCCAAAGCTGATGTGTGTAAAGATGGGCTGGCATGATGGAAGCATCAGCTGACTCTTAGGTGTGGAGCAGGCAGCTACACTGTGTGAGCTCTCCCCATTCCTAGCAGATGTTGTATCTGTTAGATGGAGAGGACAAACCTAGTGACATCAGGTCATAAGAACTTAGTGGGCTGGAGAGATGGTTCAGTGGTTAAGAGCACTAGCTGCTGTTCCAGAGGTCCCTAGTTCAATTCCCAGCTCACAACTAATTCCAAGATCGGACACCTTCACGCAGACACACATAAGTCTAAGTACCACTTAGTTCTGTGGAAAGCAGTACATTCAAAGCCCTGACTCTGCCTTTTCCCTTCAGTCCTCCCATTTTGGCCCAAGGATCCCTCTTGCTTTTGTGCTTCTGAAATCAAATCAAGGCTGTGTTGAGAGTCCCTTCTGTCTGACCTCTACCATTGACTGATCTTAGTGGAAGCGATCAGCAGCAGCTTCCACCCTGACCTTGATCCTCCTAGTGGCTCAACTAACCCCACCGGTACCCTGGGATGGAGCTGACCCTGCATGTTTGTGGCACTGAAGATTTGAAAGCTCTTTCACAGCAGTTTTCCTCAGGTTTCAGTCCAGGGTAGTCAAGTAGGTGCCTTCACATGACCTTTCCTGAGGCGGCAATGCTGTGTCACCGAGAGCTTTCTTCCCTAGCCACCGCCTGCTTTAGCAGAGGATTGCTGGTTGGGTGCAAATGCCATAAGGCTTCTTTGCCTTGAGGAACTGAAAATTTATTTTTTTTTTTTAGATAAGTGATTCTACTGTTTGAAACATCCTACCGAAAGCGTGTATCTCTTTCGTGAGTGATGCCTTCTCCTTAGAAGGCCCCACGGTCCATTGCTCTTTGTCTCTGAGTGCTGTATTACCCTGTACTTCCTTCTCAGTTACATGGACACAGAGCAGTATGAAGAAGCTGTGCGGGACTATGAAAAAGTATATCAGACGGAGAAAACAAAAGGTATGAAAACACAGGGCCATCAGACTCGGAGCAGCTGCGGTTGTCTGGTGTATGTAAAGGTGGGCGTATTGGGTGTAGCACTTCGGAGTGGATCTGGAGCTTGTTTGATCACTAGCCTAAAAGCAATCAGCAGTTCCTGGGTGGGGGCTTGGGCACCTGTATTCTGATTCTAGCTCCTCCCTGCCATTTTCACTTCCTCTGTCTTCAGAAGAAAGCACCAAAAAAGCCCCTTTTATGGTTACCAAGGCTTCTGCCCCCTGGGCAGCTGGGCTGGGGCCCAGCAAGGGAAACCATTGTGTCTGTGTGTCGATGCCACCTGTGTCCCTCCAGAACACAAACAGCTCCTCAAGAACGCACAGCTGGAGCTGAAGAAGAGCAAGAGGAAAGATTACTACAAGATCCTGGGGGTGGACAAGAATGCCTCTGAGGAGGAGATCAAGAAAGCTTACCGGAAACGGGCCCTGATGCACCATCCAGGTGAGCTCCGCAGAGGGGTGCAGCAGGAAGAACCCACAGGGCGGATGCAGTGGGCACCCGGGAGACACTCTTGAGTGAGAAGAAGGGGTGCTGAGCTCCCTGTCCTACAGATTGTGGCAAGTGCCACATTCCAAACTTGGACACAAACAGACTTTGTTTTTCTGTGACCCTGGTTTCACCGAATCCTCTAGATCGGCACAGTGGGGCCAGTGCCGAGGTACAGAAGGAGGAGGAGAAGAAGTTCAAGGAAGTGGGAGAGGCCTTTACCATCCTCTCCGACCCCAAGAAAAAGACTCGTTATGACAGTGGACAGGACCTGGATGAGGAGGGCATGAATATGGGCGGTGAGTTGGTTTGGGCACCTGGAATGAAGATGGTCCCTGGGAGACATTTTTTCCCCCCTAAAGCACCAGAAAGGGCCCTGTTGCTTTTACCAAGGCTTCTGCCCTTTGGGCAGCTGACCTGGGACCCTCCAGAGGGGAAGTCTGTAAGTGGTCAGCCAATGATGTGAGACAATAGGCTATCAAAAAAAAAAAAGAAAGAAAAGAAAAAAATGACCTAGGGCAGGAAACTTTGGAACTGCTGTGCTCTGGAAGAAAAGAGCACATGCTAGTCTCAGGAGTTGGGAATCTCCAGATCTGCTGCATTGATTTTGGAGTCACTCAGGTGATAAGAGTTGAGCCTTCTCAGTAATAGCCCCAGCATTACCGGAAAGCAGCATAGTGCAAATGACATCGCTAAGTAAGGAGACAGTAGGCAGAGCAGGTTGAGCAGAGGCTTTCCTTCTGGACTGCACCTGCCTTGCGCCCTAGGGCAGAAAGCATGTCAGCAGCAGGCTCTGCCTGGGGTGGGGCGGGGCGGGGAGAGGTTTGCTAACATTTAGTCTGAAATGATGGAAAGGGAAGTGATACTCAGAATTCTTCTGTGTCTGGTTCCTCAGACCCTTCTGATTTTCCCATTTTGTCCCTTCCAGATTTTGATGCAAACAACATCTTCAAGGCATTCTTCGGTGGCCCTGGGGGATTCAGCTTTGAAGGTAGGTGTGCCTGCTGTTCTTGAGAGCTCCCAGGTCATGAGCCAGCCCTGGCCCCTTGTTCAACAGGACATGCATGGACTCTAGTGTGGCTGAGGCAGCTCTTGGGCTTATCTTGCCTGGAACCATTCTCAGTGCACTTGGCCGGGGCAGAGAAGCATCATCAAACCCCTTAGTAATGAGCCTTCTCCACAAGAGTAAAGGTTTTCCAAACCTAGACACAAAACGCACTCCAGCCTAGTGGTAGGGTGTGCCTTGCTTGCATGCTAACCTTTGCACTCATGGCTTGGACGATTTGGTACCCTTGGAGTCTCTGTGTTTGGATTAAGCTGTCCTTGAAGACTTCTATAACAACCATGGCTTTCCTAAGAAAACCCACAGAGTAACTAACAAGACTTTCTTTTCCCTTTCAGCATCTGGCCCAGGGAATTTCTTCTTTCAGTTTGGCTAATGAAGGGCAACTACTCAGAACCCAGAAAATGCAGACTTGCTCAGTTTAACCATGAGTGTGGATGGTTCACCTCCTCCATCATGTCCCCGTGTACTTAGAGCAGTTTCGTTTTCTCAGTTGGGTGCCCTGTGTCTGTATGAGTGGGGTGAAGGAAAGGGAGCCAGCGCTGAGGACTGGGGAGGGGAGGGAAGCCAGGGGTAGACAGGGAGGCAGCTTGTGAATTTTTGTTGTATTGTTTAACTTTATTAAAAAAGAAAATAATAAAGTGTTTTGATCAATTTTTTGGGGCCCTTAGCTGTGGTGACTGCTCTGTACCTGACATTCATGGAAGACCATAGGTGCTCGATATCCGTGTGTGTGTGTGTGTGTGTGTGTGTGTGTGTGTGTGTGTGTGTGTGTGTGTGTGTGCGTGCGCGCTTTGCTTTTGTTTTATTCTGTTTTAGATGCTCTCACAACATAGGCTCGGGCTGTCCTGGAGCTCAGGGTAGTCCTCCTGCCTCAGCCCCTTGCAGTACAGGAATTACAATATGAGCCACCACACTGTCATGCTCCTATACTTCTTACTGTCACTATAGGCTTTTGTGACATGGACATGAAAACAAGATTCTGCTCCTGACTTCCAGGGTCTTTTAAATTGTGCCAGGCAGTTCCAGAGCTCAAGCCTGTTTGCTGGCTGTGAAGGCCTGTGCTGTTAGAAACTGCACTCTCTGCAAATGCCTGACTGGTTTCCTGCTTAGCGCGAGGCAAAGTGGAGAAGGAACCTGTACCCTTGTCATACTACTCAGTCAATTTACTGTTCTGGGCAGACGTGAGGCGTGGGAGCTAGGCTGCAGGTGCTAAGGAGTGGCAGAAGGGGGCCCCGTGGGCCTGGTGGGGCTGTTGTAGGTCTTCTCTTGTGTTTGAAGAACACTAACTTAAGGTGGCCTTCCCCAGAGGAAACTCTGGGACTTGCTCAAAGGACTTTGATTGGGCCAAGGACACCTGCATGTGGTAGCCTTGGCTGTCAGATAAAGGCTTTGTGCTCCAGTTCCTGGCTCCCAGCCAACCCCACCTTGTGCATGAGTCTGAAGCCAGCCTCGCCTTTCTGCTTCATGAAAGCCAACACTGTTCCACTGCCTGGCCTCATCACAGCTGTGCCCAGCCAGCAGAAGGGAGACAGGACCGATGGCCCCAAGCTGTGGGACAAAGCTAGTCTTAATGTACCCAGCCCCGGCCACAGGGAAGACTGAGCTGGACATAGAAGGCCAATAGTGACTGCACACAGTTGGGATTAACATGATTTATTTCGGTATCAGTCTTAGAAGTTGCTGAGGTGGGCAAAACCAGGAAAGGAACATAAATCTCAGATACTTGGGTGACAACCCAATTAGCAAGGTCCTGTTACTGAGCAAAGGCAGAGTGAGATATTCCAGGAACACATGACCTCGTTCACCTTCCCCAGAGCAGGAGATGGGGCACACTCTTGCCAGCTCAGGGTCCCCTCCATTGGCTCTTGGTACCCATCACCCTCCTTTAGAGGAGGCTGGAGGCACCATGGAGGTAGGATGGGCTTGGTAGGAAGAAAGCTGCAGCTTCTCAGGCTATGTCTCTCTGACCTAGGACTCTATGCACACAGCAGGGACGTGTTGCTGTGAAGGGTGGGACCCAGTGGCAAGCCAGAGATGGCTTCTGGTGGTCCCACTCCCCTAGTGGTCACACTCTAAACCTAGGCATGGTGTGAAGGAGGTGACGGGCTTAGAAATGACACACCAATAAATAGCCCAAGCCTTCCTAGGCACTATAGTGATTAAAAATAAGACTGGCACCCAGGGCTCCGACCCCTTGAGCTGCCACTGTTTCCTGTGGCAGTAGTACTGTCCTTAGCATGATGTGTGCAGCTCTGAGGTGTGCCCAGCTCTGGATGGGCATCAGGCAGGGGCCAAAGGAGGGCTAACCAGCTCCTGGATGTGAGGCAGATGTGGCTCCAGGCCTTCTATTATCACCACTGGTCCAGGTTCCTGAATGGTATCTTCCTCTACCCACTCTCCTGTGTTGAGAGCTCGAGTGTTAAGGGGAAGAGGGTGGGCAGGAAGGGACTGCCAGTTACTTTATAGACTCTTAAAAAGTTACAGATAGGTTAGCTTCGAGTAAAAAAAAAAAAAATTCTTAAAAATCAAGTTGAAGGCATGTTGCCCTGTCCACCCCCTCTCCCTCCCTTCTAGAGAGCGGAAGGGGTAAAGTGGTGAGAGCCCTCAGATGATGGTGCAAATTTGCATGGCGCCCCCCTTCCGGCCACCATGTATAGGAACAGGTTTGCCCTTCCCGTAGTACCCTGTGAAGATGGCCTTGACCTCTATCTTCTTAGCCAAAGTCAGCATCCAACGCCCTTTGCCCAAGGAATAGAGCTTGCCCCGGGAGATCTCGCCCACCTCCTCACCTCGGCTGCCCCCCTTCTCCTGTTGCAAAATCTCTAAGAGGTCAAGGCCTGTCTGCACAGGTTGCACATCGGCTGCACAGCCCAGGGTGATGTGAGCTCGGCTCCCTGGGGGCAGGCTCTCAGAGGAAGATGGCTTGTCCACGTCACTCGGCCACAATAGCAGCTGCTGCTCATTCAACACCACCTGGGCCCCAGCTGTCTTGGGTGTCGCAAAGAGGGCCGAGATGGACAGTTTGAAGGCCTTGCTGTAAGATCTCTTCACCACCTAGGGAGAGAGGAGGGCCCAAGTTAGAGAGAGGGACAGCTGGCAAGGGTAGACCATCCCCAGAGAAGAAAGTGTGGCTGTGCAGGGGTTATTTTTAAAAGGCAGATCAAATAGACACAAGCCATTCAAGCTAATGTTGGGCAAAGGCTCTCAGGCACCAGACACAAGCCCCGCCTACTAGGGCCAGGGCTCTGAGTGTGCTGCTAGCTAGCCTCTCTGCCTTGGTTATTCACTTGTGAGAGAGGGGAAACACTAGAGCCTACTCTGAGGAAATGAGATTAAGAGCCTGGATCAGCTACTACTGTTACTTCACAACTCAGCCAATGCACTGGGATTTACATGTGCTTATGCCTCTGGCCATACCTGATAGTGTGTGAGAGGTGCAGGGTTGGTACTGCTAACTGGACAGCAGAAAGTAGCAAGGGTCTGTATTCAGCCCTTCCACTGGACTAGGCTTTGAGAACACAGGTGAAGGGAGCTACAAACACCTGCCTCTTAGAGAGCTGCCACTTCAGTGGGGTTGGCCAGTGAGGAGCAGTAAATAGCTGCTGGGAAGGCAATGGTAAAGCACGTTAGGATGGCTGCATCTGGCTGTGTGCAGTGTGCTCAGGGTTCAGGAATGGGTGTGTCCCTACCCTGAGCCACTCCTTCCCTCTGGAGCAAGGCCACGCCTCTGAAGTAGACTAGAGCCCAGTGTAGCAGGCTCTCTGGATGGAACACAGGACTCTTAGCATTTGGGACTCTGGGACTTAACATGGGTTCAAGAGGCCAGAGTAGGACCCTGCTGCTGCCTGGCATTCTCCATGAATGTACTTGAGGGAAAAGGCCCTTGAGCAGGTTCTGGGGACAGATGGCTAGTAAGTCCCTAAGAGGGAAACAAGAGCAGAGACTAAGCCAAAGACAAACCACACTTCCCAGCCACTGTGTGATGTCTCCATGCCACAGCTCCAGAAGATACTTTAACCCAGGGGGTGTCCCTGGGGAGAACTCACATCCTGCTGAGCATACTCTTCTGCCCCAGTGGCCTTCCCGTAGTCACAGAACTTGGTTGTACAGTGCAGCACACCTGGGGGTCTCTTCCCAAAGTAGCTGACCAGCTCAAGCTTCTCCTTGGGTTCATCCCCGGAAATAACTGCAGAACAGAAAGAAGATCCAGTCATGGTGGTGAGCTGGGTCTACCAACACCTAACAGAAATTGCAAGCCCAGAGGGGCAGAGGCCCTCACTAAGATGTGCTCAGGCAGCCCACTGAGCTTTGCTCATTTGCTAGCTGGAGGTGCAGCTAGCTCAGTTGGTAGAGTGCTGACCTCCTAGCATGCACAATGCCCTGAGTTGAGTCCCTAACATTGGGAAAGTAGATGCAAGAGGACCAGCAGTTCTGGGGGGGGGGTGTCCAAGGTCTTGGGCTCAATGCTGGGTGGGCAACAATTTAAACTCTAACCATGCTGGCTTTACAATGTATACATCTCTACACCTCTGAGTTGTGAGGCATATGAAATCGGGCTAGGCAATTCTAGCCAAAGGCCAGCATCATACCTGGAATGGGAAAGCAGGGTGGGAAGGTGGGACATGGGAAAATGAAACACATCCTGTCACTTACTAGCCATGTGGGACACATGGTTGACTCTTGTCAGACCATTGCAACAGTTGCTATCCCCCAAATTCCTCGGGGCCTGGGATTACAGCAACCATTTCACCCAGGGGTCACCAATTACCCTCCAATGCCTTTCAGGCATGCTTGGGAGAGTTGAGCATACCAAGGGAGGGCCTGGAACAGGAAGGGTCCTGGGTATACTGGGACAAGGTGGCTGAGGACTAGAATGTCAAAACTGATCTTCCGGACTCCAAGCTTTGTGGCTATATTCAGTCTCCAGCTTTTCCCTACTTGTTCCCTAAGGCTAACCCTTCCAGGGGTCTTCTATTCTGAGCATGCCTTGTTATCACCTCTGATGCCTCCTGCCACACCCTGAGCAGAAAAGCATTCTGGTGTTTGTGGTCAAAGCCAGCAGCAATCAGCAAGCATGCCCAAGCCAGCATCACCAGCTCTGGCCAGAAGCCCTGGCTCTTGAGGTTGCCCCTCACTCTGTACAGGAAGTAGGCTGGCTCCCAGCCAGCATCTTCCTTGCAGAGTGAACCTTAGGAGCCCAGAAACAAGTGTTCTGAGAACTCACAAGGCACAAAGGACTTGTTTGCCTCTAAGCAATCTAACAACAAAACCAGGTCATTTCAAATTTGCAGAGCAGCTAAAATTGAGAGACTAAAAACAAGTTCAAGGAGATCAGGCTTGGTAAAGGGAAGGCAGGGGCAAGAGGATTACTGCAAGTCAGAGGCCAGCCTGATGAATATAATGAGTTCCAGGCCACCCATGGAAATCTACATAGTGAGACTATCTCAAAAAACAAAGCCTTAAAGGCATGGAAGGGCTAGGGGAAGACAGCCTGAGGGACACTGTGGGGGATTAGGACCCTCCCTACCCCCAAACTACCCATTCACTGGATCCAACAGCCTTTGTTAGGAGAGAACCCTGCTGGATCTTACCCAGGTATGGGTAGCAACTCACATCCTTTCTGGGCATGTCTCTTGTGAGGAGAGAATGTTTGGAATGCATGAAGCTGAGTTCTCTAGCACTGGGAATGGCGCCATCGGGAGCCAAAGGCCTGCGAACCAGCCCCAGGGAAGTCACAACAGGCTTGATCTTACTACTCTTGGTAGCTGAAGCATCTCATATTTTGCTTGGAAACATGTTTTCTGCTGCTAAAAGCCAGGGTCTCCCTCGGAGGTTATGGCGTGTGGTGTCATTTCCTATACTGAGAGTTATTTAGTTTTCCCTCCTCCAAGACTGGGGTGGTGGTCTACATCCATGCTGGGAGAATGGTGCTGGGGAGAGGGTGCAGCAAGAAAGTTGCTGTGGACAGGCCTTCTCCATAGTGTCACCACCAAAGCCTTGCTTCTGGCTATTCCTGAGAGCCACCACCTGTACCCTCCACCCGCACCCACCTCTACCCCATCCTTGGAGCAGCACCCAATGCCTGGCAAGGCGGGCTCTCTGACACAGGCAGGCGGACAGGACTGAGCGAGCGGCCCTGCTCCCTCCCCACAACCACCTACAGTGTCGGAGCTCCTTCTTGAAAGCCTTGTGATTCCCCAGCTCCTCCAGGAAGACCTGGCCAGCTTTGCGGAGGGTCTCAGAACTCTTTTTGGTCAGGAACCAGCCAAAGTAGAGTGGCAGGAAGTCCTTCTCCAACCCGGGCTTCAGCTTCTTCAGGTCGTCGACCGACAGCTGCCACTGGTTCTTCTCCTTGAGCTGGGCACAGTCTAGCCGCCATGCTGTCTTGGGCTCCACCAGCACCACCTGGTACTGGTACTGGTCGGCCATCTCAAAGAGCTGATCCAGTCGCTCCCGCTCATGGTTGGTGTCATCAAGCACAAGAACCCTGATGTCCCGGCGGCAGTAGGTGGCCAGGTCCTCGTCCAGCCGCTTGTACTCCTCGGAGAAGTCTGCTCGATAACCAGGGTTGATCTTGTAAGCATCGGCAGATACCATCTTGGTCCCATTGTGGTACTTATCCACAATGAGCCGAGCCAGGGTGGACTTGCCGCTGCCTGGCAGGCCACGCAGGATGAACAGTGTCTTGCACTCATGCAGTGTGGCCACGGTGTCCTCATCCTGGAGGAAGGGGAACTGCAGCTCTGGCTTGTCCTTGGCTCCTGAGGATGACATTTTTCGGAAGAAGATCTTGGGCAGGAACGTGTGGCTCTTTCGAGAAAAGCTTGTGTTCTGTGTAAGGAGGGAAGAGAGGATGTTGGCCCGCAGGGACCAAACCCTAGTCTTTGGCCTAGTTCTCCCAGCAAGGGACCAGTTGCCAGCTGAGGAATCACCAGGCCTAATTTAAAGCACCTTTGGGTGGTGGGCGCTTTCTCCAGCAGGGAGTGGTGGCTTCCTTTCCCTCCCAGTTGGTCCTTCAGTGTCTTCAGCAGCAGGGCTGTGGTGAGTAGGGGGATCCTCAGTGACACTACCTAACCTCTTATTCCCTTGGCTCCGAGGATCGCTCTCTGCTGTCCCTAGGAGAAAACACCTTGGTGGCAGTACATGCAAGGGAAGCAAATGCCTGTTACTCCCCGTAGGCCCTAACTTATATATTCTCCACACTTCTTAAGGATGTCCTATTTGGAGGCCTGAGGCTCTATGTATGGGCAAAGCCACAGCTGCCCTGGCTCTCAGAGTGTGCAGAGGAGGGTGAGGGCAGAGGAGGGTGACCCAAAGACCGCCTCCCTACACCCAACAATGGCATCAACAGATAATACTCTCTTGTCTGGATGTGGGGGGACAATGGTGCCACAGAGGGCTGGTAGGGGGCAGGGCAGGGCATTGGACAAAGGGCCTCATTCACAGCCACCTCCTCCTCTGCCCTCTCAGCGCCCCCCTCCCTGGTCTGTAGGACTAGGGGGCACAGGGCACCTGTATTCAGGAATTTCTGCCCCCTACTTTGCTGTGTTAGTAGTACCTCTCTTGCAAAAGCAACAAGTAATGGCAGTTTCAACTGTCTCCTACACTGGCCACCCGGGGGGCCCAGACCCACTTGCCAGCTGGTGTCGCCAGGGAGCATCGACTTCATTTTCCGGGCTTACAGGATTTCCTCCTTCAGAGGCTTTGAGACACTTCTCCCCCAAGCTTCCCCGCTCCCCCTGCCTTTGAGCTGCCTCGGAGGGTCCAGGGGTTGGACTTCAACTCCGAAACCTGGGGCCCTCATTTGCAAGCCACTTCTGCCTAGGCATCCCCCAAGACTCTCTCCCGCCCCGACCCCCACGCGTGCGCTGCGCTCACCATGATGAGTGGGCGCACCGCCGTCACCGCCTTTGCAGGCACTATGTCTCCGGGGCCGCCCGCCTGCGCAAGGGGACACGGGCGTCTTAGGGTGTCAGGACCCCACGCAGGGCGCCTTTCATAGCTCGAAGGCGGGGAGCGCGGAAGGGGCGGGGTCAGCCGAGGCCTCCGCGCACGCGCTACAGGGGAATCGAAACCAGGGTACTGGGAAGCAGCGGTCTGAGCCTTGGCTGAGCGCAAAGGCACAGCTGGACTCTCTATGCCACAAGAGTCAGCCACCTCCTTGTCACTTAACTCCCCCCCCCCCGAGATGGGGACTCACTGTGTAGCCCTGGAACCCTCTCTGTAGACCAGGCTGGCCTGGTACTCACAGAGATATCTGCCTGTCCGTGCCCCTGGAAGTGCCGGGATTAAAGATGTGGGCCACTTCTAGAAGAGAAAGATTTAACTCTTAAAACAGGAAGCAGTTGCCTTTCCTGCGTCCCCAGGCAGGTTAGGAGGAAATTAATGAGATATAGGCATGCGTGTGGCAAAGTCAGATCCCTTAAAATTGTGTAACAGGCCTCTAGACCTTAACACAACCGAAGCCATGGTGAGTACCAGGCAGCTAGGCAGCACCACCTGCCAAAACAAAAACAACGATCTAATGCATCAAAGTCCGTAATTATGGAAAAGTCCTTAAATGTACTAGCCTTGCTTTTTGGCATTTGTAGTTATGCTTCTGGCTGAGGTGTGAGTGTGTGTGTGTGTGTGTGTTGTTGTTGTTTTTCTTGTGCTTAGAAGCCCACCCTGAGAGAGGCTGAGTTGGCCCACTAATGTGGTTTCTGTATACCCCACTTCCGCCTTGAACTAATAGTACATCCTGGGGAAAGTGAGCGAATGGCTGAGAAGCAGGCAGAAACATCTTTGTTCTCAAGGCTTGCTTCCTGTCCTTTGAGCGGATCTGGGCCCTCTGCAGCTCACCTGCCTCTCCACCCACCCCTCTAACCTTCTGCTAGTTCCCTACTGAGAATGCTGGGGAGGGAGGAGGCACGATGACACGCTCAGGATTTGTAAAAGACACGTGTTTAATGAGGGAACAGGGGCAGGTGGGGTGACTTGTAGGTGGCAGTCTTCCAGCTTTTCCTACCAAAAACATCTCTCCTGGGAGCACTGTCCTGACCCTATAATGCCCGTTAGGCAAGTCTTCATTCATTTCCTGTTTTTGTTAAGCATTTTAGTCTTTGATTTCCTCCTCCTCTGTCTTCCCCAAACTTTCATCCTCCTCTCTGGCTCCTTCAGCCATTTTCTTCTCTATTTTTAGCTCCTTTAGGCTTACATTGTCTGAGATTGTGTGGTCAGAGTCTTCTGAGAGCCTCCTGAAAATTTCCTTGGACTCCCTCCTGGTTGCTTCGTTTGGCGACCTACTTTCCCCTAACAGTTTCCTGCTAAGTCCTCCAGAGCCCTTTCCGTCTTCTTCCTCTGTCTTCTGAGGCGCCTGCTTCGGCCCCTCGTCGTCGGTGGTGTCCCTCTCGCTCTCGGTTGGCTCCCTTTCCCATTTCATCACATTGTCCACTTCCTCTCTCACCACACGTCTCGTTTCCTTCTCCAATACGGTTCCAGGCAACTCCATCAATGCAGTGACCTCCTCTGAAAAACAGAACAGGGTGGCATCAGGATGAAAACCTGCTGTGACGAGGCCTTTCAAGACCTGGGCTTCTGAGAACAAAGCCCTGAAACTGGCTGCTGTCAACAGCTCTTTCATATGGTGTGACGTGACGACGGCACAGGCTTCTGAAACGGTAGACCTAGTCACTACTCAGGGCCTAAGGTCAGCCCTGCTCTGGCACCCTTCGGGATGCTGCACATGTGATGACCACAGGATTGCACAGGAACCCAAGACCGACACAAAGGATATTACACCATGGTCTCCCTCCAAGCACAGGTGCTTTTCCCTACAAGAAATGGCACTGGCGCTTGTTTCTTGGTCCGTGTCACATGAGTAGCCACTGCCACAGGCTCCTGCATACCACACTGCTCCCACAACCACGCCTCCCCCACGTTGATGCAAAAGGCATCCTTCCTCCCTTAACAAAAATGGCCTAGCTGTTGGGAAGTGACACGGGTTCTTTACTCCAGTGTCCCTGTCCTGCCACCATTGTGTTTGCCCCTGGAGAGCAGTCAGCACTGGGTTCTCTTGTAAACAGGTGAGCAGGCTGTAAGCAGGAGAGACTGCTGTTTGTGACCAAAGGAGTTCTTGCTCCTTGTCTCTGATAATTACAGGAAAGTCACTGTCACCTCTTGGATGTCCTTCACGCTCTTCCTGGAAGCTGTTCCTATGGAAGCCAGCATTAGAGACTTACAGGTTCACAATCATCCCAAAGGAAAAAGTATGTACAACATTGCCCTCTACTGTCCAGAGAAGGAAGTGCCCCCACATGAAGGCAGAAAGGGAAAGGCTCTTTCCCAGTATGTGGCCAGCCCGAATGACTGGGGGCCTGCTTGGAGCACCTTAAGTTTCCCTGCCATCTTTTCTTACATTTGTCGCTCCAGTGGCTTTTTAACTGCTCCATGTGATGTACAACCAGATACTTGGCCTCTCTTTGAGGGAATCAGATTCTTCATGGCAGTTACCGGATAAGAAAGGGGTGTTGGGGGCTGGAGAGATGGCTCAGAGATTAAGAGGTCTTGAGTCCAATTCCCAGCAACCACATGGTGGCTCACAACCACCTATAATAAGATCTGCTGCCCTCTTCTGATCTGCAGGGATATATACAGATAAAATACTGTATATATAATAAATCAATCTTAAAAGAAAAAAGAAAAAGAAAATAAAAGAAAGGGGTGTTGGCCAGATGGTGGTGCACGCCTCTAATCCCAGCACTTGGGAGGCAGTGGCAGGCGGATCTTAGTGAGTTCGAGGCCAGCCTGTTCTACAGAGTGAGTTCCAGGATAGCCAGGGCTGTTACACAGAGAAACCCTGTCTCAAAAAAAAAAAAAAAAAAAAAAGAAAAAGAAAAAGAAAGGAAGAAAAGAAAAAGAGAGAAGACTGGGGAGACTCGGTGGATAAGCCTGAGTCCTGACCCCTGGGAGTGAAGGCACATACCTGGAAACCCAGGGTTTGGGAGGCAGAGGCTAGAGGATCAGGAGTTGATGACCATACTTGGAGAAAATCTGAGGCCAGCCTGGGTTACATGAGACACTGGGCCGTTATGGAGGTCTGCCTGTAATCCCAGCTCTCAGGAGGTTGAAGCAGGTAATTTCTGGAGTGCAAATGTGACTGGCCAGACAGACCTGAATCACAGGTCAGCCTCTATTTTCCACATACACGTGTATCAACTTCCAACACACATTATCCACGTACACATGCTGTCATCTGGCTGCTGTGCTGTGGTAGCAGCCATGAGGACTAGAGAGGACTTGGCCTTGAATCTCGGAGGGCTTTAGCTCTGAGGTCAGGGTCCCACAGAGGGAGGAAGACAAAGGCCATCTGTCACCAAAATCAGTATGGAATCATATTTGAGGGCCCAGAGGTAAAGCTAAATGGCCAGACTGAAAGCCACTGTGGATTTCCAAGTCCTCTGCCACACTGCCCCCCTTTGTAAAGCGGGGTACTGTGACAGTGTCCCTGGAAGGGGGAGGGGCAATAGTATCTACCATACCCCTAGCATGTCCGGCACCAGGGCACCAAATGGAGACCAGCTGCTGCTCTCTCTTCCCAAACCAGCTCTTCTGGGCTTACCCATAATTTGACTCTCTTTCCCTCAGACCTCCCCAATGGGCAAGCAGAGCCTGACTGGTCAAAGTCGCCTTTGCTCCCTGGAGGTCTAGAGTGAAGCTGCCAATCTAATCGTTGCAGAAGTCCCAGATGAGCTGAGCTAGGAGAGTGACTAGGCAGGCACACTCCCTCGCATGTGACCTGGTAGTCACCGCCCTCACTCAGCTTCCCACCTAGTATCAGTACAAGGACAGAATGAGAGGGACAGGTACGTAGTCACCGTACACCTGACTGGCAGTAGTGGCCCTGGGTGTGGTCCTGTCATCTGGCCAGTGTCTGCTCTTACTTCGTCCTGCTGGAAATGGGCCTCCTCCCGCCCCTACCTCTCATCAGGAAAACTGCTGGGCTTCTTTGGAAACTAGGGGCAAACCATTTCCTCCCTGAGGCTCCTCCTGACTCCCCAGAGTCACCCCCTAGCCTGTGTGTTCACACGGCACATGTCTACCCTGCTCTGTGTGTTCACACGGCACATGTCTACCCTGCTCTGTGTGTTCACACGGCACATGTCTACCCTGCTCTGTGTGTTCACACGGCACATGTCTACCCTGCTCTGTGTGTTCACACGGCACATGTCTACCCTGCTCTGTGTGTTCACACGGCACATGTCTACCCTGCTCTGTGTGTTCACACGGCACATGTAGAACCCAGTGCTGGCCACTCTGTGGTCTTCCTCTGGGTTCCTGCAGGCCAGAGCCTTATCTTCTGAGGATCTAACACCTACCGGGGCATGTGGCAAGTGCTTGATAAATACTCCATGAATAACCAACCCCAAGACAGAGATGGATGGATATATAGGACAGCTAGCTGGATTTGGGGCAAAGCCAGACGGAGGTGAACTGAATCCTCACCCTGGCCTGGCCTGGCCTGGGAAAGGATAAGGCTGCTGCTGGCAACTAAGTGAGCGGACTCGGAAGGCGGTGCCAACCTGGCCTTGAGTGACTGGCGAGTGGGGCAGGACCATTGAGAGAAGGGCAGGGGAGGGCCCGGAGTTAGTGACTCACGTTTCTCTGCCTTTTCCCTGAGTATCTCCCTGTAGTTAGTTTTCTTAAGTTCTTCGATGATGCCCTTATTGGCGTCGTCCAAGGCCTGTGGAAGGCAGAGGGGCTGGTGAACTTTTTTTTTTTTTTTTTTTTTTTTTTTTTTGAGACAGGGGTCTAACTATCTAGCCCTGGCTGGCCTCAAATTCCTGATCCTCCTGCCTCTATTTTCCAAGTGCTGGGATTACAAACATGCACCACCATACCTGGATGGTTGGTTTTGAAATAGGATCTCATCATGTAGCCCAAGCCGGTCCCAAAATCATTGTCCCTCTGCAGCTCACAGTATTCTGCCTCAGCTGGGGTTACAAGCCTCCCCCAGATCCTGCTTTCTGTGGGGTCATGAGGTTCCTATCTTTGTCACAGTCATCTCAGACGCTGGCACTGGACACAGTTACCTGCGGCTTTAGGATGTGTGTGCTGGATGCCCACTGGGCATGGCTACTCTTCTGCAGCATGGTTCTAGGGTCCCTGTCAGCTTTCGTGTCTGGAGACAGCCATGTGAGACGGTGAGGGGTCTCCAGACCTGGTCCCACAAAGAGCCACTGAGGTTCGATTAATGCAACACTGCCTAGTCTTCAGGGTCACTGCAACCCTGCCTCTGGAATAGCCTCCAGCCCTGACTCCCAGGAGACCAGGGCTCTCACTCTGAACCTCCCTGGTCCCTTAAGATGTTAGTCACAAACCAAGGCTTATGCCTCGGTTTTCCCACAGCCACCAAGCTTCTTGTGGCCAGTACCACAGCCAGCCACACAGGGACTCACGGTCCACACTAACTGTGCTCAGTAAATACTTTTTACTGAACTTTCTGTAGGGTGGTCATTCGGAAGACCTGAGTGACAATCAAGAAGTCCTCCAGCAGGACAGAGGCAGGGGAGAGATGTGTATCACAGGGGCTGGCTGTCCCTCAAGGTCTGGGGGCTCTTGGGAGGGATTTCCCTACTGCAATAGCACACACTCTCAAAGCACTATCATCTTCCCAAACACACCACAAACTTTCCTGGTATTCCCCATTCTTCCAGGGCAGGCTCCCCCAGGCCCCTGCTATCCCTAACCAATCCTGCACAACCGTCCTCTGAACCTCAGCACGAGGCCCATCTCCAATTGGGTAGGTCCTCAGGATGTCACCGTCAAGGTGCCCTGTATCTTCCTCAAGTTCCTGCTACATGTGGCTCCAGTCTGGCCCAGTCCAGACATGCCATTGCTACTGAGCCCTGTGCTCTGGCCTCCCAGCTGGGGGCCTGCTTCGGAGAAGAGGAGTCCCCACTGAGAGCCACCATAGCAGATGATGGTTGTGGGTAGGCCTGCACCCCTGTGCCCTCAGGATTTCACTGTGGGAAGTGCCTGAGGAATCTGGTGGGCAGTAGGAGGTTGATGACTGGGGATTCCTGAGGTGAGCAGATTTGACTTGTCTGAGGTCCTACATTCACCCTAAGCAGTATCTCCGAGGGAAGACTAGGATGGGCTATGTGAGTCTGAAGTGCCTCCTGGCTTTACTTCTGGACTCTTCCTGGCACTTCCTAGCACTGCCCAAACAGGAATGTCTGCAACAATGGGAATATTCTAAATCTGTACAATGTGGTCCCACCAGCCACATGTGGCTACTATGCACTCAAAAACATGGCTGAACGCTACATCTTACTCCTTTTAGTTCACTTTAACCTAAGTCGGCAAGCAGCTGCCTCCTGAGCAGGACTACATGATTCCAAACCCAAGGGTCAGAGAAGGTCCTTGTTTTTGTTTGTTTTTTGTTTTTCAAGACAGGGTTTCTCTGTGTAGCCCTGGTTGTCCTAAAACTAGCTCTGTAGACCAGGCTGGCCTGGAACTCGCAGAGATCTGCCATCTGTCTCTGCTGGGAGTAAAGAAGGTGTGAGCCGGGTCTACAGATCGAGTACAGGACAGGCTCCAAAGCTACAGAGAAAACTCTTGTTTAAAAAAAAAAAAAAAAAAAGGTGAAGGTATAAGCCACCACCACCTGGTGAGATGGTCTTCTTAAAGAGGGTTTCTAAGCCAAAACTTAAGGGTTGTCTGAGAGCCTCCTGGAGCAGGCAAGCCCAGGAGCCCAGGAAGACTTAGAACATTCTAGACAGAGATAAAAGCATTTGATTATAGACACAAGACAGTCTGTTCAGGACAAGGCAGAAGCTATCTTTGGCTGGAGGTGGGTTGGGAGCTGGGCTTTGGAATGCTGGAGAACCTCCAAGGGGGGTTACCAAAGGCCTTCATGGCCCCACAGAGCCTTCCCCCAGAGACCAAGGTTGATGCAAGAGAAAGGGAATCATGATGGTTCCAGCTGTCCCTGGAGAAGGCAGGAGTTTTCAACCTGCAAGTCCTCTAGTCAGTTTAGAAAGGTCTCAGTCAAGGGCTGGGGAGATGGTGTAGAGGACATGTATACTTGCTACACAACCCTGGGAACTAGTTTGGATTCCAGACAGGGGATCCTAGTGAGTGAGACTCCCAGCCAGTGAGACCAGTCCTAACAGCCAGTGAGACTCCCAGCCAGGGAGACCAGTCCTAACAGTCAGCTCTGGGTTTGCTGGGAAGATCTGGTCTCGGATGATTAAGGGGAAGAGCCATTAAGGATGTCAACCTTGGGTCTCCACATGCACACACGTGCACACAGGAATACACACACACACACACACACACACACACACACACACACACACGCCCACACAGGGAAAACAGAGAAAGGGGGAGGAGGAAAGCCATGTGTGAAGTGCAAAGACACACACTTATAGTCTTATATTCCCAGCTGCTCTGGAGCCTGAGGCAGGAGGACCACTTGAGTCTATGAGGTTGAGGCCAGCCCGGGCAATGTAAGGAGACCTCACATTAATTGATTAACTAATATATAAGAAGATAATAGTTAAGTGTCGGGGTGCATAGTACATGGAAGAAGTGAATAGGTTTGGTAACAGTTTTGTTTTTTGTTTGTTTGTTTGTTTCAAATAAAACCACTCAGATCAGCTGCTATAGAGATGGACAGCTGTGGCAAAGGTCAAAACCAGCATGTGTCGGTGACACGGGTAAAAAGCAGCTGGGGAAGGCTGAGGGGGAGCTGAGGGACCAACCACCCACTGCCACTGGCGCATCCCCCCCAGCCCAGCAGGTGACAAAGGCTCACACTGATGATGGCCTGCTGTGCCTCATTGTTGTGGACCAACTTGGCTCTCTCCAGGGCCTTCTCAAAGTTGTTCACAGCTGACTCGAAGTCTCTCAGCTTCACTGGAGGGTTAGGGGAGAAGGCAGAGAACAAATTGAGACACTCGTGCCCTGCCTGAGCACTCCCAGGACCATTACATGTTTGTGTGACCACTGAGCTGCCCGGCCCCATCTCTGAAGCTGTGTGGCCCTAAGGGCTGGGACACGGGCTAGCACTGGAAATCCCAGGCCCCACAGAGGAGTCAGTGAGGGGAGAGGTTTCAGGACAGGAGCAGTGCACACAGCATGTGTCTCCAGGGTGGGGAATATGACCCCATGTGGAAATGGTTCCCAGAGAGGCAATGCGTACTTCTTAGACAGTTTTTAAATGTTATGAAAACACTACATAGGGCTGAGGACGTGGCTCAGTTGGTAGACTACCTACCTAGCTATCATGTATGAAACACTGGACCTGACTCCAGCACATGGGAGGTTGGAGCAGGGGAAATGTAAGGTCGTTATTGACTATGTCAAATTCTAGACCAGCCTGGGACACAACCTGTCTCATGGTTGTCTTTTGTTTTTTTGTTTTTTGTTTTTAATACAAGTAACACAAAATGGGGAGATGGAGAGATGGCTGAGTGGGTGGTGGCACTGGCTATGCAAACATAAGGGCCTGAGTTCAAATCCTCAGTACCCATGGAGAAGGTACTCCATATGCCTGTAGCCCCAACATTGGGAGGCAGATACAGGTGGATCGCAGGTGTTCGTTTGCCAGTCAACCTAAATGACATAGAGAGATTCCAGTGTTCACTGAGAGACCCTGAGAGGAAGACATCATCTGTCTTCCCTTGGCCTTGCATGTTTGTGCATAGGTGCATGTACAAGGACACACATGCACATAACATATGCACATAACAAAAGCAACAACAAGAGCAATAATAATCCCACTGGAAAGAAAGGCGACGGGGAGAAGTGGGCGTGTGCCTCAGACAGCTGCTGTAACCTCCATTCCCCTTCTCTGATAGAGTGGAGAACAAGTAGTCTGCAGCGCTCTCCCAGCCAGCTAGTGCTGGAGCTAAGACTGCACTGATTCACTGAGTGACAGAGCGAAAGATCTGTTCCCTTAAAAAGAGCCTGGAGCGATGGCTCAGTGGAGTTAGATGCACACTACCAGAGGGAAAAAGTAATCATCATTCATACCCAGCTGTAAACCCCAAGAGCAACAATAAAGACAGACTTAGCAAGACACACCCACTGCTGCAATAGCGGCATCTTTTTTTTTGAGGGGGTGGGCATTTAAAGCCCAATCTACAAGATGGAGCCAAGAACCTGAGGCCAGAAAAACCATAAAGCACTTAGGAGAGAACCCAAATGAGCAGAGCTTTCAACGGACTCCCAATGACTCGGCATATCTCTTATCAGGGAAGTTTCCCTTGCAGCAAATGGCAGCTAACACAGAGACCCACGGCTGCTCACCGTGAAGAGGGTAACGGGCTGCACATAACTTGTGCCCAGAAGAACAAACTACAAATAACATGTGCTCAGCCTAAATGGGATGGCTATATCATTCCAAGTCTCAAGAATATTCACAGAAGAGGGAGAGGACACACTGTAAGAGCCAGATGGATGACATCATGACGTGGAGAAAATAGTGGTGGCACACGCCTTTAGTCCCAGAACTCCGGAGGAAGAGGCAGGGGGAATCTCTGTGAGTTCAAGGCCAGTCTGGTCTACAAGAGTGAGTCCCAGGACAGTCAGGGCTACATAGAGAAACCCTATCTAGAAAGATAGAAAATTAGTTAATTAACTAAAACAAGCCAATAGAGAAGCAAACGAACAAAAAAAAAAAAAAAAAAAAAAAAAATGGAGTGGCTTGTCTTCATTCTCAAATTTAAGGTAGAATGGAAACACAGATGGTAGGCTCGGGCCCTGGGACTCTCATCCACAGGCAGTAGCCAGGCTCGATGCTGGGAGAAACGGGTAGGATGGTGGCCTCTAAGTCCATACCTTGGGCCTGTGCCACCAGAACACTGGCATTCAGCTGCCACTCCAGGTCCCCTTCCTCCTCCGCGTACTGCTGAGACTTTTCACCATAACTCTGGGCCTGCCATGCCTGGTCCAACTCCAGGTAACAGCGACCGATCTCATGGAACAGCCAGGTCTTCTCGAGGGTGGTTTTGGCTAGAGGAATCTTCTCCTCCCACCTGGAAGAGAAAGAAGGGGGGGGGGGTCAGTTCCCTCCCAACTTTGCACTCAGCCACAGCAGACCCTGGCTTCCTGTGGGTGCAGATAAAATTCTTTCTGGCCCAGAGTGGGATTAGTGAGTACCAACCTATTCCAAACTGCCAAAGCTATTTTGGTAACATTTATGGGATCATATTTGGCATAACGATTGAAAAAGAATGTTTGGAAAGAGGGCTGGGGGTGTAGCTTAATAGTAGAGCAACTGCCTGCTACACGTGAGACCCTAGACTAATTCCAGAGCCACAAAAACCAAACAGTTAAGAAAACAGCCAAGGCTGAAGAGATAGCTCAGAGGTTAAGAGAGCTGGCTGCACTTTCAGAGGTCCTGAGTTCAATTCCCAGCAGCCACATGGTGGCTCATCTGTAATGAGATCTGGTGCCCTCTTCTGGCCAACAGTAGGTAGAACACTGTATATATAATAAATCTACCAAAAAAAAAAAAAAAAAAAAAAAAAAAAAAAGAACACAAAAGTAATGCTTCAGAATTACTAAGTTAGGCTCAATGGTACAGACCTATAATTCCAAGTAGGGGGGAGGAGAAGGCAAGAGAGTATGAGTACAAGGGCAGACGGAAAGGCCGTGAGAAGGCACATTTCAAAATAAAAAGTAAAAAGAAGGCCGGGATGTGAGTGAGTGGCAGAGCACTTGCCTAGCATGCACAAGGACCTAAGTTCAATCTCAGTTCTGGAGGGGAAAAAAAACACCTAACTAACATTCTATGAGAGAAAAAGCAACACGGGGAGACGTTTGGAATGAAAAGAAGTATTAACCAAGTGGTAGCTCATCCTATAATCCCAGTACCCGAGGCTGCCTCAGCTACAAGGTGAGTTCAAGACCAGCATGGGTTGCACAGTGAGAGCCTGATGCTGGAGATGTGGCTCAGTGGGTAGAATGCTTGCTTGGCATGCCTGAGATAATTTAAAAAGCAAATGTTTTTAAATGGCCTGTCAGTTGGGGGGGTGGCTCATTGGAAGGTGGGGGAGAACTTGTTGAGGTTGACAAGGTGGCATGCTGTTTGAGCACTGGTGTTCCATATGCCATGGGTTTGGTCCCCAGCACCAAACAAACCAAAAGACTAGGACAGTCAACTGTCACCCAGCAGAGCTAGGAGTCTAGGTTGGCCGGTCCCCCTTCCTTCCTGTGGTCATCTCTCTTCTTCTTCCCCCTTCCTTATTCTTTTTGAAATAGGGTTGGTATCCCCCCCCCCCATCAAGACAGGGTTCTCTGTGTAGCTCTCGCTGTTCTGGAATTCAATCTGGCTGACCTTGAACTCACACAGATCTGCCTGCCCCTGTCTCCTGAGTGCTTGGATTAAAGGCGTTTGCCACCATTGCTGGCCTTGAGATAGGATTTTGCTATGTATGTAACTCTATGAGGCCCAGAACCCCTGGTAATGCTCCTACTTCAGGCTCCTATGTAACTAGGATCACTGGCATGAACCACCACACTGGGTTTACTAATGGCTTTGCCTGGCTTTATGTCCCAGACTGGAATCCCAGTATGAGGGAGGAAAGTCCCAGTCTTGGGCAGGGAAAGGGCAGTCCATGTTACTCACGTGTCAATGGCTTGCTGGAACTTCCCAACTCTGGCAAAAACTCTGCCAATATTGTCAAGGGCTCTTGATTTTGCATCTGGAAGGTCACTATGGAGAAGCAGCAAAAATAGCCATTAAGTAGAAAACAGACATTACAGTGGAAAAGGCAAACACTGGGGCCCCAGCTCTAGGGATTCACGGTTCTAGGAGGAAGATGTCCAGGCTAGCAAGGCTGTGGTGCACAGGCCAATCTGTGTCCTTAGCCTAAGATAGGTTATAAGGATCTTTCTTTCCAGAGTTGACAGCTTACAATGATGTTCCTTTAGTCCGACAATTTCCTCTTCTAGAATTTACCTCAAGATAATGTAACAGACCAGGTGGTGGTGGCTCAAGCCTTTGATCCCAGCACTTGGGAGGCAGAGGCAGGTGGATGTCTGTGAGCTCAAGGCCAGCTTGATCTACAAATCGAGTTTCAGGACAGCCAGGACTGTTACACAGAGAAACCCTGTCTCGAAACCCCTTCCCTCAAAAAAGGCTAATATAAGAAGATCAATTAAAATGTTTTTATTTTAGAAACAATCTATAGGGGTAACCTAACAATTGTTAATTGGTAGGTTTGAAAAAAGTCTATGCTGTATAAAGTGAAAATTCAGGGGGCTGGGGATGTAGTTTAGTCATGCAGTGCTTGCTTAGCGTGTGCAAGACCCTGAGCTTTCCTCAGCAACAGGGGGGAATATGGGTCACACTGCTGACTTTGAAGATGCAGAAGGGACATAAGAGCCATGGAATGAACATACATGCATACACACACACACACATACACATACACAGAGAGAGAGAGAGAGAGAGAGAGAGAGAATAGTAAAGAAAAGTACAACCCAGGTTTAGCAAAGCACACGGTCTCAAAGGAATAGGTGACAAGTGTTAGAAGTGAATGCCCAACACCCCCTCTGCCTCCATTGGCCTCCATGCACACCCCCAAACATGTACATATACAATCACATAGATATACTTACATACACAAATAACTTTTAAAAACCCTCTCACCATCAAAAGGGACAATTAAAACTTAGCTTGAAGATCTTAATTGGCTTTATTTTTGGTTCTAGAATCTGGCAAGACTATTCTACAAAATAAAATAATTATTTCAGTGAACTGACAAGAGTGTGTATATAATTAGAAAGGGGTTCAAGAAAACACAGACAACGAGGGAAGGTGCAATCCAGCTCCTTGCACCCCTAGGCAGGGGACTGCTGTGCCCATTCCCAGTCTGACTCTGGCCATGCTGTCATCCTGCCTGCTCCAAGAACACCAGGCCAAGCAGAATGAACGGCAAGGAGTGACAGAAGGAGGCAAGAGGTTATCACTGCAGCAACCTGCCTGACCAAAGCTTTGATGGACGACCCAACGTGGGTGTGGCCCAAGCCTACTGGAGAAAGCTGTACCAGGAGATGGAGACCCTACAGGGCCCTACAGGGTGGGCCCTACAGGGCCCAGGCTGCCCGGTGTGTCAAGCAGACAGACCAGTGGGTTGGAACGGTGGAGAACTTCAACCGAGAGCGTAAGGAAGATGGTGACGTGGAGAACTGGACTCAGTAGCGATCGGGATATGTGCATCATTGCCACCGCATTGGATGGCTGCAAGAGAAGCTACACTACCCTAGCCCCTTTCCTCTCCCCGAAACCCACCCCTCTTACCTCCCTCTCCGGTACAGGAGAACAGGAGGGAGACTGGCCATGTATAAAATACAAGTTTCCAAAAATAAATAAAGGAGGGACGGAGGGATGGGTGGAAAGAAAGAAAGGAAGAAAGAAAGAAAGCACAGACAAGCAAGCAAGCAGAGGATGGAGGAAGATGAAGGATAGTGGAGGAGGATGGAGGAGGATGGAGGAGGATGGAGGAGGATGGAGGAGGATGGAGGGGGATGGAAGAGGATGGAGGAGGATGGAGGAGGATGGAGGGGGATGGAAGAGGATGAAGGAGGATGGAGGGGGATGGAAGAGGATGAAGAAGGATGGAGGGGGATGGAAGAGGATGGAGGAGGATGGAGGATGGAGGAGGATGGAGGGGGATGGAAGAGGATGAAGGAGGATGGAGGGGGATGGAAGAGGATGGAGGAGGATGGAGGGGGATGGAGGAGAATGGAGGAGGATGGAAGAGGATGGCCATTTCCAAATTACTTTCCATGAGACACAGAGATGGAATAATTAAAAAAAAATAAGAGTAGCTAACATCAGGTTACTTCCTGTTAGGATTTTTGTTTTGTTTTGTTTTATGTAAGATTTCAGACAGGGGGAAACTTCATTAGCCTGCCAATTAAAACTGGGTCATTTAAGTCAGAGAGAAACTTCATTGTCTTGCCAATTAAGACTGGGTCATTTATGAGACATGGGTTATTCTCTCTTCTCTGGTCAGCTAGACAGTGTAGCTTCAGTTTAGCAATGCAGGCTCCACCAACTTCCTTTTCCAATAGCGGACCACTCTTTCCTGTCACAGGCTGGCCTCTCCTCACCTTCTCTTCAGCATCCTTCTGTGGAGCCAGAGCCAGGCATGGTGGCACATGCCAGCAGCTCCAACCTCCACTGGAGGCTGCAACAAAAGGAGCAATTGAGCCAGGAGTTTGAGGCCAGCCTGGGCTATGCAGCAAGACTGTCATTTTAAAACAAAAACAGCCCAGCATGGTGGCTTGAACATGTAATCCTGGCGCTCAAGAGGCTGAGGCAGCAGGACCAGGAGTACAAAGCTAGCTGTTGCTAGACTGTGAGTTTGAGGTTAGCCTGGGCTACGTGAGACCCTGTCTCAAACACAAAACCAAGCAAAGCAAAAGAAAAAGATAGGACCCTGTCCTGTGTATGTTTGCCCTGGAGACTTGAACCCCTCCCTAACCTATGACTTCAGAGTGGCTCTCCTAACTAACCCTGAGCACCACATAACAGCTGAAAGAGTGGGCACTCTGCTGTGGTGTGACAGGTAAATATGCTGTGCTTTCTTAATTTAGTCTTAATATTAACGAGAGCTGCCAAGAGTGGCAGTATATACCTTCATGTCTTTAATTCCAGAATTCCAGAGGCAGGTGGATATCTGAGTATGAAGCCAGATTGGGCTATACAACAAGTTCTAGGTGAGCCAGGGTTATATGGTGAGGCCCTGATTCCAAAAAAGAGGGCTGAAAACATAGCTCAGTGTTAGAGTACTTGGCTGGCGTGCAATGAGGCCTAGGTTCTAGCCCTACCATCCAAAATTTAAAGTCATGAAAAATAATAGCAAGGGCTGGAGACACACTCAAGGCCTGGCATTTGATCCCCACCCCTACGTAAACCTGGCATGATGGTACACCTTTATAATCCCAACAATCAGGAGGTTATGGAGTTCAGGCCAACCTGGGCTACTTGAAATCCTATGTCAATGAAAACA
The DNA here is from genome assembly GCF_943737965.1 of Phodopus roborovskii. Taxonomy (NCBI): domain Eukaryota; kingdom Metazoa; phylum Chordata; class Mammalia; order Rodentia; family Cricetidae; genus Phodopus; species Phodopus roborovskii. The sequence continues at coordinate 15,789,899 of NW_026125052.1, read as the reverse complement.
ACCACAAACTTCCAGCATCAAGAAGGCACATAAATCACATCTCCATCCACCCAGGAAATAAATGAGGGCTGCAGTACTGAGAACTGAGAGGTCCCCCTGGACAGATCACTGGCTGGCCTGTGAGTGGCTGACTAGAATGAGGGAGGGGCACTCACCTAGACTAGAGTTTCCAGGTAAGGCCCTGTTTGCAGATGCTGAAGAGGCAGGAACTAACCAGGCCAAGTGATCTGTGCTTATAACTGTAATCCCAACTCCTGGGAGAGAGAGGTAGGAGGATCAAGGCCAGCCTGGGCTACATAGTGAAATCCCATCTCAAAGCACACAAAAATAAAAAAGGGACACTATCAAGAACACTGCTGTGTACCCAGTCACTTAGCACTCGTTACATGACAAGGTCTGATGAGAAGAGAATGACCTTCCTCCCAAAGCCCAGGGTCTAAGAGGATGGTTAGGACACCAGGGGACATGGAGGAACAGGGGTGGGATTTCTATATCCCTTCCCCCCATCCCTACCCCCACCCAATGCCAAGGGCTTTCCTAGAGTGAGAGCCTCACGTAGAAGCTGAAGAATGAGTGGTAGTGGCTTGACATGAGGGAAGGGACACCCCGCTGGAGGGGACAAAGGCAGAGCCCTGCCGGGACCCTTCTGACTTCAGGCCAGGCTGAACGGGGTTAAGGGAGCCAGAGCAGCCTGTGACCACTGGGTTGTCCTTTCAAGGGACGTGGTAAACAGGACAGAGGGAGGTATACAGGAGCCTCCTGGCCTTCCTTGAGGGAGTGGCTACCTAAGGTTTAGCAGGGACTCCTGGAGCAAGATGTGTAGGAGAGATTCAAGGGACTGACTGGAACTGGTTACATGTGGGATTGCCACAGGACATTCAAAGAGCAATGCTTTGGAGTCTGTTAAACATATAGGTCTGGGGCTTGTGGGGGAAGAAGTAAAGACCTATGGGGGTGGGTGCATCCATGGTGTTATGTGCACAGTTTTCATTTTTGGAGACAGTCTGACTATGCAGTCCTGAGCAGCCTAGAACTCACAGAGATCCGCCTGCCTTTGCTTCCCAAGTGCTGGGATTAAAGGTATGTGTCACCACTGCCCGGCCATCAGGTGGTATTATTAGACCTTCAACACAGATGAAGAAATGGAGGGGATGAACAACTCAAATCCACACAGCTCTAAGTGACAGAGCTGGGAATCAAGGACATAGCTATTTCCAACTCTGGGTCCATCCCACCCCTTGCTCCATTCTAGAGCAGCTGGTATGTGATCTTCTTCCTTGGTCCTTGGAGACATATAAGAAATCACCCAGGAGTGGATGGATAAGAGAGAAGGCAGGAGCCAGTGTGCACAAGGCTGTGAGTGACTATGGGCAATGGGGGCTCTGGCCCAGAAAGTGATGGCCTGTTGTCTTGGGAAGCCTTGAGTCTTGGGAAGAGCTCATCTCTGGGAGTGTTGACGGTACTGTTATGAAGCATGCTAGGTGCTTCCCTGTCAGTCAGTAGGGAAGGACAGTCCTCAGACAAAGGGCTTTGAAAATCTGTAGAGATGGCAAGAGAGGGACACCAAGGCAGTGTGGGAGCAGCAGTTGTGACTAAGGGCTGAGGCACTGAGGGGAAATGGGGCGGTCCAATTTGAACATGAGGTGTTTCCCCCAAAAGGCTCTTGTGTTAAAGCTGGGTCCCCACTTGATGGCACTAGAGAGAAGAGATTAGGTCAGGAGAACACCAACAGTCCCTGATGGGTTCTTCCGGAATGGCTGCTGAGGACGTGGAACCTGACTAGAGGAAGTAGGCCACTGGGGACATTGTTTTCAATCTCTTTTTCCCTGGCCCTTTCTCTCTCTGCTCACCGGCTGCACGCCATGAAGGGAGAGTTTCCCACGTCCCTCCATATTGATGTTAGGGCCTTGCCACTGGCCCAAGAGCAACGGAGCCAGTCTTCAGTGGATGGAAACCTCCCACACCATGCGAGAAATAAATCCTTACTCCCTTAAGCTCTCTGGGCTATTTTGTCACAGTGGAGGGACACGGAACAACACACAGGGCGGCAGGAGACCGAGACGAGTTCAGGACTGTGGGGTGGATGGACACTGTAGCCATGAATGACCCCAAATGATGCAGAATCAGGATGTTCAGGGTCGGGGAGATGGCTCAGTGGGTGAAGGAAGGAACTTGCCTGATTACCTGAGTTTGATCCTGGGACCCATACGGTAGGAGAAAAGAACTGATTTCCCATGACTGGTCCTATGATCACACATATGCTCTGGCATGCATGTGCACATGAGTGCATACATGCGATGAATAAATACATAAATAAATACGTAATAAATTAAAACAAAACCAAAAAACCAGGATGCCCGGAAAGTGATGCCCCTGTCAGGAAGTTCCAGGTTGAGAACAGCTTATTTCAGGGAGACTTGGGATCCTTGTTAGATAAATACTAGCTACAGTCTCTGTTCTTTTCTTATGTCTGCGTCTGCACACGTGTGTGGTGTGCCTCTGCGGTGTGTGTGTGTGTGTGGTGTGCAGTGTGTGTTTGTGGTGTGTGTGTGTGTGTGTGTGTGTGTGTGTGGTGTGCAGTGTGTGTTTGTGGTGTGTGTGTGTGTGTGGTGTGCAGTGTGTGTTTGTGTGGTGTGTGTGGTGTGCATGTGTGGTGTTTGTGGTGTGTGTGTTTGTGCGGTGTGTGTGTGGTGTGCATGTGTGGTGTTTGTGGTGTGTGTGTGTTTGTGGTGTGTGTGTGGTGTGTGTATGTGTGTATTTGTGGTGTGTGTGTGTTTGTGTGGTGTGTGTGTGTGGTGTGTGTAGTGTGCATGTGTGATGTTTGTGGTGTGTGGTGTGTCTATAGGTCAACTGGGACTGACTGAACATGCAGGCAGTTGCTCTACCACTAGGCTACATTCCCAGCCCTATTGTCTCAAGTTCTTGCCTTGTACCTTTACATTTATCCTCTCCTCCACACCAGGGCAGGAACAGCCGTCCCCACTCCACCGAGTGGAACACTGAGACAGAGCCTCTGAAGGACTCACCTCAGATCCCACTGCCCAATCAGATCTACGGAACCCAGGCCTTATCCTCTGGGTCACCACGGGCATGGTTCACAAAGCTCTGCTCAACTCGATCCAGCTTCCTCTTGGCCCCTCTCACTCCATCCTGAAGCTTCCTTCAGCCTCAGGCTTTCCCACGGGGCCAGTATGCTGCACCAATACCCCTGCCCAGGCAACCCACAACGTGCTTTTTACATGATCACAATTGCGATTTAAAGGCTAGACCACTTCTTGTCAGATAACCAAACCTATATCTAGTCACTGCTATTCCCAATACTAGAAATATCTGGTATGCCTTGGGCCTGGTACAAGAATTAAAAAAAAAAAAAAATCCCTGAGAACATGACCACTTGGAGCTCATTGGAATTTTGAGCCATTGTACTCCAGTGTGTGGCAAAAAAAAAAAAAGCTACCAGCGTAGGTTTGCTTTCTACCTTCAGCCCTTCCATTGCACTCTACCTCAGGTCCGATCTGCAGGACAGAAAATGGGAACAAAGCTATGAACATCCCTGGCAAAAGTTCTCAGAGGCCTGTGGACCTTGGCCACCCCGCCACCCTAAGGCACTCACTATTCCTTGGCGATCTCCAGGTCCTTTCTGTGGCTATGCAAGGCGGCCACCATCTGCCCCAGCTCAATCTGGGCGTTGCCTATGCAGCTGTACAAGTTCCCAACCAGTTCATCCTTGTTTGGCACTTCTTCTTTGTTCCATTCCAGAACCTTCTTCAGTACTTTCTCAGCCTTTTGAAGGCTCCCTTCTGCACTGCCACTGGTCAACACTGAGAAGGGAAGGAGGTGGCGTGGAGGTGAGGGCAGCCTCCTCACTGTTGGCAGACAGACTCACCCTTCACCTGCCTCCCAGATCGTTCCCGTCCATGGGTCAGCAGAGAACAGAGCTCAGGCTATCACATCGCTCCCTCCCCCTGCCCAGAGGACACCACCCACACATGTCGATGTCCTCCAGGCTCTTGAGGATGTAGTGGGCTGTCTGCGAGGGGCTGCGTTTCCGGTCCCTTAGCCACTTCTCTTGCATCAGCTTCCGGTCTCGCTCCCTGGCGTAGATGGGCTTCTGCTGCCTCCAGAAGTTGCTCCGGGTGTCCAGGTAGTTGATGCCAGTCATGATGAGGTCCTCCACGGTCAGGCCGCCCTTGATGGTGCCTTTGATGAGATCTGTCGGGGAGGTGTTGGAGGGGGAGTCACTGAGGTCACACATGGAAGTAAGGAGTCATCTTTGCTAAGATTGGAGTCCCTGCTCTAGGACCCAGTGAGGACCTCTGGGTGCCATCGTAACAGGGAGTAACAGGGAAGGAAGGCAGTGTGTGGGTGGGATGGAAAGGGACAAGCCTTCCGTGACAAAGTAGGAGGGATAAGAAGCTCTCTGGACAGCTCTCTAAGAAGTCTGTTCTGGGGGTGGGGGGAGGTCCCTCTTTTCAAGCAGTGTCCTCAGGGGAAAAAAAGGGGGGGGGAGTGTGAATGTAAAACTTGGCCCATGTTGCCAGTCCTCATTGAGTAGCCAGGAGCTAAGGAAAGTAGTGTGTGCTGGGAGCTGTAGGGGGCGCTGTGTGGCCTGAGGTTAGAGCCAATTGCAATGACACAAGAACCCTGCTCAGGCCACTCCAGCCCTCCACAGCAGGTCCTCTGGAGAGCAGGAAGCCTTCAGGCCTGTTACCAAGGAGATGTCCAGAAGCGTGCCACAACCCTGAGGAAAACCCTGCAGATGACCTCAGGAAACCAGTTCAGGAGAGAGGAAGGTACTTGTTTCCACGGTGACCCCTGCTCAGGCTTCTCAGTTCACAGCAATACCCCCACCCCAGGTTAGTGGGGGGGGGCAGGTATATGTTTCAGGGCTCTGTCTGCACAGTGTGATGGGAAGTGTATTGGACTGGATCCTAGTGAGGACCCCACCCACTGGCTAGTTTATCACCTTGGACATTCATTGAATTCTATTTCCGTAAATGAGGGATGGATGACAATTCAGAACAAGCAGACTAACGCACTCAGATCCCAGGGCCTGTCCATCAGCTTCCTTTACCCACTGATGAGCATATCGGTGGCTATGATTTGCATCTTGGATGCCCCTCCCCCAACAGCCTCGTGTTTTGAAGGCTTGGTTCCTAGCCCGAGTACTACTGGCACATGGTGGAAGGAACCTTTAGGAGGTGGGACCTATTGAAAGGCTGTTGGGGACATGCCTTTGAACAGGGAACTGAACACTGGAATCTGTGTCCCTTCCTCTGTCATTACCTCTTGCCTACCTCTGCCCTACTTAGGTGCCTCCCACTACTATAATGTTCTACCTCACCTCAGACTCCCAAACAAGGGAGTTACCTGAATACCTGACTATGAAATCTCTGAAACTTAAGTCAAAATGATGATTTATTTATTTATTTACTTTGGAAACAAGGACTCACTGTATAGCCCTGGTTGTTCTGGAACTTGCTGCATAAACCAGGCTGACCTTAAACTTGGAGACTCACCTGCCTCTGCCTCTGCCTCTGTTGCTACTGCAATTAAAGGTGTTCTGTCACAGTGATGGAAAGTAGACAAAGGAGCCCACATACTTAAAAGCAGTGGCCCCGAATGTGGACTTCTTGGGTTCAGATCTGAGCTGTCATGTTGCCTAGTGCCATGTGACTTGAGTCAGGTGAGAACACTGTGAAGCCTAGCCGCAGGTCTGTGTCAATTGTATCCTGAGACAGGCTGTGCCATAAGCACCCACCCAGGGTTTCCACTGCCCCAGCCCTGCTAGCCACAACGGGTCTGAGACCTTCATCTAGGAGGAGCTTCTCCAGGTACTCCTTGTCCACGTACAGTTCCCCGAGCAGCTGCCGGACCGTCTTCTCGCTCTTGAGCGAGCCCTTTCGCTTGCTTTCGTGCTTGGTGTTGTATAAAAGTTGCTTCACAGGTGGAGGCTTCTGTTGGGCTTTCTTACTCTGGAAAATGGAGCAACATCCGATGGGGCTTCACCAAGGAGCACAGACAGCGTGGACCGAGTCTTCAGACTCCACCCTCCTGCACCTCCATGACTCTCTATGGGCTGAGAACCATGAGATGCCCTTGGTTGGGCACAGCTGCATTTCCCAAGATATCTCTGGAGCTGGGGCAGAATCTCACTGCAGCCCATGATGGGCAGAAGTGAAATGCTCCTGGGCAGTAGGGTGTGGAAGGCACGCGGGGCCCTCAGAACAAAGCACCTTACCTCAGCCTGTTTGCTTAAGAAGGAGAGGTCTCCTTTGTTCTCCAGCTTAATTGAAGAAGGACCTGCAGGACAGAGGCTGGAACTCAGCTGGGCCAAACCTCTCAGGCATGACCTATCACATACTTTTATGTGGAAATGGCTGCTTCTTGCAAGGAGATGGCAGAGGCTGTGGCAGAGCTGGCTCTGAGCCACCCTAACACACAAATGGTGCAGAGTGTTTGGTGAAACACTCTCTTAGACACTTGGCGGCCCCCACTAGCCCAAGGCCATGGCAGCCAGATTTCCAAATAAAGGGAGATCTGGGATTCAGGGAGACTCTGTCACATGGCATTTTCTCGCTCTGCTAACCACAGGGACAAGCTCTCAACCACCTCCCTCTTCCCCTGCCATGGACCTAAAGGATAAAAATCAGCCCTTGAAGCTGGGCTGGTGATGGTGCATGCCTTTAATCCCAGCACTTGGGAAGCAGAGGCAGGTAGATCTATGTGAGTTCAAGGCCAGCCTGCTCTACAGCGAGTTCCAGGACAGCCTCCAAAGCGACAGAGAAACCCTGTCTTGAAAAACCAAACCAAAACAAACAAAAACCCAAAAGATACCAGTTCTTGATACTTATATGATGAGGGGAGAGCCAGCCTCAGAAAAGCTGGACTCAGGATCCTATGTGTATGACTTCAGGGGGCACCCTCCTAGCAATGATTAGAAGGTCACTCCATGGACAGAATCTAACCTGTGGCATCAGCAACAGCCAAATCCAAATGTGAGGCTCCCCGGTGGTAGGTGCTTGCACACTGCACCTTAGACCTTCCCCACACCCTCCCGGGCAAGGGCACAGCCCCTTGCTCACTCACTTCCCACTGAGTTGTTGATGGCTTCCTGGGCTTTCTGAATTCCAACTTTGAATTCCCGATCAGGTCTCAGTTTGTAGCCTCGATGATAGAACACCAAGGCAAACTCAAAGTCTCCCATGGTGTACAGAGTCTCAGCCTTCTGTAAAATCCCCTGGAATGAAAGACAGCCAAATCCAGATGGAAAGACAAGACCTTAAAGGGCTTGTATGGTAGAATGGAAGGGTCTTAGGTTGGAGGTCAGGGTTGGAATACAAGAGGCAGGGAGCCAGGCAGATAGGTACTGAAGAGAAAAGGGCATTAGACACCAAGCGATCCAGCTGGTTCTTCAACTCCCCGTAACCAGAGTCTGCAGTAATGGAAATGGCGAAAGCAAGTCTGAGTCCTCCCACCCAGCAGCCAGTCAATCAGTCACCTTGCAGAATGTTGGGTCACTCTGGAGCGAGGCCTCAGCATCTTTCAAGGACTTCTCCAAGTCTCCCATCTTCAGATAGCACTTGGAGCGGGCGACCAGACAGTTCTTATCTCCGCTTTGAAGGTGAAGAGCCTGGCAAAGGAAGCACTCTGATGGGCAAGGCAGCAGCCTGACCCGACAGGGCAGCCCACAGTTTCCAGAGGACCCTTCAGGTCAGTACACTGGCCTCTGAGTCTTATCAGACACAGGCAGTCCAACCCAGTCTTTACTCAGTGAACATGAACATCTATCTGCATGTTGGCTCATATTGGAGAAAGCTGAATCTCCGGTGGCTCATATTGGAGAAAGCTGAATCTCCGGTTACTTAAGGAAGCCACTGGCTGAGGCATGGGAATCGGTCGGCTGTGCTGTGGATATACGATTGTCTGCCAAATCCTTCTAGTTCATTCCAGGTATACAACTTCAAGATGGTTTGTGTATACCAAGCTCAGTAGCAAGCCTCAGTTGGCTGTGTACCATTTGCAATGTAAATGTCAAAGTCCGATGCAAACAAAATAGATTTTGTTTGAGAGGATTAGAACCTAGGACTTCATGAAAATTGAGGCAAGCTCTCCACCTTTGAGGTATACCCTTAGCCCAAGTCTTGTCTCCCACTCCTCTCCCTTCCCCACCCCCACTTGTTGATTTGTTGTTGTTTGGCTTGGACAGATGATTTCAAACTGTAGCCTTGACTGGACGGGAGCTTGCTATGTAGATGGACCAGGCTAGCCTTAAGTACCCTGCCATCTTCCGGCTTCTACCTTGTGGGTGCTGGAATTAAAGCCTGTGCCCCCATACCCAGCTCTTCTCTTACTTCTTCAGTTGAGTAGCTGGGATTACAGATGCATGCCATCACACCTGGCTTGAGTCCTCTTTGTTTTTGGTGGGGGGGACTAAGATGGAAACATGAGGAAGACAGAAATCATCTGGGGTCCCTAGTGTAAGGATGGGCACCTTCCCTCGCTCCCCATGTCCATCTTTTGTTTTTTTATTTTTATTTTTTTTAATTAAATTTGTGTGCATATGAAGGTCAGAGAACAATCTGTGAGACTTGGTTCTTTCCTTTTTCCAGGAGGGTATGGGATCAAACTCAGTTCATCAGGCTTGGCCCAAAGTGCCTTTATCCCCTGAGCCATTTTGCCAGCCTAGTTTGGTTTGTCACTTGAGACAGGGCCTCATATGGGCCATGATGGCTTCCCCCTGTACTCCTGATCTTCCTGCCTCAGCCTCCCTCAAGAGCTAGGTCTATAAGTGTGTGCTATCACACTCAGCTAGGTCCTGTCACCATCTGATTGAGACCATTACAGCTGTGGGGAATGTCTATCCTGGTCTTGGAGGAGCCAGGACAGGAAAGGAACATTGCCTCGAGGGAGGGTGGCTATGTATGAGAAGGCCTCCCCTGTTCTAGGAAAGACAGACATCAGACAGGCATCCCCTAGGCTTCAGATGGTGGCTGCCCTCTCTGACATTTTCCTCCCCCCCCCCCAGGAAGAGGAAGTAGCTGCTATCTTTCCTAGAATGGGAGGGCTTCTCTCCTTAGCTACCTGCCCTTGGTTGGGGCCATCATCTCTTTCTGTTTCAGCTGCTCCAGGACCAGACAGCTTTGGGGCAAGAGCTCTGGGCAGGGGCAGGGCTCCTGGACTAAATCTGTCTATCTGGTCATCATTTCTCTTGAAGAGTGTAAAGAGGTGGAAGAGGCAGAGATTGGGAACAGCTGAGAAGCTCAAGTTTATGGAAGTCTTGGGTTTGGTTACTAGGCTGATACTCCATTTAAGGGTTTTACTTATTTATTTATTTTCATTTTATGTGCATTGGTGTTTTGCCTGCTAGATGCCCAGGAACGGAGTTATAGACAGTTGTGAGCTGTCATATGGGTGCTGGGAATTGAACCTGGGTCCTACGGAAGAGCAGCCAGGGCTCTTAACCACAGAGCCAGCTCTCTGGACCCCTGTATAAGGGTTTTTGTTTATTTGTTTTTCTAAACAGGGTTTTCCTGTGTAACAGCTCTGGTTGTTCTGGAACTTGCTCTGTAGACCAGGCTGGCCTCCCTTTGAATTCACAGAGATCCTCCTGTCTCTGCCTCCCGTGTGCTAGGATTAAAGATGTGTGGCTACCACTGCCTGGCAGTTGCTTTGTTTTTGTTTTATTTGATTCTTTTGAAACACTTTTGCTATTTAGCCCAGGCTTGTCTTGATTCATTATGTAGACCAGGTTGGCCCCAAACTTGAATTTTTCCTGTCTCAGTCTCCTGAGTATTGAGATTACAAGTACCACCATACCCTACTGCTATGCCATTTGAAATAAGTAGAGTTGGATGTGGTGGTACCCATCTTTAATCCTAGCACTCTTAAGGCAGAGGCAAGTGGATTTCTGAGTTTGAGGTAGCCTTGTCTACAGAGCAAGTTCCAGGATGGCCAAGACTACACAGAGAAACCCTGTCTTGAAAAACAAACAAAAGGAAATTAGGTGCAAGCTATGGGCTGGTCATGTTGCTCAGTAGAAGAGCGATTGCCTAGCATACAGAAGGGTCTGAGTCCCAGTACTACAGCCTAAATATACAGTATATCTTTCTAGCAAAGGAAATTGTTATTTTGTTCATTTGTTTTTGAAACAGGGTCTCTGGTATTTTAGGCTGGCTTTGAACTTGCTAAGAAGCCATGGATGATCTTAAATCTCTGTTCTTCCTGTCTTTGCCTGCCAGGTGCTCTGGTTTTTTGTTTGTTTGTTTGTTTTAATTTTTTTATGTTCATTGGTGTTTGGCCTGCTTGTATGTCTGAGTGAGGGTGTCAGATCTCCTGGAACTGGAGTTACAGACAGTTGTGAGCTTCTGGGTGGTTGGAATTGAACCTGGGACCTCTGGCAGAACAGCTCCCCAGTCCACAGGTGCTCAGTTTTAAGCAGGATCAAAACCAAGGCTTCATGCTTAGGAGGCAAACACTTTGCCAACTAAACTACGTCTCCAGTAAAAGGAAAAGTTTGTAAGAACACTTTACAGCGTGGAGGCTGGCACCTCAGGCAACTGGAGTCTGAATGCTCCACTCAAAGGATCTTCCTCCCCCACCTGCTAGTTCAGTACAGTGACCTTGGGCATGTTACCTAACTCCTCTATCAACTTCCTCATCTATAAAATGGAGGAGAGATACAATAGTAAACCCCACACACACAGACATCACTGTGTTTAGCAGTTTGTCTAGTATTCTAGAACAACTCCCAATCCCTTTAGGGTGCTATGGTGCAATTTTTAGTAAGATTACTACAATATACTAACTTCACTGAGCACTTTCTTACAAGCAATCCTATGTCAGAGGCTTTATGGCCTCTACATGTAGCCTCTTGGCAATCTGCGCCTACCGACTGGAAACTAAGTTTATCAAGAGAAAGGTAATTGTGAAACATTTAAGCGCCACCACCTGACAGGCATAAGTGACAAATAGGAGAAAATGACAAAGGCCAGGGCTTTTGTGACAGTAGTGTATCACAGAAACCAGGAATATGAGACACAAAATGCGTTGTCAGGCATCATCAGGACCTCATACTGCTGGTGATGAAAGTGATGATAGGGTGGGGCAGGAGATGGTTTCAGCAGTTAGGAAAGCTGTCTTCCAGAGGACATGGGTTCAAGCCCCAACACCCACATGGCAGCTGACAGCCCTCTGTAACTCTGGTTCCAGAGGATCTGGTGTCCTCTTCTGACGTCCAAGGGCAATGTATGCGTATGGTGCCTGAATACACAGGCAGAGAAAACACCCATACACGTAAAAATACTTTTAAATGGTGATGGTCGGTGGTAATAGCACTTATTACTCTTGCAGAGGACCCAGGTCTGGATCCCAGCTGTTACATGGTGACACATAACAGCCTGTAAGTCCAATTCCAAGGAATCCAATGCCCTCTTCTGGCTTCCACAGGCACCAGGCATGCATGTAGTATACACACATACAAATATACATGCATACACACACACACACACACACACACACACACACACACACACAGAGCCTTTTTTTAAAAAGGTAGTTGAGCCACATAGGGGGATTCCAGCACTCCACAGGTCAACTGCAAGATAGGGAGCTGGCCTCTAGAATATACAAGGAAACCAACTTCCTAAGGTGGCACACACCAGCGATCGTCACTCAGGCAGACTTCCAAGTTTGGGACCACCCTGGTCTACAGAACAAGACCGTATTGAGGAAGGGAGAGAGGAGGAAGAGGGGGAAGAAGAGAAAAAAGGGAGGAGAGGGAAGAGGAGGCAGAGGAGGGGAGAGAAGAGGAGGAGGAAGTGAGTGAAAGGGGAGGAGGGAGAAAGAAGGGGAGGATGAGGAAGAAGGAGAAGCAGTGATAGGTTCAAGTGTGACTCACGTTGCTGAAGCTCTGGGCGGCCTTAGCATAGTCCCCGCACAGATATAATCTCTCACCCTCTGCCATGTAAGAGGGAAAGGTGCTTCGCAAGGTATCAGCTTCGCCGTCGGACATGATCACCCGACTTTTGAAGATGCTGAAGCGGATCCAGAAAGGGAAAGAGGCAGGAGAGAATCTTCACCTGGCTTGTGGCAGTCCCGTCTCTTAGCAACCCAGAGACATAGTTTGACTTCCGGCCCCTCCCCCTGGCGGTGTTAGGATCCCGAGCGAACCTGCCCAGTGTGCACATGCGCGCGTGTGGCCATGCTGCGCACCGGTCGGACGAGTGTTGAGCGCGTGGTCGGCGACTGCAGGGCGGTGGCGCTCCAGAGTGACCGCTGTTCCATTCAGCTTGCTTCTCTCCCCGGTCGCCACGTGGAAAGCCTCTCCGACAAGGCAGCCAAGAAAATGAGAATTGGAGGCAAAATTCCAAGTAGGCATAAAGCTTAGGCGCTCCAGGTCCCATCAGAAAGGAGAGAGAATTTTGGACTTGAAGTCAGAGTGCTAGGGCAGTTCTTCGCTTCTGTCATTTTCTAGCCGCGTGATCCTGGACCAAGTACATTAGGGAGCAGAAAAGTATACGTTCCACCTGCCAAATGACAAAAAATAATAGAGCCTCAGGGACTTGAGGATTTGCATGAAAATACAATGGAGAGTAGGATGGGTTTAGCTTTCAATTTCACACATTTATTGAATGAACTATTTATTTGCTAATAGCAAATCTAAACTAAGATATTCTGACAACCTTCGCCATAGATTCAGAACCTTCAATAACAAAGATAGATAGATAAAGTGGATTAATGGCTGTAGAGATAGCTCAGTCCGTAGGAGCAGGATCCCCCAAACCCAGGCATGGTCCAGTCGCAATTTATGTAGCCTGGTGGTGCTAATAGGTTCCTGGATGTTCACATGTGGTAAAACCGAATTCTACAAATGACATCTGCACAGATGTCATTTGTAGACAGTAGAAAACAAGGTTCAGCTTGGGTTTTGCTTGCTTGTCAGTTTTTTTTTCCCCCTTAGTGCTAGAGACTGAATCTAGGGCCTTGTGCAGGCAGGCTAGAAATCACTCTGCCATTAACCTGTCCGTTCCGGTCCCATCTTTACTTATTTTTTTTTACTGATTGAGTGAGGGAGGGTATAATATATACCAGTCTGTTGTTGAATTCCTTGTGCAACTCGGGATAGCCTTGCTGTTTTCGTCCTGGCTCCCACCTTCAGAATGCTGGGTTACAGGTTTGTGCTGCCACTCCAGGTTTATGTGTTGTGTTGTCAGAGAGCAAACCGAGGATTCTGGGCACGCTAGGAAGCAGTCTATCAGCTGGGCTGTAAGTACAGCCTCTTACATTGTATTTTTGAGATAGGATGTTTAATTTCCCAGGCTGGCCTTGTAACTCCCTCTCTACCTCAGGTAGGAATTGAGCTGGCAAATCCACAGCCTCTGTCTCCCGACTAGCAGGGATTAATATATGGCCAGGTCTAGCTCCTGTGTGCAGTTTACCATACATTAATTACATCTCAGTGAAGCTATTTTATTTTATGTGTGTAGGTGTCTTGCTTGCATGTGTATGCCTGGTGCCCACAGAGGCCAGAAGAGAGTATCAGAAGCCCCGGAACTGGAGTCATAGACAGTTGTAAATTGTCATGTGGGTACTGGGAATTAACCCCTTGTCCTCTAGAAGAGCAGCCAGGAATTTACCCAGAGTCCTTTACTATTTCATTCATTGTTGTTGAGATTTTTCCTTTTCTTTTTTTCATGTTGGGGACAGTTTCATTCGAGTTTTAAAGAAAAACCCCAGGGCCAGCAACTGTCAATGTCAGTAGCTGCCAGGAGCAGGGAGGTAGAGAGATAAAGGAAAAGCCATGCTGCACTTTGAGTTAAGCTGGCATGGAGGATAGCCACACCATGGACAAACAGCCATATGGCAGAGAGAGGAGCTTTAGAGGAAGTGAACAAGCCAGAAATACCAGAGAAAGCATCCTTAAGCGCTGGCCAGCACCTAAAAGAAAAAGGTAGAATCCAGGCATGGTGGCATACACCTTTAATCCCAGCATTTGGGAGGAAGAGGAAGGCAGATCTCTGTGAGTTTGAGGCAGTTGATCTGCATAGTGAGCTCTGGGACACTCAGGACTATACAAAAAGACCCTGGCTCAAGCCACAACAACAAGCAGAGAAAGGGGCAGAAGAGAAGAAGAAAGGAAAGTTTTGTCTTTCTAATGTGGAAAGGTGGTCGGGAGAGAGGACCTTATTGTGGTGGTCCCTACAGGACCTTATTGTGGTGCCTCCCAGGGGCTGTGGTTTGTTGGGTTTTTGAAATACGACTTGTTCAGGGTATCTTTGAATTCACAATCCTTCTGCCTCCATTTCCTAAGTGCTGGGATCATAGGCATGTGCTATCATGCCTGGCTCTACTGCTGTTGGTTTTTGTTTTTCCTGAGTAGAGATGCTGAGCATCTATCTTCTCATGTGTTGATTAGCATCCTTTATTTATCTTCCCTGCACAAGTAAATATTCATATCTTACAGCCATTTCTTATTTGGGCTGCCACTTTATGCACTGTAGAATAATTGCCTGCACACTGGTAGTACTCAATAAATACTTCTCTTTTTTAGTAGGGGGTGGTGCATTGAGATAAGACTTTACAATGTAGTTTAGAAGGTAATCTTGTCTTTTTTTGTTTGTTTGTTTTTTGAGAAGGGTTTCTCTGTATAACAACTCTGGCTGTCTTGGAACTTGTTTTGTAGGCTAGGCGGGTCTTGAACTCACAGAGATCCACCTGCCTCTGCCTCCTGAGTGCTGGGATTACAGGCATGCACCACTAAGGTAATCCTTATGCCTCAGTCTGAGTGCTGGAATTGCAGGGATGAAACAGAACCTTGTTTTCTACTGTCTTCTGCTCTCCACTCTGCATTTAAGAGTCAGCCATTGTGCTGGGTGGTTTTGTGTGTCCACTTGACACAAGCTAGAGTCATTAGAGGAAGGAGCCTCAGTTGAGAAAATGCCTCTATGAGATCTAGCTGTAAGGCATTTTCTCAATTAGTGATCAATTGGGGAGGGCCCAGCCCATGGTGGGTAATGCCATCCCTGGACTGGTGGTCCTGGGTTCTATAAGAAAGGGGAAGCAAGCCAGTAAACAACACTCCTCCATGGCCTCTGCATCAGCTCCTGCCTCTTGGATCCTGCCCTGTTTGAGTTCCTGTCCTGACTTCCTTCAGGGATGAACAGCAATGTGGAAGTGTAGGCCCAATAAACCCTTTCCTCTCCAACTTGCTTTTTGGTCATGATGTTTCATCTCAGCAATAGAAACCCTGACTAAGGCAGTCATGTTGGTGCACATAGCTGCAGGTCACTTATTTTGCTTGTTATAACCCGTCCATCCATCCCTTGCTGAAGGATAGCCGGGCTCTTTCCAGTTTGGGATCACACCAAATTGTGCTGCTGGGACAACTTCACAGGTATTTCCTGGCACAAGGGTGTATGAGATTCTTAAGAATGTATACATAAGAGTAGACCTGCAGAGCCTTAGGGATTGTGATTTTTCCATTTTTGCCAAGTAATGACAGTTTCCAATAGAGCTGCTCAAACTATCTCAACAACTCCCTCTGCAGTAAGGCTACTTCTTTGGGCCTCAGTTTCTCCAGTATATTGTAGGTCGACTTTTCTGTCCTACCAACCGCTCCCCAAATAACCACACGTAGACTTAATATTATTAATTATAAATGTTCTGTTTGGCTGATAGCTTAGTTTTGTCTCCGGCCAGCTCTTACAACTTAAATTAATTCATTTTTATTAATCTATGTAATGCCATGAAGCTTATCTACTCTTCTTACTCTTTGCCCTTTCTCTTTGGGAGCCCTCCACCCAGCTTCCAAATAAATACGAACTTGGAGACCTTTTCTTACTTATAAATGCCCAGCCTTAGCTTGGCTTGTTTCTAGCCAGCTTTTCTTAACTTAAATTATCCTGCCTATCTTTTACCTCTGGGTTTTTGTCTTTCTCTATTTCTGTATGCCTTTATTTCTTTCTCTGTGATTTACTGGCCCCTAATGTCCTCCTCTACTTGTTCTCTCTTGCCCCTTTTTCAGATTTCTCCTCCCATTTATTTTCTCTGCCTGTCAGCCCCACCTATCCTTTCTCCTGCCTCCCCATTGGCCGTTCAGTGCTTTATGAGATCATCGGGTGTTTTAGACAGGCAAAGACTCACAGTTTCACAGAGTTAAAGAGATGCAGCATAAACAAAAGCAACACATCTTCACATCATTAAACAAATGTCCCACCGCATAACCAAAGTAATGCACCTCAAAATAATATTCTACAACAATCAGCCATTTAGCTCCTTTATTATAAAACTAATCAGAAGGCACTTTGGCAAAGACACATGTTCACAGTGTACAGAAAGATTATTCCATAACAATGTATTCTTTGGAAAATAAGAGTTTAGACTGTTGGGTTTCTTTCTTTTCCTTTTTAAAATCTTGTCTTTCATGTGTGTGTGTGTGTGTGTGTGTGTGTGTGTGTGTGTGTGTGTGTGTGCGTGCAGGCTAGAGGAGTACGTTGGGTGTTCTGCCCTATCATTTTAGTCCCTTGAGACAGGGTCTTTCACTGGACCTGGAGCCAGGCTGGCAGCCAGCAAGCCCAAGTCATCTTGTTTCCCTCCCTTATCATGCTAGGGTAACAGATACATGGGGCCACACCCAGCTGGGGATTCAAATTCTGTCCTCAAGTTTGCACTGCAGTGCCCTTATGTATTGAGTCATCTCTCAATGAGCCATCTCTGCATCCCTTAACAGTTGGATTTCTCAGTCTCTTTGGCTTCTGAGAGTCTCCAATTATGTGATCAAGGAGCTCCAAAGCAGCAGCATTTGGGTGTGATTATTCTTTTTGAAGGGGTATGTCAAGAGTGTGGATGTGAAGCATATCCCACAGGTTTAGGTGTAGGGGTACTCAGCTGGTGGTGATCTTGTGAGAAGTTGGAAACTGTAGAATGGGGGCCCCACTGGAGGATGTAGATCTGTGGTGGTAAGCTTGAAGAAGACATTATCTCTCCTCACTTCAGCTCACTTCACCTGGTTGCCCCTTGGCCTCACTTTGTCTCTTCTTGGCTGCCATGAACAGCCTCTACCATATGTTTTCTGCTGCCATGGTATTCTGCCCCACTTCACACCCAACACAATAGATTCAGCCGGCCTTGTACTAAAACATTGGAAACCCTGAACCATAACAAACCTTTCTTTTAGCTGCTTTAGACATTTGTCACAGGAACAAAGAGTTCCCTACTTCATGAGAAAAAGAGTCAAAACCATCTGTGTTTAGGATGAGGCTGCTAAACATCCTAGGGGGACATTTTGTCTTAAATGCTTCTTTTTCATTTATTATTTATTTATTTGTGTGTATGTGTGTGCGTGCGCATGGGTGTGTAGGTGTGTTGATGCTCTCCACTTATATATCAAGGTCAGTTCTCTCCTTCCATCCTGTGGGTTCCAGTGTTTGAACTCAGATTGTCGGGTCTGGTTGCAAGCAGTTTTATGCACTGAGCTGTCTCAACAGCCCATTGTCCTAAACTATTTTTGTTTTAATTAAAAGGTAAACATTTTATTTATTTTGATTGTATGTGTGTGTGATGGGCTTGCGCCTTGTGCCTCTCACCACCACAGTGCATCTGTGGTGGTTAGAGGCAGCATTGTGGAATTGGTGGATTCTCTCCCTCCACATGGACTCTGGGGATCAAACTCAGGTGGCCAGTCTTTCCAGGCAACTCTGCTTCTTTCCACTGAGCCCTAAGAGTAAGTGTTGGGTAGTAACTGTGGCCTTGTCATCATGACTTCTGCCTACAGGAGAGAATTTCTAAACAGGGAACACAGGGAAAGAGAAAAAAAGCAAGAATAAAAACCTTTTCCTGAGATAAGTTTAATGTGTCATATATAAGTCAAGGGTAAGTGATCTCTGTGAATGTGGCTAGGCAGGTTCTTCTGAAGAAGAGAATTTGAGAGGGACCTATCTGGTGAGGAGAAGGTAGTGGCAGAGAGGGAGACAGGGAGAGAGAGGGGCAGGCCAGGGGTGACTCTGGGAAGGAGCCTGAACTCTGTTCCCTGAGCATGAATGTAGCATCTTAGAGGGATAGCTGCTGCTCAGTGAACTGGGAAGGTCTTAGTTACTGTAAAGTGGACAACCATTGTCAGACAAGGAGGAAGGACTTGGGCTGCACTTTCAGGGAGAAACCTCTCCAGGATACACCCTTAGCTATATCCTGTACTAGGGATCAGTCCTGGGGAAAAAATGAAGTTACAATCACCCTGGCTCTGCACAGGATGGATCTCACTATATCTCTGCTGGAAACTCTATCTCCAGCGACCCCAAGAGGTGGCTTAGAACTAGGAACATTCAGGAAGACCTCTAAAACTGTAAGCAAGCCTCAGTTAAGTGTTTTATTTTCTAAGAGTTGGTCCTTCACAGCAATACAACACTAAGGCAGAAGTTGGTACCAGGAGTGGGGTATTGCTTTGACAGCCTGATAATGCTGCTTGTTTGTAGAATGTGCACTTTGGATTAGGAAAGCAGTTGAATGCTTTAAGCAGTGATTAATGGGCCATACTAGTAGGCGCATGGAAGACAGTGACGCCGAGAGCAATGTAGATTATGATGGCCCTTCTCAAGAAGGTTCAGAGGAGAAGAATATTAATAAATGGCCTGGAGTCTCAGTCTCTCTCTCTCTCTTTCTCTCTCTCTGTGTGTGTGTGAATGAGAGAGACAGACAGACAGAGAGACAGAAAGAGAGAGAGAAAGAGATACTTTAGTGAAGAATGTAGCTGCTTTCTGCCCTTGTCCAAAAGAAACTGCCTGAAGAGTTTTGGATTAATGGTGTTGGCAGCCTAGTATTGACTCACTCGCTAGTGTGGTTATTAGTAGTTACACTTATGCAAATATATAATGAAAAGAAGCAAGCTTGAGGAGAAAAAGAGCTTCGTGAAATGTAATGAACCTAAGTTCAGTGCTTAAAGAGATAAAAATTTTAAAGAAAACCCCAAAGCTAAGTGGAATAAAGGGTTTGATGACCTCAGGGCAATACCCCCACCCAGCTAAGCTTCCAGTTTGTGGAAAGGTATTTTTAAAAAAGCTGCAGTGAAGGAAACCAACAGTAGAAAGCTGATACAGATGTAATTGAATGAGAGGGCCATGTTCTAGCCCCAGAAAGTGGCAGAACTTGGCAGCTTTGGCCACGTGGTTCTGGCTATAGAGTCGAGGATATAAGAAAGGCACTGTGGACTCTCCCTTTTGCAGGCAAGGAAAGCTGCTGAGGCCAAGCATGTGTCAGGGGAATCCCTGCATGGAAGTCCAGGGAAGCCAGTGTGTGGAACTGTAAGGTAAAGCCTGGATTGCTTTGGAAACTCCAAGATTTTGGAGATTACAGAGCCATGGGATTACTTCCCCATAGATGACAGCTCATAAAAAGGCGTGGAACCAGCCTAAGAGGGAGAAATGCAGTCAACAAAGCTGGAAAGAGTTGAAGATCTGAAGAGCCCTTTGTCATCACATATGAAAATGTGGAGTTTTGCCCTGTTGGTTCTCAGTCTTGCATTGGTTCAGATTTCCTCACTATGCTTACTTTCTTCTCTTTGGAAATGGTAATGTCTTTTCTGTGCCATCGTATGTTGGGAGTATGCAATTATTTATTTATCGAGACAGGTTTTTTTCCTGTGTAGCCCTGGCTGTCCTGGAACTCACTCTGTAGATTTTGCTATTTTGAGGTTTCAGAAGCCCAAGCCAGGCCAGTGGCTCTCTCTTCCTGGTGTCTATGGATCCAGATGTAGAACTCTCCACTCCTCCATCACCGTGTCTGCCTGTATGCCACCAGGCTCCCCACCAGAGATCCACCTGCCTCTGCCTTCTGAGTGTTGGGATTAAAGGTGTACACCATCACTACCTGCCAGATTTTTAATTTTTATTTTACTGGGGTTACAGTTAAGATTACCGTGAGTCTCAGAAGAGACTGGGAACTTTGGACTTCTAAACGGTGTCTAAATGGAACTCTGATAGACTATGGGGACTTTTGAAGATGGGCTGAGTGTAATTTTGCATTATGACTATAATCCTATGAAGGCTGGGGAGTAGAATGTGATGGTTTAATAAGAATGGCCTATGGGGGTGGAGAGGTGCCTTGGTCCTGCCCCAAGGAGATGATGGAACAGACTTAGTAGACTTCCTAGGGGAGGGCTTACCCTCCCCAAGGAGCAGATGGGAGGAGGGGGTGAGTGGGAAGAGCGGGAGAAGAGGAGGGAGGGGGAACTGGGAATGTAAAAAATAAATTTTAAAAATATATTAAAAAAACAAAAAAAGAATGGCCCCATGGGCTCACATATTTGAGTTCTTGTCATCAGGGAATGGCACTACTTGAGAAGGGTTAGGAGGTGTGGCCTTATTGGAGTAGGTGTGACCTTTTTGAAGGAATCATATCAGTAGGGGTGAGCTTTGCGATTTCAAAAGCTCAATCTAGGCTTAGTAGCTCCCTCTTCCTGCTGTCTGCAGGTCCATATGTGGAACTCCTACCTACTTCTTCAGCACTGGGTCTGCCTGCCTGCCACCATGCTCTGCACGGACCATGATGATAATGGACTAAACCTCTAAAAATGTAAACAAGCCCCAATTAAGTGCTCCCCACCCCACCCCCAAAGGGTTAGTCATGGTGCTTCTTCACAGTAATAGAGCGCTAAGACAGGCAGGCTGCTCATCTGCAAACTGGTGTTAACACTCAGCTCAAGCCGTGGCTCTGAGGAACGTGTGCTAGGACCCTTGTCTTTTCTATAGTTGCTGCTCAATAACTGTGAGCTGAAATGGGCTAGGGCACACCTCTAATCCCAGTACTCAGGAAGCAGACTGACAGGTCTCTGTGAGCGACTGGCTGTCCTGTCCCACATAGTGAGCCCAAGCCCAGCCGGAGCCGCACAGTGAGACCCTGTCTCCAAACAAATGAAAGTTGATTATAACCTAGGAGTCTAAGATCTCTGGAACAGAAGAGTGTCATAGCCTGGACATGGAGCTAGTGCTTCTAACCCTCTATACGCAGCAACATAGACCAGTCCAGAAGAGGGTAGAAGCAATCCAAATGGGGGAAAGCAAAAGCTTTGGAGTAAGATGCCAGAACAATAAGAAGATGGGGCCCAGCTTGATTAACCTGGATTAGAGAAACTGCTTTCACCTCTCACACAGCTATTTTTCCTTCCCTTCTTTTCCTCCCTCTCTCCTTCTCTCCCTCACTCCTTTCTTTTGTGGAGATATAGCGTTAAACCAGCCTTGTATCCAAGGACAGATCCTTTGCCTCTGTCTCCCAAGTGCTAGAATTATAGGTTTGTGCTGCCATGCTTCGCTTCCAACAGGTACTTTTCTTTCTTTCTTTCTTTCTTTTTTCTTTGCTTACTTTTCTTCTTCTTTCCTAACACCAGTCCACCCTGTGCCTCACAATGCTTTGATGAGGTATGTGTGGGGGGTGCTTAATCCTTCAGCAAATATTTGTTGAGCACTTACTAAGTGCCAAGGCCTGATTCACAGTACTGCACAGTCAGCAATGAAGGACACATAAATGTTCCTATCATCAGGTACAGAATATAGCCCTGAAGAATAATTTAACAGAAATGGATTTGCAGGAGCAAAGGGTAAGTGTAGTTTTCAATGTTTATTGATTTTGCTAAATTGACATAAAAAGGGTTTATAGTCGTTTCTCACCTAGATACTTGCTTCCCTAGGAGTGTCTTCTTTTAAAAAAAGTTTATGGGTGTTTTGCTTGCTTGTACATCACCTGTGTGCCTGGTTGCAGAGGCCAGAAGAGGTATCAGATCTCCTAGAACTAGAGTTATAGAATTATAGAGCTGCCATGTGTGATGGTGGGAATCGAACCTGCGTTCTGGAAGAGCATCAAGAGTTCTTAACTGCTGAGACATCTCTTTAGCTCCAATGATTTTTGGACAAAGTCTTACTAAATAGCTCAGGCTTCCCTCAAACTCCTGATCATTCTTCTCCAAGCTTCTTAATGATGAAAGTATTGGCTTTCCTTCCCACAGTGGTTCTCAACCTGTGGGTCTCAACCCTTTGGGATTCAAATAACTCTTTTACAGGGTTGCATATCAGATATACCGTATATCAGATGTTTACATTATGGTTCATAACAGTGGCAAAATTACAGTTATGAAGTAACAACAAAAATGATTTTATGGCTTGAGGGATCACCACAGCATGAGGAAATATTATTAAAGGGTCACAGCATTAGGAAGGTTAAGAACCACTGCCTTAGCACATCATGCTAGAAAGTTATTTTTTTAAGCTAAAGGCATAATTATGTCACAGGTAATTTTTTTTTTTTTTTTTTTTAAAAACATGGTCTCACTATGTAACCGTGGCTGATTTGGAACTCACTATGTAGACCAGGCTGTCTCAAACTCATAGAGATCCTCCTGCCTATAAAAAAGTTATTAATTGGTTTATATAGGAGGCACAAGGGCTACATGTATGCGTGTGGAAGTCAGAGGACAATTTTGTGGAGTCATTTTTCTTTGTCTGCCTTTATGTGGGTTTGGGGATGTCATCCTTGCCATGGCAAGTCTTTTAACTTGCTGAACCATCTCGAAGGGCTCCCACAGGCTATTCTTATTAACTACAGTCTCCTGGGTAGCTTGTGAGGACTGAATTAGCTGGTCCTAGTGGTCCACATCTGTTACTCCAGCATTTGGGAAGTTGAGGCAGGATGACTGGAGTACAAGGTTGCCCTCTAATATAGCACAGTGAGTTCAAGGACAGCCTGGGCTACTCTGTTTAAAAAAAAAAAAAAAAACAACAATAAAAACTGTGAATTGATGTCCTCCAGGGCCTGGATTTGAGTCACTTCAGAGATGTTTTCTTTACTTGGGAGAAGTGACAGAGCTTTGGGTAGATTCTTGGAAGATACTCCAAGTCTCTCTTCAGGAGCAAGGGGCACTATAACAGATATGCTATTTTTAAAGGATGAGTGTAGGAGGGAAAGGACCAGAAAATGACATCATCAAGGAGTACATGCTGGTCAAGCGTGGGTATAGCAAGTTCAGCCACCCAACTACTGGCTGAAAGGGGACTGGTGGTGGTGGGGACTTGGAAAAATGTTTGCCCAGGAGAGTGTTGCAACACTGTTACAGAGAGCTTTTGATCCAGGTTTTTTTTTTTTTTTTTTTTTTTTTTTTTTGCCAGGGACACAGCCATGCTGATTCCTGAACACTGGGCTACTGCATCACCTAAGTTCGTTAGAGGATGGTTCTGGCCTCCTTCCTTGAGATGGACAGTTGTTAGTTCAGGGAAGGCTTGGGAGACCTACTGGGACTAAGGTACAAGTAGGAAGACTTCCACTCCAGGGAAGTAGTGAATCGAAGTCTTGATTTCTAGGGCTTTCTGGTTTCACCTATTCTGCTCCACAAGTTCTCGAGCACCTGTTAAACTGGGCGCTCCAGTTTTGGGTTAGGAAAACATGTTCTATCTCACAAGTAACAGAAAAAAGGAGGAGACTGTTCATTATTACCAGTGTCTTAGTTTGAGATTGGGGGAGGGAGCAAGAGGTTGGGTAAGGATAGCCCCAGTTCTAGGTTAAAATCTCAGATAAATGATCAGCTCCGCCCAGATCCGCGCTCAGGTGAGCAGGTAGGAGGATTGGACGTGTTTTGGACTGGCGCCTCATTAGTTCACCCCTTCCTCCAACCTATCCTAGGTCGGGGTTGTCTGATTGTGTATCGTGGTAGTCTTCCATATGGTGGGTTCCAGGAGTGGAGAGGTGCCACGTATGAAAGGAAAGCAGGCAACTATTTCAAAATCGGGGCTGGTGTGGTGGCTTACAAGCGCCTCGTTAAGAACGTCAGTCGCTCCCATGGGAGGGAGGAAGGGGACACCAGGTCCTGCAAGAAGTGCTACAGCCATTTGAGCCAACAACCCCCTCCCTCAGCTACTCCACCCGGTGGCTCGGGCCCAGCCCCTGAAGCGATCAGGCCACAGCCCCCTGCCTCGTAGTTTCTCCTCCTAGAGCCGCCCGGCCCATCTCCCCATCTTAGGCCCCGCCTACGGCCCCGCCCCCGCCCCCGCCCCCGCCTCGCCGACTTCCAAGGACTACAAGTCCCATCAGCCACGAGCCATGCCTGAGGGCGGGGCCTCCACAGCAGCGAATAGGGAGGAGCTTAGAGCTCAGGCTAGGGAACGCGTGTGCCCAATCGCCGGGCGACTCGGCCTGTGAGCTGATGGGGGGCGGGGAGGAGCCCGCTTGGGCCGGGACAAAAGCCGGATCCCGGGCAGCTGCGGGCGGCTGGAGCGATCCGGAGAGTTGGGGTGACTTGGTGCTTGCAGACGTAGGGATCCGCTTTCGGGCTTTCTCGAAAAGGTGAGTGCCACAGCCGTGTGCGCGGGCGCGATCCCCCAGTCCCCGAAAAGCTTCCTGCTTCCCTCCCCCAACCCGGAACCACCTCCCGGTTCTCTGGCTGTGCTCTCCCGCGCGCTCCCTGCACCTGCTTGGAACTTTTGTGCGGATCTCAGCTTTATGGTAGTCTCAGTCCCGGCATCGAGTCGCGTGTCTACACCCTCCCAGCCCTTTCCTAGTTTCCAGGAGTTTGCACGTTGCTTGCCGCCGACCTCGCTTCTCTTCCCTCCCGATTCCTTTGCGCGTCCTGTCTCTCCTCAGCTCCACCCAGGACCAGCTTTCGAATCTCCTCCGGCTTTTGGGGGACACTTTTTGGGGCCTCATTCGGGTTCCCCACCGGATACTTGGGCGGGAAGTAGAGAAGGCGGTGGCTGCTCGCCCCACGCCGGCCGGACTCAAGCAGGCCCGTTCTGTGGTGAATTTATAAAGCTCTGTGTCGGAGGGAGTGGGCCCCGGCCATGCGGGCTGTGCTACCCCTGAGGCCTTGCCGCGATCACTTGGCTCCATCCGGAGCGGAGGCCCCCTGCTAAGGCGTTCCCCACGGGTCCAATCCCCAAACAACAGATGGTCGGAGTGCCCAGGAGTCTGGACCAGACAAGCTCCTGAGGTGTGTGTGTGTGTGTGTGTGTGTGTGTGTGTGTGTGTGTGTGTGCGTGCGCGTGTGCAAAGGATGCTACCCTCTCCCTCCTATCAGGCTTGGCAGAGGGCCGGTGCCCGGAGCCTGCTGCTTTCTTGAAGTTCTGTTATGTGGGGGTCCTCCTGGAAAGATTTTGGAAAGGTTTGTAAGGACAGCATTAGGGCACTTTAGTCTGCCAGCCCACCCTGTCAATCCTCCCTTTAACATTGCTCAAAGCTCTCAGCCTGTTCAGTTTCTGGGGTTTCTTTACTGTTGAGAGATAACTGCCCCGGAAGGATCATTTCCACCTCTTAGAAAGCTTCTTAAACACCCTGAGGGAGCAGTAAAGGGAGGCCGGGAAGACAGAATAGCCGCTATTCCTAATCTCCATTCAGAGACTGCCTGCTGCAGCAGGGAATACTCCAGAGAATTCTGCCCGGTCCCTCTGCTGTAGGGATTGCTTGTGGTCATCTCACCCCCTCTCCCCCAGCCCTTAAAGTGAGAGTGTTTTGTCAACCCTAAGAAACATCCTCAGTAGTTCCAGCCTACCGCCATGTCCCAGAGGAGCCTTCTTGAACAGGCTTCATTCATTCATCCTTCCCTCTGGGTTGCTTTTGCTCCTGGGGCCTCTAAGTATGTTCAAGCCTGGATCACTGCAGAAAATACCCGACTCAACTCAAAAGGTCTCTTCCTGGGGCGTGTGTGTGTGTGTGTGTGTGTGTGTGTGTGTGTGTATGTGTGTGTGTGTGTGAGAAAGAGAGAGAGAGAGAGAGAGAGAGAGAGAGAGAGAGATGTGTGTGTCCGTGTTCTGACATGGTTTCTCCTGAAGAGTGCAGATTTTTGATACCAGGAAACAGTTTCTGGGATGAAACCATCCATCATGAATTTGACAGTGTCATCAGTTGCTGGAAAGGGCAGCTTACGACTTTGTGGGGAGGTGTCCAGTTGAGTTTGGGATATACTTTTGTCGCACATTTCAGTAAGTGCATACTTCCCAAAGGGTTTTTAGATCCCGGAAAGCACAGGAAACCTGAAAGATCCATTGAATCAACAATTGTAATTTTGATTGCTCTCTACTGAGGCTTTCTTGCATGTGTGAGCTATACTGGTGAGGAGCCAGGCCCTTTCTCCAGTTAATCTATGAGTTCTTTGTCTCAACCTCCCCAGCTAAACCCCAGTGCTGTAGTGGCACATCTTACTTTGGTAAGCTGGCAGAGCTTTCCTTTTCATCTCCCTGTTATTTTGTCTCCTGACCCCACCCACCCCTGGTCTCATGGAGATGGACTCAAGAAAATTATGATTTCCTTCAGTTGCCTGAGGTTGTTATTTTCTGCCCCTTCTTTCCTTGGTTGGGTCTTGGGTCTCTTTTGGGAGGTACTAAATTCTGGGTGCTGCTGCCAGTCTTCTGTCAGTGTCTGAGAAGGCTTGGCGAAGGGGCTTCCTTTCTTCTGGAATGTGTTTTCCTGTTTGTTGAAGATGTACCTGTGAGTGACTGAAAGTGGTCAGTGCCACCCCCCTCCTCTTTCTGCTTAATGTGCCCTGGGCTGTGCTCTGTTTGAGAGGGGGGTAGGGGTGTGCCCATTAGATTTCAGGACCAGTTTTTCTGGTCTTGAGTCAAGAAGGTTGGGAAATGGTACTGGAGTGGGTGGGGGCTGAGGACTTGGGGGCAGCGGGGCTAGTTGGGGCGGGGCTAGTTGGGGCGTCTCCTTCAGAAGCCAACTGAGAAGGAGTTACAAGTTACTCCAGGAAAAGCACTGGGAAGGTCTCTGAGCCCCTTTCCATGTACCCACTTGAGGCCAGGTCCCAAGCTGAATATATCCATTGTGGTGAGTTAGAGACAGGGAAACAGCCAGGCCACTATTAGTGCCAGAAGCCTCTCCTGCATTGCCTGTTGGAGTTCAGTGTGGCTCTGTGACACTTGCCTTCCCTGGGCTAGGAAAGGAGACTAACCAGCCAGCTCCTTAATTCACCCTCCTTCTGTGAACTTGACTTTCCTCTCCCTAGCAAATTCAACAGCTTCCCTTCTGGTCCTTTGGGAGAGCTGGGCAGCCTGTCATCATTTAGTCAGGCACTTGGCATGCATGACCGGCTTTCCTTTCTCCATCTCTTCTCACTGTTTTCCATAAGCTGTTCTGGGGGAGAGTGGGTGTGTCTGGCAAGGTAGTAGACAGGAAAGATGAGTGCATTCTCATCATAGATTCTTCCAAATCAAAGGGGGCCAGTCTTGGGAGAAATGTCTTTCTATTAGGCCTGCAGGGGCTGTTTCTGGAGATCCGGGAGTGTTAGGACTCAAGTCCTGCTGGTGAGTCTGGCAAGTTTACCCCCTCCCTCTGAACTTTGATTCCTCATCTGAGAACTGGAATTCTGAGTCTGAGTGGACTTGATGTATGAGCTCACATGACAAGTGTTATTTCTTGCAGTGCTGGAGACCAAACCCAGGGTCTTATGCATGCCACTGAGCTATGCTCCCAGCCTCTAAGATGAGTTTCTCTGCACATGTCACTAAAGATGGCTTCTGCCTTCTCCCAAGTTCTGGCTCAGTTAAGGATGACTAGTACGGGGTGGTCCCCAGAGAGGCCTCTGTTTTGCTCAAAGTTAACTGCTAAGATGACTCAGTGGGGTCATATGATCTGCAGGTCATAGTTCCCTGCCCTGTGACTGTTGTGTATGTACTCTGAGGTGGGAGTCTAGTGTTCTAGGAGAAAAGAGCTTTGAGGTAATGGTCTCCTTCCTCCTAGTCCACTGAGGCCTGTAGTCTATGGTGGGGACATATGTGAGTGAGTCAGTCTGGGAGGAAGATAAAACCAGCTTGTGCAGTTCCAGCAATGATCTTCACAGGTCAGGGGACATAAGAGTAGGTCAGTGTGTGTGCCCACCTCAGAGAGCATTTGGATCAAACCTTGGTGTTCCTGGCTTCCCCTTTGATCTGCCTTTTGCTCAGGGCTGAATGTGGTTGTGGCCAGCTAGTTTGCCCAAAGGGAATAGAGACAAAGTTAAGGTCAGGCTAAGAGTTCCAGAGGAATTGCACATTTTTTTATGTTTCCCTCCCTTCCTCTCTCCCTCCCTTCCTCCTTTCCTCTTCTCTTCCTCCCTCCCTCCCTTTCTCTATTTGAGACTAGATTTCATATGGGTCAGGCTGGCCTTGACCTTCTGATCCTTCTCCCACTACCCCGGGGTGATGGGATTATGGGAATATACTACAATGTCTGGTGCTATGTTCCTAATTTTCTGTTGTTTCTTTAGCTTTAGGTCTAGATCTATGTCTCTGCTGATGAAGCTGCTCTGACAACATCTCCCATCCCCTCCTGCCAAAGCAGCCTTTTTCCTTTCTTTTGAGAAAATCCAAAATCTAGTTTTATTGTTTGGGGTGGGGGAGGGCGGGCAGCTAGGAATAGATCCAACCTTCTGGGGAAGTTACTGCATTGACTTTGCTAGCTGATAGTTTCCTCTTACCCTCACAGGTAAACCGGGTCTGTCTGCAGCCATGTCAGCCAAGGCAATTTCCGAGCAGACTGGCAAAGAACTCCTGTACAAGTACATCTGTACCACCTCTGCCATCCAGAACCGGTTCAAGTATGCCCGGGTTACTCCTGACACCGACTGGGCGCATCTGCTGCAAGACCACCCCTGGCTGCTCAGCCAGGTGAGCTTTGCCTGCTTCCTAAACTCTTCTTTCCAACCCAGGCTCTGAGGAGGAGAAAGCATCTGATTTGTTGGAGGTGTCCCAAGGAGTTACATGATTGCACATTTGCCTGTGAGAGAATGCAGCTGGCTGAGCAGGGTCTTGAGTTTGCTCTGGGCCCTTCATATGGACTTGGAACCAGACAGACTGGTATCCAAATCACACTTGTCTGTTTATGAACCATGTGGCCTGGGGCAAACCATTTCATTTCTCTTTGAGTTAGGTTCCCCAACTGTCAAATAGGGATAATACTTTATGAGCTATAAGGATCAGCAAGAATATCCAGGAAGCATTTAGTGTGCTGTCTAGCAGTTGGTAGATGGTCAGCTTTTTAAAAAAAAAAAAAAAGGTGTATACCTTCCTTTCCCAAAGTGGAGCACAAAGTGGGTTGAGGGACTGACTGCTTGGCCTGGTGTTGTTAGGGTTTAAGTGCAGGTAGGGATAGGAATGATCAGTTTGTTTCCAAAAGTCCTTTGTCATCCTAAGGATCTGCTCTAAGTCTTTTAGAACACCAGAATTGGCCCATTTTCTAAAGATGCTCACTCACTGAGCATCTTACTCTGTGCCAGGCTCGTCCTAGTTGTCTCTTGGTGGTCAAAAGATTTGACTGGGATAGGTGAGAAAAACTCCAGGATGGGGAAGTGGTCCTGATGGATAAATGAGTTAGTTGGAAACAGGGTGATGAAAAGCCATACAACTTCACCTCCTATACTACCTCTTCCTTTCTCACTGTAAGTTCCAACCCTTTTCATTCCAGAGCTTGGTAGTCAAGCCAGACCAGCTGATCAAACGTCGAGGAAAGCTTGGCCTAGTCGGGGTCAACCTCACTCTGGATGGAGTCAAATCCTGGCTAAAACCTCGACTGGGACATGAGGCCACTGTGAGTCTTGGTGTAGGGGATCAGGGTGGTAACAGCATGGTAACCTCCAGATAATCAACCTAAGGCTCACGACCAGTCACATAGCATTGGAGAAGGATGGAGTGTGGGTCTGCCCTCGCTGCAGCCCAGTCTTGGTGGCCATTCCCAGCTCCCTCATCAGGAACTTAATCCATTGATAGTGCTTCAGCTAAGATGCACTGTAGTTGTAACCCCAGAACAATTAGGGAGCCAGAAACTGACCACCAGCCTAGAGATAGGACTCAAGCTCATTCTGGGTACTGTTTGCTCTCCAAATAACTGCTTGGTTTCCAAATAAAGTTGTGGGAGTTTAGGGTGACATGCTTACAAAGAAGGTGGAATAGAACAAGATAAAAGGGGGAGCTTCAGAATTATTAGGCAAGAGAAATATGCTGGATGGAGAGCCATGTACAAAGACAGTTATTAATGCTGAAGAGGAAGCTCAGTTCTCCCAGCTTGGTGATTATTGTCAGCTATGAGGATGAGAGCTAGAATGAAATGTGGCTTAGGAAGCTAAGCAATGCTCGGTGATAAAACTGTGTTTCTTCTCCTCCTCATTCCACAAGGGAGGTAGAGAAGAGGGGAGGGCGTAGGTTGAAGCTTGGCCTAGCCTCGAGAGGATGTATGTCTGTGTCTGCGTGGCACAGAGTTCTGCAGAAACTGGTGCCCCTCTGGCATAGGCACAGGTCAGGGATGAGGTGTTCTTTTCATTAGCTACCCTGGGGAGATGGCATCAGAGACATCTTTCTGCATGTTGGGCTTCCTCAAAGCAGCTGTGTCTGTCTCCTAGGCTCTGGTCCTTGAAGGTCAAGACGAATCTTTGAAGCTGCTCATGGGTCCAGGGGTAGGGGGATCTGACCTCTGAGTTCCCAGGCCCCTGTGGAGAGTGTGGTGGGGCTGGGTACTGAGCAGTGTCCCCAGGGAGCACATCATGCTCCCTTCCTAGTGTGCTGACAGGAGGGAGGGAGATGTCATGGACATCTGAGCTGGCAGCAGTGTCGGACCTGGCTGGAGCGGTTCATTACCTCTGATGGATCACTGTCTGGTTCCTGACTCAGCAATGACGCACAGGCGGGCAGGCGGGGGGTTCAGAAGATGAGGGCTGTCTCGCCTCTGCTGCCGCCAGGGACCCACTCAAGCTGATTAGCTCTGCAGTCCCTTTGTCTTCAGCCAGGAAACACAGGAGGGAAAGTTTTCCCTAATCAGCCTCTGGCTCTCCTCTCCCCTGCCCCTCAAGCCTGGACTCCTGTCCTTAGGCTGGGTCACTGTGTCTACCTCAGGGCAAAGTAGTGTGCCTGCACCATTATACCCAAGTTCCCATCTCCCTGCTTGACTGCCGGGGCCAGTGAGATTGATCAGTGGGTAAGGCACTTGCCACCAGGCTGGATGACCTGTGTTTGATTCTTGGGATCCACATGGTAGAGGGAGATCTGAGTTATTCTCTGATCTCCACGTGGTCATCACTGTATACACATATTCCTGCCACCCTTCCCAAACGTGAGTAAAAGTAAAAATGTAAAGAGGGGATCTCCCGAGAACTTAAGGCTATCTGCCTGTGACCCCATTGCCCTGACTTCTGGAGAAATCTCTTTGCTGCGTGTGGTCTTAGTGCTTGGGCGGTGCCTTTGTGAAGAAGACACCATGCATTTAAGCTGCATCTCCCTCACTTTCTCCGTAGGTCGGCAAAGCCAAAGGCTTCCTCAAGAACTTTCTCATTGAACCTTTCGTCCCTCACAGTCAGGTATGTGAGGCATGACCAAGCTGGGTCTTCTTCCTCCTTCAGCTTTGCCCTCCTAAAATGAAGACAGGAGAGACTGAGGTGCCTGGGGGAATAGCCAAAGGAGACCAGGATCTCCAAAGCTTCTGCACAGGCCTGGAGGAAATTATGAGTAAGGAATCTGGGGATGAAAGAAAGGCTTAGTTTGCAGCAAAACGGAGTGAGAGCAGATAGCAGGGGACTTCCTAATGTTGGGATGAGAAGGACCTGAAGACAGTTGGGGCTTCGTCTTTTCTTGTCCCTTGGCAGAAAGTGGTAAACATTTCTTTCCCCTTGGGGAGCACTTTGTATTGGGGTCTAGAAATGAGACCACAGGGGTTGGGTTCCACTCCTGGGGTGAGGCCTTCTGACCCCTTCCCAGATTAGTACCCTCACCACTTCACTCCATCTTTACTTGCAAGGCGGAAGAGTTCTATGTGTGTATCTATGCTACTCGGGAAGGAGACTACGTCCTCTTCCACCATGAAGGGGGTGTGGATGTGGGCGATGTGGATGCCAAAGCCCAGAAGCTGCTTGTGGGTGTGGATGAGAAGCTGAACACCGAGGACATTAAGAGGCACCTGTTGGTCCACGCTCCTGAAGACAAGAAAGAGTTGAGTTCTGAGAGGGATGGTATGGGCACGACTAGGGACAAGTCCAGTACAACACAGGAGACCAGTGCACTGGGCTCTGGGTACAGGAGAGAGGAAGTAGAGTTGCTGTCCCTGCTTGGGAGCAGGTGATGGGTACAAGTTTGTCTTGAGGGAGGGAACCACGTGTTCCGGAGGGTGCTGGCTTGGAATCCGTCTGCAGTATGCCAGCCTCATCCCTCACCTCCTTGCCCCTGTCTGTCTGGTGCCTTCTCTAGCTCTGAGCGTGACAGCTTCTTTCCGCCTCAGAGTCTGAGGAGTGACATCCAAGGGAGCAGTGCTGGCAGAGGACAGTCGAGGCCAAAGGGTCAGGAGTGGAGAAGTAGGGCTGGGCTGTCAGTGACAGTGAAATTGCTGTAGCGAAGGGGGTGGGAATGGAGTCCTGACTGATGGGTTAACCGGCCCTCTTTCCCTTTCCCTTCTAGAATCCTGGCCAGCTTCATCTCTGGCCTGTTCAATTTCTACGAGGATCTGTACTTTACCTACCTTGAGATCAACCCCCTTGGTAACAAGCTTTGTTTGCTGGGGATGGAACAGGGATGGGCTCCCATATCTACAGTAACCCTGGCTTTGGTGTTCAGAGAGCCTGGGCATTCGTGCCAGAAGGCAATATAAAACTTCTATGGGTATTCAAGGCGTCCCCATAAAGAAGTGGTCTTCAGTGCCACCTCCTGTTTCTGAGTGCCCAGGCTGTAATTTATTCAACTTAACCAACTTCAACTTCTTTCTTTGGCCTTAATTTGTCCTGCTCTGAGGGAGTCCTGGCTTGAGTCTGTCTGTTGGGTTGTTGCTCCTATCTGCAGGTTAGGCTTCCCAGGCTCTGGTCTGATCCTCCCTGTATCCTTGGAGGCTTCACTAGCCCTCCCTCTCAGGGAGTTGGTCAATCATTTACTACCCCTAGCACCAAGAAGAGCTGGCTACAGGCTCTCAAGCTGTGAAGGAGACAGATGGCCTGGCAGATTCTGGCTAGGCCTCTCAGGGCAGAGTCCAAGAAGAGGGGAGTTACCAAATTCCAGCTGAGGATGCAGCCCCTGTATTGGCCAGATGGCTGTGTGCTAACTTAATTAGCTAAATGGCCAGGGAAGAAATAAGGATGCTTAGTGAGGCATTGCAGATGAATATGCTGGCTTTGAGCCCAGAGCACTCTGGGGGACTTTGCACACTGAGACTTCCCTAGCTAGAACACAGAAACCCCAGATGTACACACCTAGGGCTCTGACAGAAGTGGTGCACACGTGTGTGGGTGTGGTAGGGGTGTTGCACACGTGTGTGGGTGTGTGTAGCGGTGGTGGTAGCTGCGGTTTTGTTGTTGTTTTGGGTGGTGGTTTAGTTCTTTTGAGGTAGGGTCTAGTCTAGTTCACACTAGCTTCAGACTCACTATTTAGCTGAGGATGACCATGAACATCTGGTCTTCCTGTTTTTCCTGTGCTCCCATTATCTTCTTCAACATTTTTTATTTATTTAAATTAACTTTAAGCATTAAAACATCTTGACTTGTGTATATGTCTTTGTGCCTGTGGTGACCAGGAAGAGTGTGTCTGATGGTTGCAGTTACAAGCACTTGTGAGCTCCCTACATGGGTTCTGGGTCTTGAACACAGGTCCTCTAGAAGAACACCAAGCTCTCTTAACTGCTGAGCCACTGATCCTTCTCACCAGCCCTTTTATTTTATTTTATTTTATTTTATTTTATTTTATTTTATTTGCATTGCTTGTGTGAGGGTGTCAGGAACTGTAGTTACAGACAGCTGTGTGCTGGGAACTGAACTCAGATCCTCTGGAAGAACAGTCAGTACTCCTAACCACTGAGCCATCCCTCCAGCCCCATCCTTTACTTTTCAATATATTATTTGGTGTAAGGGATTGAACCAACTCCCGCAAGCAGGTTTTGTTTTGCCTACTGGTAGGATATGGGTAGGCCAATGCTTGACTATTTAAAGCAGGGAGTATGGCATTTTATGAAGGTATCAAAACTTGCTATGGCAGCTAGCAGATTTCCTTTGACCTGTTACCTGAAGGCCAGCGAGTGGGGAATGTTCTGAGACGCTCCATAAGGGCCATTCTGACTTACAGTGATTAGGGATGTGTGAGAGTGCATGGGCCACAGCTGGAGGAGTCTGGAGGGATGGTTTGGAGGCTGATGGTTGCCTCACTGAAAAGTTGGTGTCTGACTGCTTTGACTTTTCTTTAGTGGTGACCAAAGATGGTGTCTACATCCTTGACTTGGCGGCCAAGGTGGATGCCACGGCTGACTACATCTGCAAAGTGAAGTGGGGTGATATAGAGTTCCCTCCCCCATTTGGGCGTGAAGCATATCCGGAGGTGAGGCAGGTTTGGAGAGGAGATGGAGGCTGATGGGGCCTAGGAGACAGCGTGACTAATCCTAGACAATCATTTTGTCCCCATCTTGGCTCTGTATTTGGCAAGGAAAAGAAAAATGGAGAACCATTTAATTTTCTTAAAATCCCAGTGAGGTTGGGGGGTCGGGATGGGAATCAGCCAAGCCTCTGAATCTTGGCCAGAAATCCTATTAGGCATCACTCTAAATCAGCCTCTCTGGGCTCTTCACTTGATTTGTTGCTTCTTGATAATTCCAAGTGGCTCTTCCCAGCCCTGACGGGAAGGTTCTTCTCTTGGCCACTGGCTGAGAATTTTAATTGCTGCTCCCCACCCCATCCTTTGAGAAGTCCTCCCAGCAGGAGCAGGCCTTCTGTGAAGTCATCTAGCCAGGCTGTAGGAAGGAAGAGGGCTGGGGAGTGGACGAGGATGTGGGGTGAGCTAAGGGTAGGAGCTGGTGGGGAGAGTGTGATGGAAGCAGCAGGACATAGTGAGGTCTGGACTTGGGCAGAGGACCAAGGACTTGAAGTCGGGATGAGCTGAGGTTGTTTCCAGGATGTAGGCAGCTTTGGTACTTTGAAGGTACTATCACATTCTGTCCCAGACCTGGGACCTTACAGTTCCCCATTCCCCGTCTCACTAATGTGCCTTCAGATAGAGAGGTGTGGTCTTGGGGGCTTGGGACCTCGTGAAAGGGGTGCCCACAAGGCCCCCTGTGGTTATCTGTTCCCCAGGAAGCCTACATTGCCGACCTGGACGCCAAAAGTGGGGCAAGCTTGAAGCTGACTTTGCTGAACCCCAAGGGGCGGATCTGGACCATGGTTGCTGGGGGCGGCGCCTCCGTCGTGTACAGGTGACAAGAAGGAGGGCTGCAGATGGCTGCCAACCAGGTCCACCCACACAGTCCTGGAGTCCCCAGTTTCTCACCTGTCTGTGGTCAGTGAACTGACTGAGCAGATGAAAGCAGTGGCATCCTTGAGGATTTCAAGTGGCTCTGGGACCACCTGCCCTGTACACAGTGTCTTCTGCAACTTTATTTAATTCAAAATAATTGCAGTCTATGGTTTTAGTTCTTGTAATTGATGTTGTGTGCCTCATAGAAAAGTAACCAAAGGAAAAAAAGAAAAGCACACTAGAAAGTAAAAGCTGCTCACCTACCCTCCCAGGGTCACCCCTGAGAACAGTTTGCTCTCCTTGGGCATTTTAATGCCTAAACGCTTGCACTTTCTCACTTTATAGAAGTGCTGGGACCATGTTTTATTCCCTTTGAACAGCTGGTAGTTGTTCTTTCTCGGAATTCCGGTAGATGTGTGATCTGCCATAGGCCTCCTGTTGCTCCAGCTTCTGCAGTTTGCTCCCTGAGGATTCCTGCTGCATACTAGTTCTTGTGTCTCTGGGCCGTGTGAGGCAGCTGCTCATTGTTCATTTTACCCACGCTGTCTGCCCAGAACCTTGGTGCCCTGAGGCTGGCAAAGTGCTCTGCCCGGGAGAGGCTCAAGGCACATCGACCTTGAAGTGAGGCGCGTGTGTGGGTTGAAGGTTATAGGTCTGTGAAGCCTGTTCTGCAGGCTGACTTCCATGCTTGTGGGAATGATGGACAGCTCTGTACAGGTTTTACTCCTCTGCCCTGAAAAAGCGCTGAGTTCTGTGTCTCTCTGGCAGTGATACCATCTGTGATCTTGGAGGTGTCAATGAGCTGGCGAATTACGGGGAGTACTCGGGTGCGCCCAGTGAACAGCAGACCTATGACTATGCCAAGACCATCCTCTCACTTATGACTCGAGAGAAGCACCCAGATGGTGAGGCACCGGCATGAGTGCATGGGGGTGTACACACACTTTCTGGGGTGGCTCAGTGTGTGGAACAGATTTGTGCTAGGAGTCACTGAGGCCATCGTCCTTTGCAACTTGAGACTAGGCATTTCATTTTAGGGTCTATTTTTTTTGCAGTGCTCCTGGACACTGGCAACATCATTCAGAGGTGCTCATGTTTGGCAAGGAGAGCATGTGACATTTACCTTATGTATGAATAGGGAGGCAGAAGAAGAAAGGAGGTGGCATGCTTTTGCTGTGGTGAATATAAACTTGTAGCTTAGTGATATCTTCCAGCTTACCAGGCTTTGTGCCCCCCAGTGTCCCTATCCCACCTTCCCAATTTTAGGGCTGTATATACCAGTTCCCTTTAAGAGAGAGAAGAAAGGCGGTAGTGGCACATGCCTCCTTTAAGCCCAGCACTTGAGACAGAGTCAGGCAGATCTCCGAGTTCAAGGCAAGTCTTGTCTACAGAGCAAGTTCCAGGACAGATAGGGCTGTTACAGAAAAACCCTGTCTCAGAAAACGAGAGAGAGAGAGAGAGAGAGAGAGAGAGAGAGAGAGAGAGAGAGATTTTCCCAGAGATTCCCACCAGAGGTATCAAGACACCAAGCTGGACTTCTGCATAGCAGCAGAAGTAAGATAGAGACTACAGGTTTGAGCAACCACCACTGTGGTAATGTGGATAGTGGAGAGCTGAGCTGATAAAGCTGAGTGGCTATCTGAGGAGATCGTCCTACTCGCTCCCTGTACCGCTTCCAGTTAGAGCATCTTTGCTCGAGGAGCCAGAAAGTCCTCAGCTAATTAATTGCCAGGGTCAAGCTCAAGTCTTTCATTTCTGACTTTGTGTTACTTTGTTTTTACTCCCAATCTAGGCAAGATCCTCATCATTGGAGGCAGCATCGCAAACTTCACCAATGTGGCTGCCACCTTCAAGGTAACTTACTGTGAGCAGTGGTAGCTGCAATTCCTGGGGAAAACGGGCTCGGGGCAAGTTACTGTGCCTTGGTCTGGTCAAGGGCTTGTGACGAGGGTCTGTCTGTCTCTTTTTTTTTGGTGTTGGAGATTGACCCCTGTCCTAGGGCCCTTGTGGAGGAAGCAGAAGACAGATGTGGATCTAAAGCTATGTTGTCTCTGCAGTGTCACTTGCTGGAAAATAACTCTTCCCATCTGCAGCAGAGGGGGAAGTTGAAGGCCTGTCTCTTCTCAGAACCAGTTCTCAGATGCTTGGTGTGATTGTCCTCATTCTCAGAGCTGATGCACTGGGTTCTCTGCAGTTGGGGATCTCAGTCAGTCACCAGTCCCTGCTCTAAAACCTTGGAATAAGGACAGCTTCTAATGACTTCAGCCAGCCAGAATCCTCTGAGTCTGTATGTGTCCCTATGCATGGCCACGAGTCTGGACCTTGGGACCATGCTTTTAAAGAAACATGACTCCAGTTCACAAAGACGACAGAGCTAACATTTCTCAGCAGTCACCCCTTTCAGGCTAGCCTTTCACAGGGCTGTTCATTATTTCATGTCATGGTGCTCAGTGCAGCTTGTCAGAAACATGCCATGTGGTCACCCATCTATGTCTTGAGAATAATAGTGTCCATCTTGAAAGTCTGAGCTCTCAAGAAGCGAAGGACTGCCTACAACAGGGTCTCTCTAATTCGATGAAGTGGTTTTACATCAGCAGCTTTAACTTGGGAGTGTCCTGCAGTGCAGCTAGCATCCTTGTTGAGGGGATGGTAGGCATCAAGCAGGAATTGTGTAACATCCTGTGACTTGAAGTCAGCATTCTGTTTGGAGAAGTGCAGCAGTGCAGCTTCTCATTTTCCAGACTGTCATCGTAGGCGCTCTTAGGTGGCTTTTGGTGTTAAGGAAGATAAGATGTATCATAACTGAGAAGCCTTGCATAGGTCCCCGACACCCCCCACCCCCACCCCAGTTGAAATAAGAGGTAAGAGTGACTGCAGCCAGAACAAGAGGGATCTGGAAGCAGTGTTTATTGGTGTTCGTGTGTGCCAGAATGTTGAGGGGTATGTTTCTTGGCTACTCCGTGGTCATTCTTCAACACAAGTGGCCACACGTTGGGCCTGGAGTTTCTCAGTTCACATAGCATGTGTGTAACCCCCTGTAGTCCTTGACCACTAGGACTTGCTGTGCTGTGTGAGAAGTGGCCCTTTTTCATGTACATCTGTACACTTGTTTATTGTGGTTATAAATAGATTGTGGCTGCCTTGTTCTAATCATATGTCTCTGTTGTCCTTTGGCTTTCTTTAGGGCATTGTGAGAGCAATTCGAGATTACCAGGGTCCTCTGAAGGAGCATGAGGTTACAATCTTTGTCCGAAGGGGTGGCCCCAACTATCAAGAGGGATTACGGGTGATGGGAGAAGTTGGTAAGATGGTAACCTTTTTTTTTTCAAGACAGGGTTTCTCCGTGTAGCCCAGGCTGTCCTGGAACTTGCTCTGTTGACCAGGCTGGCCTCAGATTCAGAGATCTACCTGTCTCTGTCTCCTGAGTACTGGGTTAAGGCGTGCACCACCACTCCCATCCTCCTTGTTGTTTTAAGATTATTTTGTGTATGAGTGTTTTGCCTGTATGTGTATATATATACTGTATGCAGTGCCTGGTGCCTACAGATAACAAAAGAGGGCGTATGATCCTCTGCAAGTGCTATTAAAGATAGTTGTGAACCACTATGTGGGTGCTGGGAATTGAGTCTGGGTCCTTTGCAAGAGCAACAAGTGCTCCTAACTGCTGGGCTGTCCCTCCAGCATCCACCATCCTCTCCCTTCTGTCTGGAAGGCCTGTAGCATGTCTCCTTAACTGTCCTAGAAAAGGCTTTCTGGAGTCCTCCATGCTCTGCCACGCCCTGGTGGAGGCCTGTAAATTGAGAATGACTAGGCTCTACGTTTAACAAATTCAGAATGCCTGCTCCAAGCCTAGTAGTGCACTGGGTACTAGAGCTTTAACTTGACTCTAATGTCCGGACATGCGGATGCCATGAAGTAATTAAAGGAGACAGGTGACTGGAAAGGGTAACATTTAATAAAGACTTAGAGCAGGGGAGTGCAGCTTAGGGATAACTTCTGCAGAGAATGGGACATAGTCCAAGGCTTCACAGTGTGTGTGTGTGTGTGTGTGTGTGTGTGTGTGTGTGTGTGTGTTGGGGGGACCCACAGACTGGGTAGACTGGGGTCACCAGGGAGAAGGTGACATGGCTGTGACTGAGTTGGGAGCCATCTGCATTTGAGCAGAGGGGCAGCGTGTGTGACTTAGGTGTTTTTGAGAGAAGGTAGAAGAGTGGCCAGAGTAGAAGCCAATCACTTAGGAGATTGTGGAAGCATTTCAGAAAAGCAGTTCTCTTCATGGGAAGTTCCAGAAAGTGAAAAATGGAAGACATTTTTTTTTCTTGTCAGTGAGCTTGATGTCTGATTGGAAAAGGTATGACCTTTCCATCTTCCATTTTCCAAAATTCAGTCTCCATGACAAGCTCCCCACCCTCACCAGTCACCTAAAGTGATACCAAGTGCTACTTCCCATCTGTTCATCTAAAGTGAAGAAATTGCCCGATGTGGTTTTATGCCTTTAATCCCAGCACTCACGGGGCAGAGGTAGGTGGGTTTCTGAGTTGAGGCCAGCCTGGTCTACATAGCAAGCTCCAGGCTAGCAGAGCCACACAGTGAGACAAAGAACAAAACAGTGCAGGAGACACGGGAGGCAGGGTCGTGTGGATGGTGCGTGCCTTTAATGCGAGGGAGGTTAGCAGCTGGCACCTATGTTGAGCTCAGGGATGGAGGAACAGCAGGTGAAGGTGCTAGCTCTGTGGAGGAGAAGCAAGACTAGTGCCTCAGGGGAGCCAGCTAAGGGTATTTAGAAACAGAGGAGCCAGACCAGAGAGGCAGGCATGGTGAAGAATGGAGGAGTGTGGAAAGCTGGGATCCAGGTGTTCAGAGGTGCGTGCTAATACCATTCTGGCACCTGCCTGCCAGTGGCTGATGCTGCTTCCTCTCCTTGTCAACAGGTGATCTTGCGAAAGACTGGGTTGGTGGTGAAATTTTGGGCAGCTGATCTGTCTTGGATA
Organism: Phodopus roborovskii; assembly: GCF_943737965.1. Taxonomy (NCBI): domain Eukaryota; kingdom Metazoa; phylum Chordata; class Mammalia; order Rodentia; family Cricetidae; genus Phodopus; species Phodopus roborovskii. The sequence continues at coordinate 15,749,722 of NW_026125052.1, read as the reverse complement.
AAAAAAAAATCAGTCTTGCCCTCACAGTGTCAGGCTTTGAGCAAGCTTGTCAAGGGGCCCTGCAGAGTCCTGTGGACTAGGTATTTACTGCAGGTCTGGAGTCACGGGCTGTTTTCCTTCTCTCACAGGGAAGACCACTGGAATCCCCATCCATGTCTTTGGCACAGAAACTCACATGACGGCTATTGTGGGCATGGCCCTGGGCCATCGGCCCATTCCCAACCAGCCACCCACAGCAGCTCATACTGCCAACTTCCTCCTTAATGCCAGTGGGAGCACATCGGTAGGTGACAGATAGCTATGTTAGTGGGAGCACATCGGTAGGTGATGGCTATGTTAGTGGGAGCACATCGGTAGGTGATGGCTATGCCAGTGGGAGCACATCGGTAGGTGATGAATAGCTTTCCTCCCACTTTAAAGGAAGGCACCACCTCACCTCCATCCCCCACTGTCCTACACAGGACACACTTCCACTTCTGGCATTTAGGGGGAGAGGAGGATACTGGGAGTGTTGGTATATGGTTATGCTCCAGTCAAAGTAAAGTAATGGAAAGACTAAAGGTTTTAAAATCCAACCCTAGTTCAAACCCTGACTGACCTTGAAGAGAGTGGGACTTGAACAGGCAGGTGTCTTAGCCACTAGGGCCTCTGTTGGCTCATGTGCAGCATGGATGGAACAAAGTCAGTTCTGTTTTGGCATTGTTAGACCAGTACTTTCCGAGTGCAGTTTAGGAAGAACACCATTGAGCTAGGTTTAATACACAGCTATAGTGGGGCAGGAGGATTGCTGTGGGTTCCATGCTAGGGTGGGATGTACATTGTGAGACTCTGTCTTATGACAAACAATGCTGTGTATAATTCTTGTTACTTCACTTCTTTGGGGCATTCAGGACCAGTGGCTCTTGTCCTCAGCCACTACCTATGACTCCTAACCCTGTTCTCTCCTTACATGACTCAAGACTCCAGCACCCAGCCGGACAGCGTCTTTTTCTGAGACTAGAGCTGATGAAGTGGCACCTGCAAAGAAAGCCAAACCAGCCATGCCCCAAGGTAACTCCCAGATGTTTAGCACAGTGCACGAAACGGCCTCTGGTGTCCTTCCTATCTCTCCCTGTGTGGGACCTGTCTGCAAAAGGCAGCAGGGAAGCAGTTTGAGCTTGGCTGTGGGTCTGGGCCTCAGCATGAGATGGGAGTGGATCTCATGAGGATGAAGTGTCTTGCGTCTTCCCTGTGAGTTCTGGAGCTGAGGGTCCACATTGCCTGAATCATTTCCCTCCCTTCCATCTTCTACCCCTCTTCCTGGGGCTGTGGATTGAACTGGGAGGGTGTGGAGGAGACAGGAGGATTTCAGCAGAACCAGGAAGAGGAATGTTCTCTCAGACTCCTAAATGAAAGACAGGAGCTGGGGAGTAGCGACAGCAAAGCTAGCTCCTCAACAGTCTGTCTTCCCCCACCAGCTAGGGCCTAATATACTTCTCTCTGTGCGCCCTTGCCTATTAGCCCTTGCACGCATCAGCTAGTTCATCTCCTTCCCAATGACAGCGGACCCGCCAGCCCTCACACTAGCAGTGGATGAGTGACACCGGCGTTCCCTGGCTGACGAGCCTTGCAGCCTCTTTGTCATATGGTCAAGCTGGACTAAGACAACTTAGAACTAATGACTGAGGCTCAAGATCAGAAGCCACTGCCTTATACTGTCCAAAGTGTCAGCTCTGTCCACAGTGGGGAATAGTGGGTCCAGCACGCTTCTGGTTTAATCATCATTCTAGGCTGCATGGGAATAGAGGGAGTGGCATTAAGAGATGGCAGTACGTCACCCGGAGGGCCGGGGGCAGGCCTCATTGTTCAGTGCACTTGCCTAGCCTTCCTCTTTTTGCCCGCCCTCTCTCTGTTCCCCGGTTCTTTGTCTTGCTTCTGTTCTGCCCACTGGTGCTTTTGCCTCTTTTGTTGGTGTCACTCCTGCTGTCCGCTGTGAAATAGACAGTGACAGCACCGGAAGGCTTGTCTGTCCCCTGTTTCTACTCTCTCCCACCAAGTCTCCCCGCCAGCAGTTCACTCAGTTTCCTTGGTCATTTTCTTTAACAGATTCAGTCCCAAGTCCAAGATCCCTGCAAGGTAGGATGCCCCCACCCACCCTGCCCCAACTCTGCGTGTGGCTTTGTTAGTGGGTTCCAGTTCCTCTGTGTGCATCGTTTCTTCCTTCCCTGGTGGGTTGCAGTGTTGTGTGTAGTATATTTTCTATCCCCACCTCGCTGTGGCCTGCCCCCGCCCCCAGGTCTCAGTCTGTTCTTTATCCCTTCCCTATCCTACTTAGTACTTGCCCTAGCACAGCACTCGCCTCGCTGTGTGGTTGTCTCTGGCTCCTTGCCCTGGAGGGAGGTGAAGATGTAAGAAGGAGCAAGAGGCAGCCCACAGTTCGGGAGACTCGGGGGTGCCAGGAGGGAGGCTCCTGGGAAAGGGCTCCATCCAGCCGGAGGAGGAGTGACAGGGCACCTCTGACTGCTGGCTGTCGTAGGGAACCACAGCGCGACCCTCATTCTCATCTGCATCTCATTTTTGCCTTGCTTTCCTGCCTCAGCTTCAGTACTGACAACTGCATCCCAGGGCTCCCACTTCCAGACCAGTGTAGATTCCTCCCAGGTTTCTGCAGAAGTGCGAAGATGTAAAGAGAGAAAGCAGGGAGGTCAGGTGGTGTCCGTCTCTGAAGTAGGTCATATTAAGGACCGGAAAGTATCTGGGCTTTGGTGTCTGAGGCCACCGTTTCCAGGGCACATTTTCATTGCATACACTTACTCATGCACACACACCTGCCCATTGACAAGAGCAAGTAGATTACTCAGTTACCAGCATCAGGACTTCCTTATGACTTTTTTTCAATACTTGGAAATCAAACTCAGAGCCTCCTTGCCTGCAGAGCTCTACTAAGTCTCTCCATGTAACTGACATTCACGGCTGGACGTGCAAGAGAGTTCATTGATGACTTTGATCCCTAGGGTGGGTAGGAATATCTAAACAATGACAATGGTTGCAGCCCTCTACCCATCAGGTTCATCCGTCTGTCTTTCTGTCTGTCCATTCATCCTTTTTTTTTTTTTTTTTTTTTTTTGGAGGCAAGGTTTCTCTGTAGCTTTGGAGGCTGGCCGCAAACGAGATCTGCCTCCCCCTCTCTGCCTCTCCAGTGCTGTATTAAAGGCCTGCGCCGCCACCACCTAGCTTAGCATTTTTTTTTTTTTTAAGATTTTAATTTTAACTCATGCAAATGTTTGGTTGTGGAGTTGTTCATGTGAGTGCAGTTGGCCCCAGAGACTTGAAGAGGGTGTTAGATCCCTTGGAACTGGAGTTGTGGACAGTTTAACTGTTGTAAGCCACCTGATATGGGCGCTGGGAACCGAAGTCAGGTCCCCTGCAAGAACAGTATCAGCCGTCTCTTAACTATTGAGCCATCTCTCCAGTCCCTCTGAGATCCACCGTTACCTGGAAGGCAAGACCAGTGTGTCAATAGAACAGGGACAAACTCAGTCTATGGGGAGCTCTTCTCCTTTAGGGGACGTAGGCTGGGGGTGGGGCTTTATCCTGGTCACTTACCTGGAGAAGTAGGACAGAGGAGTGGGTCAAGGAGGAGACCAGGTCATGCAGAGTGCTCTCCACGCCTAGGTGGCCATTAAGATTCTCTGGGGCCTCCTGCTACTGATTCCAATGGCCCCTTTGGCTTTGGTTTTTCTGTGCTTGAGGAGGTAAGCACTTGAGCTCTGCATTTTAAAGCAGGAAGTGTGGTTGGGCTTGTAGGGATTTGGGCACTTTGTCCTTATCTCTGCAGACAGATTTATGGGTAGCATAGTACTTGGGCTCAGTGTAGACAATTGAGTTTTTCTAAGTCATGTAATCCTGGCTCTCCTAGGTTACCAAAGACCACTGTCATTGTGGGTACCTGCTTCAATTACCTGGGGCTAGAAAATGTGAGGCTGGATTATGTGGCTGCTCACACTCTAAGGTTCCAGGTCTTGTAGGAACCTTGGGTCCAGGTTGACAGTAAATCCCGGGTATTCACAAATCAAGATCTTCTGACCTGAGAGGCTTACTGCTGGCCTACACAGTGATCCAATCAGCCCTCGCTCTTGATTAGCCAAGTTTGCAGCAGTACAGGAGGTTATTACCAGAAGCCTCTGGGTGAGAGGCATTGCTTTTCCCGGGATATGTCCCTCAAGGGCTGCTTTCCACCCCTAGGACTTTCAGAGGGAAGTCCCTTTTCCTTTTGGCTAATGACTACATTTCTGTAGCCCCTTTATGCCATCATATTCCCTTCCCCCTTTTTGAGACAGGATTTTCCATGCTAGATCACTAACTGCCTCTGTCTCCCAAGTGCTGGGATTAAAAGTGTGAGCCTCCATGCCCCGTTACCCTCTTCTTTAGTCTTTCCTGCCATTAGAAAACCCGTCTGGAGAGTATCATTCTGAGCAGCAAAGAGCCACCTGGGAGATGAGGGAGATGGGATGAATGGGGGAGAGAGGGTTGTGGCCCTGTACTGGCTTGGCGATTGCTCAGCCTGGTATACAAGCCCACTCTGTACCCTTAGTGAGAGACAAGTCTGTCCTGGCCTCAGCCCTGGCTGTGTGCCCCAAGTCTCTTCACCGGACCCCCTGGCCTGCTGACATAGCATGTGTGAGCATTTAAATACTGACCATTGCAGGGTTTGTGTCTAGATTTACAGGCTGATTAGCACTATTGAGAGGGTAAAGTCCTCAGGCACCAAAATAAGGAGAGCTGAACGTTTTTCTAGTGCCTTTAAAAATAGATGTGTGGCTCATACCTGTAAGAAGCACTGGTACCAAGATCGAGGTGACTCTGGCTGTGTAGCGAGTTCCAGGCCACCTGAGCTGCAGTGTGAGATCCTGTCTCAATAAAAACTGAAAATGGAGAAAGAAGAGGTGGTGATGTGGCATGAGCCTGTGATGCCAACACTTGGGAGCCAGAGACACGAAGACCAGGCAGGAGTTTAAGGTCATCCATCCTAAGCCACATAGTGAGTTCAAAGCCAGCCCTGGTTACAAGAGATCCTGCTTTAAAAGCAGCAGCTGGGGCTGGAGGCACAGCTCAGAGGTTAAAAGCACTTTCAGATCTTGCAGACCTGGGTTGGTCCCCAGCACTGAAGGAGCTCGTAATTCCAGTTATAGGGAGTCCGATCCCCTTTTCTGATCTCCGCAGGCACTGCACACACATGGCACACTTATATGCAGGCAAAACACTTACGCACATTAAAAATAACTCAAACAAAAAAACAGTGTGGTGACATACGCCTTTATCCCCAGCACTTGGGAAGCAGAGGCAGGCAGCTATCTGACTTTCAGGCCAGACTGGTCTATATAGAGTGGTACGTGTCAGCCTGAGCAACAGTATGAAGCTCTTTCTCAACAAACAGGGAACTGGAGAGATGACTCATAAGAGCACTGGCTGCTTTTCCAGGGGGCCTGGGTCCAATTCCCAGCTCCCACATGGTGGCTCACAACTACCTGCAACTCCGGTTTGAGGGGGTTCAACACCCTCTTCTGGCCTCATTGGGCACCAGACACACATGTGGTGCATAGACATATATAGAGACAAAACACGTAAGATACAAAAATAAATGCATTTAAAGATGTAAAATAATGAAGATAAATTTTATTAAGTACACACACCACATGTTGCAGCTGTATAGTTCGCCTGGGACATTCAGCGTGCCCTGTGAGCACTCTCTCAGGCATCTTTAGCCGTGGAGCCCTTTTTTTTGTTCGCCATGGGACTATTCTCTGGCCAGGCAGGTCTTGCTAGATATTTTTGTTCTCCTGCTGCTTCCACTTAGAAATACTTGAGGCAGATTTCTCAGACTTTATTATTTTAACATCTGTTTGCGGTTTTGAAGAGCTGTCAAACTGGACATGCAACACAGGGATTCAGGCAGGCAGCCCACGTGGGTCTTCCTAAGGTATGTGTTCTGGGTGCACTCGCTGTGTCTTTGCCCACTAGGAAAGAGTGCCACCCTCTTCAGCCGCCATACCAAGGCTATCGTGTGGGGCATGCAGACGCGGGCTGTGCAAGGCATGCTGGACTTCGACTACGTGTGCTCCCGAGATGAGCCCTCAGTGGCTGCCATGGTCTACCCCTTCACGTGAGTCACGCCAAGGCAGGGAGCCCAGAAGTGGCTCAGTGAGACTCTCCTCTTTGGATGAAGCTTGAGTATCAGCTAGCTCCCCATGTTTATAGTGGAAGGATCTGCCCATCCCAGAGTTTGGGACAGTCCATGTTCCTGGGGGCCCATATTCCCTCAGATGGGAACCTTCGAGAACACCAACCTTGCCTCTCGGGGAGGTTCCTTCACTCAGTTTCCCCCTCCCCAGGCCTGATGGATTGGGGGTGGGCTTACTCTTCCTCTGCTTTCTTGCAGTGGCGATCACAAGCAGAAGTTTTACTGGGGACATAAAGAAATCCTGATCCCTGTCTTTAAGAACATGGCTGATGCCATGAAAAAGCACCCAGAAGTAGACGTGCTGATCAACTTCGCCTCTCTGCGATCCGCTTATGACAGCACCATGGAGACCATGAGCTATGCCCAGGTAGATGGTGGATGCCGGGATGTTTGGGTGGGGAATCAGAAAGAGCTTCTGAATGGAATTCACAGTTATGTCCGCTTGGGAGGGAGGACTTGGGAATCAGGAGAGGCTAGGATTTGGGTGGAAGTGCTTGGAGACTTCTACTTCTTAGCAGTGACCCAAGAGGTCACAGTGAGCCGTGGCTGCTTCGATGGGTCACCAGTGATCTGCCCAGACTCTTTCCCTCCCAGACTGGCTCCAACAACAGGATCAAAAGCATTTTCTTGGATTGAGTATAGTTGAGTGGCAGAGCACTTGCCTAGCAAATGTAAGGCCCTGGGTTTGATCCCCAGCACCATCCCCTCAATGCCCTACTTTCTTGTAGGGCATTATATGTATTATTTCAGGAAAGATGTTAGGGAATAAAAAGCAAGTAGATATTTCCACATCCCATTTCTCATGGCCACATGGTTTCTGTAAACCTTCTCCACACCTCTTTCTGTACCAGTAGATAGTTGACAACATCATTTTTGTTCTTTCCAGTCTTCTCACAAGCATCTTGGGTTAACATTTACATGTGCTCCTATTTATTTGTTTGTTTGTTTATTTTTTTGTTCATTGATGTTTGGTCTGCTTGTATGTCTCTGTGAAGGTACCAGATCCTCTGGAACTAGAGTTTCAGACAGTTGTGAGCTGCCATATGGGTACTGGGTATTTGTGTCCTCTATAAGAGCAGGCAGTGCTCTTAACCACTGAGCCGTCTCTCCAGCCCCAAAGATTTATTTATTTATTATGTATACAGTGTCCTGTCTGAATGCATGCCTGTACCAGAGAGGGCACCGTATCTCATTATAGATGGCTGTGAGCCATCATGTGGTTGCTGGGAATTGAACTCAGGACCTCTGGAAGAGCAACTAGTGCTCTTAACCTCTGAACCATCTCTCAAGCCCATTGCATGTATTCTTAATCATCACCCTCACACAGATTTTTACAAGTTGAACTGCCACATCAGAATGGCCAGTTGGAAACTGAATACACCCTGTCTTCCAGAGCTTTCACGGTCTAACCTCCCATCAGTAGACGTTCCAGTTTTGTTTTGTTTGTTTTGAGACAGGGTCTGGTTATCTAGCCCTGGCTGGCCTCGAATTCACAAAGATGCTCTTTCTTTTTTGCCTTCCAAGTGCTGGGATTAAAGTTGTGCCACTAACTCCAGGTTTTTCTTGCCAACACCAAACAATTGTGTAATGAATTGGTGTTCTAATTAACCTGCATGTCTTATGGTTATTAACTAAAATAAACTTTTAGAAACATTGGCTGGCCATTCGTGTCCTATTTGTGGCCATTGTGACCTATCTCTCGTCCCTTTTTTTCTGTTGCAATATTTGCCTTCTGTTACTGATTTGTAAAAGTCCCTTAGACCAATATTTTTTTGTTTGTTTTTTAGTTGTTTGATCCTAGTTATTTCAGCTTATGAGAACATAAAATTGTTTTGCTGTTTAGATGAGTTACTTTTTTCAGGCTAGAGCAGACTTTGACAAAAACAACCCAAAATGTAGCTCCCATCTATTTCCACTATTAAAATGCAGCCACTGCTTTCATTTATGTATAGTCTGTGGTTACTTACACGCTAGAAACCTGTCACACAGACCACAAGACTCACAAAGCCTAAACTATGATCTTGACCCTTTACAGACAGGTCCAGAGCCAAAGAGATGGTTCTCAGATCTTCAGTTCCTCTAGCCCAGTCTGGGCAACTGGGAGCAGCTTGTTTCCGTGCACTGGCCACATCCTATAGGGACAGAGACAAGATTCTTTGGGTACTTAGGGGGAAAGGCAGGTCAGGATCAGTTGAGTCTGAGGGTTTAGGTGAGAGAACGTAGCTGCATACTAGCAGAGATTTGGAAGCATTTATATCTGCTCATGCATGGAGTCTATCTGTCCTTGGCTTCAAACTCAGGTCATCAGGCTTGGCGGCAAGTGCATTTGCTTGCTGAGCTTTTTGCTGACCCTGTGCCTCTCCTTTTGAGAGGAATTTGAAATGACCAGGGCAGTACCTGAGGCCTGTGGGAGGGAGGAGGTGCATTCTGTTCACCTTCCTTTGTTCTTGAAAGCTTGATGAGGACACTGGGCGTAGGAGGAGGACCCTTGTCTGTCAAAAGTGAAATGTCATATCATAGAAGGAGCTTTATTAATCCTCTAGATCCGTACCATAGCCATCATAGCAGAAGGCATCCCTGAGGCCCTTACACGGAAGCTTATCAAGAAGGCCGACCAAAAGGGAGTGACCATCATTGGACCAGCCACGGTGAGTGTCCACTCCAAAAGTCTTCCTAAAGCTGTAGGAAACATAATTTTTTGTTGTGGGTTTTTTTTTTTTTTTTTTCTGCTTTAAAGATTTATTTGATTGATTGATTGATTGGTTGATTATGTATACAGTGTTCTGTCTGCTTGTATCCATACAAGCCAGAAGAGGGCACCAGATCTCACTATAGATGGTTGTTGTGAGCCACCATGTTGTTGCTGGGAATTGAACTTAGGACCTCTGGAAGAGCAGTCAGTGCTCTTAACCTCTGAACCATCTCTCCAGCCCCTTGTTTTGTATTTTGAGAGAGGTTTCTCACATTGGTCCAGACTGGACTGGCCTGGAACTTAGGGTAATCTTCCTGCCTCGGCCTCCTACTGAGCCTTGGAATTGGAGACATGATCATACCTACAGGAAACTCACTTCTATTATTATTATTATTATTGTTATTATTATTATTATTATTATTATTATTATTATTATTATTATTATTATTGGAGAGGGGATGGGGTAGGGACACATGTGCCGTGGTATGTGTGTTGATCAGAGGACAGCTCTCTGGCTCAGTCCTTTAACCATGGCATCTTGATTGAACTGAGGCTGTCCAGTTTGAGGCAAGCTGTTTTACCTGCTGAGCCATCTCATTTGCCCAGTCTCGCTTTTTCACTATCATGGGCTCAGGATTTCAGAAATACCTGCTGTGTTAATGATTCCTGGGTAGATTTTTTTTTTTTTTTTTTTTTTTGTATTTTACTTGAAATGCTAGGGATGGAACCCAGGACCACAAAGGCAGGACCACTGAACCACACTGCCAAACAAGTATTTACTTACTTGTGTGTGGGTGTGTGTTGGAGGTGGTTTATGTTATGTATATGTGAAGCCAGAGTAGATGTCAAGGATTCTCTGTCACTGGCCACCTTATTCCTCTGAGGCAGGGTCTCTCTGAACTTGGAGCTTTCAGATTTTATTGATCCAGGGATCTTGCTGTCTCTGCTTCCTTCAGTGCTGTGGTTACAAGAATCAGAACAGTGCCTAACTGTTACAGGGCTGACTAAACTCCAACTATGCTTTTGGGAGTGCTCTTAACCACTGAGCCTCTCAAGCCTCCTGTCTCCAGTTTTTAAAAAGGCCTCTTCACAGTCTTCTCCTTCAGTTACTAGGAGTTAATGGGAAGATACTTGTTTTTGATGTTTTTATCTTCAAATGCAGCCATAATTCAGTGTCTAATTATTCCTTTAACTATAAGCCAAAGGAAAAAAGCTATCTGGGGGCTTATTTTTGATTCAGAACTTCACATTTGAAGGAATTGCTCTCTTTGTTTTAATTTTGTATAAAGCATTGAAGCTGGGGCTAGGGAGATGGCTGGGCAGTCAGGAACACTTGTTGCGGTTGTTTCCATCACCCAGGTGACACTTCACAGTCCCTGTGGCCCCAATTCTACCGGCTCTGCCTCCATCTTCTGGACTCTGCAGGCATTGTATGCATGCGGAGCAAGCAGAAATACCCATAGACATAAAATGAAAATAAATTTAAGTCAAAATTTGAAGCTAAGTTTGGGTGTGGTGGTGGTAACACCTTAAATCTCACTACTTAGGAGTCAGAGGAAAAAAAAAAAAGGAGCTAGGGATTCCTTGAAGGCCTCATGCATGCCGGGTGAGAGGATGCTGTGTCTCCATCCCTAAAACTAGGACTTTTGCAGTAAGTAAAGGATTGCTTGTATTATAAGCAAGATGTCTCTATGCACTGAGAAGCCCAGCTGTACGGTGCATCTTTGCTGGGTGTTGTAACCCATGAAGTAAGGGAGACAGTGTGATGTGAACTACACAGATCTAAAACTCTAGAGCCACATTTTTGGCATATTCTTCCAATGTCGCCTAAGAGAGGGAAGAGGTTATTCATGGGCAATTGTGATTCTTCAGCCATTTTCTCTCCACTCAGGCCCAAGGCACAGGGCCGGTAAAGTGAGGCTTTGTGGTTGGTCCCTCCTGCACCCTTCATTCTTAACAGCTGTTTCTTCCTCGGCAGGTTGGGGGCATCAAGCCCGGATGCTTTAAGATTGGGAATACTGGTGGAATGCTGGATAACATCCTGGCCTCCAAACTATATCGCCCAGGCAGTGTGGCCTATGTCTCCCGTTCTGGAGGCATGTCAAATGAACTCAACAATATCATCTCTCGGACCACAGATGGTGTCTATGAGGGTGTGGCCATCGGTGGGGACAGGTAATATTGGGAATCTTCCACAGTGGAGTTGGCTGGCTGGGCAACATGCATGCTATGTTTCTTACTGCCTAAGCACTGGGCCCCTAGTAAAGCTATGTAAGTCCCTCATTTGGAGACTCTTCTTATCTCAGGACCAGAACATAGATACTATAGAGAATTGTGTTTTGAAAACTGTTTCAGGGTTTGGATGCTGTATGGGAATGGGAAGGGAGACAGCAGCAGAGTATAGGGGTTAAGAGGCCACTTCCAAAGCTATAGCAAATAGGTTAAAAAATCTCAATTTCCCAGCAGGGGCTGTATAGGCAGATTGATTCCATCCACCTCCATCACTATTGCATATTAAATGCATAAAATAAATGTCCTACCTCATGAAGTCATTGGGGGATCAAGCAAGGTCTCTTAAAATGGTTAACACAGGGCCTAGCAGTAGGTGCTCAGTAGGTATTAGTTAATAATAGTTATCCTCAACTTTTTTTTAAATTTCATGTGCTTTGGTGTTTTACCTGTGTATTTGTCTCTGTGGGGATGCCAGATCCCCTGGAATTGGAGTTACAGACAGTTATGAGCTGCTATGTGGGGTCTGGGAATTGAACCCAGGTCCTCTAGAAGAGCAGCCAGTGCTCTTAACCACTGAGCCATCTCTCCAGCCCATTCTCAGTTTTGTTAGTGGTACTGCTGCACAGTAGTTCATCACTAGAGTAAGATAGAACAAAGGCTGGGACAGTAAATCCATAACAGTGTGGTCCATTGCTGTTGGTTTTCACGGTAACAATTGCTGCATCTGGTGATCTGGTGGGGGGGGGGGGCTCAAAAGCTGCTGGGAGATGGAGTTACCTTGCCGATCTCTGTGACTGCTGGGCCCTGTTAGACTGTATGCCTGGGCGAGGAAGGCCTTGATGGAGTGCTGAGTCAGGCAGCACCAGGGACTGGGTCCCCTCCAACCACTCAGTCCATCACTGATGTCAAAGCTAACCTGGGTCTACAGAGAGAGTTCCAGGACAGTCAGGACTACACCCCCCAAAAAGGACTGCCACACAGATTTTTTTTCCTGGGACATCTCCCCAAATGCACTACTTGGTTCTATCTCTTCCTCTCCCCAAATCTGTTCCGCTTGTTCCTGGCCTCCCCCACCTGCCTGCATTAGCTGAGCTTCTGCATCTGTCCTGGATGTGCATTCCCATGAGCAATCCAGTGTTCCTTGTGCATAGTAGGTGCTTCTCACATGTGCTCACCACCTACCCAGGCTGTCTCCTAATCCTTCATCCTCCCATCTCCTACAGGTACCCCGGCTCCACATTCATGGATCATGTGCTTCGGTACCAGGACACTCCAGGAGTCAAGATGATTGTAGTTCTTGGGGAAGTGAGTTGTTGTTGCTATTACTGCTTTATGGGGCGGGTCCCCTTTTGATTATAAATGTCGTCTATGATTTGCGTTTTTAAAAATCCAAGCACTTCGACACTATGTAGCTTAAAGGGATAGCCCTGGTGATATATCCCTGGAGACTCTGGCTTAGCGTTGGCACTGTTGGCTTTGAGCGCCAGTGAAAGAGGCACTCTGTTCCACCTGGTGGGAGAGTGAGGACGTTTTCTTTTTTAATTTTGGGTTTTTTTTTTTTTTTTTTTAAATTTTATTTGGTTTTTCGAAGACAGGGTTTCACTCAATCTCTTGAATTTTTTGAAAATATTATGTATATGAGTATTTTGTCTTCATGTGTCTATACACCATGTGTGTACTTTGTGCCTACAGTGGTTGGGGAGGGTGTTAGATCCCTGTGAGCCACCATTTGGGTGCTGAGAACTAAACCCAAGACCTCCAAAGTTGGCAAGTGTTCTTACTGCTGAGCCATCTCTCAGCCTCTGCAATCGCAGTTTTAAGATCCAGGAGAGTTTCGTAAGCACATTTCCTACTGTTTTTCTGAGTGGGTCTAATCCTACATCATCTCATGCTCTGGACACCCAGAACTTCCTTAAGACACATAATATCCCTTTGTAATTCCTTTATGCACCTAGGACCAATCTTTTGGGTAGAAAGTAAGCTTATCATCTGTTACATAGCTCAAGTTTGTGTGCCCTGGTTTTCCATGGGCTTTTAAAATTTTGTAACTGTTTATTTATGTTACGTTTTTGGTGTGTTACATGGGCAGTTTTTCCTGCTGTTGGGCTGGTCCTAGTGGAGTGGAGTCCACTAACGTGTGGGCCTCTTCTCATCCCCCATTCTTTTGCAGATTGGGGGCACAGAGGAGTATAAGATCTGCCGGGGCATCAAGGAGGGCCGCCTCACCAAGCCAGTGGTCTGCTGGTGCATTGGGACCTGTGCCACCATGTTCTCCTCTGAGGTATGAGGGGACAGGCCGTCACTGGATAGAAAATGAGGTTGCAGGAGAAGGTATCTGAGGTGAACCCTACAGCATCACATTAAGCTGCTAAGTCCTTCAGTAAGGCTGTATGTACTGCTTGCTTTGTGACCACAAAGCTGAGCCTGACCGAGGTCTACTTGCCAGGGGCTTATCTCATTTGGTCTCTTGTTTTGCACTTCAGGTTAAGGTCTAGAGGCGTCACTAAGCTCTGACACAATGGGGGATGAGGATGAAGAGGCTGTAGCCTGGGCTTAGACTGGAGGTCATGTTAGGGACTCCCTGTGACAGATGGTGGAGAAGGGATTGTTCTTGATGTATTAAGATGACTTACTGGGCTTGTGAGGTGACTGAATGGGTAAAGGAGCCTGTCATCAATCCTGACCACCCTAGTGCAGTCCCCAGAATGTGTGTGGTAGGAGAGAACCAACTCCTACAAATTATTCTCTGGCCTCCACATTCACTGTGGCACTTGTTTGCCCACCCCAGAAGTAAAGATGATGCGCTGTGCAGCTGAGTGGTGGTGTGCTTGTAAATCCAGCTCTTAGAGGGCTGCCTGAGACAGGGGGATGATGAGCCCGGGCTGATAGGTGTTTGAGCTTCTGAGTTGTGGAACCAGACTTCAGAGTCCGGGCTCCATCTTACAGACGATCCTCTGTTGTGAAGGTGGCCAGTCACATGATGATAAAAACAAAATGCAAGATAACAGCTATTTGTCAGGTCAGGTAAGGTGGCGCACACCTTTATTTAATTCCAGCACTCAGGAGGCAGAGGCAGGTGGGTCTCTGTGAGTTCAAGGCCAGCCTGGTCTATAGATCGAGTTCCAGGACAAGCTCCAAAGCAATACAGAGAAACACTGTCTTGAAAGAAAACCAACCAACCAAACAAACTTTGTCAGTTAAGCTGTAGTGGTGGGCTCCTTTAGTTCCAGCACTTGGGAAGCAGAGACAGACAGGTTTCTTTGAGTTCGAGGCCAATGTGTCTATATATAGTGAGTTCCAGGCCAGCCAGAGCTACATAGTGAGAGACCCTCCCTGTCTCAAGGAAACAAAACAGTTTGTCAACTACTTCATTTAACTGCAGTGTGGAACAGCCTGTGGGGTCCTTGATGTTGTGTGTATAGAGAAGGCTTGGCTTCCAGGCTTCCTGCGGGAGTGCAGTGGAGGAGGGGTCATCTAACCCCAGGCCTCATATGCCACCTAGTGCCTTACACCTCACTGAGCCACACCCCTAGCCCAGCAGCAAAGCTCTTTACCTATAAACCCTCATTCTCCTGCCCACCTCAAAGTAGCTGCTGGAGCTGCACATCTCTGAAGGATCCACGCTGCTGCATATCCTGTGGACCGGGATGCAAAGATGCTTCAAAGGAAGTTTACTAGGATAGCCCCTGAAACGCCGTAATAGGGAAAGATGGAAGCAGCCTAGTGTGCGTGCATTGGGAGGAAAGAGCCATCATGCCCATCTGTGTACCAGGAGAGTATGGGCACCATGTTGTGTCTGTGTACTAGAAACACAGGCCTGAGAGAATGATGTAGGTCTCCACTATAAAAGGAAGGAACTCAGGGCACAGTCAGTCTTAGCACAGGGTATGTATTAGAGCTTTAAATATGATCTGTTTGGTGAATGTGAACTATGGAATTGTTTTCTTCCCAGTAAGCAAGAGGGGCCAGGGTGGTCCAGAAAGCATGGCTTGTACAAAGAGGATGGATGATCTTGGAGCTGGATTGACAGCTTTGTATCCCAGCTTTGGTACACATAGTGTGTGCTTGACCTTGAGGAAGCTAATTTCTCCCTGCCTTCCATTTTCACATCTATGATATGAGAATTGCCCATCCTACCTATTCTAATGGCTTAAATGAAAGAACATGTGTGCAATATTTGGCACAGGCCAGCCTGTCATCAGTGCTATTGTTTCCCAGGGCCCTTTGCTTTTCATGGAGGAGTAACAAGCCAGGTAAAGCTGCTGTTTTTGCATTCCAGGTCCAGTTTGGCCATGCTGGAGCTTGTGCCAACCAGGCTTCTGAAACCGCAGTAGCCAAGAACCAGGCCTTGAAGGAGGCAGGAGTATTTGTGCCCCGCAGCTTCGATGAACTGGGAGAAATCATTCAGTAAGGAGTGGGCAGGATGTGGTTTCCACCCTTTCCTGATCCCTACTAAGGACAACAGCCCCTCTAACACAGGGCTATCCAGATACTCTTGGTTCCTCGTGGGCTCTAATGCACTGTAGAGAAAACCCAATCAGGCTGGTCATTTGTTTTCTGAGGCTACCTGATTGGCTGGTTGCCGGTGGCCACAAATGGCCCATGGGTTTGGACATGTTTAGAAGGTGTCGTTCTGAGTATCACTTCTGATTGATGGAATTGAATTATTGGACATTCACTTTCTATTTCTACCCCCTGAACCTGCCTTGGCTGTCTTGTCTCTCTTCCCATCGTCCCCACATTCAGCTTTCCATGAAGCCTCGTCCAGAGGAGGAGAGCAAAGGGTGGAAGCAATAGTCTGGGCTATAATTGTTTTCGTTTAGTTCTTGGGATCCAGCTGGTAGGAGTAGCTGAAGAAGCCTACAGTGTTGGGGATAGAGCCTCATAGTGTCTACACGAAGGGTAACATCTCCTGCCTCTCCCTGCCCCCAGGTCCGTGTATGAAGATCTTGTGGCCAAAGGAGCCATTGTACCTGCTCAGGAAGTGCCACCTCCAACAGTGCCCATGGACTACTCTTGGGCCAGGGTAAGTGTCATGGGTGTCCCTTGGAAGGCTAAGATAGATTTTTTTTTTTTTTTTTTTTTTTGAGATTTATTTATTATGTAAGCAGTGTTCTGTCTGCATGTATGCTTGCATGACAGCTATGTAGACCCAGCTGGACTTGAAATCAGTGATCCACCAGCCTCTGCCTCCAGAGTGTTTGGATTAAAGATAAGCACCACCATGCCTGGCCTCCACTTCTTTTGTTTGTTTGGTTTGGTTTTCCGAGAGACAGGATTCTCTGTGTATTCCAGCTGTCCTGAAACCGGCTCTGTAAACCAGGCTGGCCTTGAACTCAGAGATCTGCCTGCCTCTGCCTCTACTGGGATTAAAAGTGTACCACTACACCTTGCTAGCCTCCACTGGTTGAAAAGGGTTTCTCTGGGTATTTGTCGCTGCTTGTCCCTCAGAGTGGCCAAGACATTCCTGGAACGTTTTTTTGTTCTGAGAGCACAGCTATCTGTTTTGGAAAAAAATCTCTGACCATCACCATAACCCCGTGTCTCTCTGTCTCTGATCAGGAGCTAGGTTTGATCCGAAAACCTGCCTCATTCATGACCAGCATCTGTGATGAGCGAGGACAGGAACTCATTTATGCAGGCATGCCCATCACCGAGGTCTTCAAGGAAGAGATGGGCATCGGTGGCGTCCTTGGCCTCCTCTGGTTCCAGAGAAGGTGAGGCACAGTTGGCAGGGGTGGTAAGGCACTAGGCTTAGAGTCCATGTCCTTCCTCTGACCCAGGAGTTGGGGTGGGCAGACGGGTGAGTGTCAGCAGTTACGTGACCACAGACCAACTATCTTAGTTAGGGCTTCTCTTGATTCCACAAAACATCATAAACAAAAAGCAAGTTGGGGAGGGAAAGGTTTATTAGGTACACTTCAGCATTGCTGTTCATCACTGCAGGAAGTCAGGACAGGAACTCACACAGGGCAGGATCCAGGAGGCCATGGAGGGGAACTGCTTACAGGCTTGCTTCCCCTGGCTTGCTTAGCCCACCTTCTTGTAGAACCCAGGACCACCAGCCCAGGGATAGCACCACCCACCATGGCCTGGGCTGCCTCCACCCCTCTCCCTGAATTAATCACTGAGAAAATGCTTTACAGCTGAATCTTATGGAGGCATTTCCTAGCTGAGGCGCCTTCCTTTCTGATGACTCTAGTTTGTGTCAAGTTGACACAAAACCACCCAGTATACTAACGTAAGGACAGGAAGGTCATTGTAAATCAAGAAAGGGAAAACAAGTGTCTTCAGGAGAGGCCTTGAGAGCTTTTAAAGAAATGGGACAATTACAGTGACCTCAAGGTCAGCTGGGAATCTGAACAGTTGTGGCCTTAATCAGTGCACCTGGTAAAGCTGCAGAGCAGCCCCTAACATGCTTATTTCTTCTTGGCAAATTTTAGTCTCTCATCAGCCTGAATTGTAGCTGTTCGTGTTTTCCATCACTCCTAAGGCTACTCTTCCCTTGTGGCTGACAGCTAGGCAAGGTAGCATATATGTGATTACACAGCACTGAGCAGATCTTCATGTGAAAGCCTTGGGCTCTGTCATGCCTTCTGCAGAGATGCAGCAGTCATGATCTAGGCTTTCTTTGGACAAACTCGAGGTGTAGCGCTTGAGAGGTTTTTCTGTATACTTTTACCTCTCCAATTTCCAGACTCAAGCCTGTAGTCATTAGTGGGGAGATTGAATACTGCAGGATGTGTGGGGGCAGGGGCTGTATCTCCACTCTGGTAGCAAGCATGTGGAGAGACATAGCGGCAGGTATAAATCAAATCCCATTATAGAAACTCAATATTGACCACCAAGGTGACTTTTTTAGCTGGTAACCCCTTCCATCCACTTTTTTTGTTTTTTGTTTTTTGTTTTTTTTTCTTTTAGTTTTGACTTTTTCATCATTTTGAAGCAGGGTCTCATTAAGTAGACCAAGCTGGCTTCAAACTCAAGAGTTCTATCTGCCTCTGCCTCCCATGTATTGGGATTAAAGAAATGCAACATTATACTCAGCCTTGCCCATGAAGTTGTTTTGTTTTTCTTTTTCTTTTTCTTTTAACAGGACAGGGTTTCTCTGTAGCTTTGGAGTATGTCCTGGACTCTGTAGACCAGTGTGGCTGGAACTCACAGAAATCTACCTGCTTCTGCCTCCTGAGTGCTGGGATTAAAGGCGTGTATCACCACCCAGCTGCCCATGAAGTTTTTGTGTAATTGTAGATGTACAGATTTATAAAATAGGTGTACAAATCAAACATTTACTGGTAATGAATTTATTATAAAATAATTCTCTGCTGTATGTATAATTTTACCACTTGTAAAGGCAAGAGCAAATTTATATAGTCATGAGATAAAATTACTTGTTTATTTTTACATAAGGAATTTAGTTTGGGGCTGGGGAAGATGTCTCAGTGGATAAGAACACTTACTGTAAAAGCAAAGGGAACTGAGTTCAAATTCCTGGCTGGGTATAGCAGCATGGTCCTGTAGCTCCAGTGCTGGGGGGGTGGGGAGTGAGGGATGAGTGGGAGGGCCAGCCAGTCTTGACAGACTTGGTAAGTTTAGTGGTTTAGTGAGAAACCCCTTCTCAAAGCAGGGTGTGGTAGTATACACATTGTAATCCCAACAGAGGCAAGTATCTCAGAAGATAAATAAATAAGATGGAGAGCCATTAAGAAAGTCACCCAACCAACATATTCCTCTGGCATCTTCATGCATATACATAATTCCACATTAACTCTTGGCTGAATCTTTAATGGTACATGATATGGGACATCTTCAGTGTTTTCAGAGTTGATTAGTATTTTGATTTTATGGTTGTCAATATTGAGAACACCACTTTGGATGATTATGTATTACCAAATGGCAAAAGTATGTTCAAGACTCTTTCAGAAATTATTGGAAATTCCATCCTAATCCCAAACCAAAGTTGATTTAACAACTCTTTATGAAACTCAAACAGCAATTTTTAAGGTCAAACATTTTGACATCACACAATGCAAAGATGTGCTCGTTGGTAGTTACATAGTAGGGATGATGGGAGAAAAATATTAAATGTCTCTCTTTTCCATATTTAAAAGTAAACATGTCTCAACCTTCTCTCTCTCTTTTTTAAGACAGGGTTTCTCTGTGTAGCTCTGGCAGTTCTGAAACTGGCTATGTAGACCAGGCTGGCCTTGAACTTTGAGAGATTCGCTTGCCTCTGCCTCCCAAGTATTACTGTTAAAGGCACGCGTCACCACTGCCTATCATTATGTCTCTTAAGAGGAGAAAGTTTTTGAATGTTTAGTGAAAATAGCGTTCATAATGTTCCATAGCCCCAAGTCAGAGCCAAGGGTCTCAGACAGCATCTGTTGGTGTTGCACAGTAGGATAGCACTTGTTGATGTTGCAGTTGTGCAGCATTTGTTGGTGCTGCACAGTAGGGCAGCGTGTCCACAGCACAGTGTGTAAATTATGAGTTAAGAGCTAAGACTGCAACGAATGGGCAAACATTGCAGATTCATTACAGTTTGCTTGGAATTAACTTTTGGTCATTGAACATTCAGAAAACTTTTATGGGCAGAAAGATGGTTCAGTGGTTAATATTGTGTTCTGTAACATGTAATAACTGCAGGAATCAGGAGCAGTTTGATTTGGAATTGGCGATAGAATCAGGCTGTGGAAGAAAGTATATCCTTGTCATCATAGCTCCTGGACTTTGTTCCAACTTTTCTCCGTTGCATCTCTGTACTTCCTCTAGGTTGCCCAAGTATTCCTGCCAGTTCATTGAGATGTGTCTGATGGTGACAGCTGATCATGGGCCAGCTGTCTCTGGGGCCCACAACACCATCATCTGTGCTCGGGCTGGAAAGGACCTGGTCTCCAGCCTCACATCAGGGCTGCTCACCATTGTAAGTCTGGCCTTACTGGGAGGGAGGTAACAGCTTTGGCGTCATACTGCCTACATGCAGCAGGCTCCTCAGAGCCCCTGGGTATAAACCCCTAGGCCAGATGCTGTTCTGGGCATCCTGGGTAGGTTTGCAGAGCTAGGAAAACCATCACACTCAGGGCAATGTGGGTTTGTTTCTTCTGCAGGGAGATCGGTTTGGGGGTGCCTTGGATGCAGCAGCAAAGATGTTCAGTAAAGCCTTTGACAGTGGCATTATTCCTATGGAGTTTGTGAACAAGATGAAGAAGGAAGGAAAACTGATCATGGGTATTGGCCACCGGGTGAAATCGGTAAATTGTTGTTCCCGTTAAGTTCTATGGAATGGGTAGTGGCAAGAGAGATTGTCAATTGAGTTGGACACACTTGGGCCTAGAGAGATGGCTTCACTCTTAAAGAGGACCTGGGTTTAGTTCCCAGCACCCACATGGTAGCTCACAACCATATCTGAAGTTCCAGGGAACCAAACACCCTCTTCTGGATTCTGGATGCCAGCACACAGGTGGTACACACACACACACACACACACACACACACACACACACACACACACACACACACACACACGCACGCACGCACGCACGCAGGCAAAACACACATATAAAATTAAAATACAACTTTTAAGAAAGAAACACTGAAGCTCTTGACCCCCAGTATGCATAGCTTGGGGCATGTAGACAGATGCCAAATGCAAGGTGATTCTTTCCTGATCATAATACAGATGGATGGCCCTAAGAGTTCTCAGTTCATTCAGCTTCAGTTTTCCAAATGTACTTGTAGAAGAAAGGGCCAAGATCAGGAAGGAGAATACAGTACTTCCTGGTACACAATCTCAGTGACCTATGGCAGCGACACTGTAACTACCATAGGTTGGCTGTGACTGTTCTGTCATTCATGCCAAGCCTCACTGGGATGTGTGCGACTTCAGGTGTGGCAGTCAAGTGGAGTCTATGTGGCTAGAACTCAGGCTGTCAGGCTTGATGCAGGTTCCTTAACCCACTGATCCATTTCTGGCCCTTACCTCACGTTTCATTGGCTAAAGCAAACCACTTGATATACTTGCAGTAGAAAAGTAGAAATATTAAGGCAAGCCCAATTGGAATAGATCATAGGAAAAAAACAGTATTTTAAACAGTGTGGTCCTGTGCAGGGCTGACAGGCATCTGACTGAATGTCCTGATAGTGTGTCCTTTCAGGTCACTGGTGTTTGGATTTAGTGTGTCTGAGTCATCTCGCTCACCCACTGTCAGCCCTGGGGTCCCTGTCTTAGTTGAAGTCCTCCTCTTCATCTTCTCTTCTGTTTGTTTATTGAGGCAGGGTCTCCTCTATGCCTTGGCTGTCCTGGAACTTTCCTTATGGTGTCTAGACTGGCCTCAAGCTCAAAGATCATCTTGTCTCTGCCTCCCAAATTGTGGAATTAAAATCTTGCCCCCTTACACCCTGCTTAATTAGGGTTTCAGATGCTGTGATAAAAATACCTCAATCAAAAGCAACTTGAGGGAAAAGGTTTATATCATCTTACATCTCTTAGGCAAGGGAAGCCAGGGCTGGAACGCAAGGCAGGGACTGAAGCAGAGGCTGTGGAAGAATGCTGTTTACTTACTGACTTGGTCAGCTAGCTTTCTTATACAACCCAGTACCACCAGATGGCACCACTCACAGTAGCTGGACCTTCCACAGCAATCATCAAACAATGCTCCAGCAAAGTTGCCATGGGCCATTCTGATAGAGGCATTTTCTCATTTGAGGTTTCTTTTCCCAAATCAAATAACTCTAGTTTATTGACAAAACAAACAAGCAAAAAAAAAAAAAACACCAAAACAAAAAACAAAAAAACAACCAGGACAGGATATTCTCTTAACAAATGTTATTTGTCAATGTCACAGTTCTGGATTTTTTTTCTAAGATTTTGGGGTGCCCGGTTCCCAGCTTGTGCAGAACATCTTTGTAGCTTAACCAGATGACAGAGCTGGTGGGTAGCCTGGCTTCTAGCCAGACCCAAACAGGGTGGAGAGTGACTGAGTCCAGTCCCCTCTGCCCAACACCACAGATGTTAGGTAACTTCCTGAACATCTGGGGGCGGGGGGCTCAACTCCTTTCTTGTAACAAAGAGATCACTGCAGAGGTTGTTTAGAGACCCAAGTGAGACATGAGGGGACTTGAAACTCTTGCGCCTCCCAGCATTGTCATTATGGGTGCTACGAGGAACTGGAAACAGGGTTAGGTCCCATGCTGGCTCCAGGATAGGACAGATAGAGCTCTGTCTACTTGGAACACAAGCACTTCCGCTGCCTGCGTGTCTGAGGTGGTGTTTCTGTAACTGGGTCCTTTTTAGATAAACAACCCAGACATGCGAGTGCAGATCCTCAAAGACTTTGTCAAACAGCACTTCCCCGCCACCCCGCTGCTCGATTACGCACTGGAAGTGGAGAAGATCACCACCTCAAAGGTAATGGAGGCCTGGAGGGCTTACTTTTGGAGGGCTTTGTTTGTTTGCTTGCTTTTTCCGACAAGGGCTCATGTAGTACAAGTTGGCTTTGAAGTCACTATTAATAGAGCGTGCCGTCCATCTTCTACACCCTGGTTAAATAGGTCATTTTAAATGGTTTCAAAATTCATAGTCATCATGTCCGCTACTTCCCATTGCTGTGACAAACACCTGGCAGCACATTATGGGGAAGAGGATCGCTGTGTTGACTTACAGCTGGGGTGACAGGGAAGGCCTGGCAGGACAGTGGCCCGTGCTACCCCAGCTAGCTCTCCTGTTCCCCTCCACTTGGGCACCTAGCTTGTGGGATGGGGCTTTCCACAGTCACAGCGGGTCTCCTTATATCAAATCCTCTCTGGAAAGTTCTTATGGACACACCTAGAGGTGAGCTTTGCTGACCTCCCACGAGCTTTTCAGTCTACTCAAGCTACTTATCAAAATGAACTGTCATAATAACAGTAGTAGTAACTAACAAAGAAAAAAATGAGAAATGATAAAACTTTGAGGTTTTTTTCCCCCCCCCCAGAAACCGAATCTTATCCTGAATGTGGATGGTTTCATTGGCGTCGCATTTGTGGACATGCTTAGGAACTGTGGCTCCTTCACCCGGTGAGCATCTCAGCCTCCATCCCAGCATTGGCTGATTTTCACTGCTGCTTCCTCCCAGCTGTGAGGGAACCTAGAAAGTGTCTCGAGGCATAAGGAGGAGACTAAAAGTTGCCTCTAGCCCTGCCACCCACAGCACCCACTTTGCCACTTTGGAACTAATGAACTGCTGGTGGGCAGGAGCGATGCTGTCTCTTGGGAGGGTGGTCATGTAAGTCATTTTAAAAGTACAAGTGGTCTGTGTCTTTCAGGGAGGAAGCTGATGAATACGTTGATATTGGAGCTCTCAATGGCATCTTTGTGCTAGGAAGGAGTATGGGCTTCATTGGTGAGTTGGCTGTTGTTTAAGGGTTTTTGTAATATGCTACACTACTTCCTCTGTGTGTAAACTTCTGCCACAAATGTCACAAGTTTTTTTTTGTATTCACTGTGTAGTCCCAGATGTCCTGGAACTCACTCTGTAGTCCAGGCTGGCCTCAAACTCACAGAGATCTGCCTGCCTCTGACTCCCAAGTGCTGGGATTAAAGCCATGTGCCAGCACTTTATTTCAGGGAATAGTTTCTATTACTAGTTAAGAAAAGTAGAATGCAGTTTAGCAGTTCCCATTTTGCTAAGTCTGATGTATGATACACCTATAGAATGAATCTGGAATTCCTGCTGTTTTGGGGTGTGTGTGTGTGTGTGTGTGTGTATGCATGCCTGTGTGCTCATGTGTGCATGTTGTTTGTATTATGGATTTGTTATCTAACCTCACTGTAACCTACCACAGAGCTATATTCCCAGCTCAGTGTCTACATATTGTATGCCGGGAAGATCTCCCTGCCCATTCTCTGCCCTTTATCATGCTTATGAAACTAATGAAAGATGCATTGGCTCCATTTTAGGGCACTATCTTGATCAGAAGAGGCTGAAGCAGGGGCTATATCGTCACCCATGGGATGATATTTCCTATGTTCTTCCGGAACACATGAGCATGTAACTGAATGAGGAACCCTGCTGTATGCAGTAAAAGGAAGACATGAGCTCCCTTCTGGGTAATGACGGACAGACAGCTGGAAGCAGAGTCCATTATAGGCTGGGCCTGGAGCAGAAATAGCCATTGATGTACAGGCATGGAAGACCAACACCTACAGGCTAGTACCCATTCAGTCCGCATAAAGAAGCTTAGTATTTTTTTTTATATATATACATATATAGGCATAGAAATTGAAAACCAAGCCAATACTTGTGACATTTGCTCTGCTACCTGCTGTATCTATTATACGGAAGAATCTAAGCACTGTCAGAATAGTGTTCTTCTAGGTTCTAGGGCCTTATGATGTTGCTTTCTTTTTTTAATTAGTTAAAAATTCATTTTTCCTTTGGAGGAAGGGAATGCAACTTTTAAGACTTCAAGATACTGTCTGTCTATAGGACCCACTGACATCTGGTATCCCCACTTCCTGGCCATCTTCACTTAACATGAAGACTGTATTAGTCTGGATTTTAAGGATCATTTTTTTTTTTTTTTTTTTTTTTCTGTTATATGTTAAGGGTTTATTTAGTATCCCACTGAAATGTTCTGTGTTACGGATCAATGTCTACTTATGTCAAGGGGAGGGGTGGGACCATTAAATCCTTAGCCGTTGTCATACATATGTGGAGTAGTAACTTAAATGTAAAGTTGTAACATATGAGTGTTTAAAATGGAAACACAAGCAAAAAGCTGTGAAATGTCTTATGTCTCATGTTCTGTGTTTATGCAGCTGATTTGTCTGTTACTGAAGTGTGGGTCCAAAGACTCATAGCTGTTTTGCATCTGTAACCCACAAAGATTCTGGACAGCTGCCACCTCAGTCTCTTCTCTGTATTACCATGTTTGGTTTAAATAAACTATACAGTAGCAGTGATGTGTGGCTGTTCTGTGTCATCTACTTTATGAGACAAAGCTGTTCTGGAACTATAGACAGTGTTGGCCTCTGCTGGGATTATAGGCATGCACCACTACACCAAACTCTTAGTTGTAGCATTTTAAAATGTAGCAAGAGTTCTAATTGGTCTTAATAATAAAACTCGGAGTCAGATATTAGTGGGGGAAAGCTGAAAGATATAGAAGCAAAGCAGCCAGCCACTAGCCCTTACCTCTACCTCAGGCCAACTATGATCCTGTCTCCATGAATTCTCAGACTGAATGCTCTCCATGAAAAAGCAGACTACCTCCCGCTTTATATTCCTCTCTCCACCCAGCCACATCACTCTGTCTCTACCTCTGTAGTGCTGGGATCATCTTTGTGTGAGCTCTGTTTCTCTTTTAGAATGGGTCAATTTCATGTAGCCCAGGGTGGGTGACCTTGAACTAACAGAAAAGATCTGTGCGCCAAGTCCTGGGATTAAAAGTGTACCCCTACTGCCTGGCCTCTATGGTTAACTAGTGTGGCTAGCTTTGCACTCTGACCTTCAGGCTAGTTTTATTTGTTAGATCACAAGCAAAATATCACCACATTAAAATCTACCTCCACCTCTTGAAAAGAAAAATATAATGAAAACACTGGTATATATCATCATGCCCCAAAAACCCCCGAAGGCTATAAAAACCTTAAAGTTGAGGCTTAGTGGTACCTTTAATTCCAGCACTTGGGATCAGAGTTCAAGACCAGCCTGATCTCTGTAGCACCTACTAGTTTTTTAAACACCTATGGCCTCAAAACCTGTTTTGTTGTTTGTTTGCTTGTTTTTTTTTTTTTTTCAGACGTAACATTGGCTGTCCTGGAACTCTCTCTGTAGAACAGGCTGGCCTCAAACTCAGAGGGAAAGATTCACCTCCCTCTGCCTCTCCAGTGCTGGGATTAAAGGTGTGTGCAACCACCACCTGACTGTGAAACTGTCTTTCAAAAAAAAATGTAAAAAGATGATCTGGAGAGATGGCTTGGTGGTTAAAAGCACTTGTTGCCTGTCCTGAAGTCCTGAGTTCAGTTCCTAGGACCATATCAGCTTGCTCACAACTATCTGTAACCCAGCTCCAGGGGATCCTTCACCTCTGGCTTCTAGGGCACCTTCACTCATGTGCAAATACTCATATGTAGAGGCACCTACATATAATTAAAATTACTTTTTAAGTCTTCAAAAATAAAGGAAAAAGAGATTAAAACATGAGTTTATTTAAAAAAAAAAAAAAATCCACTTCTAGCCCAGCAGTAGTGGTACACGCCTTTAATCCCAGCACTGGGGAGGCAGAGGGAGGCAGAGGCAGGCAGATCTCTGTGAGTTCAATGTCAGCCTGGTCTATAGAATGAGTTCCAAGACAGGCTCCACAAGCTACACAGGGAAACCCTGTCTCAAAAAAATAAAAACAAACAAGAAGAATCCACTTTAACCCACACTTCCCTCTTTCTCAATTAATGGTAACTCTAGCTGTTACTCAAGCCAAAAGCTGGAGTCACCCTTCTGTTCTCCTGGGTTCCATGTTCTGTTGATTTACTCTTGAACTCTCCTCTGATCTATCTATATCTGCTAACTGGTGCCCTTATTTCCTCTTTTGTCCTGGTACAATCCACCCTCCATACAGACACAAGTGACATTTAAAAATCAAGTTGAGGGCTGTTGAGATGGCTCAGCAGGTGAAGGCATGACCTCATGAATGACCACGTGGAAGGAAAGAACTGAGTAAAGGTTCTCTAACCACAGGTGTGCCAAGGCCCATGCGTAACTACACTACACCTATACTAAATAAATGTAAAAATAAAGTCAAATGAAGACACTTCACTTCCTTGTTTGAAAACCCAAAGTGGCTTTTATTTGTTTTATTTATTTGTGTTTTTGAGACTATTTCTCTATGGCGCACTGGCTGTCCTGGAACTCACTCTGTAGACCAGGCTGGCCTGGAACTCACAGAGATTCTCCTGACTCTTCCTCCTAAAAGCTGATTTATTTACTTGTATTTGATGCATATGAAATGGTATATGCAGTAAACATTTGATTCAGCACTACCTCATTTAATCCTGTGTTCTTCTAAAGTAGGCAATATCCACTTTGAGAAAGGCAGATATTAAGTAACTCCTCATCTTCCTGCACTTAGCCACAGTGCAGTCTAGCCCCGGCTGACATACTGGAAATGGTTCCAAGTGCTAGGAATACAGGTGTGTGCCACCATACTACCATACCCCTCTAAGACCCAAAGTCCTAAGCCTTTATTCCCTTTTAAAAATATTTCTGGAGACTGAAGAGACAGTTTGTAACACGAATAAGTAAAAGACTCAGAAACTGATATTGGGATTCAAACTTCAAGCTGAAGATCAGAAAAGCAAAGCAGCTGGCTGCTCACTTCTTACCTCTACCTCGGGCCTAATGGGCTGACCCTGTCTCCACAAGCTCTCACCAAGCCTCAGACTGTAACCTCAGTTACAGTCTGGAGAATGAATGCCTCTACTGAAACCTTGCTTCTGTCTTATATCCTTCCTTAATGTTCAGCTCAAAGGTGTGAATTATAATTCTCTTTTAAACTGATTCACTCTTGTGTAGGTCTGTCTACCTCTTAATACTGAGTCCTAGGATTAAAGGTGTGTGAAGATGGAGTTTCTATTCTGCTAGATCCGAAAGTTGTTTAGTTCCAAACAAACACACAGAGTCTTATATTAATTATAAACTGCTTGGCCAATGGCTCAGGTTTCTTATTGGTTAGCTCTCTCTTAATTATCAACCCATTTCTATTGAACTATGTATTGCCATGAGGCTGTGGCTTACTGGTAATGTTCCATATGTTACTCCTTCAGTGGCTACATAGTGTCTCCTTGCCACTCTGTGTTCCTCTTCCCAGCGTTCCTAGTCTGTTAGCCCCACTTATAATAGTTCCAGCCTGACTACTGGCCAATGAGCATTTATTTACCAACCAATAAGAGAAACTATTCACAGCATACAGAAGGACATCCTCCATAATCTCTTTTCTATCTAAATAGCATAGTAAAATTATATATAACAAAACAGTTATTAAGCAAGAATTATTGTTAACAATATTTAGACCATTAACATTGTAACTTATCTTTTATCATAACCAAGGAAAACCATAACCATAGCCATCTGTCTTCAATTCCATCAAAGACCTCAGAAGGATAATAGATAAACTCTAGAATTGACAGAGACATCTCATTGCCTGGACAGTCACCCAAAATTCCTTTGTAATATTGGGGCATCCATCTTCAGCCTATAGGCCATAGTGTGTGGCAGACTATTTGATGAAGCAGGAAACCTGAAGGTCCATCCTGTCCCTTGGCAAGTTCAGCAGTCACTTTTCTTTGTAACCTGCTTGTCCAGATTGGACAGTGTGCTGTCAAGCAGTCCAGACAAGAACAGTTTCTTGTCCAAATGGCAGTTTCTTCGATGCCCATCTTCCTCTCTGATATAATTGGTGTTGCCAGGAGCAGTTGTGTCTCATTGTCATGAGAACCCTAATAAACCACTTTAAATGCCATATTCTGTAGGGCTTTGAAAGGTTTTGAAGAATGTCTATTCATTTGAAATATATCTCTGTATATCTAGAAAACCTAACTAAACATAACTTTGACTATTATAGGTGACTATAAATTTGTATTTTTAAATTATACATTACATTTTTAAATGATCTGTATAAACACAATATCTAAACAAGAGTAGCAATATGCATATAGTAAAATTGGCCTCAAATTTGTATCAATAAACCAAAATCATATCAATGTAAAGTATTCATTTCTATATCCTATTCCTTTTTTTTCTTTAGAAAGAGATTGACTGCGATCATTAATCATTTATAACTAACCCTGTTTAAATGAAAACAAACATTTGTAAATAATATTTGGGAATTTGGGCATTGTTCTCTCTAAAGTGCTTCCTGCTGTTTGGGGTACTATCAATCCCATGGGGAGCCTGAGAAAACAGAACCATGGCTAAATCCTGACTGTAGTAGTCTGAGGCTGCATCATCTTAGCTGTTTTGGATGTTGGATCGCCTGGGCCATTGCTTTAGGGGGTCTTGCTTGATCAAACCATAATTAATCTAGAAAGAATCCACAGCTTTTCATCTTCTGTGGAAACAAAAGCAACATGTCTGTAGATTCAAATTTTGAAGTCAAGGAATTTTCAAAATACATAGGTTGGATTGATCCAGCAGCATTTATAATCATTTTCTTTTAGCAGCCATTGCTCTATCCTCAGTAATCAAACAATTGAAAGACAACACAATAACATACAGTACCCAGACTGTGTATTCTCCATCTTTAGGTGGTTTATTTTTTATTACATGATTTCTTTCATTTCTTTGGGTTTTTTTTTTTTTTTCAGACAGGGTTTCTCAGAGTAACTTTGGCTGTCCTTGAACTCATTCTGTAGACCAGGCTGGCCTTGAAATCATGGAGATCCACCTGCCTCTGCCTCCTGAGTGCTGGAATTAAAGTTGTGCACTACCACACTCAACTACTTTTTTTTTTTTTTTTTAATAACCGAGACCTTTCTGGTTTCTGGATACCCACACAGGTCATACAGATACATATGCACACACACACAATTTTTTTTAAAAAATTCAGCCAGGCAGTGGTGGTGCACACCTTTAATCCCAGCACTCGGGAGGCAGAGGCAGACAGATTTCTGTGAGTTCGAGGCCAGCCTGCATTACAGAGCAATTTCTAGGACAGGTTCCAAAGCTATACAGAGAAATCCTGTCTCAAAAAAAAAAAAAAAAAAAAAAAAAAAAAAATCTTCTTTGAAAATGATTTGAACTAGAGATGGTTCAGCAGTTAAGAGCATTGGCTGCTCTTCCAGAGGACCCAGGTTTGGTTCCCAGAACCCACATGACAGTTCCCAATGATCTGTAACACCAATCCCTGAGGATCTGATGCCCTCTCTTCTGGCCTCAGAAAACATTGTAGGAAGATAGTGCAAAGATGTACATACAGGCAAAACACCACATAAATAAAAAAAGGAAAGTAAAGATTTCTGAGTCAGAGACATGGCTCTTCAGGTAGGTAGATTTGCCACCAAGTTTGACTATCAAGGTGGACTCACCAGGCCCAGGAGGTGGAAGAAGAGAACTGATTCCAAAGGTTGTCTTCTGACTTCCGTGCAAGCTGCTGCGGTGGGGGTACATCCACATACATAAATAAAAAAAGACAAAATTATATTTGTTTTGTGGGGTAAAGGTACCTGCCACCCAGCCTGTTGACTCCAGTTTGAATTCCATTGCCTAATGGAGAGAACAGACTGCATTAAATTGTGCTTTGTCCTCCACAGAAATACCCCCACATAAACTAAAGAAGGGTAATTTTTTTTTCTTTAGATTTATTTATTGGTGCTGGAGTGATTAAACTGCCAAGGCTTCTTAAACAGCTCATATTAAATTGGGTGTGCTCAGGTACACTTGTGTAATCCCAACCCTAGGGACTTGGTGACAGAAGAATCAGGAATTCAAGGTCATCCTCAAATTACATGTAGCCACTCTTGAAACACGATGACAATGTTGCAAAAGTAGTTTACTTGATAACAATGTTATTTTCTTGGTCCCTCCCCCCCCGCCCCCGCCTCCCGCCTCCCGCCCCACTGGAGAAAAGGTTTAGCAGTTAAGAGTGTACCAGGTGATGGTGGCTCACACCTTTAATCCCAGCACTAGGGAGACAGAGGCAGGCAGGTCTCTCTATGATTTCGAGGCCAGCCTGGTCTACAGAGTGAGTTCCAGGGCATCCAAGGCTACACAGAGAAACCCTGTCTGGGGGGGGGGGGAGGACCAATGTCCTCAGAGGACCAGGTTGACTCCCAACAGTGGGTTTTATCGGCCTGTAACTCCAGCACTAGAGGATCCAACACATCTGTCCTTTGTGGGCACCGGCGCACACATGCACATCAATACACTTTGATAAGAATAAAATTAAAAAATATTAAAAATTTTTTTTTCCAGACAAGGTTTCACTGAAAAACAAACAGCCTTGGCTGCCCTGGAACTCGCTCTGTAGACCAAGGCTGGCCTCTAACTCAAGAGATCCGCCTGCTTCTGCCTCCCGAGTGCTGGGATTAAAGGCGTGCATCACCACCACCGGATCAAAGCCATTTTAAAAAATATATATAAATTGGGCATTATGGCTCACGCCTTTAATCCCGGCAGAGGAAGGTGGATCTCTGTGAGTTCCAGGCCATCTTGGTTTACAGAGGGAGTTCAAAAACAAACAGCATTTTTGCGTGTACGTGTGGTGGTAAGGATACACTCCAAAGCAATTTAAAGTAGGAAACTCAACAAAACACGCACAGACCCTAAGGGAGGGAAAGACGTGTGCCTAACTCTTTCCTTGGAGATTA
Organism: Phodopus roborovskii; assembly: GCF_943737965.1. NCBI lineage: Eukaryota > Metazoa > Chordata > Mammalia > Rodentia > Cricetidae > Phodopus > Phodopus roborovskii. Next base: position 15,718,237 of record NW_026125052.1, on the reverse strand, counting down.
CTGAGTTTACCTCACTAGGAGGCGCAAGCGTGACGGAAGTGCGCAGGCGCAGCTCCGCCCCGCGCGCACTATTTAATCCCAGAATTCCTCTGTGTCGCACCGGAGTTGCCGCACCGTTCGGAAGCTGAGGGGGCCGGTTCGGCGGTGTCAAGATGGCGGCGGCGGTGGCGGCGGCGGCGGCTGCTGCGGCCGCGGCTGCATCTCTTCAGGTGCTGGAGATGGAGAGCATGGAGACTGCCGCCGCCGGTTCCGCAGGCCTGGCCGCCGAGGTTCGAGGCAGTGGCACGGTGGACTTCGGGCCCGGGCCCGGGATCTCTGCCATGGAGGCGAGCGGGGGCGATCCGGGCCCAGAGGCCGAGGACTTCGAGTGCCGCACTCACTGCTCCGAGTTGTCCTGGCGGCAGAACGAGCAGCGGCGTCAAGGCCTGTTCTGCGACATCACCCTGTGCTTCGGTGGGGCCGGAGGTCGCGAGTTCCGTGCCCACCGCTCGGTGCTGGCCGCCGCCACGGAGTACTTCACGCCCCTGCTATCCGGCCAGTTTTCCGAGTCGCGCTCAGGTCGGGTGGAGATGCGCAAGTGGAGCTCGGAGCCGGGACCCGAACCTGACACAGTGGAAGCCGTTATCGAGTATATGTACACTGGGCGCATCCGAGTGAGCACAGGCAGCGTGCACGAGGTGCTGGAGCTGGCCGACAGGTAGGCGGGTAGACGGTGAAGGGGCGAGCGAGGGTTTGGGGGGGGGACCCCGTCCTTGTGCCCGCGGCGGGACATCCACCGCTCCTGGCACCGGGGATGCCTCTGAGAGTCTAGGTTGTGCACATTGCATCCCGGAGCGCAGATTTCAGGTGTAGGGACAGAAGCGGTGGAAAGCGGTGTGTGGTGCGTGACTCCCGTGATGACATTTAAAAAAAAAAAAAAATCGTGAACGGCTGGCCGCAGAATGGAAGAGATGACATTTAAGCCGACCTCAGAATGGCAAGGGAATTTGGCAGTTCCAAGAGGGATGGATGCTGCGCATTACAGGCTTACAAAGGCCCTCGGTCAGGATCCAGCTTGGCTTGGAGAAAGGTCTTTAAAAGAATCCAGTGAATCTGGATCTGTTGGGTGAAGGGGAGGGTGGTGTATGAGATACACCCAGGAAAGGTTGGATTTTAATAAGTGTAATGGGTGAGAAGCTGATAGAGAGATGATATGACTTAAATGTTTCAAAAGATTTCCTCAGCTGTTGTGGAAAATGAATTATAGGGAGCCAGAAACAAAGCCCCAGAGGTCGGTTTGGATGGGTGGATGACGTTTTTTTAGGCATGATAGTACTGTTACAAATCCTTTAACACATACCAGGGGTGTGCAGCAGACATTGATTTCCATGTGATCAAAACACACCAAGATCCCCTTTTCCTTATCGAACTCATGTTGTTTAACAGTGGATATATAGCCTGCTTTATAATTATTATAGCTGTGAAACAAAATTTAGTATGGAGCTGCACGATATAGGCCCTAATGGAGGGGAGGTTTGTTTTTTTTGTTTGTTTGTTTGTTTTGTTTGGGGGGGGCAGGGTTTTTCTATGTAGCTCTGTAGACCAGGCCAGCGGCCTTGAACTCAGAGATCCACCTGCCTCTGTCTCCCAAGTGCTCAAGTGCTTAAAGGCGTGAGCTGCCACTGCTTGGCTTTCTTTTTAAAAAACAAAACAAAACAAAACATGGTCTCACTATGTAGCTCTGGCTGTCCTGGAACTCACTTTGTAGACCAGCATGGCCTTAAACTCAGAAATCTGCCTGCTTCAGCCCCTCAGGTGCTGAGATTAAAGGAGTACACACAGAGGAGCTACTTTTAAATTGGGGGGTACAGAGAAAATTCAGAAGATATAATAAAGGGATGTAGATGGTGAAGTAGTGTGCTTCATTCAGGTCGAGATTGCCAGTGTGAGCCCCTCAGGTGATAGAGAATAGCCTGTACATGTAGCTGGGTGGAGGAAGGCGATTGAAAGGAGCAAAAGCATCAGAGTAGTGGTGAGGATAGAGCCCTCGGGGCAGCGGTTCTGGTTCTCAACCTTCCTAATGCTGTGACCATTTAACACCATTCCTCATGTTGTGCTGACCCCGAACCATATTATTTTCATTGCTACTTCACAACTGTAATTTTGCTACCGTTATGAATCCTAATTTAAATAGCTAACATTCAGGTTATCTGATAATCTACCCCTGGAAAAGATCGTTCGATCCTAGGGGGTCTCAAACCACAGCCTTATGGGCCTGTGAAAGTTGAACTTGATGGTTTTACGAGACGGTTTCTTTGTGTATCCTTGGCTGTCCTAGACCTAGCTACCCTCAAAAGTCATAGTGCTTTGCCTGCCTCTGCCACCCAAGTGCTGGGATTAAAAGCTTGTGCCACCACTGCCCCCACAGAGCTGAACTTTTTGAAATTAGAAGTTGGTGATAAAGATGCCGTTTTTACTTGTTAAATTCTGTATTGAAAAAGCATAGGACAGTGGGGAGGATGCAGCAAGGGCTGTAGCAGAGACTAGTTTAAGTACTGCAGTAGTGGTAGAGACTTGGATTGAGGAATGATAACAGTGTGTGTATGCTTTGAGATTTATTTTATGCATATGGATGTTGGCTTGCATTTATGAATACCGTGTTAATGCTTGATGCCTAAGGAGGCCAGAAAGAGAGCATGTGTTTGCTGGGAATCGAACCTGAAGAGCAGCCAGTGCTTTTGACTGCAGGACATCTGTGTTTTCAAGTAGAAGAGATGAATTCACAGTGGATTTGATAATGGGAGTAAGGGGATTCCCCCGCCCGTAGCATTTGGAAAGATCTGATTATTATTACAGTGTGGGAAAAGCAGGAAATTTAATCACAACACTCTTGGAAAGCAGAGGCAAGCAGCTCTCTTGAGTTTTAGTCCAGTCTGGTCTATTTATCCAACCAGGCAGGGATTTATAATAAGCGCTTACCCCACCTCCTCATACCCTACCTCCTCATAAAAAGATGTGGAAAAATACGGGGCTGCAAAGATGGCACAGCAGTGGGTAAAATGCCTGCCCTGCAAGCATGAGGACCTGGCTTCAATTCTGTAAAAGCCGGGCATGGTGGTGCATTCCTGAAGTTCATTGGCCAGCTGGTCTGGCCCAGTGGATGAGGCTCAGTGAGAGAGACCTTGTCTGAAAAGAAGGTAGAGGGGCTAGAGTGACAGCCAGTGGCTAAGAGCACGTGTTGCTCTTGCAGAAGACCTAGGTTGGTTTTGTTCCCAACACCCATATGGTGGCTCACAATGATCTGTAACTCCTGTTCCAGTGAATCTGATATCTTCTTCTGGCCATCAAGGACATCAGGCACACATGGTGCACAGATAAACATGTAGGCAAAACACTCTTACAAATAAATCTTTAAAAAATGTTTAGAACACAAAGATGGAGCTCAAAGAATGACATCTGATATCAAAGCCTTATGCCTTTCTCCTCACACAAAAACTGTGGAAAAAAATAAAAAGCAGATTTGAAAAGGTCAGTATGGACTTGATCATGATGTCTGAGTAAGCTATTAAATTGGAGAACATTGCGTCTCCAGTTAAGTTATGAAGGAAATCACAAAAAGAAACAATGTCACAAATAGAGATATTTCCAGGGGCCAGAGAGATGACTCAGCCATTAAGAGCAGTGGCTGCTCTTCCAGAGGACCTGTGTTGAAGTGTTGAATTCCCAGAACCAATGTGATTGTTCACAACCATCTGTAATTCCAGTTTTAGGGTCCAACTCCCTCTTCTAATGTTGGCAGTAGCCACATGCATGCATGCATGCATGCATACATAGTACTCACAGACATAATATTTGTTTTATTATTAGTAATTTTTATTTTTAATACTCAGTATCATCACTAACCTCTAGTGATCATTTGACAGCTAGATTCCACTCCCTTTTTAGGTTACTGTAGTATCAGTTCAATTCACGCTATTGGATTCTTTAATACTGTAGAGAATCCCCTCCTTGCCCTTTTTCCCCCTATTTACTTTTTATATGTACTCTTAAGTAGCTTAATCTATTCTGTGACTTTAATTATAATTTATATGATAGCTCCCCCAATCTGCATGTATCTCTACCTTCCATCTATCTAATGCCTACCCTTTCTGATTTTTTTTTTTTTTTTTCCTTTGAGACCTGATGTCCCTAAGTAGTTTTGGCTGTCCTTGAAATCATAGAGATCCAGCTGCCTCTTCCTCCCTGCTAGGATTAAAGATGGATGTGTTCTGTCTGTTTTTTGTTTTTTTGTGCAGGAAGTTAGGGTTGAAATAGGTTTCTCTGGCTCTCCTAGGACTCAACTTTGTAGACCAGGTTGGTCTTGAATTCACAAAGATCCACCTGCCTCTGACTTCCAAATGTGTGATTAAATGTGTGCATCACCATGCCTGGCTTCCTTTTTGTTTTTGAGACAAAATGTCCCTGTGTAACCCAGGCAGGCCTAGAACTCCTGATCAGCTCAGCTTTCTAAGATTTAGGGTTGTAACCTGTAGAAATGTGCCACTACACTTGGCTCTTTTTCAGTGTTTGGAAATATCCCTATTTTAAAAGTATATTTATTTATAGCTGAGCAATGGTAGTATACACCTTTAATCCCAGCATTTAGGAATCACAAGCCTGTGATCTCTGGACAGCCTGGGTTGTTACACAAAGCAAACAAACACAAAGTTAAAAGGATTGGGTTTAAGATAGAGTGCCTATGTAGTAAACTCTAAAATAGGAAATGGTGGAACATGTTTGTATGCTGAAAAAAAAAATTTATTCTGTGGAAGAGGAGAAACTGGTACTATATGAGCAGGAGAATAGATACAGGAGTAGGTTTTGAAATCGAGGAAGGCCATGATCTATACTAAAATTGGAGATTGAATGGTGTACTCCTGTAATTCCAGCAGTTGGGAGGCTGAGGCAGGAAATCCAGGCCAGACTGGACTGTTTAACGAGACCCTTTCCAAAAACTGTAAGGATTTGATGCTGGCATTAGTGGCTCATGCCTTTAATCTCAGCACTCAGGAGGCAATAGCAGGTGGCCTTGACTTCAAGGCCAGCCCAACCAAGGCTACATAGACACTATCTCAAACAAAAAAAAACATAGACCAAACTGGGAAAGAAAATATAAGGTATAATTGCAGGCAAATTGATTGGTGGACAGATTAAGCCCCTGCCCAATCGTTTCTCTTTCAAAGTACAAGACAGGGTTCCTCAGGATGGGGTAGAATGTGTACAGACCCTGGAAAGGAAGCTTGTTAAGTGAAACTGAAAAAGAAGATCTACTGTCACACAGTGTTTGTGTCTGTCTGTGACTTAAACTCTAACTTTTGGGGGCTGGAGAGATGGCTCAGTGATTAAGAGTAGTAGCTGTTCTTCCAGAAGTCCTGAATTAAATTCCCAGCCAACACATAGTGGCTCACAACCATCCATAATGAGATCTGGTGCCCTTTTCTGGCCTGAAGGCATACATATAGTCAGAACACTTCATACATTAAATAAATAAATCTTCAAAAAAACAAAAACAAAAAAACTCTAACCTTTGCTGGCATGGTGGTACATGCCTTCATTCTTTGTGTTAGGAAAGCAAAGACAAGCTGTGTCGGAGTTCAAGGCCAACAGAGCTACATAGAGAGACCCTGTCTTAAAACAAAAAATAAAACCAAACCTCTAACTTTTCTCCATCTTTCACAGGCACTGTTCTAAGTGTTCTGTAATGACTGAACTGAATCTAATGAGCTCTGAGGCAGGATCATTTTCTCTGTGCCCACATGTACTGTCTGTGACCAAGCCTGAGTGGCACATGAGTCAGAAATAATAGAATGAGCAGAGGCTGAGGCAGAAGGATCACAGGTTAGATCCTGCCTCAAACAAAGAAGCAGGTTGGAGGGGTTGTATAATAAGGCACCTGCCTAGCATGTTTTAGGCCCTGAGTTGAATCCCCAGTACTATGATAAATAGATGTGTCCAGTATAGGGTTCCTTACATAACAATGCCTAGTGTGTAATAGCTATTGTTTTCATAGAGTAATGATTCCCAAAACCTGTCTTAAGGGAACATGGTTCAGAATTACCTGCTAAACATAGGAGCTTGTGGCAGCCTGGGAATCAGGTGGCCCTGGCACCCAGACTTGTCTGGGGTCTTCTAAACTCTAGAGTCTTCATTCACCACTCTACCTTGTCTTTGTTTTATCTCTAAGGTAGGAATGTTTCTTTAAGAGTATTAAGAAAGCTTGTCTTAATTCATCTGTATTTGTAATTAAGTATTTATTAAGCACAGTAACCATGATAAACCATTATTGAATGGAAATGGGCCTGTCATAATGATGTCATTCTTAGATTGTTCTTCTCAGTTAAAAGGCCTTTTTGTAGTATAACTGTAGTCTCAGATTGACCATCTTTGGGCTAAGTGCTGCTACAGACAGGGTTTCTCTGTCTAGCTTTGGAGCCTGTCTTGGAACTCACTCTGTAGATCAGGCTGGCCTCAAACTCACAGAGATCTGCCTGCCTCTGCCTCTTGAGTGCTGGAATTAGAGGTGTGCACCACCTAGTAGCCAAGTGCTACTAGATGGTGGGTGGGCAATGTTTTATAAACCACTTTTTTTTTTTTTTTTTTTTTTTTTTTTTTTGTGGGCATTTGGAGACAGGGTTTCTCTATGTAGTTTTGGAGGCTGTCCTCGAACTCACAGAGATCCACCTGCCCTTGCCTCCCATGTGCTGATATTAAAAGTGTGCGCCACCAATGCCAAGCTCTTTCTTTTTTTCTTTAGCTAGACTATCCTACATATTTGAGTTTATCTTGTCTGCCTTGCTTTAATGATAACCAGTCTTGGGCAAAACCCCTTAGTCTACTTTCTGGGGTTGACCAAATTGATAAAAACCTCTGACTCAGTCTGGATTGCTGTTCTTTGTGAGATCTAGCTAAGCTGAATCTCCAGGAAATATAGTTCCTGCCTGCCTCTAGTTTAAACTATATGGTCCTAGTGGATAAAGCCTTTCACCAAGACCCTTTCTCAATAGAAAGAAACCAAAGCTGGAGTGGTAGTGCATGTCTATGATCCTGGCACATAGGTGGTAGAAGAAGGATCATCCTCAGATACAAGGTCTTTTGGAGACCCCGTCTCAAAAAAAAACAAAAAAACCCAAACAAACAAAAAACAAAGCAAAACCAAAATAAATAGATAGGTGGTGGTCCAGTGATGGCAAAGGGATTAGAAAAGATATCAGAAATGCATTTGAATTGGCATTTGTCCTTATTGTATGTCTGTATCTCTGTGATAACATGTGCATGTGAGTGCAGTGCCCAAGAAGAACAGAAGAGGGCATTGGACCCCTGCAGCTAGAGTTAGGCAGTTGTGAGCTACTCAGTATGTGTGCTGGGAACCAAACTCATCCTTCAGGTGCTGTCTTCTGTCTTCCAAGAGTACCAGTCATGTATGTCATACACAGATACACATGCAGGCAAAATACCCATACATAAACAATAGAATTCAGGCATAGTGAAGCATGTTTTTAATCCTAGCACTCAGGCAAGCAACAAATAAATAATAAAATAAAAAGATCTTTAGAACTTAACCACTAAACCATCTCTCCAGCTCCTTGTTTTAATTTTATTAAACTGTTTTTTGAGACAGGGTTTCTCTGCAGTTTTGGAGCCTGACCAGGAAAGGATTTGTAGACAAGGCTGACCTCAAACTCAAACAGCCTACTTCTGGCTCCCCAGTGCTGGGATTAAAGGAATGGGCCACTGCCACCTTAGATTTTGAAACAGGGTCTCACCAAGTTTTCCAGACAGGCCTTGACCTGTCCTGGTCTCCTGGTCTCACATTTTTTGTTTTAAAAAAGTGTGTATTGTGTGTCTATAATGTATGGGTGCCATAGTGCACACCTGGAAGAGGACACTTTCTGAAATTTTCTCCTTCCATCTTTTACGTGGGTTCTAGGGATTGAACTTGGGTGTCTAGGCTTGCTTTGGCAAGTGTCTTTGCCCACTGAACCATCTGCATAATGAGACCTATCTCAGACCCTTCCTCCTGAAAAATAGACTTCCCAGCATAATACTTGCTCATTTGGGGGTAGGGGGTGTCTTTCCAAATACTGTGCTTATGAGATTAATTCTTTCAATTTGTATAATTCAGGTATACCTATAATGCAACCTTACAAATTAAGTACATCCCACAATTAATCTTTTCTTTTTCTCTTGTTTCTAGATTCTTATTAATTCGCTTAAAAGAATTTTGTGGAGAATTTCTTAAGAAAAAACTTCATCTCTCAAATTGTGTGGCCATTCATAGCTTAGCCCACATGTACACCCTAAGCCAGCTTGCTCTGAAAGCTGCAGATATGATCCGGAGGAATTTCTATAAAGTCATTCAGGATGAAGAGTTTTATACTTTACCTTTCCATCTCATTCGAGACTGGCTTTCAGATTTGGAAATTACCGTGGATTCTGAAGAGGTTCTTTTTGAAACGGTTTTGAAGTGGGTTCAGAGAAATGCTGAAGAAAGAGAGAGATACTTTGAAGAACTTTTCAAATTGCTTAGGTTGTCCCAGATGAAACCCACCTATCTTACACGGCATGTCAAACCAGAGCGGCTGGTGGCCAATAATGAAGTTTGTGTCAAGCTGGTGGCTGATGCAGTGGAGAGGCATGCACTCAGAGCAGAGAATATACAGTCTGGCACACTCCAGCACCCCGCTTCCCATGTTTCACTCTTACCTCGCTATGGACAAAACATGGATGTAATCATGGTTATTGGAGGTGTATCAGAAGGAGGAGACTATTTAAGTGAATGTGTGGGATATTTTGTTGATGAGGACAGATGGGTAAATCTGCCCCACATTCATAATCACCTTGATGGACATGCCGTTGCAGTAACAGAATCTTATGTGTATGTTGCTGGCTCCATGGAACCAGGGTTTGCTAAAACTGTGGAAAGGTACAACCCAAACTTGAATACATGGGAACATGTTTGTAGTCTGATGACAAGAAAGCATTCTTTTGGGCTAACAGAAGTCAAAGGGAAGCTGTATAGCATTGGAGGACATGGCAATTTTAGCCCTGGTTTTAAAGATGTGACTGTTTACAATCCCGAGCTTGATAAATGGCACAACTTAGAATCAGCACCAAAGATTCTTCGAGATGTAAAAGCACTAGCCATTGAGGACCGGTTTGTGTATATCGCTGCCCGCACTCCTGTGGACCGGGACACTGAAGATGGATTGAAAGCTGTAATTACTTGCTATGATACAGAGACTCGACAGTGGAAAGATGTGGAGTCTTTACCACTTATTGACAATTACTGTTTTTTCCAGATGTCTGTGGTCAATTCAAACTTTTATCAGACAGCATCATGCTGTCCCAAGAGTTATTCTTTAGAAAACGAAGAGGCAGTAAGAAAAATTGCCGGTCAGGTATCTGATGAGATCCTTGAAAGCTTGCCTCCAGAAGTCCTAAGCATTGAAGGAGCAGCTATTTGCTATTACAAAGATGATGTCTTCATTATTGGAGGCTGGAAAAATAGCGATGATATTGACAAACAGTATCGGAAGGAGGCCTACCGATACTGTGCTGAGAGAAAGAGGTGGATGCTCCTTCCTCCCATGCCTCAGCCCCGTTGTAGGGCCACTGCTTGTCATGTCAGGATCCCCTACCGGTACTTGCATGGCACACAGAGATACCCTATGCCTCAAAACTTAATGTGGCAGAAGGACCGCATCAGACAGATGCAAGAGATACACCGGCATGCCCTGAACATGCGGAGAGTGCCAAGTTCCCAGATTGAATGCTAGACTCACCAACACTTGCAACTGGAAACTGTTCTAACCCCTGTTCCATGAGGCTGGAGATGTCTGGACTGTTACTTGGAAAAGTATGTCAATAACTTATTTTCTACTTGGACTTACTACCCTATATAAAAGGAAGTTAGTTAAAAAGCAAACAGGAAACTCAGTTTAGTCTGGTAATTTGTGTTAGCCTACAGTCCTGTCTTTGTATGCTGGCAAATAAGCAAGATCTTATTAAAGACAAGTGGGGGAAAGCAGGTCTAGTTACTTGGCCTTTTTTCTGCCAACAATTATAACTCCTTTGTTTTAGGGACTTACATTTGGGGCTTTAAGCACCAGTGTTATTTGCACACTTTGTGGTTCCTTTACATTTTGTGTGGCTTGTTTATTTATGCATTAAGCTCTCATCTACAGAAGGCATGTGCAATAGTGAGTCTGGATCTAAAGGAAAAAGCACAATGTTTCAGCAAGACTGATCTCAGAATGATGGCACTGATGTTTTGTTGTGTGTGTTTATCTACAAATGCTGTTTATGTTCATTGGGAAGGGTGACCAGTAAGAAGTAGGTGATTGGCATATCATCTGGCTTGTTTTGTTTCTTCTGCAGCTGTCTATAGACTTGAAGCCATCATTTTGAGGTGAGAATAGGGGAGATATTAATACTTAGCTGACTGACTAGAGAGGAAGTTACACAGGTAAAGTTTGTTTCTTTAAGAAAAAAGGTGTTCAGTGTAGCTGAGAAAGCAAGTGAACAAACATTTTGAAACACTTTGAAGAGTGACTGTTGATGAGGGTGCAGCATGCCTGCGACAATCAACAGGTGATGCCTCCAGGTCATTTATTCATGGTCCCACTGAATATTACATAGGGTCTTCATCAGTTTTTTTTCCCCAAGAAAAGCTTTCAGAATGGGAAGAAAATGAGTTTAGAAAATACTGCTAAGAGAAGCCATGTTATTTGTGGCCCCTGTTTGTCAAAATATTTTCCTGGATTGCCCTCAACTTTTTATTGAAACTTAAAGCCTATAATACCAAATCTGAGCACAGTTTTGACTTTTAAAATTTTAAGGCTCTCACATAACACATTTAATAAGAAACTATCATTGTTAAATAATCAGTTCAATGACTGTCATCTTTCAGAAAAGGTTTTTAATCTGTATATATTTTATTACCCTCCCTAAAATAGTCTTTTTTAAATTTTTTTGAGACAGCTCTCACTATGTAGCATTGGCTGGCCTGGAACTTGCAAAGTAGATTAAGGCATTGACCATATATAGACCCTGAGGGATAAGCTTCTAAGGACCAAAAACCAGTTTCATTAGCAGCTGCTTTCTGTTACAAGTTTTCTGGAGTTTTTTTGTTCTTGTTGTTGTTGAGTTTCTGTGACAATGATATTGTACGTTCACATTCCTCTAATTGTTCATATTTGCATTTTCTTGATCTGTTATTGTAGAGCTCTCATATTCAAGATCTATAATTCTCATTTGCATTAGGTATATTATTGAGTCCCATCTTTTCTTAGTGTCTTCATATTCTTTGCTGATTTTTATCACATTTTTGTGTATGGTATTGGAGGATTAGCTCTTCCATTTACGGTGTCTTTTGAGCCTTGTGTATGTGTCATATTTCTTCTGTACTCTTTTTGATAATAAATCCCTGCTCAGTACTTTGAATTTTTTTTTGTTTATCTGTAGATACTTGGAATATATAATTTCCCATTCTTCTTCAAGAGGCTGGATCTGATTTGTACTTAGTCTCTGAACTCCCTTGTTCAGGGCTTCAGTCTTGGAGAGCTCAGCTTTAAGCTTTTGTGAGTAATCCTGATCTTGGTGGAGAATTGTACAACTTCTCCTTGTGAACCCTATCATCAAAGAATCACCATTATTTCTCTTTTGTTTTTCTTTTAATGAAGCTCTCAAATTGCAGAGAGTTTTTTCCCTCTCCATACAGTCTAACCTGTAATCTTGCTGGTTTTATTTTACCTTTGGATTTTTTTTTTTTTTTTTTCTGAAGACAAAGTCTTTCTATATAGTGTTGGCTGACTTGGGACTGTCCGTGTAGATCATGCTGGCCTAGAATGCTGGAAATCCACTTGCCTCTGTCTGGGATTAAAGGCATGACCCACCGTGCTGGGCTTGATGGTTCTTTAACACACTCATTTCATTTTCCACTTCAGTTTCTTTTATAAGTAGTTCATGGAGTATAGTTTGTCTTTCATATAAATTGACTGTATCCAGGACCTTTAGGAGGCATTAGCACAGTCCTTAGGTAGTGGTTCACATATTAGGTCATAGTGGTCTTCCATGGCATTTCTTTTCTGATCTAGTACTTGTCTGTACATGTTTTTTCCTTTGTAGTCTTCTTTGACTTGGTCTGTATCATCTAAACTTTCAAGTGCCCCTCACTTGCACTTGCAGCACAACACCACTGATGGACCTGGACTTCCCAAACCTCTGTACGCAGAGTTCTAGAAGAGCTGTTGTTTTTTTTTGTTTTGTTTTTGTTGTTGCTTTTTTCATTTCCTATTTTCTTTTATATTCAAGATAGAAATTTTAATAAAAACGGCTGATTATTGGTTCTCTGTCCTTGTAGAGTTCCAGTAGCATGGTCAGCAATGTCGATGTCACTGTGCTATACAGGTCCTCTGGCACTTGTAATTTATTATGTTTGTCATTCCTTCCAACCTAAAGGCAGATATTTTCACTTCCATCACATCTTTTCTGAACACTTGCGCTGGATTGACTTTGAGACTATGTGAATATTCTTCATATTCAGGAAGGATTTCCACATTGATTAAACATTGACAAGTCACCCTCATAATCTATTGCAGTCAATCCAAAGACATCTTGATTAATTTGTTGATTCATACCTGCATGCATGAGGCTGTTTATCAATTGCTGGTACATAAGCATTCTTTATTTAGTATGAAGAATTCAGCTATAATTTTCACTGACAGCCAGTGTAAAGCCCCCCCTTTTTTTTTCTTGCTTCAGTATTCACTTCATGTTCAAGGGTTTGTTTTTTTTTTTACAAACTTGGAGAGCACAGTTGCCTTGAGCATGCATATTTGGATCGGCACTGCTCTCTAATAGAATAGAGTCATGTTCCCTTCTTGACATTGTAGGGTCTTCATCAGCCCTGTGCAGTCACCACTTCTGGATAGTCAAGCACACAGGCAATATTTAGAGCAGTGGGAGTATGGATAATTTCTCAGAAAGTGGCATTACTGAAAAATCCCATCCTCAAGGAAATTACATCAAGGAATACCCATTTTTCTGACTTTCTTCACACTCCTGAGTTTTATGCAAGTTAACATTCAGGCTAAATTTTTGAACACTCAGTTAACATAGGAGACTCCTGTCCAGGGAGCTGGAGAGATGGATCAGCAGGTAAGAACACTTGGTGTTCTTCCAATGAGTTTGGTTCCTAGCACCCACTTCAGGAAGCTCACAAGCCCCTTAACTCCACCTCCAGGGGATCTGATTGATGCCGCTGGCCCTGTGGGCACCTGCATTCACATGGATATAAATAACCACATGCACACAAACACATAATTAACTAAAAATAGTTTTCAAAAAAACTCTTGTTGAAGTTGGTTATGACAGTGCTCACCTCTAATCTGAGCATTTGGGAAGTAAAGGCAGGAAGATCAGGAGTTCTGAGCTAGCCTAGTTACTACACTTAGTGAGACCTTGCCTCCAACCAGTCAACAAAAGGATAATAATAACTGTACATAAGTAAAATAAAATAAAGACCCCTGATGGTTTGTACTGTAAATCCAGTATTTTTAAAAATCTCTTTAAGAATGTATTTACCTTCTCACACAATCTGGAATATGATTCTGGAAAAGTTCAAGAACAGTGATCTATGCCTCCCCCATTGCATTATGTGATAAAATTACCAGAAGCACAACCAGAAATCTAGGCTATTTGCTATAACACTAATACTATTAGATTCTGTACTGGTAATTTTCTTGAGGTTTCTAAATTAGCATTCTTGTTCAGGACAAGGGTTAATAACTATGTTGGAAATCTACTTTACAACTATTGAAGTTAGACTGGAGTGAATCTGAGAAATTATAAGTAAAGGATCTGTTACTATTCTCCTTTCCCTTAACTTTTTCTCAATTTCCATCCTTTGGGTTTCTTGAGGTTGCTGGGAAGTGAAGGCAGGGTCTCACACATGCTAGGGAAACACTCTGCCAACTGGGTTGCTTCCCAGTCCACTTTGTAGTTACCTTAATAACAAAAGCTTTTGGATTCTGAGAAGCACTCCTTAGTTGTAAGTGGTCTGTGCAACTTATAGTCTTGAAGCTCATCAAAGGAAGCTCACCTTCAACTCTAACTATACAAGCAAATCATTTAGTATTTTGTCAGGATGCCAGGCTTTTTTGTTCCAGAATTGTATTTTGGGACTGTCGCCACCTAGTTATTAATAGATAGGGCCATCTTTTTGTCCTTTTTTCATTTTTGGGCAGACAGTATAACTCCTAAGATTTAGGTATAATCTGGTTTTAAAAGCTTGATTGAAACCACTGTTTTTTTGACTCAGCAGGCAGCCTAGGCCCTGGCTGAATGAAGGGGTAAGTCCTTCCTTGCATGATGGTGTGCAGGTTTTCCTGACTACCAAGTTTCTAATGTTCATATGTGAATTCACATGTGTGGCTTCACCACCATAACTTGTGTCTCCTAAATACTATAACTAACTTATTAGGAAGGAAAGAAATCAGATTTGCTTAAATCTGTTCACTGCTGACATTCTGAAATTCTAAACTGGACATAACAGTGTTTATAATGATAATTGTGCATGTCTAATATTCTTTGTGAATGAAATGTCCTATGAAAACAGTTAAAAACATAGCTTAAATGTATTCAAGTGAACCTTTTGTTACTTTTATTTTTCTTTGTTGGGAAGGGAGGACTCAATTATACCAAAAAGTAATGAGTGCCCATTACTTTGAGTAAAGCTATTTCTACATCATAATGGGCCCCTCCCTTTCTATCTATTTTAGATTGAGAATGTCAGTTGTGAGCTTAGGGTTTAAGCGACCATCACTTGCATGATTAGTCTTGTGTATCCTGGTAGCTTTGCTTTTCTGTGTCAGTTCAAAGTAACATTTTTGCTAAGAACACTTAAAATTAACTGACATCAGTTTTGTTTTGATTACCTAGTTATGTGTAGTATTTCTGGGACCAAAAATTATTTTAAACTGCTGAACTTTTAAAATACAGACCCTCAGTCTGAAAAGCCACAGAGAGCACCTTTGTGTTCAGTCCTATCATAGCTGGTAGGTAGGTTCTTGTGCACACCTTTTCCTCTCTGACTGCAGCATGTGGTGTGTTTGGAATTCTTCCTTTTCTGCTTCCTGATTCCAGTGTCAACACTATAAGTAGACTGGAGCTGTGTTACATATTTTAGCTACTCCGTCTAATAAAGTATACAGGACCTCTATCTGGTACCTTCTGAACTAAGCTTACGTGCAAAGGGCATGTTAGTCACATTTCATGTCTTTGAACATATATGATGTTGTGAAACAAATATTCTTCCTACACTAGAGAAATACGGTGCTTCAACTTTAGAATATTTGAGCAACAATTCAGTCTGTTCTCAGCCACTAAACATTTTGGCACAGCTCATCACTACATTTGTTATTTTCTTGAGGAAAGTCCATTTTGTTGTTAGACTTACAGCATATGTTCTGGTCATTAAAACCAAACAATTATTGAGGGTTATGATACAGTGACAGTAACTTTACAAAGTAGTCATTTGCTGCAAGGACTTTACTTAGCCAAATGACTGCTCACTGCAACCCTCACAGCTTTTGGCTTACTCTGACCCTTGCTAGGAGTGTGGTATCTTGAAGGACTTGTTAATCAGTTACCCCTCCTGCTTCCTGCACCTGTGAAACACAGTACTTGCTAGGTGTTTGAAAATGTTATCATCCATGGGCTGGGGCTAGTTGTGTTATTTGTAAAATAAGTACTTAGTTTATAAACAGTTTTTTTTTGTTGTTGTTGTTTTTTTTTTCTGCTAGTGGTACCCAGGCCCCTATGCAAGATATAATCTTGATTATCTCCCTTCAGGTTAGAGGAGATATAGTATTTAGAACACTCTGAGATATTATGTTATGTTCTTGAAGCTATCTTGCTTGTGTTCAAGTTACTAATTGTCTACATGTAAGTTTTCAATAAACATATTTCTTTAGAGCTGGTTTTGTACTGTGATTCTTTTCTTAATTATGCACTGTTGAAAATAATTACCTTCTTCCTTACTCCATCATTTATCCAACCCTTGCTTCCCTTAAGTTGAACATTTTCCAGTACTCTTACAAGTTTAAACACTGCATTTATTTAAAAAAAGAATTAATTCTTATTGCTTAGACTTTTTATTAGCTAAATGAAGAGGCTCATACAGGTAGGGTACTTGTCGAAGCGGAATACTTTACTTCATCTCGCAGTGCTAATCCTGTGAAGTTGTCCCGTCTAGCTGCATACTCCCCAACATTGGCTAGCCCTGGTACCACACAGCAGCTCAGAGCACTGCGGTATATGCTCATGTCATGAGCGTCATACCACTCATCGGTCTTTTCATCATAGCACTCAACATTAAAGGTGGTGGTAAAGCCATTAAAGCCACCCACCACAAACAAGAGGTCGTCCACTACCTCGATACCAAAATTGCTACGAGGATTAAACATAGTGGGGATTGTGCGCCAAGTATTAGCCACTGGACTATAGGCTTCTGCACTCCTCAGTCGATTAGCTCCATCAAAGCCACCTACCTGTGAAGAGCAAAAGAAACAAGGTTGACTGCTATCCATTGCTTCTGTTCACCAAGGAAGCCCTTGTGGTGTGAACCAGTGATGCTATGCCTCTTTTCAAATGCTTGCCAATGGTAAGCTAAACCTCTTTGCTATTAGAAAAATCTTAGGGTGCCATTTTAGCATTGTACAATAGAAACTCACTGCGTATACATGTTCCCCGTAAGCAATTACACCTATTCCACTCCTCCTGCTCCTCATGGGTGCAATGACTGTCCACTGATTGCTCTCAGTGTTGTATACTTCTGCTGTAAACAGGCATTCGTTTCCATTAAACCCACCACATATGTAGACCTGTGTGGAGAGAATTCAGGATTGGTAAATTATACTGGGAAGAGTGAGGAACCCAAAACCAGAAAGACAAATATAGTATCTACTCACTCATAAGTGGATACCAGACAAAAAGCAAAAGATACTCAGCCTACAATCCATAACCCCAGAGAAGCTAGAACCCTCTTCCAGAAGCAGATGGAAGCAGATGCAACTAACCAATGGGCCAAGCTCCTGGAGTACAATTGAAGTGAGGGAGGAATGATAATATGAACAAAGGAGTCAAGACAATGATGGGAAAACCCACAGAATCAACTGACCTGAGCTCAGGTCTGACAAATGGGGAACCTGCATAAGACCAAACGACTCCCATAATATAGGTGACAACAGTGTGACTGGGACAATATATGAGGCCACCTGCAGTGCATCCAAGATCTAACTCTAATGCACAAACTGACTTAGTGGAGCCCATTCTATATGGAGAAATACCTTGCCCAGCCTAGACACATAGGTGTAGGGGGTGGAGAGATGCCTTGGTCCTGCCTCAACAAGATGATGGGACAGACTTTTAGATTTCCTAGGGGAGGTCTTACCTTCTCTGAGAAGTAGATGGGAGCAGGAGGGAGTACAGGGAGAGTAGGAGGGGATCAGGGAGGGAGAACTGGGATTGAAATGTAAAAAAAAAAAATTATACTGGGGAGTAGACAGAAGATATACATATGGCAGGGAATGCATTAGTTTTCAGAGAGCTAACTTCTAAGGATGTGGAGCTTATCCCATAGCAGCTTATCCCAGCCCAGAGCTTAGCCTGGGCTAGATGGTCTTCAAGTTGCAGGCCAGCTGGTAGACATGAGCAGGGAAAACGTGTATTATTTTATGTGTATGGGTGTTTTGCTGAAAGTTAGTCTGCACCATGTATATGCAATATCAGTGAAGGCCAGAAGAGGGTGTGGGATCCCCTGGGATTAGTTAACAGATGATTGTGAGTTGCAATATGGGTGCTTGTAATTGAACATGGGTCTTCTGGAAGAACAGCCAGTGTTAACCACTGAGCCACTCTCCAACTCCTCCATGTGCGTTTTGGTTTTTCAAGGCAGGGTTTTTCTGTAGCTTTGGAACCTGTCCTGGAACTCACCATGTAGACCAGGCTGGCCTCAAACCCACAGAGATCCACCTGCCTCTGCCTCGAGTGCTGAGATTTGAGGCGTGTGCCACTACTACCTAATTCCATGTGCTTTTTAATTTTTACTTTTTCCTCCATCTCTTACCACAGCCCAGGCTGTCCTGGAACTCACCATGTAGACCAGGCAGGCTTCCCTGCCTCAGTCTCCCGAGATTAAAAGCCTGTACCACCATACCTGTCTTTCCAAGTCCTCTTATTTTTCCCCAGATTGCATTTATTTGTATGCATTCATGCACCTGTGCCATGGCATGCATGTGGAGGTCAGAAGACCTTGCTGGAGTCCATCTCTCCTGTCATCTTCCCAGATGCCAAGGATGGAGGGTTTCTCTGTAGCTTTGGACCCTGTCCTGGAACTTGCTGTAGACCAGGCTGACCTCAAACTCAAGAGATCCACCTGCCTCTGCCTCCTAAGTGAGTGCTGGAATTAAAAATGTGTGCCACCACCACCTGAACTCAGGGAACATTTTTAATGCCAGTCTATATAACCTAAATTTATTCTACATGTACATGAATTCTGTGTGTACATGAATGTGTGTGTGGGGAGTGCCAATATTGTGTGTATATATATATATACACAATATATATAATTATATACACATATACACACACACACACATACATGTGGGGACCCAGGAACGTTCAAAACCATCCTTTTTTAAAAAGAAAAATGTAATTGTGTGTGTGTATGCAAATTCATGTACACATGAGTGTCTACATCTGCCATGGTGCACATTTGGGGGTCAAATGACAACTTTTTAGAATTGGTTCTCTCCTGATGTTGCTTCTGAACTGAACTCAGGTCAGGCTTGCTGGCAAGCTCCCTTACATGCTGACTCATCAGAATGGTAACATCTCTTTATTTTTAACTGACTTGTTTCTATTTGTGTGTATGCATGTGTGCCCACTTATCTGTATGTGCACCATGTATATGTAGCTGCTTGCAGGGGTCCGAAGAGGGCATTAGATCCCTTGGAACTGGAACCACAGATGGTTGTGAGCTGCCATGTAGGTGCTGATAACTTAACCCAGGTTTTCTGCAAGAACACAAGTGCCTCAGCTGCCGAACTTTCCTTTCAGGTCCCCAGCTGCTTTGGTGGGTTGTTTGTTTTGAGACATGGTTTTCTCACTGCCCTGGAACTTCCTACATCAGTTAGGCTAGTTGGTCTTAGGACAGAGATCTGCTTGTTTCTGCCTTTCCAGCACTTACAAGCAAATAGACACATGTGCTGAGGATTTAACTTGGCAAGGCAGGCACTTTAGTAATGAAGACATCTTCCCACCTACATCATTTTGGTTTTTTTGTTTTTAGTTTTTTTTTTTTTTTTTTTTGAGAAAGGATCCCATTTACCCCAGACTAGCCTCAAACTCACTGTGTATCTGAGGATGACCTTAAACTTCCTCTAGTTCTCCTGCCCTCACCCACCATGTGGTTTATAGCCATGTGCCACCATACCTGGTGTTACTTGGTGCTGGAAACTGAACCCAGGTCTTCAATTTGCTAGGCAACTATCTACCATCTGAGCTACATTCTCAGTTTCATGCATTATTCCTTTTGTGTTTTGTTTTGTTTTGTTTTGTTTTGAGACAGGGCTTTGCCTCACTGTGTAAGTAACTCTTATTGGCCTGGAACTCAGTATGTAAACCAGGGTGGCATTGAATTCACAGAGTGCTGGGTTTAAGGTTTGTACTACCGTACCCAGCCATGCATTTTGTTTTGTTGTTTGGATTTTGTTTGTTTTTGTTTTCTGAGACAGGATTTCTCTATATAATAGTCCTGGTTGTCCTGGAACTTGCTCTGTAGGTCAGGCTGTGCTCAAAACTCAGAGAACCTCCTGCTTTTTGAAGAAGTGTCTCATTTTGTAGCCCAGCCTGTAGGCCCTAGAGTGCTGTAGACCAGGTTGGCCTCAAGCTCACAGAAATCTGTCTGCCTTTGCCTCCAGAGTGCTGGGATTAAAGGTTTGTACCACCATGCCTGGCACATTGTTTTTTAATAAGCAAAAATTATAAATTTATAAATGACCACTTAATAACTTGAGAAAAAGCACAGTCAGCCCTGTGCACCTCAGGTTCCACGCTTCCATGCATTAAGACTAGGACTGCAAATATTGGGGAGGGGGCAAAGTGAGATGGCTCAGTGGGTAAATAGCACTTGTCTCTAAGGCTGACAACCTAAATGCAATCCCCAGTTTCCCTGTGGTGGAAAGGAAAGTTGTCTTCTGGCCTCCATACTTGCACTGTGTCACATGTATGCCCACACACACAAATAATTATATAAAGAAAAATATTGGGGAGGGCTAGAACAATGGTTCAATGGGTAAGGGAGCTTGCTATGCATAACGGGAGGGAAATACTGACTTCTGCAAGTTGTCTTCTGCCCTCCACATGTGCACCACAGAATGAGTTTACATACACACTAAATAAAAATGTAGTTTAAAAAGAAAGAGCTGGGCAGTGATGGTGCACGCCTTTAATCCCAGCACTCGGGAGGCAGAGGCAGACAGAGGCTAACCTGGTCTACAGAGTAAGTTCCAGGACAGCCAGGGCTACACAGAGAAAATGTATCTAAAAAGAAAGAGTACATGTTGCCCTTGCAGATTTCCAGTACCCACCTCAAACAGTTCACAACCACTTGTAACTCCATCTTCAGGGGATTTGACGCCTGTGGCGTGTAGGCATTCACATGCACATATGCTCACATGGACACACACATAATTTTCTAAACTTTTAAAAAATAGTTTATATGTATGTGTGTGAGAGACAGAGCTCTCGGAAGCTAGAAGAAGATGTTAGATCCCCTGGAACTGGAATTAAAAGAAGTTGTAGGCTGCCTGTTTCATGTGGGTGCTCTACAAGAATAACAATACTCTTAACCATTGAGCCAACTCTTCCTTGCCCTATCCCCGAGAAACAACAAAAAAAACCCTTAAGAAAATATTGCCGGGGTGGGGTGCATGCTTTTAATCCCAGCACTCAGGAAGCAGAGGCAGGCATATCTCTGAGTTCGAGGACTGCCTGGTGTACAAAGTGAGTTCCAAGACAGCCAGGGCTACATACAGAAACCCTGTCTTGGGAAAAGGAAGGAAAAAAAAATATTAGGAAGGGAAGACGTCTCTAGGATGTCTAGGATGGGCATAATGGCTCACACCTGTAGTTACAAGCCAGAAAAATCACTGAAGCTTCAAGGCTAGCTTTGGCTACAAAGTGAGGCCCTGTCTCAAAAAAAAAAAAAAAAAAAAAAAAAAAAAAATGTTGGTCAAGGTGGTGGTGCCTGCCTTTAATCCCAACATAATACCAGCAGAGGAAGAGATAGGAGGAGCTATTCAGGAGTACATAGGACTGTCTCATAAATGAAGGCTGGAGAAATAGTTCAATAGTTTATCACACTACTTTTTTTTGGGAGGGGGGCTATTCTGGAACTCAGTGTGGATGAGGCTGGCCTCAAATACAGAGGTCCACCTGCCTCTCTCTGTCTCTTTAGTGCTAGAATTAAGGCATACAGCACCAGGACCAAGTTACACTTGCTACTCGTGCAGAGAACCCAGAGCTCGACTCCCAGCACCCGAATGGTGACTCACAATTGTCCATAACTCTAATTCCAGGGTATGACCTCTTCTGATCTCCCTGAGCATATACATACATGCAGGCAAAACATTCATACACATAATAATTTTTTATATCTAATAAAAATAAAATTGGCTAGTGAGCTATGGCATAATGTATAATTGCACTTGCCACCAAACCTGAAGACCTGAGTTTGATCCCTGGGCCCCACACCTGGTAGAAGGAGAAAATCTACTCCTGTAAATTGTCCTCTGACCCCCACATATGCTCATGTCATGCCCCCCAAAAATTTTATTAAAAAATTAAATAAATATATGTACTGAAAAAATTATAGATTTTTCTGTTATCTAAAAAATACAATATAGCAGTTTACATAGCATTTATGTAATGTCAAGTATTATAAGTAATCTGGAGATGATTGAAGTATATGCAAAGAAATTACTCCACAGTTTTGTTTGAGATAGAGTCTTCCTGTGTAGCCCCAGTTTGCCTTGAACTCTGTGTAGCCCAGGCTGGCCTTAAACTCATAGCAATCTTCCTGTCTTAGCCTCCCAAGTGCTAGGTTTATGGGTGTGTGCCCCCACACCCAAACTGTGCATAGGCTATACACAAGCACCATACCATGTTATATGAGACTCGAGCATCTGGATGCGGCTGTGTACACTGGACCGTCATCCAATCTTCAGTGGCTGCAGAAAGACAACTGTACTGCCAAGTAAGTATTGCCATTTTTGTCTTCCAGCCTCATCCCAAAAGGAAGAACAGTATCCATCATCTTCCCCTTCCACCCTGGTTCTTTACCTTCCCATAGAGGGTCGTGGCGCTTGCATCACTCCGCTGCTCATGCATGGGGGCAATGAGTGTCCATTGATTGGTCTCTGGCTCATATCGTTCAGCAGTGTTGAGACGCACATAGCCATCAAACCCTCCCATGGCATAGATGAAATTGCTGAGGACGGTCACGCTGACATAGCAACGTCTAGAGTGCATAGGGGCCACTTGGTGCCAAGTTTTCTTCACAGGGTCAAAACGCTTAACACTATTGAAGTAGTCTACGCTATCAAACCCCCCGATGATATAAACATAGCCTTTCAAGTAGGCTGCCCCATGGTAGGCTCGAGGACTCTCTTCCTCACAAGTGACATTCACCCATCTGTCTGCTCGAGCATCGTAGGCCTCGATAGCATTCGTGGGGCTTCCGCCACTCCAGCCACCAATAGCAAATAGAATGGCATAGGGTAGGCGGGGCCTGGTGAGTGGGTTGGTGAAGTCAGAATTGGAGGGTCCGTTCATGTTCAGGTCATACATGGCCTTTAGGGCGTTAATGATGACAGGCTTACATTCTTCACTGTCTTTGACATAGTCATTCATCTTAACATTATTCATGAAGTACTCAGCATGCATTAGGGCCAAGCGAACCTAAGAAGGAAATACAGAAATTTATTCAGATGAGGCAAGGGTGTCTGCAAGCCCCATCTCTTTAAGCCCTGCTCTCTGAAAGAGCAGTAAGTGCTCTTAACCTCTGAGCCATGTCTGCAGTCCCTTTATTTGCTTTTTGAAAAACGTGTAACTCATAGATGTAATTGCCTTGAGGAAGGTGGTATACATACGAAGAAATGCACTAGTCAGAAGGCACCTGAGGGTAACAGCTACACATTCCTCGGCCACTGGGTAGAGCTTTTAGGCCAAAAGAAGTTGTGTAATTGTCGAGAAATTCAGTATAGCTCCATATGTAAAATGACAGTAACTAAGATCAAGTGACTACAATTGTGTGCCACTCTTGTGACATAGTTCCCACGATAGCTTGTACCTTGGTGTGGGGACCGTAGCCAATGGGAAGAGGGCCAGAAACCCTTTAGGATTCTGTAGAATCCCCTGCTGCCACCCCCGTACTAACAGAGAATTTTGGCTAAAGAAAGAACTAGCAACACCAAGGGTAGAGAAAATTGCAAACTTCCGAGAGATGCAGGAGACACCTCTCAATAAGTGCTGACACCACCCTGGGATCTGTGGCTGTTAGGGACAGTCCCTTCAGGTAAATGAATCAAATGTGAGCAACTAAGCATTTGCAAAGAATAACTAAACTTGACCTTAGGAAGCAAAACTGAAATATGTTGCTTCCTATTTTGGGGGTCGTGAGAAATCCACTTTAAAATGGCCTCAAATACAGCGTCCTCCTGCTTCACGTTGAGCTCATCTTTCTCGATGATATCCTTAAGCTCAGTGACCGAGAGCTCCAGAAACTCTGCAGAGACTTTCACCATCTCCTCGAAGTTGTGCAGGATGAACATGTAGGCCTTCTGCCTCAGCTCAGGGCAGTAGTAGTAGTCCGTGAACTTGCAGATGCCGATACAGTTATCCAGACACAGCTCCGACTTGAGGAACTCACAGCAACCCCTAACAATCCCCATGATGTTAAATTGGTCGGCAGCAGCCAGCAGCTTCTCCACATTGTCAGGGGTGATTGGCACGGTCCGAGTGTACGCATACTCAATAATTAGCTTCATCATGTCGGGGGAAATGCCAGGAATGTTGTAAACCTTCTTCTCAGTGTTGTTCCAGCCACTTGTAAACAAAGCTCTGGGTGGGGGGGCAAAAATGAGAGAAGTTAGCAGCACAGAAACATTCCTCTCCTGGTGGTCACCCTCACCCCATCGCCACCCCTGGCCCCTTTACTTTCTGAGAGCTTGGACACACTCCAAGTGTTGCCTGGTGAGTATGTTGGAACAAGACTGTCCAGAGGGAGTGCAGTGAAGAATGGTTTTATACAGTGGGTGTGGACTGTTCTAGGAACCTCCTGTGGTCACTCTGTCTTTACCCTCTATTTTCAAGGTGTGCGCGTGTAGGTACACTAGCCTGTGCTTGCACACATCTCCCATGTGTAGACAACCCAACTCAGCCCCAGAGCAATCCTTCCAAAGAACTTATGTAACCCTTGCACTCAAAACCTTCCCCTGATGTTAAGAGGGAAACACCAGGTCTTTACTAATCACTACATAAGCAGGTGAGCTCTGGGCGTCTCCCACCTTCCCTGTCCTCTATCCTGGGGGCTCCTTAGGTATTCTTTGTGCACTGGAAATAATTCTGCCTCCTTACTTGTCTTCCCTTCTCCTGGATGGATTCCCCAAGACTTCTGCATTCCATGTCCTAGTCCGTTTGATAATCCAAGTATCACCTTGCCAGCAAAGCCTTCTCTGACAATCGTTTTTAGCTTGCTTGTGTGTGTGTGCCCAAGCGCGCACACACACACATGTGGCAAGTGTTCCTGTGCATGAGTGTTCCTGTGGAGGTCAGAGGGCAACTTGTGGGATTTGGTGCTCTCTTTCCACCATGTAGATCCCAGGGATTGAACCTAGATCCTCATGTTTAAGAACAAGCATCTTTACTAGGGAGTCATTTTGCTGGCCTCTGACAGCCCTGTACATATACGTTTTTAAGATTTAAAAAAAATACTTATGTTCATTAAACATGGTGCATACCTTTAGTCCCAGAACTTTGAAGACAGAGACAGGGAGATTTCTGAATTAAGGCCAACCTAGACTACATAATGAGTTCCAGGACAGACATGGCTACATAGAAACTCTGTCTGGAAAAAAAGGAAGGAAGGAAGGAAGGAAGGAAGGAAGGAAGGAAGGAAGGAAGAAAGGAAGGAAGGAAGAAAAGTCTCATGAGAACAGAAATTTCACCTCTTTATTTTCTTTCCAATACCCAGAATACCACATCAGAAAATATGCAAAAAATATGCAATAAATGACCACAGCTATACATTTCTGGGATGCTGAATAAAACAATTTCTTTTCTAAGAAGCTTAAGGACCAGTGGGCTTAGGCATCAAATTCTTCCTCAGGACCCTGGCTTGCCAACCTACAACCTCTGCCAAATGCAGCTCAAAGCCAGTCTGCCTCTTGCTTTTGTACTGTCCCCGGATAACAAGGCTTCTCTTTCCAATTCTGCATGATGGAGGGAGCAGAGTGTGAAAAGAACATTTCAAATTTCAGTGTCCACAAATAATTTGTATTAGTCCTGTCTGTGGCTGTTCATTTTTTTTTTTAAAGGTAGGGTCTCACCTGTGTAGCTCTGGAACTCCCTATGTAGACCAGGCTGTCCTAGAACTCAGAACTCAAGAGATCTGCCTGCCTCTGCCTCCCACGTGCCAGAATTAAAGATGGACATTAACATGCCTGGCCATGTTTGGCTCTTCTTGACATAAAGGCAGGGTTGGACAGTTGCAAGAAAGTATATGGCCTGTAGAGCTTAAGGTGTTTTACTGTCTTGGAGCTGGAGAGATGGCTCTCTTTTCCAGAGAATAGGGTTCAAGTCCAAGTACCTACATGGTAGCTGACAACAGTCTATAACTCCAGTCCCATGGGACCCAGTGCCCTCTTAAGATCTCTTCAGGTGACTCATGCATGTGGCATAGACAGACAGACATGCAGGCAAAATATCCATAAATAAAATAAATGAACAAATGCAATTAAAAAAAAGATATTTACTATCTTATTTCTGTTGTTTTGGCTTGGTTTGTTTGTTTTTTGTTTTTTTTTTTTTTTTTTTTTTTTTTTTTTTTTTTTTTTTAAGAGACAGATTCTCACTCTGTGCCCAGGCTGGCCTTGAACTACTGATCCTCCTGCCCCAGCCTCTCCAGTGTTGGAATTACAGGCATGAGCCACTGTGCCTGATTTATGGTCTCTTTATAGCTTCTGTTCTAGAGTGGAGAATCAATCAGGCATGTCCTCCCTTTTAACATTGCAGTGCTACATTGCCGGCTACAAAGCTTATGCTTGAGAACAGCTCAAGCCAGTTACAAATAAACCAACCCAAAGTCCTAGGGCTGGAGAAATGGTCCGTGGTTAACTTGGCAGCTTGCTCACACTGCTCTTGGGGAGGACTTGAGTTCAGTTGCCAGCATCCATGTCAACTGTTTGTTTCTACCTTCAGTTCCAGCATCTGTATATACCCCCACACAGGCATGCAAGGCATGCATACAGTCTTTCTTGTTGCTTTTTTGTTTGGTTTGGTTTATCAAGCCCTGTGTAGCCCTGGCTGTCCTAGAGCTAGCTCTTTAGACCAGGCTGACCCCAAATTCACAGAGATCTGCCTGTCTCTGCCCCTGGACTGCTGGGATCAAAGGTATGCACCAACACCACTTGGATAAATCTCTTTCCCCCCCACCCCAAGTTTCCAAGTTTTAAAGTTTTCATCTTGGCAGAATGAGACCTGCAGGCCCCTCAACCGAATAGAGTTTTTTGGGGGGGCAGTAGGGTAAGGGTTGGGGTTTTGTTAATTAGGCAACTGAGACAGTTGTAACTGAGACAGAATCCTGTATGTAGCTCAGGCTGGCCTCGAACTCACATAACCAGGTTGAACTTGAACTTATCTTGGTGCCTCGGCCTCCTGCAAGCTGACATTACAGATGTGTGGCACAATGCTTAACTCTCATCCATTGTGCTTTTCCCTCCGCTCATTTGTTGTCACTGTTGTTTTGAGACAGGATCTCACTAAATTTGATCTATTGTCGTTACTGGTGGTGGTAGTGGTCTGTCTGAGTACTGGGGCTTGAGTACAGGACCTAGTGCATGCTGCACAAACCTTTTACTATGGAATATATATCCTCAGCCCCCAAGGCCTTGAATTTTTGATCCTCTTGCCTCAGCCTCTGAGTAAATGGGATTATAGACCTCTACCACCGAGCCGGGCTTGAATAAGAGTTTTTAGCAAAAGGTGAACATATTTCTCATGTTTTCACTGGGACCCAGTACTCCGACTTTTTCAGCTTATAAACAAAAGAGCCCATGCACTTCCTGAGTTAAGAATCTCAGTCCAAACACCCTTTCTTTGGAAAATATTTCCAGGGTACTCTCCCCTTATCCCCTCCCCATCCTCTCTACCCTTATTAATCTACATCCCTGCTTTCAGTGATCTCTACTGGGACTATGCCAACAGATCAGTGATATCAGAAGCAGTAATATCATTTAGGCTACGTCCAGAATCCACAGGTGTCCAACTAGAAGTTGGTTGGGATGAGAATCAAAGAGAAAGCCCCTGACCTGTCAAATGTTGACTGAAGACCAGTTTAAAAAACATCAGGAAACAGATGGAAGCTCTGGCCCTGGCTGTGACTGTCCTGAAGGCAGCACAGGCGACAGGCCACAAGGTGTCCAGAGCTTCAGTGTCCCTGAATTTAAGATAATAAATGGGAAATGGAAACACAGATGAAAGACCCTCAAGAGGAGCCTGTCTCCCCTTGGGCTCAGCTCGGGCCCCTTTAGTTGTACCTAAAGTAGGAGCTGCAGCTACAGAGGATGTTCTTGTGGGCATTGAACTCGAAGCCATTGACTTTGATGACCACGTCGCAGAGCTTGCCCTCAAGTCGGAGCTCGTTGAAGATCTCACAGGTCATCGCACTCATCTTCCTCTCCATGTGAGGCTGGTGGAACCGGGTGGAGGCCGCCGTGTTCTCCATCTCCATGGCACCTTGGGACCAGGGGAGAGAGGCCACTCTCCTGGGGTGTTGGGGAGGGTTCTGGGGGGCCCCTTTAGCCAGCTGTCGCTCCTTTTCCCTACTACATCTTTCATATAGGGTCCATCAGGCAGCCCAAGTTCCAGAATCCTGGGCAGTGAGATCACTCAGGATTGTGCTCTCAGGTTCTGGAACCCCTCCTACACTTTCTTCTTCTTCCCCCTCCCCCCAGGACATGCAGATAGACCACCCCACACCTCCTTCCTTGCCCTCAGACCTAGGGCACAACTGTGGCCACCAACACAATGGAGCCTTTTTATTCAGTCTACTTCCTGTTGCATTTTCAGGTTGAACCCACATTCCTGCAGCACCCTTCCACAGCTACCAATGGGCTCCTCGTGTGTGCAGAGCCATAAGCAAAGCTGATTAAATGTCAGGCTGGCCAGGGTCTTCTAGACCCTGAGATAGATAGATGTCTTAATTTGCTTAGTGATGATGAAGGGCCCAGTTAGGAAAGTATCTCCTGGGTGCATCCCCAGTCCAAATTGCAAACGGATACCTGGTGGGCTTTTGTTTTTGTTGCTGTTGTTGTTGTTTGCAATGCTGGGGTAAACCCAGGGCCTCAAACATGCAGGAAAGCACTCCTCCACTGAGCTATGACCTGAATCCTGGGAAAGACAGCTCTTGCCAAAGGGTTCCAGAAAGAGTGACAGAAGCCCATACACAGCAAAGCCTCATGACAGTCCATACACAGGACCCCAAGGACTTGGTCCTCCCCCACCCCTCCCACACACACAGTAGAACCCCCCCACCCGATTCTCCCGCCAGCATCCTGAGCCAGCCTGCAAACGGCCGGCCCACAGCCCCCAATCCAGTGCTGCTGGAGTGAGACGACGCCTGCGCAGTGAGGCTGCGGGGCGGGCGCTGTCTTCGGAGCCACCCACCAGGCCGTCGGCGCGATGGCGGAGGAGGTGAGGCCGTGGGTGGGGAGCGTCCCGCGTGGCGGGATCGCGGGAGCGGGAGACCCAGCTGCTCTGGTGCCCATCGTGGCGCTCGGGTCAGCGGGTCTCTCGGGTCTCGCGACAGGTGAACAGTCTGATGAAGGCCACTGTCCTGATGCGGCAGCCCGGGCGGGTGCAGGAAATCGTGAGCGCCCTTCGCAGGGGCGGAGGAGATCGCCTCCAGGTATCGGGGCGCCGGGCTCGGGGAGCGGGGGCACCGTCGGGCCGGGAGGCGGAAGGGTGCCTGTCCTGCGGCCTTCCCATCAGAGCCGGTGCGCACGCTGCGAGCCTGCCCAGAGTGGGCTTGGACAAACAGATTGGCTCGCCTCGGGAGAGAGCCTACCTGTCCCAACAGCCAACTTTCAAAATAGTCCGATGTGGCGGTGCCGCTTGGTTTCTGAAAGCAAGTGGGTGGAACCTGGCTGCCCGGCTATCCCAGGCTAGGTGGCTCCACAAGAAGTTGACGATGGGGATGGTCATAAAGGTCGTGAGGCACCTTAAGAAAGAACCGGTGCATTTGAGAAAGATGCCACTGAGAGCCACCCGCGCACTCGGGGGATTTTGTTCTCCTCAAGGTTAACTCGTGTACTGACACAGATCTTTTCTTCCTCTCCCCCCTCCCCGCAGCCTTGCAAAGGCTTTGCTGCTGACTGGGCAGTGACTGGTTAGACATGTGGTTAGCCCAGACTAAGGCAAGGCCAGGTTTGAAGGTGCCTACTCAGCCAACATCCTCTCTCTTTGGTCTCTTAGGTGATTTCTGATTTTGACATGACCTTGAGCAGATTTGCTTACAATGGACAGCGATGCCCCTCTTCCCACAGTAAGTCACATTTCAGACTTCCTTGCAGAGCTCAGGATGACAGCTGCTAAGGAGCAAGTAAAGGAGTTTTGTGTTTTTTCAGATATTCTGGATAACAGCAAAATCATCAGTGAGGATTGTCGCAAAGAGGTGGGTCACTCCCTTCTTTGCTCAAAAGTGGCTACGCTTCTGGGGTTGAACTACAGACTCCATCACAGAAATCTTAGGAAAGTTCATTCTGTGGACCATCGTGGAGGCCTATAATCCCTGTTATTTGGGAGAGGGAGAATTGCAAGTTCAGGGTCTACATGGGCTCCACAAAGGATTCAAGGTCACCTTGGGCAACTTAGCGAGACTCTACTTCAACATACAAAGGCTGAAACAGGCAGCATGGCATAAAGGAAGCCAGGCAGTGGTGGCGAATACCTTTAATCCCAGCACTCGGGAGGCAGAGGCTGGCGGATCTCTTGAGTTCAAGGACAGCCTGATCTACAAAGTAAGCCAATACTAGGCCATTCGGGGCTAGCAGAGAAACCCTGTCTCAACACGCCGCCACCTCCCCCCCCCCTAAAAAGGAAAGAAATAGAGGCAGATGAGCAGCATTCAGGGGAAGGAGGTAGGCAGATCTCTATGAGTTTGATGCCAGCCTGGTGTACAAGGCAAGTTCCAGACCAGCCAAGGCTACATAGTGAGACCTTGTCTCAAAAAGAGGGAGTCTGGGATATAGCTCAGAGATAGCTCACCAAGCGAACCTGAGAAAGAGAGAGACAGAGACATATGCATGCAGGTGCCCTTAGAGGATCCCCTGGAACTGGAGTTACAGGTGGTTGTGAATTCCCTGTGTGGAAGCTGGGAACTGAACTCCCGTCCTCTGGAAGAGCAGGGTGTGCTATGCTCCTAACTGCTAAACCAGCTCTCCAGACCCCGAGTCTAGTCTTAATACATGAGGACAGCTTTTCTCTATTGATTGGGGCACCACGATGGGTGGTTCATCTTTGAACACTGTGCTCATTGAACAACCCTCTACTCTCAGAGGCAGATAGAACTGCCATATTACTGTCTCCGTTTAACGTGTGGGGAAAAGGTGCTTAAAGAGGCTGAGAGCAGAGGCAGGAGGATCTCTGTGGGTTCGAGGCCAGCCTGGTCTACAGAGCGACAGGCTCCAAAGCTACAGAAAAACCCTGTCTTGAAAAGCAAAAGAAGAAAAAGAGCATCTTGCCCAAGGTCATTCAGTTGAGCCGCATGTCTTGGTTTTGCACACTTTGTCCCAAACTCTTCCCGCTGTATTGTGCCGTGTCCTTGATGATGTTACTTTCCGGTAAGGGACCAGATATGGAGAATGTTCTGAATAAATGTTAATTCATGTTTGTAGGATGCATACAAATGCTGAGAAGCCAACTCTAGAACTTTGGCCTTCATTTACTTGGCTCCAGGCCTCTGGCCTGAGTGGCCCCTTGCTGGAGCAGAGCGAGGCTAGGCTATTACACATTGCTGAGTTCATTCTTGTAGCTAACTCTGTCACTTGGTGTTCTCTCTCTCTCATTTTTCAAGACAGGGTCTCTCTGTGCAGTCTTGGCTGTTCTGGGACTCGCTCTGCAGACCAGGCTGGCCTCGAACTCACAGAGATCCACCTGCCTCTGCCTCCTGAGTGCTGGGATTAAAAGCTTGCACCACCACCACCTGGATGGAGTTGCTTACTTACTGATATATTGGTATCTTGTGTTGGTTGATGCTTCCTGTACCTTGTGTTTTGTTTAGGCCTAAACTGGCCTGGAACTTGCCTTGTAGCTGAGGCTGGCTTTGACTGCTGGCATGAGAGATATGTGTTTGTGATACTGTGGACTCTTAATGTGGTGACTATGAAGGTGGGCAGTGATAAGAGGCTGCATGCTTCCAAATGAGCTGTGCCCTCAACCAACACTAAGGCTCTTGAGACGTTTCAAGAATATTCTGCTTCATAACATGCAACCCTTGCATTTAATTCTCTTTTGGACAGGTGGACAGGGACTCCGTTTGAGTCCCAGGACTACATGTGTCTATTAAATCTTTTACTCAGTCAATCCTCAGTCTTTTCCTGAGGAGTCTTACTGCCTGGTTCTGTATGACACATGATCCACGAAGTGACTGCCAGAGTATTAAAAGTCCTGGCATCAGAAGGAAACATTAGCTAAAATGCAGATGATGTGATAATTATACCTGGTGGTGACACTGGTGGCCTTATCACCAACATGCTGTGTCTCTAACTCCAGTCTGCACTTTATGATTCTTTGTCATGTGCTGAAAGTCCAACCAAGGGCCTCACGCACGATAGGCAAGTGTTTGACCACTGAGCTGAACCGCAGTCATAATTTCATGCTTTTTCTTTGTCGGCCATATCTGTGTATCATTTTTATCAAAAATTTATCTTTATATTTTAATTTTAGTTCTTTTTATCTTTGAGATGGGGGTCTCACTATAAAGACAAAGATGGCCTTGAATCTCAGAGACCTCCTGCCTCTGCCTCCCATGTGCTGGGATTAAAGGTGTGCCACCACTGCCCAGCTGCAACAAATGCTGTAGCCACTGTGTCACCTCTCTGCCCGTGTTTTGGTTCTTTGACATGGGTTCTCATTTAGCCCTGGCTAGCCTCAAATTTGCTATGTGGCTGAAGATGACTTTGAACATCTCCCAAGTACTCTAAGTATGTGCCAACACACCCTATATGTGTTTGTGTTCATGGGGATGAAACCCAGGTCCACGTGCATGCCAGGCAAACAAACATTCAGCCAGGTGAGCTACATCTCCATCCCTTATTTGACATTTGTTACTTATGTGGCTGCCTTATTGACTAGTTTCTTGTTGCTGTTTTTGGTTTTTCAAGACAGAGTTTCTCTGTGTGATAGCTCTGACTGTCCTAAAACTTGCTTTATAGACCAGGCTGGTCTTGAACTCACAGGCATCAGCCTGCCTCTGCCTCCCAAGTACTGGGATTAAAGGTGTGAGCCACTACACCAGGCTCTCACTGACTGGTTTTTATTACTATTTATTTTATGTGTACAGGTGTTTTGCCAGTTTGTATGTCCTATGTCTATATACCTCAACAGTGCCTGGGGCCCACTGAGGCAGAAGAAGGTGTCAGATCCACTAGGACTGGAGTTATAAACAGTTGTGAGCCACTATCTAGATTCTAGGGATTGAACCCTGGTCTTCTGTAAGGGCAGCAAGTGTTCTTAACTGCTGAGCTAACTCCAGCTCCCACTGATTTTGTAATGCTGAGGGTTGTGCTCTAGACAAGCTCTCTGCCAACAGGCTGCATCACTGTTCCCATTCCTTGTCTTTCCCCCCATCTGTGTATGTTTATATTTTGATTTTGAAACATAGTTTTACTATTTAGGCTTGCCTATGTAGCCTAGGCTACACATCTATAATCCTCCTTCCAAGTGCAGGGGTTATAGGCATGGGCCACCAAGTCTAGCTCTTGTTGAGGACTCTTAGGCCTCCTTCTCAGGGCGGGTGCTGATGGGTGATTAACTCTGAGAAGGCAACCACACTGCAAACCGTATGTAATAGGTTGAGTGTGAGCTGTTGAAAAACAGGAGGAGAAACTTGAGTCTCGTGATGGTGTATTCCTACGTAAAGACTCGAAGAACACTTTTTTTGTGGGAAGCTCCATCCTTGAGGTGGTTTTGTCTTACGTGGGGGCCAGTGTGATGTGCACTAACGACCTTCCTCTTTGTCGGCCGTCCAGCTCACAGCACTCTTTCACCACTATTATCCCATTGAGATCGACCCGCACCGGACCATCAAAGAGAAGTTGCCTCATATGGTACAGTGGTAAGTGGCACTGATGAGAAGAACTCCTGTGATTGAAGATGGAGAGGGCCAGCATGACTGTCCTCCCAGAGCCTCAGTAAGCTTCCTCCCTGAGGGCCATGACACTGGCCCAGCTCTAAGAATCAGCATCCACTTGCAGCCTGCCTCTTTGCTGCCTCAGGGACTTCTGGGAGTAAGTTAGAAATGCCTTGGCTTGGGAGATGAGCAGCAAGTGGCCTTCATTCGGTGTGTTTTGTTCTGGTGTAACAGAATGTCACAATCTATGCACAGATAATGCATAATAAACAGAGTTTATTGGCTCACCGTTCAGGAGCCCGGGACGCCCCAGATGAAGAGGCTAGCGTCTGCTAACAACTGCTGCTGTGTCACTCCGTAGCAGAAGGGCTAAAAGAGGGCAAGAGTGACAGGAAAAAAGAGAAGAGAGAGCGGCTGAACTTACTCTGTTATAACCTAATTACATTATCCATTCTTGAGGGCAAAGCCCCTCGACCCAACACTTTTGTTAACTTTTTTTATTGCTGTGCAAAGATAGCATGATCAAGGAAACTTATAGAAGAACAAGGTTTTGGGAAGAGAGTGAGTCTATGACCATTTTGTCAGGGATCATGGCAGCAGGAAAGCAGGCATGGCTTTTGAAACTTCAAAGCCTAACCCCAGTGACACACCTCCAACAAGGCCACACTCCTCACCCTTCCCAAACAGTTCCACCCATTTTGGAGAACGTTTGAACATTTGAGCCTACGGGGGTTATTCTCATTCAGGCCACCACAGAGTTTGTAACCTGGGGACACAATCAAACTGAAAATTCTGTTAGAAACAAACACCACTAAGTGTGACCATAGTGGTGCACTTACATCATCCTAGCACTTGGAGTTGGGGATAGGAGGACCAAGGCTAGCCAGCGCTATACAAGACCTCGTAAAAAAAAAAAAAAAAACAAAAAAAAACAGACCTGGCATTCCTGGACAGAACCATGGGGGGGGGGGGTTAGGAGGAGGTTTGATTTCCCCGGTCCACTGTGCAACCCTGGTCTCCCTCTCCTAATAAGGATCACTTAAAGTCCTTCAGGAGATGCCTTTGTGGGATAGAACGTGCTCATTCCCCCCAGTGAGTGCCACCAGAGGGGACAAGGGACAGGGCACTCCATTTCCTGGGGTGACGGGTCCTGGGGTATCTATTCCTAGGTGGACCAAAGCCCACAATCTCTTGTGCCAGCAGAGGATACAGAAATTCCAGATAGCGCAGGTGGTTGGAGAGTCCACCGCGATGCTCAGGTAAGCTCTTTGCTGTAAGTCTTTCCACCCAACTACTTCGAGCAGCTTTGTGGGTTGGGGTGTGGCTCCCTGGTTAAATACTTGCCTGGCCTGCTGGAGGCCTGTGAATTCCATTGTTGGCATGGAAAAACATAAATAACAATGAAAGCCAGTCTAAAACTGTTTGACCCAGGCAGAGGGGGCTGGGGAGGGTAGAGTGGAGTCAGTGGCTGGGGGAAGGAAAGGTGGCTCACCCCAAAGCCAATTGTTTCAGTGGACTGCTGTGTAAAATGGCCAAACCTTCACTTCCTAAGGGCCAACTCCTTTTAAATGATGGTTTGAAAACAAACACACACACACACACACACACACACACACACACACACACCCATCCCCCACAACTCTGGGGTCTTTCTGGTTGACTGGCATTCCTTTTTTTTTTTTTTTTTTAATTGTTTTTGCTTTTCTAGACAGAGTTTCTCTATGTCGTTTTGGAGCCTGTCTGGCACTTCTCTGTAGCCCAGGCTGTCCTCAGACTCACAGAGATCCACCTGCCTCTGCCTCCCGAGTGCTGGGAGTAAAGGTGTGCGCCACCACCACCTGGCTTTTTATTTTTTTTTATTTCATTTTGGTTTTCCAAGACAGAGTTTCTCTGTGTAGCCCTGGCTGTCTGGAGCTCACGCTATAAAACAGGATAGCCTTGAACTCAAAAAACAATCCACCTGCCTCTGTCTCCCAAGTGCTGGAATTAATAGCCATACACCATCACATGATAAATATATACACATACATAATATATATGTGTGTGTGTGTGTGTGTGTATATATATATATATATATATACATATATATTATTGTCTTGACATTGAACTTAAAAGCACAGACCTTTATATGTGTGTATATATATATATATATATATATATATATATATATATATAAAATTGTCTTGACATTGAACTTAAAAGCACAGACCTTTAAATTGTTTTACATTTTTTTTATTATTTAGTATGTATTTTATTTTGTGTACATAATTGTTTTGCATGTACCTATGAATGTGTACCATGTGTGCCTGGTGCCTGAGGAAGCCAGAAGAGGTCATTGAACCCCCCCATGCAGTGATGCATGGTTGTGAGCCACCATATGGGTGCTGAACCCAGGTCCTCTGGAAGAGTAGCAAGTGCTGAGCTGTCTCTCCAGTTTCCCCAGTTTTTGTCTATTTTTAAAGGTAAAATGTGGTGAGGTGGGCAACACATACCTTTAATCCAAGCACTCAGGAGGTAGAAGTAGGTAGATCTCTTGAGTTCAAGGCCAGCCTGGTCTATATAGCCAGTTCAGTTCCAGGCCAGCCAGGGTTATACTGGGAGACCTTGTCTCAAAAACAAGTAAACAAAAAATTAGAGAGAGAGACCTCTCTCTATGTTTACATATGTGTGTGTATATTATAAACAAACAACAAAGAAAGAAAACTTAAGAAATTCCTTGCCTGAGGTGCTGAGGAGATGGCCCAGTTGGTAGAGTGCATGCTTCCTGAAGCATGCAGACCTGAGCTCAACCCCAAATGATGGGTGTGGTAGCAAGAGTTTGTAATCCTAGCTCTGGGGAAGTGCAGAATCTCTAGGACTGCCTGGCTGGCCAGCCTAGCCTAACCATTGAGCCCCAGATCCCAGTGAAAGACCCTGTCTCGAAACAAAGTGAGTCAGTGAGATGGTCAGTAGGTAAAATGCTTGTCATGCAAGCCTGACTGCTGTAATACTAGAGCCCATGTAAAGGTGGAAAGGGAACCAACTCCATGAAACTGCTCTTTGACCTCCACATGTGTGCCATGGTACAGCTATGCCCATAAACATACAGTGATAAGTAAAAATAAACAGGGGGCATGGTGCACACACAAATGATGGGGGTTGTCCTTCTGTATATATGTTTCTCTTATTGGTTAATGAATAAAACACTGTTTGGCCAATGAGGCAGGAAGATAGGCGGGACTAGGAGACAAGGAGAATTCTGGGAAAGGTAGGCAGAGAGGTGAGTGTCGTATCCCGCCCCCTCCCACCAGAATAGTTTCCATGTAGGCTGCCAAAGGAATAATAGGTCCGGACCCTTGTCTGGTAAGATAAGACCACGTGGAAGTACTTAGATTAATAGAAATGGGTTAATAATTAAGACAGAGCTAGCCAATAAGAAGCCTTAGTTATTGGCCAACAATTTTATAATTACAGCATCTGTGTGTTTATTTGGGGCTGAAGTGGTTGTGGGACCAGGCTATCGGTATCATCAACATACATACACACAAGTAATAAGATATAAAATACCTAGGCTAAGTAGAAAATAAAGTAGCATTAGCAAGGCCATGCCGTTCCCAATTCTCTGCTCTCTTTGCAGGGAGGGGTATAAGACGTTCTTCGACACACTCTACCGTAACAACATTCCTCTTTTCATCTTTTCGGCGGGCATTGGCGATGTCCTGGAAGAAATTATCCGACAGATGAAAGTGTTCCACCCCAACATCCACATTGTGTCTAACTACATGGATTTCAGTGAGGATGTGAGCCACGTCTCATCTGGGCTGCAAAAGAGGAGGGGTGGGCTGCCGGCCCAGGTGCCTTTTCACTTGGCCAGCTGGTCTCTTTGCCCTCTCTCTGGTGGGCATTTTTAGTCTGGTCTCTCCTTTCTTTCATCGAGACAAGAGTCTTGGGACATTCCCTAGGCTGGCCTGGAGTTCCTGAGCTCAGGCAGTCCTCAGGCTCGCCTCCTGAATGGCTGGGACTACATGTGTGAATCATGGCACTTGACTTCTGGGTCACTTGCTTTCTTTTTTGGTTTTTTGTTTTTTGAGACAGGGGCTTTCTCTATAGTCCTGGCTGTACTAGAAATAACTGTATAAACCAGGCTGGCCTCAAACTCACAGGGAACCACCTGCCTCTGCCTCTCTAATGCTGGGACCAAACCGTTCACTGCCACACCCAATCTGTGTGTTACTTTAAAAGGATCAACAGTCACCACCATAGGTTGTGTGTCACCCCGACTACCAAAATGCTTATACTTGGCCAGAGGTAAGTGGTTCCAATTTATGCAGGTTTTTATTTCTTCTCAGTGGGCAGCTATGATGTGGTATCAGCCTTTAATGCCAGCACCTGCAAGGTGGAGGACACAACCTTAGCAATTTAAAACCAGCCTTGGTACATAATGAGTTCAGATTCATGGGCTACAGGAGACCTGGTCTCAAACACAAATCAGTGGTAGAATTTTGCCACTCTTAGTGGCCTGTAGCTCTAGCACACGTGTGACCCAGAGAACATTTTTTTTTTTTTTTTAGATGAGACTCTGACCCTGGCCTGTTAGCAGAATGTTCTCTCAACCTGACTGAGCGGCTTTTTATTATATGTTTCCACCAGAATGGAGGTCAGGAATACCTAAGGATTGTTATTTTAAAAAGGAATTACAAAGTTCTCTTATAAAAGGCCAAGTGGTTTGGGCCTGGAGACATAGGCATGCGATCCCCAGCTGCTTAGGGACTTCAGGCAGGAACATTATAAGTTCAAGACCTGCCTGGCCTGAGGTGCAGAACAAATTCAAGGAGAGCCTAAAAGGCCTGGATAGAAAAAGATGTGACTTATAGCCAGAAGGCAGAGGCAGGCGGATCTCTGTGAGTTTGAGACCAGCCTGGTCTACAAGAGCTAGTTCCAGGACAGCCTCCAAACCACAGAGAAGGGCTGGAGAGATGGCTCAGAGGGACTGCTCTTCCAGAGGTCCTGGATTCAATTCCCAGAAACCATATGGTGGCTCACAACCACCTGCAATGAGATCTGGTGCCCTCTTCTGGCCTACAGGCTTATGTGCAGGCAGAACACTGTATGTATAACAAATAAACCACACACACAGAGAGAAACCCTGTCTCGAAAAACCAAAAAAAAAAAAAAAAAAAAAAAAAGATGTATCTTACAATGAACTGAGGCCAGGTGTGGTGGTGTAGTCCTTTAATCCCAGCACTCAGGAGCAGAGGCAGGGGAACCCAGGAGTTTGAGGCCAACCTGGTCTATCTACATAGTGAGTTCCAGAACAGCCAGGGTTCTGTGTAGTGAGACCCTGTCTCAGAAACAAACACACCCCCGTGTCCCCCAAACAAGAAAGAAAATAGGCATGGTGGTGGTGTACAACTTTAATCCTTGCACTCGGGAGGCAGAGGCAGGCAGACCCCTGAGTTCAAAGCCAGCTAAAGTTACATAGAGAGACTCTGTCTCAAAGGAAAAAAAGAAAAAAGAAAGAATTAGAGGTGTCTCTCGGTGACAGAGTGCTTGCATGTTTAAAGCCCCAGGTAAATCCTGGTGCCTTAGTAAGAGGCCAGCCATGCATGCTTAGGCTTTTGTGAGCAGTGCTTTTGTTGCACCTCTCAACTTTGCCATCACCTCCCAGAATGTAGCCAAAAGCAAGACAAACGAGCCTGGCTGGGTTCCATGAGAACGTTTATAAAAATAGACCAAACCCAGCCCCCGGGCTCTATCTAGCTTTCCAGCCTCTCGTTTATGCTACAGTAAAGCTTTTCCATTATCTCTGGGTTTGGGAACTTTTCTTTTCCTCCACGACAGACCCCTAGCCCTGCTCTCTGTCTCCCCCTAGCCCTGCTCTGTGTCTCTCGTTGTGATGTTTTAGGGTTTTCTACAAGGCTTCAAGGGCCAGCTCATCCACACCTACAACAAGAACAGCTCCGTGTGTGAGAACTCAGGTTACTTCCAGCAACTTCAGGACAAAACCAACATCCTCCTGCTTGGTGACTCCATGGGGGACCTCACTATGGCTGATGGGGTCCCTGGGGTGCAGAACATTCTCAAGATTGGCTTCCTAAATGACAAGGTAGGCAGTGGCTTGGCTGGGCCTTCCCCTCTGGCTTCTGCATGAATTCCTTGTCACACCTTTCCTGTGCTATTGTACAGGGTATTGTAGAGGGGCAGAGTTGTGTGTTCTCTCTCTCAGTGGATGGGGGGATGGAGTAGGGGCATGAAACAGGACTTCATGTATCCCAAGCTAATCTCAAACTGTGTAGCTAAGGCTGACCTTGAACTTCTCACCATCTTGCCTCAACCTCCTAAATGCTGGGATTACATAAATATGCTTTATGTGTTTTGGTATGTGTGTTTGTGTGTGTGTGTGTGTGTGTGTGTGTGTGAGAGAGAGAGAGAGAGAGAGAGAGAGAGAGAGAGAGAGAGAGAGAAAAGGAGCATAGAACCTCATAAATTCCAGGTAAGTGTTCTATCATCTAGTTATATCCCAACGGCTCAGCATTGGCTTGACCCAAGACTTGAGAGAAGAGGGTCAGTCCAGTCCATACAGGCATGGCTGTGTGATCACCACCTGTCGGTTCCCATTCTAGTCATAAATACTGCTAACCCGTTTAACTCTCACTTTGTGTAATGGCTCCTTAGGTTTTCTTGGAAGCGAGTATTTTTTAATCTATTGTTTATATTTATTGGCTTTTGAAAGTGGGATTTCCAAACCCTGGCTTGAATGAGATGGGAAATGCCAGAGTTGAGAGAATAATTTTATAAAAGGAAACAAAAACAGCAGAGCCTGGCGGGGATGGATAGGGCACAGGCCAGAAGGGCTCAGAGAAAGGTATCCGAAAGGGTGGGCCCAGCCAACAGAGGCTGGAGCCCAGTGGATGCCATATATCCTATATATGCCATATGACCCTATATCCTTGAACTCCCCAGGCTTTCACAGAAGAGCTGGGGAATGATGTTTTGCACGCCTCTACCCCAGGCTCTGAGAGGCCTGAGAGTAAAAGATGCAAAGTGGGACATTTGGGGGACTAAGATCTGTTTCCCTGGGCAGGTGGAGGAGCGGCGGGAGCGTTACATGGATTCCTACGACATTGTGCTGGAGAAGGACGAGACGCTGGACGTGGTCAATGGGCTGCTGCAACACATCCTGCACCAGGGGGACTGCATGGAGCTCCAGGGCTCCTAAACTGCAGGCTCTGAGGAGGAGGCGTGCCTGCCTATGAAGCCTGACGACGCCTCCTCTGTGAGCACTGAGAGAAGTCTAGAGCTGCTGGGCCCTCCTCACCCCTGACTCCTTCCCCATGCCTTTGCCTTCTTCCTGCTAGGAAGCAGCTTGAGGGAGGGAAGCAGGTGTGCTTCCAGGTGAACCAGGAACACAGTATGCTAGCC
Source organism: Phodopus roborovskii (assembly GCF_943737965.1). Classification (NCBI taxonomy): domain Eukaryota; kingdom Metazoa; phylum Chordata; class Mammalia; order Rodentia; family Cricetidae; genus Phodopus; species Phodopus roborovskii. The sequence goes on along the minus strand of NW_026125052.1, from coordinate 15,677,127 downwards.
TTCTACAGACCATGTAGTCCAAAGAGGCTCTTCCTAAAAATGTGTTCAGAGCTGGAAGTACAGATCGCTCAGTGGTGAAGCCTAGCATGTGGCGGGCCCTGGGTCCCTTCCCCAGCACTGTAAAAAAAAAAAAGAAAGAAAAAGGAAAAGTAAAGCTGTACATCAGACAAATACAATGTGTGAGTCAGACGAAAATGAGAAAACAAAAAGCAGAGCAGCTCCAACTCATGGTGTGGGAGTTGAGTGTGCAACCTGAGCCTTGTTCCTCAAGGCACAAGGCCCTGCAGGAGACTTCTGGAGCTCCACAGAACAGTTTGAGAGGAGTGGGAAAGCTTAGAAACCCTGTGTGAGTGCAATGAGTCTGCTGAGAACCCCGTGTGAGTGCAGTCTGAGCCTGCCTGCAGCCCGAACCCTGAGGGAATAGCTCAGCAGTGTGTCTGTAGGTTGCACTGTGTGTGTGTGTGTGTGTGTGTGTGTGTGTATGGACAGGCATGATCCTGACCTGCAATGGGTACAGCCTTGGCTGTAGGTTGCAGTGTGTGTGTGTGTGTGTGTGTGTGTGTGTGTGTGTGTGTGTGTATGGACAGGCATGATCCTGACCTGCAATGGGTACAGCCTTGGCTGTAGGTTGCAGTGTGTGTGTGTGTGTGTGTGTGTGTGTATGGACAGGCATGATCCTGACCTGCAATAGGTACAGCCTTGACTTGAAACTTAGCTGGGCTGAGGTGGCCTGTCTGAGACACCCCCACATACGCGAAGAATCCATTTGAGTATGGATTTTCCATACGTCCTTGGATCTTTCCTCCACTTTTTGGCCTGAAAGGGATTTTTTATTTTAATTCGTGTATATGAGTGTTTTGCCGGCATGGATGTATGTGCACCAGATGAATGCCTGGTGACTGCAGAGGTCAGACGAATGTGCCAGATCCCCCGAAAATGGAGTTACTGACGATTGCTATCCACTGTGTGGGCTCTGGGAAGTGAACCTGGATCCTCAGCAAGAACAGCCAGTGCTCGTATCCACTGATCCACCTCTCCAGGCCCCTCAAAGGAATTTGAGGCCAGACCCCCCAGGAAGACTGCAGAGCAACACAGAAAGGATTGATGCACTAGGACCTCGCCATACCAACTGTAGTTTCCTTCCCTCTGTTTACTCATAAAGAACTAGGGTATCGCGGTAAATAAGGATCAGGATAAACAAATAGGCCGAATAGATGTTTATTCAGGGAGAAATAACTTACAACCTAGACAGATGAACACCAGGAAATTCAACCCAATCCTCTCCTGTCCGAGTCATGCCAGAAAGAGAGCTCCTTACTTGGCCCCCTCCGACCTCCTTCCACAGGTCACTCCGCCCATGGCTCCACCCCCAATGGGCGTGGTCAGTGCCACAGAACTATCTCCCTACAATTCCCCTTTTAGTCTAAAGAAAAGATTTAGGCTTAATACAAAACTATATACAAAACAGTGAATAATAAGTGTGCTCTAAGAAAAGGAAAATCGAAAACAAAATGACCTACATATCTAGTCCTAGGGTGAGGACATAATGGAGTTTACAATAGAGTTGTCCTAAGCTGGAAAATGTAAGTCTAGTACCTAATATATTTAACTAGGAAGAGAGAATAATAGTTGTGATAGTTTAATCTTCAACCTCATCAAAACCTGAGAAGGAAATTAACAATACTAGAGTAGACAGGAAATGCGGATGGACAACTTCCAAAAGGTGCAGCAAGGACAGAAACAGCAAGCCACCTGAACAGTCACCCTAGGTCTCACAGCAATGTTGGTACACCCAGATTTGGCTAAGGCCAAGAGAACCTGACAGACCACAACAACAGCAGGGAGGTAGAATGGCTGTCTTACCCTGACTTGGCAAGGTCAAGCAGTTTTTTATATTTGTCTCCTGTAAGCACCTAGGACTGCATGTCCAAATCAGTGGTTAAGGTGGGGGCAATTCTATGCCCAACAGGCCATTAGCTGAGGCGAGAATGAACTCCAGCAGGAGCAACAACAGTGTCCAACATATTTTTGGGAAAGTGTACGGTGCTGTCAGGAGCAGCAGTGTCTCATGTCAAAGGAGTACTAATATTAAAACATTTAAATGTCATGTTCTGCATGTTTATGAAGTGATTGAAGATTAAGCATCTATATCTGACTAATCTCATAGGTACAGGAAATGTGAGTGAAGATAATCTGTAATACTCGGGAACTTAGCTAAAAAGACTGATTAAAACTTCCCTGAGTAAAGCAGGAACAAATACTTAAACAATATAACTATTACATATACATACATGTAAATCCCTAAAATAGAGGTAGAGTATAAGTGTCAAGACAAGAGGTAGAACTATAAAGGGCAGCAAGATAAATATCCCAAATTGTATCAATATACAAAATGTCTTGAATACAAGAAAAGTATACATACATAGAATATGGTAAAAAATAATGTGCATAAAACATTGTAAGTGGAAAGATTTAACACAATATAACAAAATATAAACTTAATTTTACATTGCTTACCACATAAGAATACACAACAATGTAAGCTGTAAAACTAGGGGATTTCTCCCTGTGGCTCTTGTCAAACAAACAGAAGAGCTGGTTCTCCTGGACTTTTTCTCTCATCCCTTTAGAGAAAGTTGTTCATACATCCTCTGGTCCAGGAGGCTGGTTAGCCAAAGTGCTGTTAGCTGCAGAGCTGAAGGGAAAGGGAACTCAGGACTAACATGCCTGCTGAATGTAGGTGCCGTCCTGGGCATCTATACACCTGCCATTTTGTTCTCGGTGACTGAGCAGAATCCCTCATTTGCAGGTGGGTAGCTTAGACAGGATGAAAAACTTGCCCAGACATAGCTAGGAGCCAGAGCCAAGTTCTGAATACTTCTAGCCAAAGCCCGTGCCTGTTCTCCGTCTGTTTATGTTTCTCAGCTTTATTTCAGGGCTGTCCTGGGTTTTGTTGGGGAGTCAACAGGGCTGTCCTGGGTTTTGTTGGGGAGTCAACAGGGCTGTCCTGGGTTTTGTTGGGGAGTCGGGCACTATGACTGGTTCAGGATCACAGGCTGACCTCAGGAGCTTTCTGGAAGCTATGGTGACAAGGAGTACCAATCACTGGCTTCTGGCAATAATCACGTCTGAAGATCCTGTAGTGTGTAGTTTTCTGTTGCCGTAACAAAATCAGTAATCAATTTAGAGGTTATTCCTAGTTTGGGACACTCCAGCCTGTGAATACTTGGCCTCGTTGCTTTGGGCCTGTGGTGGCAGAGTAGTCATGGCAGGAGCACATGGTGGAGGAGACCCATTTGCCTTATGGTGGCCAGGGCCCCACACTCCACTTCAAAGAATACCAAATTGTCTCGGTTACTTTTCTGTTGCGGTGACAAAATAACTGAGGCACTTATGGATGCGTTTAATTAGACTTGTGGTTTCAGGTTAGACTCCATGATAGTGCAGCAAAGGCATGGTAGCAGCAATAGCTGAGAGCTTGCAAGATGATGTACAAATAGGAGGCAGACAGCATCCTGGAAGGGGCGGGGGCAGGCACTTTTGAAGCCGCAAAGTCTGTTCCTGGGACATGGCCTCCAATACGACCAGACCTGATTGTGCCCAAGCAGCACTACTAATTGGGAACCAAGTATTCGAACATGTGAGTGTGTGGGGCTATTCTCATTCAAACCACCAAGCCGATGACTTAAAACCTTGCCCTAGGCTCCCACCTTCTCATGGCACCCAGGGCTGGAGTTCAAGCCTTAGGGGACACCTGATTGCAAACTGTAGCTCTGGGCAAGAAGAGGGGGCCTGGGAAGAGTTTGCCATGTGCATGTGGCCTTGTCATTTTATGTAAAGTCCCCACTCTGTGCTCAGAAAGCCCAGGGCATCTCTGTCACAGGGGGCAGAATGAGGCAGGCAAGTTAGGGCACACAGACTGGCTTGCAGAGGCATTTCTCTCTAGGATCAGAGATCTGGTCAGTTCCCTTCCCCTGGCAAGAGGGAGAGGGGCAGGTGGAGAGAGGAGCTGGGAATGCTACAGTCCTGAAAATGGATCTGTGTGAACAAGTGCAATCTAGCATTTGTGGTTCAGTTTGGTTCTTGGGGGTTGTCTTCCTTTAGGGACATTGTTTCTGCCTTTAGTTGAGACAATAGGAGGATAGCAATCATCTCTATGCTTCTCCTGCAGACCTTCATCTCTGACTGTTGAGTCCCAGGGCTCTTTGTACCCAGAGGTAGTTAGGTTTGAGGGAGGCAAACAGGAAGATGGCTGTCTAGAGTCTGCAGCTCATGAGGCCACAGCAACTTACTGGCTGGTGCCCTTTCTGCCCCTGCCCTTGGGTTAAAAGCGCTCTCCAGGGCAGGGGAGATGGCTTAGCCAATAAGCCATGCTAATTTACCATGCAATCGCAAGTCTGAGTTGATTCCCAGAAACCATATAACAAGCATACAACATACACCTGTAATCCCAGTTCTGATTTTCGAGCCAACTGGTCTAATCTAATTGTTGACCTTCAAGTTCAATGAGAGACCCTGTCTGAAAAAAATAAGGTATGTGTAAGGGGCTGAGGAGATGGCAGCAGCCCAGTGTGGTGGTACATGCCTTTAATCCTAGCACTTGGGAGTCAGGGGCAGTTAGCTCTCTCAAGGCCAACCTGATCTACATAACATGTTCCAGGACAGCTGCAAAAATGGACATTTCTCAAAAAAGGGCAGAGGAGAAAAGGCTCAGTGGTTAATAGCACTTACCACATGGGTTGGACAGACAGATGCTACCTGTTATGATAAAAACAGAGGGGAACTTTGTCAGCAGATGGGGGTGACTGAGGCAGGGGACAAACATACCAGGCAGACAGAGCTTAGTGAGAGGTTTATTAGAAAGGGAAGGGAGGGCCAGGTGGTGGTGGCACACACCTTTAATCCCAGCACTTAGGAGGCAGAGGCAGGCAGGTCTCTGTGAGTTCAAGGCCAGCCTGGTCTATCTACAAGAGCTAGTTCCAGGCCAGGCTCCAAAGCCACAGAGAAAAAAAAGAAAGGGAAGGGAGGAGGGAAAGAAAGAGGAAAGAGGTAAAGAGACACAGAGACAGAGAGACAGAGAGAGGAACAGCGGGAAAGAGAGCAGAAGTGGGTGAGGGTTTTTCTCTTAATGGGTCCAGACTATGTAGGGATGTAGCAGCCTTGGAACCCAGGGATGACCAGGGTACTGTCTGAGTGCATTCTGCCAGGTGACAGGGGGCAGGCCAGCATAATGCCTGAATCCTTACACCCATATCCCCTCCTGTGTGTGTTTGGGGGAAAAATAAAACAAAAACTTTGGTTTGGAGTGTTTTTGTTTTGTTTTGAGACAGTTTCTGTGTAGCTCTGGCTGTCCTGGAACTTGCTCTGCAGACCAGGCTGGCCTGGGACTCATGGAGACCCACCTGCCTCTGCCTCCTGCTTGCTGGGATTAAAAGTGTGCACCACCACTGCCCAGCTGGACTCCCAACACCCACATGGCAGGCAGGCAGTTCACTGTTGTCTGTAACTCTAGGAGATCCAATGCCCTCTCCTGGCCTCTGAGGGCACCAGGCACACGTGTGGGGCAGACATACCTGCAGATTAAACACTCACATAAAATACAAATAAATGAAAAGAGAGAGGAGTGAGAGAGCACATATTGCTCTTCAAGAGAGAAGAACACATCCAGTTCCCAACACTAACATGGCAGGTAACAATTAGCTGCAAGTCCGGTCCCAGAGGATCTGACACGTTCCTCTGGTCTCTGTGGGAGTCAGGCACATGTACCATAAAAGACATGCATACAGGCAAAACATCCATCCATACATGCACACACACACAAACACTAATTAAAAATAAACAAGGAAGAGAGATTGCTGAACATGAACATATAAATAAATACCCTCTCTCCACAGGGCCTGCTAAAAGATCACTCCTTAAGGCCTTCGGTTTAACCTTTTATTGACACCAAGGAGAAAGGATTAGATCAGTTTAGCCTTTGAGAGCCCAGAACTCTGCTTCCCTCCCTCCCAGCAAATTAGCACCAGGTGCGGGTTTGCACAACCCTGAAGCCCAAGCGGGTGTCCTCTCACACAGCCTTTCCTTTCCCAGAAGGCCTTCTTTAAGATGAAAAAACTGTCCCTGGCGGTCAGGGAGGAAGCTGAGTGAGAACGGTGGCTGGCAGGACTGTGTTCCTGGAGCCACCCCTTCCTGAGGAGTGGGCAGAGCTGATGCAGGAGAATGCAGGGTTTCCTCACTCATGCCCCCGGGGAGCTGCCAGGACAGAGGGAATGGGGACAGACATGGACAGGGAGATGGAGCAGGACAGTACAAATAAAAGGTACGTTTGGGAAAGTGAAGGACCAAGGAGCTCAGCCTTGCTGAGTCTGGTGTGTGGATGGGAGGTATGGGTGTGTGGGGTCAGCAATGGCCCTAACCAACACCAGTGCCCTGTCCCCGGATTGGAGTTATCATGCCAAGAACCTTAAGGAAGAGGTGAAGGGCTGGGAAGGGAAAACTGCAGAGGTCTGTGTTGTGGACTGGAAACACAGCCAGTGGGAAGATCACCGAAGTCTCCCGTGACATTCAGTGACTCCCAGAGTTATTCCCACTGAGGGAATAACTGTCGGCAGGCCATTTCCGCCGCCACCGTCCCCCAGCAGAGGGCCTTTGCGTCTGAGGTCAGCCCTGAGACTCTGGCCTTCAGAGCTCCTCATGGATCTGCTCCCGGTCCTCGTCTGACTTCAGCTTGAGTTCCTCGGCCGTGATCTTGCCATCTTGGTTTCGATCCTGGTTCTGAAACATGTCTCCTATAGTTTTGTCAGGGTCTTGCCCGGGCATGAGGCGCCCTTTGCCTTCACTCACTTGAGCCTTGATGAAGGAGGAGAACTGAAAGAGGGGAGAGCAGAGGACAAGCCCTGAGGATCAATGGCAGCAGCTGCGGGTGGCCTTGGGAAGGGACCCCAGGTGGAGTCCAACATTGTCTCCCCAGGCCTGGCACCCAGGGAATGCAGGCCGGCATAGCTCAGGGAGCAGACGAGGAGGGTGATAGCCAGGAGAGAGGACAGGCTGCACAGTGTGCAGGAAAGGAAGGGGGTGTGGCCAGAGGGCAAGTGAGCCTGCCGGCTTCCAGGTCGGGGTTGTGACGAAGCCCCCAGCCTACCTCTTCTGGGGGCACCTCTCCATCTTTATTGAGATCCATGTCTTCAAACAGGCTGGCTGGAGGATCCTGGTGCCACACAAAGAGGTAGCCTGTGGGCAGGCCCTCTTCTCGGGACACCAACTGCACCTCAAATAGCAGGACAGCACTGCCAGGGACACCCCGGGCTAGAGAGGGAGGGGAAGAGGAGAACGGGTCCAGGGAGGCCTCAAGCTGAGCCTGAACACGGGCCTTAGTCTTCTCTCATGGAAGGACATGGAATGTTTCGGAACTATCCTAAAGTTTCCCTGACTCCCCCTCCCCAGCCCCCAGCCCCCAAGGCCTGAGATGGGTAGGACAGACTGGGAATAGACATGGGCTCCAGGTCGCTGTCCCTCACCTCCATTCTCCCCGTGGGCCAGGTGTGGGGGCACAATGAGCTGCCTCCTCTCTCCCACACACATGCCCTGCAGGCCCCTGTCCAGACCTTCGATCACTTTGTTGGCGCCAAGGGTGGCCTGTTGAGGGGCCTCGTAGTCGTGGCTGTGGGGAAATTGGATTCCCAGGTCAGTGGCAGAGGTATCTGAGGTCTCTTTCAACTTCTCCGTTATACTAGAACGGCAGTTCTCTCTTTCTCTAGCTTCCCTTCCCGGTGGCCCTTGTGCCGTGTTTCATATCCCTGGCTCCCGGAGGAGGCTCACTCAGATGGGGACTTGTGGAGGAATTGAGAGATTGTGAGACCAGAGAAAGGAGCCTGCAAGCTATTGGGAGCCCACCCATACCTGAGCCACCACCTGCCCAGCCCTGGCCCTGCCCAAGAACCCACGAAGAGAAGAGCCTGGTGCCATCCAGCAGAGAACAGTTGTAATGGTAGCGAATGAAATCCCCAATCTTGGATGTCTCATTGCAGTTCTCAGGTGGCCGGAACAGCGTCTTGATTTCCACAGGGTCCGAAGGGTTGTGGAAGTCGATGACGTGCACGTCAAAGATGAGCACAGCTGAGCCAGGGATCTTGTCTCCTGAGGCCAGATGGGGCTTGGTTAGCTCAGTGCTCTGGGTGAGGGCTACTCACTGTCTCCATGAGGCCCAGGCTGGCCACCCCTTCCCAATCTCAGGGAATCATACAAGACCAGACAACATGTTCCAGAACCAGTGCTTCCTGTACCTTGCTGTTGGAGTGATGGGACAGAGAGGCAGGGAAACCATTTTACACCTAACAACTTGCAAGCAAGCTCCCAGTAACACCCTGCTATGAGTGGCACCCAGCCTGAGGCTACCAGAATCCCTAATCCAGGCCTTTGTTCAGCGATACTGTTTATACTTTTTTTTTTTTTAAGATTCATTTATTATGTATACTGTGTTCTGTCTGCATGTACCCCTGCACGACAGAAGAGGGCACCTGATCTCATTGTGGATGATTGGGAGCCACCATGTGGTTGCTGGGAATTGAATTCAGGACCTCTGGAAGAGCAGCCAGGTGCTCTTAAGTGCTGAGCCATCTCTCCAGCCCAGTGCTGTTTATTCTTAACCATCCTCTGTCCCCAAACTTAGGTGTTGCCTGCCTTTCTCCACTGGGGTTGGGGTGCAGGGCGGGAGTGAGGCCTGCCTTGGGGGAGCAGGATAGGGCCTGCCGGGTAGAGCTCCAATGGGTGACCAATATAAGCTGTACATGCTTGGGCATGTGTACATGGGAGGGATAGCGGGGGGAGGGGGGTGACCTGGGGACCAAACCCTACCTGTTCCATTCTCCCCGTAGGCAAGGTGAGGGGGCACAGTAATCCTCCTTCGCTCCCCTACGCATGTGCCCTGCAGCCCCTGGTCCATCCCAGGGATGATGTAACCCTGTCCAACATAGGTATTGTAGGTGTGGTTGCGGGAGTAGCTGCAATAGAGGGGAAGAGGAGGGGAGGGAGTCAAAAGGGCCCCACCCCTCCCAGGCTCCACCCCTTCAGCGTGCCCCTCAGCCCCCACCCTCCCACCTCAGGGCACCCTCTGACCTGGAATCAAAGAGGGTACCATCCATTAAAGAGCCATTGTAGTGGTAACGCATGAAGTCCCCTGCCACCGCTCGTCGGACACAGTCCCGGGGCAGCTCCAGTGTCTCCAGCTGGACTGTGTCCTTCGGGTTGTGGACATCAATCAGCAGGACATAGAAGACCAGGGAGGCCTGCGGGGGTATCACAGTCCCTGGGGAGGGCACAGGGCTTGAACCACACAAGTGGGGAACACGGCCAGGCTCAGCAAGGGGCCTCATGCCAAAAGAGCTACTCTGCCCTCCTCTGTCCCCAGAGCCACCATCAACCCGTTCTGAGCCTTTGTGTGAGTCAGAATAAAGCAGTTCTGTGTAGGGAGGGAGATTTCATCTCCTTGGCTGGATGCCCCGGGACCGAGTTGCCCCTCTTCTGGAGAATTCCCCTGTGCCCTTTGCCTTACCATAGCCTTTCTCCCCATAAGCCAGGAAGGGAGGAATGATGATCTTCCTTTTCTCTCCAGGACACATGCCCAGCAGCCCTTGGTCCATGCCTTTAATCAGCCAACCAGAGCCGATGTAGGTGTCATACGTGCCTCCACTACTGTAGCTGCAGAGAATAAGGCAAAGACCCAGTGACTGGAGGCCAGGGAGGCTGAACAGACCTGCTTTTGGTCACGTGTCCCAGGCTTTAGGACTCCTCCCAGGTTCTACCTGTTGTCAAAGGCGGTTCCATCCAGCAAAGTGCCGTTGTAATGGTACCGCACGAAGTCGCTGTTCTGCACCATGCGGGGGCAGGAAGGAGGGCGCAGGAGGATGGTCATTTGCACCGTGTCTGCCTTGTTCCACACATCCAGCAGGACCACGTCAAAATAGAGGGTGGCATCAGGGGGAATGAGGCCCGCTGTGGGGACGCAACCAAGGCCAAGTTTACAGGAGTCCCACACCATCTGCGATACCTCTGACCCTAACTACCATCCTTTCCTAGCCAAGCTGTGACTCCACACAGGGCTCTGTATTCATCTCCTCTCATTCCAGAGTGAAAAAATGGCCATGGCCCCTACCAATCAGATTGAGCACAGTGTGACCTTGGCCAAGTCACTCAGCCCCTTTGAGCTTCAGCATTCCTGCCTCTTGCCCACACCCTCCCCCACTGTCCCCGTCCCCCCCCCCATGGCCTCCTTACCCACACCAATGCTGCCGTAGCCCAGGTGGGGAGGCACAATGAGGCGACGGCGCTCGTTAACACACATGCCCATGAGACCTCTGTCCATGCCAGTGATGAGGCGGCCAACACCCACAATGATGGCTGCCAGGGTGGTACGGTCATAGCTGGGAAGTAAAGGGACAGATGGGCATGCGCACAGCTACACAATACCCTCTGTCCACAGTCGCATATACACAGGACACGGTGCATGCACACACACCCCTCACTTCCTCTCCTCTTCAGGTCTGTCTCCTGGACTAGCTAGCCCTTCTGCCCCTCTTAGGGCAACAGATTGGATGGGGGTGGTGGTACACACCTTTAATCCCAGCACCTCAGAAGCAAGTGGATCTCTGGGAATTCAAAGCCTAACTGGTTTAATAAGGAGTTCCAGAATAGCCAAAGCTACGTAGAGAAACCTTGTCCTCGTCATCATCATCCTCATCAAGAACAGGCTGTTCCAAGAGAGATGTCCCAGAGGTGAGAAGCGTTTATTCCCCTGATGGGAGGGTGGTGGAAAAGATAAGCCTGTCTGCTACTTATTGCTACTACTTTTTTTTTTTAATTTACTTGTTTATTTTATGTATATGAGGGCTTTGCTTTCATCCATACCAGAAGAGGCCACCAGATCTCATTACAGATGGTTGTGAGCCACCATGTGGTTGCTCTGCTCGGAATGGAACTCAAGACTTCTGGACGAGCAGCCATTCAGTGCTCTTAACCACTGATCCATCTCTCCAGCCCCCTTATTGCTACTTCTCATAGCATAGCTCAGAGGGCAAATGAGTATTTATGGAGCACTTACTATGTGTGTGTCAGATTAAGTGCTTGACACTTTACATCCGTTATTTCACTCTGTTTTCTCCACACGAGGACATTACTGTTGTCAGTTTTTCTTTATTCTGATACTGGTAACAAAATCTAGGGCCTCACATAGGCTAGGCAAGCACCTGCTGCTGAGCTACAACCCAGCTGCCCTCACTTTTTGTTTGTTTTCCAAGACTGTCTTTTTCTGGGTAACCCTGGTGATCCTGGATCTCGCTCTGTACACCAGGCTGGCCTTGAACTCAGAGATCTGCCTACCAAGCACTGGGACTAAAGGTGTGCTCCACCATGCCCAGCTTTTTGTTTTGCTTCTAAGAGAAAAACAGACACCTGATAGACTCATTACCCCACCTACGGTCACCGCTCCTAGTTTCTGCTACTAAGCATCCATTCTCCGAGGAACAGGAAGCAGAAGTGGCCAGAGATGAGAGGAAAGCAGCTTTCCTCAAAAGAAAGCCCTTCTAAACTTATCCTGCCTTGTTTGTGTTTTCACAAGTGAAGAGAGAGTTCTTTTCTTTAAAGAAGAGAGAGAGAGAGAGTTGTATATGTCTGTGAGTGTGTGCTATGCATGCATGCAGAGGCCCCCAAAGGGCATTGGATGTCCTCACCTAGCACCCTATGGCTAGTCTTTTGAACTTCTCTCCCTGACCCTAGGGCACACAATGCCCAGTTTCTCATATGGGTGCTAACCCTTGTAATGATTGTACAGCAAGTACCCTTAACTATTGAGCCACCTCTGCAGTCACCCTGTCCCATGCTCTTTGAGACAGGTGTGTTTGTAGCCCTGGCTGGCCTGGAACTCTCTATGTAATCAAGGATGACCTTGAATTTATGATCTTCCTGCCTTTGCCTCTTAAATGCTGGGATTGCATGTGTATGCCAGTTGATATGGTTCTGGGGATCTCAGGACTTCATGCATGCTGGGTAAGTACTCTAACTAAACTACACCCCCAGCCCCAAGAATAGAATATTTATTTTTTTAGACTTATTTTATGTATTTGAGTGTTTTGTCTGTGTACCATGTGCACACCATATCCGTTGTCTATGGAGGTCAGAGATCATTCCAAACTAATATCCTCTACAAGAACAAGCACTCTTAACTGCTGAGCCATCTCTCCAGCCCCAGAAGATTCTATTTTGGTTGAAGGTAGCCAAGGGTTTTAAAAAAATTTCTAATTTTAACATTTAATAACTGGGCCCAGCCAGGTGGTGTGGTGCATGCCATACATAAATCCTAGCACTTGGGAGGCAGAAACAGGCAGCTCTCTACTTAGTAGAGGCTGATCTATTTAGTAAATCTCAGGTCAGCCAGGGCTACATAGTGAGATCTTGTATCAAAAAAAAAAAAAAAAAAAAAAAAAAAAAAAAAGGAGTCTGAAGGATGTCTCAGTGTTTAGAGCACTTGTTACCTTTGCAAAGTATGTGGATTCAAGTCCCAGTACCTCATGCTGGTTCACAGTCATCCAACCCTCTTCTGACTTCCTCTGACACCAGGCATGTGCCCAGTGCACATGCATACATTTGGGTAAAATAAATACATATGTATTTTCTTGTTTTGGTTTTTGTTTCTGAGACAGGGCTTCTTTGACTTTCCTGGAACTCACTCTGTAGACCAGGCTGGCCTTGAACTCAGAGATCTGTCTGCCTCTGGATGTTGGGATTAAAGGCATGTGTCATGCCAGGAGGTGGTAATTTTTTTTTTTTAATTTTCGATTTTTTAAGACTATCCGCTATGCTCCCAGCTATATTCTTCATTTTGCCCAGAGTGCAGATTTTATGTCTAGTCTATTTTCTTTACAGTGCTGTACAAAGGCCAACACAAAGTTTCTATGAGTTAAACGCCATCCGGCTTATGGTTCTTCCCAGAGTCTAGGCCAATATGTCCTGAACCCACTGGAGGCACTGTAGAAGCCACCATCGTTCATCTTCCTCATTTGCACTCTTGGGAAGTAGGCGCTGGTCCCATCCCATGTTTCGGACAAGGAAAGTGAAGATTAAAGAGACAAGCCTCTTCTGCCTGGATTCAAACCTAGGGTCTTACACTATGGAGACAGTATCCTCATCCAGTACACAACCTCCCTCCAGAGGCATGACCACTAATTGCTTGTGGGCTGAATTGTATATTACAGAGAAGAGACTGAAGGGTGACTCTTCTTTTTTGGGGTAGAGTTTCAAGTGTGATAGGGCCTGAAGAGACTGGAAAGAGGCTGCCACAGAGCCCTGCTCTGTCCTCAACAAAGGGGATCTGCCTGGCTGGCTGACTAAGGGCCTGGGTCAGAATGGAAGCCTATACATCAAGCCAAGGCTGGCCATACAGCCTAGTGTTAGCTGCTAAAGGTAAGATGGAGGAACTGAGTCCAGAGACTTGGAGAAAATGGCAGGGAGGTCCCCAGGATGGCATGTCAGACTTGTGACACGTGGACAGTTGGACACAGCACCAGCTATGGCCTACCCCAAAATTATACGGCCCACTCTGCTTAAGGCCCTCCCTGGCTTTCTAGGATCCCATGCCCTAAAGAAAATGTGGCTTCTCTAGTCTCCAAAGGCATAGGAAGCTGGAGGAGGAGGTAGACGGTAGACAGGGAGCCAGGGTGTGTGAAAAGGCAGGTGGCCCCATCCATCTATCTTCTCACCCCAGGATTCACATGTATAAGCAGCCTCTCTTCCTAACCTGTGTACCAGGGTACCATTCATGCCTTTAATAAGGAACTGGTAGATAAAGGTGCACTTCATGGGAGCATCAAGTATTCTGGGGGTTTGGAAGTGTGTGTTGGGGGGTTGTCTTTCAGGAGTTGAAGATTTGGGATGATGCCAGGGCCCTCCCCGGGGTGCTGTTTGGGGCTAGGGTAGTGGGAGGAATACAGGAATGCAAAGCTTACAAGGGGCCACATTCCCTGGAAGCTCAGGAAAGTGGTGTTGAGTCTGGGGATGCCCAACATCTTACCTGGAGTCAAACTTCTTCCCATCTTCGAAAGTGCCATTGTAGTGGTAACGCACAAAATCCCCCATCTGCACTTCTCGGGGACAAGCCCTGGGGATATGGTACCTCTCGATGACCACATCTTCCAAGGGAGCTCCGGCCCGGCTGGCACGGCTCAGCCCCCTCTCCGAAATCTGTAGAAGCAGCAGCAACCGCAGGATGGGGAGCCGGCGGAGGGTGTGACTGAGGGACCCCTCAAGGAACATGGTGCCCAGATCGAGGACGTCGGCAATGAGAGCTGACGCCAGCCGTCAGCCTCCTTCCCCCTCCTCAGAGTTGACTCTCCCCCTTCCTGTCCTCCCTCCCTACCCCGCCCTGGCGAGTCCACGTGGAATGGGGGCTGGGGAGACTGAGCTGGCCGGGTGGGGTGATGTTTGTGGTGGACTAGGAGGAGGGGGCCAGGTTGAGAGTCTCTGGAGTTCCAGGAATTTGCCACAAAGATCTCTGAATCTCCCTCCCCCAAAACTTCGGGCCTAGCCCAGAGAGAAGCTCGGGAAAACTGAAGTCAGAATGGACTTCCAAAAGAAAGTTTTTTCCTGAGCCTCTGGGTCCTAAAGCTGGTTGGAGGAATTTCTAGCTTTTCCTGGCTCCCCAAACCTAGGCCTCTCTGATAGCAAGTGAAGCCGTAATCTGAAGGATATTTCAGTCCTAACCCCTGCCCCAACTCTCTTCCCCCGGGAGTGGAAGGAGTGGGGGGTGGGAGTGAGTGTTCTTCTAGGTGAAAGGCAGCTTTGTCCTGGAGGAAAAAAAAAAAAAAGCCAGGCTGCTAGAAAGACACAGGGATCAAACTCAGTCCGGAGGCTGGTTGTGTCAGTGCCGGGTGTGCGGGGTAACACGAGTTGTGTTGCCCTCTCGACGCCTGCGCGGGGATTTGCGGGGCCACCTAGAGGGTGCAAAGGGGGCTCTGGAGAAAAGATCAGATTCCGAGGCTTCACCCGGAGCATAGGCAAGGTGAAGAGAGGTGGCACTTGAGGTGGGGGATGCTGCCGGCGGGAAGGGACTTTCTGGGCGTGAAATATAGCTCCACCCGCCCGGGTCGGGGAGAGGGCGGGGCGGGGTAAGCCTTGCAAGTGCGGGAAGTACAGCTCACGTAGCGGACTAGAGCCGCAACTGACCCTCCGAAAGAGGATTGTCCCAACCTCCCTGCTCCATCCCGGCGCGCCCGGCGCTAAGACCCAGCAGGAACTCCTGGGGTGAGGGTGGAGGGCTGGAGCCCGTCGGTCCTCCGGCTGCTCCGGGAGCCTCGGGGCGCGGCGCGGGCATGGCTCGCCCGGCGTGGGGGTTGCTGTGGCTGCTGCTGGGCAGCGCGGGCGCGCAGTACGAGAAGTACAGCTTCCGAGGCTTCCCTCCGGAGGACCTGATGCCTCTGGCCACGGCCTACGGCCACGCTCTGGAGCAGTACGAGGGCGAGAGCTGGCGCGAGAGCGCGCGCTACCTGGAGGCGGCGCTGCGGCTGCACCGGCTGCTGCGCGACAGCGAGGCCTTCTGCCACGCCAACTGCAGCGGCCCCGCCGCCTCGCAGCCCCGGCCCGCGCCCGGCCCGGACGATGACAGCGACGGCGATGGCGAGGACTGGGCGCGCGAGCTGCGGCTCTTCGGGCACGTCCTGGAACGCGCCGCCTGTCTGCGGCGCTGCAAGCGGACGCTGCCCGCCTTCCAGGTCCCTTACCCGCCCAGGCAGCTGCTGCGCGACTTCCAGAGCCGCCTGCCCTATCAGTACCTGCACTACGCGCAGTTCAAGGTGGGCGCGGCCCGGACCGCCGTCGGGTTTCCCTAGAACGTGTGGCCGGCGGTGCGTCCGACGCCCCACTGACCCACTCCCCACGCCCCTCACCAGGCGAACCGACTGGAGAAGGCGGTGGCTGCGGCCTACACCTTCCTCCAGAGGAACCCCAAGCACGAGCTGACCGCCAAGTATCTCAGCTACTACAGGGGGATGCTGGATATCGGAGACGAGTCCCTTACCGACCTAGAGGCTCAGCCCTACGAGGTGTGGAGAGTGGGAGGGTTGGCTGGCCTTGGTGCGCCTTCCTACACCCCCTGCCCCCAAGACACACACACCTTACTAGTTGTCGGGTCCTTTTGACTCCCCCCCCCTCCCCCGGGTGCCATGCTCCTCTCCAGGCTGTGTTCCTCCGGGCTGTGAAGCTCTACAACAGCGGGGACTTCCGCGGCAGCATAGAAGACATGGAACGGGCCCTGGCTGAGTACATGACAGTCTTCGCTCGGTGTCTAGCTGGCTGTGAGGGGGCCCACGAGCAGGTAGACTTCAAGGACTTCTACCCAGCCATAGCAGGTATCGCCTATTCAGACCACCGTGGGTATCTCTCACCCACAGGGCCCCTGCTTCCCAGGCCTCCTAACACAGGACTATGACCAGCAACAGCATTTGGCGGATATAGCAAAGTTCTCCAAAGCTACACATGAGTTAGGCCTTCTCTGTCTCCAGTCTTAATAAGAGAAATGCTGGTACACATAGCAGATTATGGGACAATTAGGGCTATGTGGAGAAATCTTGTCTCAGAAAGGGGGTGGGGGTGGGGTTCATGGTATTGCACGACTTTCATACCAGCACTTGGGAGTCAGAGGTAGGTGGGTCTCTCTGAGTTCAAGGCCAGTCTGATCTTTGAGCCACCAACCAGCTCCCAAAACCAGTTACCAAATCATGACACAGAGACTTCTTGGTTATGAATGCTCAGCCTTACCTTGTGCTTGTCCCATTAGCTCTTGTAACTTAAATTAACCTGTTTCTTTTCGTCTGTTTCGCCTCGGGGCTTAAGGTTAACTTTCTTTCATTCCGTACGTCCTATTTGGTGTCTGGCGTCTGGCTGACTGGCCCTGGGCATCTCCCTTACTTCCAATCTCATTCTCTCCTCTCTTGTTATCTCTTCCTACTTACTCTCTTTGTCTGCCCACCTGTCCTGTCCCTCTACTGCTTAACTATTGACCGTTCATCTTTTTAGTAGACCAATCAGGCAAGGAAAAACGGCAACACATCTTAGACAAATGCAGCGTAAACAGAATAACACATCTTTGCATAGTTAAAGTAATATTCCACAACACTGGTCTACATAGTGAGTTCCAGAACACCTATAAATACATAGTGAGACCCTGTCTCAAAAAAACAAAAACAAAAATCAAAAAACAAAAAAGAGATTCAGAGTTGACACCAGACAGGTGTGTACAGAAAGTACAACCAGTCTTTGGATCCCTAACTACGAAGTCCCTCAACCAGGGTAAAGGTGAGGGCTGGAGGAATGGCTCAGTGGTCAAGAACACTGACTACTCTTCCAGAGGACCCTGGTTCAATTCCCAGCACCCACATGGCAGCTCACAACTGTCTAACTGCAGAATCCAAAACCCTTGTACATACATAAGACCCTGTATGGTCTCAGTCCCACCTAAATGTCTCCTGCTGTTCTCCCAGAATTCCCCCTGGTGTCAAATAGGGGTTGAACAACCGGGGTGCAGGGCAGCAAGTTCTTCTCAACCCAAATCATGGACAGTGTGCCAAGCATTTCATGCATGCCAACCCATGCAAGGACACACCTCTTGCACAGGGAAGCAGGCTCCAAAGGCAGATCTTGGTCTCCACGGGGGTGGGGTGGGGGGTCGGGGGTAGCATACTATAGTCCCTAACTGCTACTTCCTTCCTAGATCTCTTTGCAGAGTCCCTCCAGTGCAAGGTGGACTGCGAAGCCAATCTCATCCCCAATGTAGGTGGCTACTTTGTGGACAAGTTTGTGGCCACCATGTATCACTACCTGCAGTTTGCCTACTACAAATGTGAGCTTCCTGAATGAGCTGGGTGAGGTGGGGTAAGGGCTGTGTGGGAAAGGGCAATACATGAGGTGCGGTCTCCCAGAAACGTGGGAAGGTGTCTCTCAGATTGAAGACTCTGAGGAAGGGGATGAAAGGCTAGGAATGGTGGGAGACACGGCCAGGAACCCAGACAGGGGCTATGGGGGAAGCTGAGAAGCCTCAAGAACGAATTAGAGACCCTGGGGGGGGCTAGGCTAGGACAGCAACGCTGCTCAGCTCGTTCTGGAGCCCTCATCTCCCTCCCCTCAGCAGCACCATGCCACTGGCATTCCTGGACCCATTCTTCAGATTCAACGGAGGTTTCTAAAGGGCAAGAGACCATTATCCCCATGAGTAGGGAGTCACAGAGGATGTGCCATCAGCTGGGGCTGGAGTGGGCCAGTCCAGGGTTCCTACCACTCAGGGATGCAACCTTGGGGGCTAGAGCTGTGAGTGGAGGAGCTGAGGTCAGGAGACTCTTCCTGAGGGATGTGGCTGAGAGCCCTGCCGGCTCTAATTTCCCCCAGCTGCTGTCACTCTTTAGCGTTGTCAGCACAAGCAGTTTATCTAGTCCCTCTGTGTCTCCAATCCTTTGTCTATAAACCACAGTGACAGTGATTGAGATGTCAGTGACTCACACTTGCCTGGTAGGAGGGCAACACCCTGGGCCTGTTGGATTGTGTCCTTTTGGGCTGGGTGAGGAGCGAGCAGGTATTCTGGAAGGTGTCTGGGGGTCGAGGCAGTGGGCTAGTTTGGAGGGTGGGACCGAGATGGGGTGAGTGGGTTACCTTTAAAGGGAACATCAGGGTTACCCCTTACTTTGTCCCGCCTGCAGTGAACGATGTACGCCAGGCCGCCCGCAGTGCTGCTAGCTACATGCTCTTTGACCCCAAGGACAGTGTCATGCAGCAGAACCTGGTGTATTACCGCTTCCACCGGGCTCGCTGGGGCCTTGAAGAAGAGGACTTCCAGCCCCGGGAGGTGGGAACTGCCTCTAGTGAGGCACTGGCCTAATGTGCAGTTTTGTGGTTTGGTTTAGAAAAAAAAAAAAAAAAAAAAACAAAACAAAAAAACCTCTTGACTTCCTTGGAAGGCTGGAGAGGAAGGGGAAGGATAAATATGGGCTGTGGTTAGAGTCTAGGCTTCAGCACAGTGTCTGGGATGTGGGAGGGATGCAAATAGGTACCCACGCATGCCTGCTTTCACCTCAGTGCTATCCTTTGAGCTTTCCCTGCCCCAGGGGCCTGTTAGCCTGAACCAACGAGAAAACCCCTTGGCAGTTTAGGGCACGGCTGGCAAATGTGAGCCCCATAGGGCCATCCCCACTTTCCATGCCAGTGGCAGACATTACTAATGGATCGAAGCACGCTTCCTCCTGGAATCCTCAAAATCTTTCCTTTTTGTTTTTCAAGACAGGGTTTCTCTGTAGTTTTGGAGCCTTTCCTGGAACTCACTCTGTAGACCAGGCTGGCCTTGAACTCCCAAGTGCTGGCTTTAAAAGGCATGCACTACCAAAATCCTTCTTAACCCAGTGTTCCTAGTAGCTAGGGTTACTCTGTGAGCTGATCCATTTCTCCCTGACCCCTGTCTTTGCCATCTGTCAGCAGCATCCACCTCCTCACTCCTTTCTTCCTCCTCCTCCTCTTCCTAGGAGGCCATGCTCTACCACAACCAGACCTCCGAGCTCCGGGAGTTACTGGACTTCACACACATGTACCTTCAGTCAGATGATGAGGTGAGTGGCACCATGATGGGGACATGTTAGGCTCTTTCCTGTGGTCACTAATGGGAGGAAGGACTTTCCTGTCCCCCATCTGTCCCTCCCCTTTCCCGCCACCTTAGAGTCCCCATGGCTCTTTCTCTGCCTGTCCCAGGTCTATGCCTCCTGGGCCCAGCTCAAATGGCAGCTCCTTTAGGGAGCCCTGGCTGTACGCCTTGGCTTTCTTCTGGGCTTACACTGGTCTCCCCACCTGCCTGCCTACCTGGCCTGAGACCTGGAGTTACTCATAGTCCTCACCCATCTCACCATGGCCAGATGGCCGGTCTCCTTGACAACTGCATCCCGGGATAGGAGACTAAATTATTCCCAGCTCTGCTACAGAACCTCACATTATGCCCATTCTCAGGAACTGTGTTCAAGGCAGTGGACAAATAACTGAAAGGATGAATGAATGAATGAATGAATGAATGAATGAATGATGCTGGGGAAAGCCATAGTACGCACCAGTTCAGAGTGAGGGTTTGGCGGCCTGGGTTTCTTGGGGGAATGCTTTATAGCTTGTTTATTTACCCCCTCAGTACATTCACTGTACCCCACATTCAGTGAACTCAGAAACAGGGTCTGCATTGTGACTCATGGCTGGCTTAGGTGCTGGTCATTCAGCTCTCGTCATTTACCAGATGGGTGGCCTTAGCATCATTGGTCTTAAGTAACTTAGCAAACCCCTACATCTTCACCCATCACCGAGGAGCATGCCCTTTGACTTTTACTGTGGTGGCAAATAAATGAGATTATTTAAAGCACCTAGTATGCAGCTGGCACTCGGTAGATGCTCAGGACACCCGGCAGTTTTGATGGCTGTCACTTTTGGTCCGCTGTTTGCCAGACATCAGGCTTGGGTTGCAGTAAGTGGCTGAGAGGAACAGTCTGTCTCCCAGAGGTTCTCATGAGGGAGGCATAGACTGTGTAGGTGCAGAGGCCAGTGTGGGTACCAGCCAGGGTGATGTTTGAAAGCTTCAGCCTGGAGTGGACATGTGGCTCTGGCGGCATCTGTAGGCCCATCCAGGTCAGGGTTGCAAAGAGATCCCAGGCAGGGGAGCAGAGCCAGAAGACAAAATGCACAGACTAGCAGTGTTCTCACTGGGGGTGGGGCCACAGGTGGGGCTGTGGTGCAAGCCATGCTGCCATGCTGACGCCAGCACCCCGCCTCTCCTGGTGGAGCCCCAAGTGTCACTCAGGGAAGCAGTTTCAGAATGGGACCCAGCAGGACAAACCCTGACATTGCCTTCATGTTAGATACTGACACTGGGGAGGGGTTTTCAGGCCCTGCCTGCTCACCTCCTGCCAAGACAATACTAGGAAAACTGCTGAATGAAGTGTGTGGGGGCCGGAAGATGGGGTGGGGGGTGTTCTGATCTGAAGGGGAGGGAACCTATATGGATGTGGGTCTGCTGTTACTCAGTTTCTCTCCCCACAACCCTGGACTGCTCTAGATGGAACTGGAGGAGACAGAACCACCCCCGGATGAACCAGAGGAGTCAGAAGAACCCCTGTCTGATGCTGAGTTTGAAGGGGAGGGTGACTATGAGGAGGGCCTCTATGCAGACTGGTGGCAGGAGCCAGATGCCAAGGGCGACGAGGCTGAGGCTGGTCAGTAATGGATTGTGATGAAGGGCTAAGAACACAGCTTGGGATGGGTGCTAGGGACGGGTTCTCCCTGAGCTGTGGTGCCAATGGAGTGTGGGTGGGTGCTGCCACCCTGCTCTGGGGTGTTGCGGCCTGTTGGGAGATCTACCCTCCCGCTAGTTCAGTCCTTAGACACCTGTTGGCGTGGGCAGAACTAACTCCTTGCTCTCTCCTTCCTTTTCAGAGCCAGAGCCTGAACTGGCATAAGAGTGGCGCACGCCCTTAATCCCAGCACTTGAGAGGCGGGCGGATCTCTGTGAGTTCAAGGCCAGCCTGGTCTACAGAGTGAGTTCCAGGACAGCCAGGGCTGTTACACAGAGAAACCCTGTCTCAAGAAGCCAAAAAGAAAAAACAAAGAGCAGTGACATGGTGCATCCCACCCCTCAAACTCAGGGTACCAGGCTAGGAGCAAGAACTATTTATTAAAACTTAAAATGGCCAGGAGTGGTGGCGCGTGCCTTTGACACCAGCACCCAGCGGAGGCAGAAGCAGGCAGATCTCAGTTCTAGGCCAGCCTGGCCTACACATCCAGGCCAGTGGAGGCTACGTAGTGAGATCTTGTTTCAAAACAAAAACAGCTGAGTGTGGTAGCACAGGCCTTTAATTCTAGCACTTGGAATGCAGGGGTGGGTGGATCTTTGTGAGTTCAAGGCCAGCCTGGCTCACATAGCGAGTGCCAGACCAGTGGAGGCTTCGTAGTGAGACCGTTTCAAAATAAATAGAAAAACCTTAAAAGGGGCATAGTTGGCCTAGCTCCCACCCAGACTCCACCCTACCTCTCTGTGTCCTTGAACCGCAGAATGGTGGCCACGTTGCTGCTTGGCAAGTGAGCTGGTGGGGGGGTTGCCCCTGCCCCTTTCTGTTCCACAGCGGACATCCTCCTGAGGAAGTTTTCGGCTTCTGGCTTGAGTCTCACAGGACCAAGGCCAGCCAGGTGACAGTTCTGACTGAGCTGCAGAGGGGGCTGAGGAACGTGGGGCTTGGAGCTCTGGTGCTCAATAAATGTTTATTGTTGAATGAATCGCTGCACCTGAGGCCGGTCTCCAAGGTTGAGCTGTGTGGGTATAGGTACTCGCCTCCCTCCTTCTGCCCATCTTCCCTTATCTATATAATGCCAGCCGGTGTACCCTGTGGCCTTGTTGGCACCCTCTACAACCCTGTCATCTGACTGAGAATGGTGTGCAACCTCAGACCTGCCACCAGGGGGCATGAAGACACAGTAGTCCCTGCTGCATTCAGAAGACAGTGGGTATTTCACACCAGGGCTGTCTGTGTTTGTCCGAGTCCCAGGTCACTCTTCTTGGGGCTTATAGCTATATGGTGAAGGGATGTAAGGACAATTACTATGTGTTTTTCTTTCCAGGGATCTCCCTAGCATTAGAGCGAGCATGCTCAGTCTGGCTATTACTGGAACCCCAGCTCAGCAGCCAGAGGAATGCTAGGAAAATGGTTTGAAGACTTCGGACTTCCTGAAATGTAGTGGGACCGTCAGAGTTCGCTTGTCCAGCCTTGCATTGGCTCTGGGGGGGACAGGAGTCTGGAGGAGCAGGGGCAAAGATGCCCTATAACTATGGCTCCTGCTGCCATTCCATGCAGGTGTTAGGGACAAAAGGGGCACTATCAAGTGAACACAGTCAAGGCCAAGAAGGTGACTCTACACCTTGACAAACTCCCAGGGGGCAGAGGCCTCTAAATTGGAGGGTGGAGTTGACCCAGGGAAGGGCATGCAGTTCTCACTGCCACACCCCTGCTCCCAGGTGCCAGATGACCTGTCCTGGGACCCACACTCCTAGAGGACTGATCCCATCTAACTCTCCCCTAGGCTCTGGTCCAAGTCTGTTTGCCTTGGGCTCAGGACAGAGAACTGGTAGCCTCTCCTAACCTCCATCTCTATCATAGGAGAGTTTCCTGACAGCTCCCAGCCACCAGGATGGCTCTGTCCCCCCTCCCCCTCCCAGGCTGTTGTGCTGTCAGTGTCTAGTGGCCCATCCCCTGCTGCAGGGAGGGGCTGCCCTCCAGGTGTGGCACAACATGGTGCAGGGAGCAGGATGGGCTTGAGCATGTCTGCACAGATGTGTGTTGCTGTGAGTACCAGCCTTGGAATCTGGACTGCTGGGTGTGGGCACGGAAAGTACTTGTGGATCAGAGTGCAAAGGTGTGTGTGTATGTGTGTATGTGTGCGCCTGTATGCAGGCAGAGGTCTGAGGTTATCTGTAGCAGCGTGAGCCTGTAGCACCCAGATGTCTTTCAGTGTGTATATATGTGTGTGTGTCTATGTGTCTAAGTGTGTTTGGGGAAGGCTTCAGTCATCCACACGCTGAGCACCTTTTATGTACCTGGCATGCTGCATGTGCAAGGCACATGATGATGAGCAAAACAGGCTACTCTCCCCCCCTTACACTGTTACACTGGAGGCAGGTGGTAAACAGTGGGCCTTATATAAACTCTTGGTATCCCAGGACTCAGGAGGTAGAAGTTTCAGACCAGCCAGGGCTACCTAGGAAGACCCTGTCTAAAAACAAAAATTGAGTTATGTTAGATATATTAGATAGGAAAATAGACCAAACAGGAGGGACCCAGAAAGCTGGAGGGTTTCAGTTTATGTGTGTAACTATGTTTGGGTATACATCTAAATGTGTTTGTGTGTGTGTGTGTGTGTGTGTGTGTGTGTGTGTGTGTGTGTGCATGCACACGCACAAGCGACTGTGCGCACAAATTAGCCAGCTAACCCTAGCAATCCTATCCAGGCACTTGCTCAGCTAGTCCAGTATGCCTCACTCAGCTCCCCTTTCTCAGGGAGCTGCAAGCCCCTCCCATCTCTCCCTAAAGTGAGCCTCTCCCATTGCCCAGCCAGCTGGCTCCCCAAACCGGTGAGACAGAGTCCCAGCCAGTCTCTGCGTGGGCCCTCCAGCCCACTCTCCCAGCCCCACCCAGTCCAGATGCTCTCACCTTTCCTCACCCGTCCTGCAACACCCCATCAGCTCTTCCATTCTCAAGCGTGTGCTGGGTGGAGGTGTGGGATGGGCAAAAAAACCACTAGGATATGACCTCACACAGTCAGACAAAACTCAAGAGATGCCACAGAAATGTTCTAGATGCAGAACATTCCCATCCATGTGAAAGCAGAACTCTCATGAAGAATGCCTCCCAGGAACCACCCTCTGTTCCAGGTGATGCTCAGAGAAGGGAAAGTCAAGTGTTATGGTCTGAAGGAAGGAAGAGGCCCTAGGCTTTGGGCTGTCTGCTGGGGCCAGGGAGAGCGGTGGGGTATAGAGCCCCTACTAAGTTTAGCCTATAAGTAATTGAAAAGGGAGAGTGGGGAAGAGAAGAGGGAAAGAAAAGATAAAGGCAAGGAGGGAGGAATAGAGTCCCGATGTCAGGCCCATGGCATTTAGGTCTCATGTTGGGTGGCGTGGGACAGGGTTGTTGGGGACACTTAGAACAGTAGCTTCCTGAATCCTGAGAGTGGTGGTCAGAGGAATAAAGGGTCCCACCAGTTCCCCCAAATTCCAGTAAATTCCAAAGAAATAAATGCCCTTCTTAGCCTGAAAATAAAGTTTTTAGCCACTCTAATTTAGCAGTGGGGTACTGCTTATAAATTTTACGACATTAATGTTAGTACTGACAACCCACTATGATGGGATTAGCCTTGAAAAGAATACTTAAAGAGACTGGAGAGATGGTTCAACAGTTTAGGAGCACTGGCTGGTCTTCCAGAAGACCTGGGTTTGGTTCCCAGCACCCACATGGCAGCTCTGTACGATAACCTTGAGCTCCAACTCCAGAGGATCTTCTGCCTCCCTCTGTCCTCTGCAGACACTGCATACACATACTTGCAGACAAAACACCTGTACACTTAAATACAATGTTTAAATTTAAAATAAAAGGACAAAGCCTTCATGTCTCACCTGATGTTGCCTATCTCTGAGAATAGCCTCTCTTCTGGGAATGTGGAAGGGGACCTTCTCCATGTTTGACGGCTGTGTCAAGCTGACTCTGGTGCTAATAACTTCACCAGACTAGCAAAGGGCACAGGGCCCCAGGGCCATCTACTCTGCCCTTGCTCCAGGCCCTCTTTTACAGTGTCTCTCCAAGGTCAGCTCAGGAAGATGGCCCTGATTTCATGGATAGGGAAACTGAGCCCTCAAGAGTCTGGATTAGGGAGACTCCAAAGCCAGGGCCAACTCTGATCTGGGCTAGCACACAGCTCTGGCTGGTTTCCTTTATGATCAAGTTCCAAGATGATGGGGTTGGATGGGAATATGCTGGGAGCCATAGCAAGCAGCCCTAGCAGAAACCAAAATCCCAGTCTATGGGCCCTTCACCTCATAATCACTACCTCCCTGGATCTCAGCTGGCTGGCGCCAAGAGCTCCTGGATAGCATCTCTTTTGTCCCCTGTCACAGCCCTTAGGATAGGAGACCTATTCTTCCCATGACTCAGGTGGGGAAACAGGCAAGGGGAGGGTGTATTTGTTTGCTCTCTCCTGCACATGCATATGATTGACCCCTGGACCACCTGGAAGAGTTCTCTAAGGTCACGAGGAAAGCAAAGGCCAAGAGAATGTGCCATTTTCCATTTGGGGTCACCTTCCCCAGCTGGCTTTTAAAAAGAAAGAAATTTGTGAGGCTGCGGGTGTACCTAAGAGAGTTTGCCTTGCGTGCTCTGAGCTCTCAGTACTCCATAAACTGGGCATGACGATACGGAACTGTAATTCTGGCATTCTGGGATGGAGGCAGGAGGTTGAAGTTCAAGATCATCCTCAATTGCATAGCAACTCTGAGGCCCGCCTAGTTTTGTGAAACTCTACTGGGGGCAGGAGAAGAGGTGTAATGTTATGTTCCTTGGATGAAGTCAGAGGTGACCATGCCTGACTCCCTCCTTTGCATTTGGCTCAATTTCTCAGGGTCTTCCTGGAGGAGGAGGCTGGCAAGGGATGGTTCAACCAGTCCAAGTGCTAAGTCTAGCTTTCCTCCCTGGCCTGACCAAGTGTGGCGTAGGGGGGTGATTTGAGGGCTTCACGGTCACACAGAACCATTACATTTTTTTCTTATCTCTGAGTGAGATTATTCCCTCTTCCGTCACAGACGTAGGATCAGGCCTGGGAGTCAGAAAATGCTTGTGCTATGACTTTAACCTTTAGCAGTTATTTCCAGCATCACGGTGTTATTTATTTTTAATACACTGGTATCCTCAAACTTGGAGGACTCTTTGGTGTTGGGAGCCCCTGACCCCTCATACACACTCCTATCCCCAATGGCTTCTCTCCATCATTCTTATGTACAGCCTGGTCCTGCCTCCCCCTCAGTGCCCCTCCCCCTCAGTACTTCCAGGTTCTCTGTTGGGATCATAAATTATCCATGAGCTGTAAGTTGGCTGCTGCTTCAATTGGAGCTGAAGTGCTGATGAAATATTCAAGGATCTCAACTCTCACATTCCCCAGGGCCCTGGCCCTAGATTTCGAGTCCTGCCCCGATTCCTACTGAGTCACTGAGACCTAGGCATGTGCATAGTGGTCTCTTTGCTGCATCTGTAGCCATGACTCTGCTTGCTGGGTACCGGAGGTGGTGGCTTAGAGGAAGTAGAGTCTAGGTTGCTGGTTGAGAGCCTGGGAGGGTTCTCGAGGCATCTGTGGCCATTCACCTGCCTTCCCACCTGATTCTCTAACCCTAAAGTGTTCCTGAAGCTTTACCTCAGATGACAGAAATCAAGCTTGAAGTATCAGTCCTTGCTTCCTGCTCCCCCCCCCCTGTCCCCAGAAGCCCACATCCCCTGGGTTGGAAACAGAGGTCGTTTGGGAGATGACCCAGTGGGCAGGAGACAAAGGTTCCAGTTCCAGCCCTGCTATGCATTTGCTGTTCATAGGCCCTAGATAAGCCCTTCTCCTGTCTCCAGCCTCAATTTTCTCTTGTGTGCACAGGATCCATCTCTCCCCAAAAACCCCAAGGCCAGAGAGAAGTGTGTGTGTGTGAGTGTGTCTGTGTGTGTGACATGCACAGGTGCAAGCTTGCTCGGAAGCAATGGCCTCTCTGTGGGAAGGGTTCCTAGCTAGCGCAAGCATTTCCCAGGGCTTGTGGAGGGGAGGGCAGAGGGAGGGAGGGAGGGGCAGGCAAGCTGGCAGGGCAGGTGGAGCTGTGTCAGTCTGCTCATGGAGTCGCCCAAGCCAGGAGCAGGAAGCTGGGTGACTCAGGTGGCAATGTCTCACTGGTCCCTCCCTTCCCCCAAAAACTACTTGACTGGGACCTGCTGGCAGTTGCTCAGGAGCTCTCACAAGCCCCACTTCAGAGCACACCCATGCCACAAGCCTGTTCTGAGACTTTCCGGGTGGGGGTTGGGGCTAAAGGAGAGCAGCTGTCCTAGGACTTCATGGTTGGAAGGGTTGGCCTGGGGAAGGGGGGACAGCCCAGGACAGACATTCTCCAAAGAGGTCCAGAGCTCCTCTGGGATCCCCTTCCCCCACCTCTGGTATCTGGCCCTGGCCGGAACTATTTCTGTTTCCCCTATCTCTGTTTTCTTGTCTCCCTGTTTTCTTTTTGGCATTCCATCCCGCCCACATGCCTTGCTGTGAAGTGTCATGTCTGTCGCTGGAGCTACCTCTGTAATTAGGAGCCTGCCTTGGCTGGGAGCACACCCACAGGACTAGCTGCGGGCAGCAGCATCTGGCCTCAAGGCTGCTCCCCAGAACGAAGTGCCACTAAGATGGCAGGAGTGCTCCCACCCCACCTCCAGACCGCTCCAGCACCGGCTGGAGTTCAGAGACTTCCAAAGTCTCCGGCAGCCAGTGTCCCTGTCTAGCCCTGAAGGGGTCATGCCCCACCCACTTCCGTCATCACCGGCCAGAGAGGCTCTCAGATCGATTGAGTTTCCCAGCAAGTGAGCAATATGTTAAATGAGCAGTCCAGCACAAGAGAGCCCCACAATGGCCACCAGGGGCCAGGAAGGACTTTAGAATACTCCCTCTGTCAGAACATGATAGCCCCAGGGAGAACTGTCTCCAGCCCCTGGGACATCTACCTTTCCCCCTGTCTTTGGCCACAACACAAAACTGCCTCCAGCCCCACACATGCGTGGGGACACACATCCTTCCTTCCACCTTGCCTAACAACTGAACTTGTAATTTCTTTGGCTTACCACCCACAAGTGCCAGGACCTTCAGGACAAAAGACATCTTGAAAGGTTCATAGACTTAGAAGCAGAGTCCATTCATGCTGGACAGGGAATGCCGGGTTTCCTGGTACCTGGTCTAGAAAGGGTGTGAGTTCTGTGCAGCCTTCTCTACTCCGTGGCTCTAGATGGAGAATCATAACTCCAGGAAGGCGAGGATGGGGATGAAAAATCGGAGCTTTTAAAGGGTAGGACCCAGGACAGAAGGCCTCTTCCCTAGGCTTAAGGCTGGTTTTGCACCCGGGTTGACAAATGAGCCCATGCTGTCTTTAGATTTTAAAACACTGCCTTTGATTCAGATCTGCCCAGAAAAATTTCAGCTGTTGATATCTGGTTCTCTGCACGATTCAAAGGTAAGCTTGCATTATCCTTTCCATAAGTGGCCATCTCTTAGGCCACCTGAGGATGAAGAGATGGTGTCTGTGTATGTACATGAGTGTGTGTGCATGGCTGTGTTTGTGTGTGTGTATGTGTGTGAGAGA
Organism: Phodopus roborovskii; assembly: GCF_943737965.1. NCBI lineage: Eukaryota > Metazoa > Chordata > Mammalia > Rodentia > Cricetidae > Phodopus > Phodopus roborovskii. Next base: position 15,648,179 of record NW_026125052.1, on the reverse strand, counting down.
AAGAGAGAGCATGCACTTGTGTGTATTAGGTCCAAATGATAGCCATCCATCAGGAGGCTCTTTCTCCACAGCATAAGGATGAAGTTCAGATGAAGAAGGGAAACTCAGGCTGGTGAGATGGCTCAGTGGATAAAGGGGCTTTCCATACAGTCTGACAACCTGAGTTGAATCCTCAGAACCCACATAAAAATGACAGGAATTGTGAAACCAACTCCACAAAGTTGTCTTCTGTCCTTCCAGGGCATGCTCTGACACACCCACCCATCATGTGTACTACCATAATAATTATGAAAAAAACGAGAAGAGGAAAGAACAGAAACTCTCCTGCCTCCTTATATGGCCCAGAGGCCTATGGAACATGAGGAAGAAATGACATAAGCTGGGGAGGTGGCCTGGCTGTTCTGGATACTGTCTGATTAATGTTCACCTTTGTCTTGAGGTTCTGCAGTGCACAGTTCCTCCTCTTTATCGTTGGCTTCAGTCTCTGGGGAGCTTGGGATGGGCTGGTTGGTGCCCTATTACTCCCGACTCTTGGGCTCTGAAAAGCTGCAGGTTGAGTTAATCAAATATGTCTTGGTGGCCCAAGGCTTTTGCTCCTACTGAGCTCCAGGCAAGAGAAATGAGGTTAAACTGCAGGGGTATGAGTTGAAGCTAGACATCAGAAGAAACGCACCACTGTCAGAAAAAGGAGACAAGGGCCTTTGCTATAACGGAGACTGGAGAATTTCCCTTTTTTGGAGATTTGTCAAATTCTTGCCTTTAAAGGCTGGGAAGCTGAAGATTGGGTAAGATGGCCTTGTGGCCTCTCCTTCAAGTTCAAGCTGCAAAGGAGGCCATGGCCACAGTGGCGCTCAGCTCTATTCCTAAGTACCTCCTCCACCAGGAAACCAAATCCCTTACACAGATGCAGATGGCTGGTTCCAGGAAAGATGGTTTTCTGATTCCTTTCTGTATCCTCAGATGCAGATGAAGCCCCAGTGCTTGGCAGGCACATAGTAGGAGATTAGGAAACACACAGGAAATCCATCCATCTGGGAGGAGCTGGCGCGGCTTTCCACCCTGGAGCCTCCACCCGGGAGCTTAGCTTTGGCCTCAAAGACGTGCTGTGGCTTGTTGCTTACTAAGGCATGCAGGGCTGCATTCTGGGGATACACAGAGCTTATTCAGAAGCCCCAATGCCTCCCCTCAATCCCACCTAGGCTACCACAGCCTTCTCCACAGCCCTCCCCTGCTGCCGGTTGGCTGAAGTGTGGGAGGAAGGCGACAGTGAAACCTGCAAGGGGTTTAGAAGTTTTGTGTGACTGGGTGGGAAGACTGGGTGGGGGGGTGGGGGGGTGGAACCCTGGCAGAGGCAGCAGTTTGAGATGCTGAGTTCTTCTTGAGCTCTTGAGCTCTGCTTTACGTGGAAGGCGGCAAGGAGGCAGGTGGGGGCAGGATTAGGTAGAGATAAAGATCCTCAGGTAAACTGGAGTGGGTGGGAGTCAGGGATGCAGCAGAGGGGAGTGGTCCTGGCAACCTGGCAACCTGGCATTCGTAGCTACAACTAGATCTGGGATGTTGCTATCTTCCTGCCCCTTCCACAAATACTTGTTGGACAGAGAACAAGTTAAGCCTCATTCTTTTCCCTGATGGGGAAATGTGGTCAAAGATACTGTTAGGATACCTTCATCTGATGTTATTTTGGCCCATAAGCTCTCTCTCTCTCTCTCTCTCTCTCTCTCTCTCTCTCTCTCTCTCTCTCTCTCTCTCTCTCTCTCATCTGTGTGTGTGTGTGTGTGTTCAGGAAATCCTTTTCTAAACAGCCACTTGCCCAACTCCCACCCACACAGGCTGATAACTCTTGTCACTCTGTAAGCTTTCTGAGAATTAGGATACTTTTAATTTTCTGTGCAGCCAGGGTCTAAATTGGTCCCTTGCATACAGTTGGTGCTCAGTACTTGCATTGAATGAACGAATGCCTATAGGACCCTGGGTTCGTGGTACAGCCACAACACTCATCTCATCAACCATAGGAAATATCCATGTCTTCTTAAGTGGGCTATTTGGAGTTCTTTCAGATAACTAACCAGCCTCAACCACTATCGAGGGGCTTGCTGCTCTTTTTCGCCCCCCTCCCCAAAGCTTCCTTACACCACCATTTAATCTTTGATGGAATCGATGCTCTTTTGTCTGTTTCTCCCTGGAGAGTTATTACCCCTCCCCTCCACAAACACACACTGACCCTTCTGCTTTGCTACTTGGGAACCAAACTATTTCTCTGGGATTTTTGAGGGACTTGAAATAAGAAGGCATCCTAGTTTGGAGTGCATCATGTTTCCTAGTCCTGTGACCTCTTTGAAGATTAGTTCTTAAATTGCAGTACACTTTATTTACTTTTATTTGTGTGGACTTCATTGTCTCCCTCCTCCATGTATCAAACTCAGGTTATCAGGGTTATGCAGCTGGGCTGTCACACAAGCCCATTTAAAATATTCTGTTAATGCACATCATTTTATTGCTCCAAGTTTTTTTTTGTTTGTTTATTTGTTTTCAAAACAGGGTTTCTCTGTGTAGCTTTGGAGCCTATCCTGTAACTAGCTCTGTAGACCAGGCTGGCCTTGAATACCCAGAGATCCATCTGCTTCTGCCTCCTGAGTGCTGGGGTTAAAGGCGTGCACCACCATTGCCCTCTTAACAGTTTTTAAGAACTGTCTCAAACTGACCATATCAGTGGTTTAAATCCTCAGCTATTTTAGTACCACCATATTTAAGCACTTCATTTAATCTCTCCAACCTAAGATAGATAAAGCTAATGAACCCACTTCACAGATGAGGAGAAACAGGGTGAAAGGTAAACTAATTGGCCTGAGGTCATACAAAGATTAAGGTGAGAACCCAAACCCGAGCCTTCTAATTCTAAATAGAAGGAACACTCTATCTTTTGTAAGGGGGAGGAATCCCAACCTAGCATAAAGCCTATGAAATGCTTTACAAACATCTTATTACTACGTTGAGGCAAGAATGAATAAGCCTGACGCTGAGTTGGCTGGCCAGTGAAGGCGTCAGTCCTTTCCCATGCCGCCCCCTGACTCACCTGTTGAACAGGTAGGGGGAAGGGGAGAGTAACGAGTCTTACCTGCTCAGGGCTAGGGTGGGGCGAGACACGCCCCACCTGTTCCATTGGCTTTTTCCTTAGTCTTACTGACAGCCCCCTATCCAATCATAAGGAAGAAACTTTCTATTTGCCAATAGATGCAGAGTGAGGATGAGACCTCAAGTTGGCGTCCACCCCAGAGCCGACTGGCAGTCCCTGGGGCCAATGGTAAACGCATAAACAGAGGCGGCCGTGGTAAAGGTCCGGGCGCGAGGCTCCGCCCCTCGATAGGATAGTCAGGCGGGGCAGCCAGTGAGCTAGCCTCAGCGGGTGGGAGTCTCCCTAAGGGGCGGAGCTTAGAGGGGGCGAGAGGTGTGGCTTGGCTGTCAGGTCCCTTTGCCTTTTGTTCGGTTACTGAGTTGCTGCCTTGGCCAGAGTCCGGAGCAGCCGCCGCCCGAGCGCGCCGAGCTCAGTTCGCTACCCGCGCCGGCTCCCTCCCGGCCCAGCCCTGACCCGACCCGGCCCGGCCCGGCTCCACGCTCAGGTACATCCGATCGGTTTGCATATCACTGCGGACACAGAAGGGACAGCAGGCGGCCCAGAGGCTGGTTCCTGCAGTCTCAGGGCAGGTGAGGGCGGGTGTCGGGGAGCGCACCTTGCACCGGCGACAGGGGGCGCACTAGGGTCCTGGGCATTTTACCCTTGGGACGAGCGATCCGGGTTGGAGCGTCCCTCCAGGTTCCCTGAACTGCAGGTCTGAGAAGGGCGGGGAGGAAATAGGGCAGGTGCCTCGGAGTTCGCGCCTCCCCCGGGACTCGCGGAGCTTGCCGGACACTGTGTCCCTGACTCTGGCCCGAGCTGACCGGGCAGACTTTGACCCGCTCCGCCTGGTTATGGAGCTCAGGGTGACAGGATTTTACCGCTCGGGAAACTTGCTAGCTAGTCTCTTTGGGGCCACCCTCACCCCACCCCACGCGTCATCCTCGCTTTCTCTCCCTCCCAACTCCCCCAGGCCTGGGTGGGGCCCTATTGTCTGGGCCCTGCTTACCCAACTGTGGGGGCCGACTGCACATTTTCCCAGAGTCGCGGTCCCCACCTGCTGAGCAGAGCAGGTGAGCGCTTGGAGGATCAAGGCCCTGCCCTTCAGCTCTGAGCTGTACCTGTGGCGCCTTCCTCCGCTCTAGTATATGCGGGTCTATGCTTTCTCCTATCGAGGTGGGATGGGGGTGACAGAGGAACTGGTAAAGGGTCTGGGCTCAGTGCCCTACCGATGTCAAGACACTGGTGGCTCGGCCTGGAGTCTGGACTAGCAGAGAGAATTAAGAAGCGTTCGCCCAGTTTTCAGTAGCTGTGTTTTTCAGAGTGTTGATAGGAAAACAGCGATACCTTTTTTCTTTCTGCAACCCATTAATTGTTGAGAAATCACTCCAAACAAACTTTCCAGGAGAAAGTAGCCATGGTAGCCTTCTCTAGGGTTTTCCAGTCTCCTTGCTCAGAGCTGATTCCAGGCTTAGGGATGCTTCTGGGAGGAAAGCCCCTTCCCAGAGCCCAGCTCCAGGCTGAACATGGGCCGGTGCCTGCGCTTTGACCCTGTTGTCCCTGCCCCCACCTCCATCCTGTTTGCTAGGCCCCTAAGACCAACCGGTGTGTGTGAGGGGGGTGCTGAAAGGGGAAGTGTCTTCTTCCTCCCCTTCCACCTCCTCCGGGGACCACCACACCCCCTTATATGAGGCCTGCTAAGTCCCTCCCAAGCTCTGCCCCTTCCCCAGGGGCGGGGGTGGGGCAAGGCAGGGCTGGGCCAAACGGAGGAAGACCGGCAGAGTGATTAGTTTTACCTCATCCCCCATTCCATTCCCCATTTTATTTAGCTGGCTGACAACTGAGGCAGGAGTGCATAGGGCAGGAATGTTGCTTGCCGGTTCGCTGGGTTTCTAAATTATGAAGGTGCAGAGGATTTGCCAGAAGTCCCTTCTCCACCCACCCTTTTCCTGAGTGTTTGGCGGGGAAAGTGGGGCAGGAGGAAGTCTTTACTGTGGAAGGCTTCTTCTAAGCCAGGCACCCTCAGGCGGAACCGTGTGAGCACCCTCCCCTTGTCCCTGGCGTGCTGAGAGCTCCTCTCCGGCTGGAATCGTGAACTTCTACTTGGGGGATAGAGCAAGAATGCCAGGGCTAGCCTGGGGCAGAGGGAAGATGGGGCCAGGACCATCAGTGCCTCTTCCTCTGACTCGCCTGGGAAGTCTCCATACTTGGTTGTGGATGGGAGAGTTGGGGTGGAGATCAGACTCTCCCCCTGGACCCTTAAGTGGGGGTCACCCTCCGTCCTGTCCTGTGGATGGTAAAGTATGTGTGACCACCTCTAGGAAGCACCAGGGGCATAAGTTTAGGCCCAGGCAACCTGTCTTTCCTCCTCTCTGTGCCAAGGTGGAGGAGGGGGAAGGCATTGTAATTATATGAGCTAAATGATTAGTTTAGCTAATCTGATTTGTGTCTGTGATGAAAAGACAATAGTGAGGAAGTATGGCTAGGAGGTGCCCGGCCCAAGCTGGCTTCTGACTGGACAGGAGGGAGGGGAAGCCAAGGTAGGATCCAATTAGTCATTTCTTGCCAGATCAAGTCTGGGCTTGGGTGACAGGAGCCTCCCCCGCACCCTGGCTCCACCCCATTCCCTCCCTCTGGAGCCGCCGGCTGGCCTGCTAGGGTTGAGCTTGGAGAATGCAGCCTGTGGGAATGGAAGGTCATGCGGAGCCTGGTTGACCCTTGACTGTTTCCCTTCCTGGGGGCCCGCAGGCCATTGCTCATGAGAGGAAGGCCTGTCCTCATGAAGAACTACTTTAGAACAAGGTGACACATTTGGCTGGTCCACAGAAGAACAGTGATCAAGAGAGATAGTCTAATGGGGCAGTCTCTGGATACTGGGGGGTGTGTGGGCTTGGAAGGAGCTAGCTTGTGTCTCAGCAGACTCCTGCTACCTATGTAGTTTGGGTCAAAAGCACCTTGCCTCACTGAGGTTCAGCAACCTATTTGGCAAACAGGAATAATAAACCTTGATTGATGGTAACTCAAAGCCAGAAGACTATATGGTACCTTGCAAGGCCTTTTGCTACCATTCCTACTGATCATGCTTGCCTTATAGGCAGGTGCAGTTAATTCTGTCCTTGGAAAGTCAGGGAAGGGTAGGAACTTGCCCAGTGTTGCACAACTGGACTCAAGGGAGCCTTCCTCTCTAAGCTCAGACCTCATTCTGCTGTTTGGCTCCCTACAACAACTCAGGAAGGATTTTTTTGTTTCTCTCTCTCTCTCCTTTTTCTATCTTTTTTTTTTTTTTTTAACTAAGGATCAAACCCGAACGAGGCAAACTCTTTCTCTCTTTCCCACAGAGCCCCATCCTCAGCCCTGGATGGGACTAATCCCCCCTCCAACCTTTTTTCTTTCTTTTCTTGACAGAGTCTCATGTAGCCCAGGCTAGCCTCTGAGGGAACTCCTTCTATCTTACTTTTTCTTTTCTTTCTTTCTTTTTTTTTTTTTTTTTTTTTTTTTTTTTTAAGATAGGGTCTCAACATGCAACCCTGGATGGCTGCCCTAGGCTAGAACTTGCTATATACCCCGGACTGGCCTGGAACTCAGGGAGATCCACCTGCCTTTACCCCCTGAGTTTTGGAATTAAAGGTTTGCCACCATGCCTGGCAAACTTTGTTAAATTATTATCAGTCTATTTGTTTTGTGTGTGCGCCTGTGTGTTTGAGCATGCACGGGACATGGCACATCTGTGGAATTCAGAGAACAATGTTTTCTGGGGTGATTGTTTTTTCCTTCCACCACGTGGTCCTATGGATCCAGTTTAGCCTTAACCCAATCAGCTGTCTCACCAGTTCAGACTTTGAACTTGTGAGCCTCCTGTCTCTACCTCCCAAGTGCTGGCATTATAGGCATCCAGCACTCGCACACAGTGCTCAGGATTGAACCCAGGGCTTCACACATGCTAGGGCAAGCGCTCTACCAAGTAAGCTACATCATTAGCCCTGACTGGAAGTTGTCTACTGCCCCTTTTGGAGAACCTCAGCTCCACAGATAGAAGGGAGTTCAGAAAAGCCCTGCTAGACATGTGGGGGTGGTGAGGCGGGACAGGTTTGTCAGGTGGGGGTGACTCATTGTCCAGGCTGCCAGCACTCTCTGAACCCTCCCCAGTGGTTGGTGGTGAGGCAGCAGTGCCTCAAGACGGGCAGCTGTGAGGGTAGGAGTTAGGGGCAGACCAGAGGGAGGAAAGCATGGCTCAGAACTTTCTGAGCTGGACCCTGGATAGGAGGAGGGAGTTACATGCTTTACTAGTGCCAAGTTAAGGGTGTGTGTGTGTGTGTGTGTGTGTGTGTGTGTGTGGTGTGCTCTCTGGGGAATGGAGACGAGACATATGAGTCAGGTTTAGGCCTGGGTGAGTGTCCTTCTAGATCATGTCAGGTAGCACAGCCAGGCTGCTTGGAGAGAACTGGCTGTCTTGGCTGGAGACCTAGCATCTGGGCTGTGATAATGGCCACAGGAGGGCCTTGCTGAGGGAATAGGGTGAGAGGTTATGGGGACTGCCTGTTATGCAGAGCCCTAGCCCTCAGGGAGGCTTTGGTGGTACATGGTCTTTTTAGGTATGACTGATTTAGGCCCCTCTGCCAACCCAGCATCTGGCCTGAGTGGGCCTGGGAGTTTATAGCCTATGTACTGATATAACCTGAAGACTGAGGCTCTTACCACCACATTGTCATATTCTTAAGACAGGGAGGGGAGCCAGTGGTGGCAATGCACACCTTTAGTCCCAGCATTAAGGAGGCAGAGGCAGGAGGATCTCTGTGAGTTCGAAGCCAGCCTGGTGTATAGAAGTGAGTTCCAGGACTGGCTCTATAGCTACTAAGAAACCCTGTCTCGAGAAACAATAAATAAACGAACAAACAAATAAATAAAAAGAGGCAGTGGCGCGTGCCTTGAATCCCAACACTTGGGAGGCAGATCTCTATGACTCTGTGAGTTCGAGGCTAGCTTGGTCTACAGAGCGAGTTCCAGGACAGCCAAGGCTACACAAAGAAAGAAACCCTGTCTCGAAAAACAAAACAAAATCAGGAGGGAACCACCGCATACTGATTACTGATTCTAGAGCAGAAAACACTAAGCAAGGAGTCTTGACAGAAACAGAGGAAGAGTGAAGTCATTCTGGCTGACTGCCATACAGGGTGATGAGGCTTGGGGCTTGCCTGCACCCTGAAGTCACAGGTACAAGGGGGGGACGATGTCCTCAGGGAAAGAAAAGCGGCTAGGGAGAAGGAAAAAAACTTCCTATCCAGAAGAAGGGGAGTGTTAGCTCCCCTGCAACCGGAGTTACAGAGGATTGTAAGCTGCCATATGGGTTCCAGGAACCAGCCTGGGTCCTCTCCAAGAAAGTAAGTGCTCTTAACTGCTGAGCAATTTCTCCAGCTCTGGGTAAGAAGGTCTTCACTTGAACTGGGGGAGCAGGTGGAAGCTCATAGTTGAGTCTCCTCTGAAGAGGGCCATCCTGGCCAGGAGGCACTTCCTGTGGGTGAATAGTTAGTTGGTCTGAGGCCTACTGAGTCCTTAGAGGAAACTTTTTGTTTGGGGCCTTTGGGGAGAAAAACCACATGGCTGTAAGGGGAACATCTGGAAGTCAGCATCCGGCAGCTGGCTGGCCCCATACATCTCTGATGAGAAAAGGTAGTGAGATTGGCCAGGACAGGTCACTGGGATTTGCATCTCTGCAGATGTCAGACACCCTGAGGCCTTTCTCCTGGGACATGGTTGAATCTGATGGACATCTGGGGACGTGGATTGTCCCATTTTCCAGCAACTTCCTGGGCTAGGTTTAAAGAGATCTAGCTCTTAGACTGCTGTGCGCTAGCCTCCTGACATATTAACCTTTTGACCGCCCCAGAGGAGGATGCCCAGATGTTTCTGCCTCTCCCTAAGGTGGAGACAGAGTCTTATGTTGATCTTTGGCGGGAGGAGGCTGGGAAGTCAACAAGCCACCTCATTGTGGGGTGTCACTCTACCCCCCTTTCCTGGGAAATCCATACTTGATCATCTTTTTTAAAACATTCTTTTTCTGTTTTTTGTTTTGTTTTAAAGACAATCTCTCTTAGTATCCCTTGCTGTCCAGGAACTTACAGAGATTGGCCTGCCTCTGCTTCCTGAGTGTTGGGATTCAAGGCATGCACCACCATGCTCGTTTTTAAATTTTTGTTTGTTTTATGTTCACTGGGGTTTTGCCTGCAAGTATGTCTGCATGAGGATGTCAGAAGCCCTGGAACTGGAGTTACAGAGAGGTGTGAGCTGCCATGTGGGTGCTGGGAATTGAGCACAGGTCCTCTGGAAGAGCAGCCAGGGCTTTTAACTGCTGAACCATCTCTCCAGCCCCTGATCATCATTTTTTAAAGCTGAGAAGTACACAAAAGTTTGTGAGAATAAAAAGTTGTCCTTAATCTGAATTTTGTGAAGCAGCCACCTTGAACCTTCCTTCCCCTGCCCCACCCTCCTGTCCTCTGCTCCATACCCTCCATCTCTGCATATAATGGAGTTGGATTTATTCCTCCCTATCCGGGGCTTCCTGCGTGCCATTCAAGTACTTCACTCTCTTTTGGCAATGCTTGTGTGTGTGTGTGTGGGGGGGGGGGGGTCAAGACAATGTTTCTCTGTGCAGCCTTGGCTGTCCTGGAACTCACTCTGTAGACCAGGCTGGCCTCAAACTCAGAGATCTGCCTGCCTCTGCCTCCTGAGTGCTGGGATTAAAGGTGTGCACCACCACAACCGGGTTTAGCACTTGACTCTTAAGCCCCTCATCCAAGAAGCTCTCTCATGCCCTCACCATGGCAAGTTTTATTTTTCTAACAGTTATTTGGGGCACCAGCGTGTGTGACACTGCATACAGGTAGGAGTCCAAGGACAATTTAAAAGGGGCCAGTTCTCTCCTTCTACCATGTGGATTAAAGTCAGAGTCATCGATCTGGCTACACAGCAAACTTGCCGAACCCATACTTGCCGAACCATCTTGGAGGCCCCAGCCAAGGCATTTTCACAAAGCCTTCTTGCAAAGCGTTTCCTTTCTGCAGCCTGTGTTGTCTGGGGACTAAGTGTTCAGGGCCTTTCTGTCCAGCCTTATCCCTGCAGCATCACATCCTAACTGGCTGGGATCCAGCTGCTGTTAATGGGGTTGCCTCAGCTCCAGTGGTGCTGGCTAGTGGCTCGTGACAGCTGGAGTGATTTTCCATTCCCAGGAGTCCCACTTTGGGATCATCTGCTGGCTTGGGATGTTGTCCCAAAGAAAAGTGTCCTCAACAGGGATGCAGCTGCAGCTGTAGCCCTCTGCAGGGGAGCCCTGAGGTTACCTAGGTCCCGCCACTTGGCCGGGCCACTTCCCTCTGCTACATATCCCCTTCATTTTCCCACCCTGCTTTGTTTGCTTTGGGACACAGCCCAGAAGAGAACAAACAGCAGCTGGGTCATGGCCTGAGCCTCTCCCACTCTAGACCCCTTTTACAGTGGCCTGAGCTGGGCTGCCAGGCTGGGAGTAGGGTTTTTCCTTTGACTTCTCCTGTCCTGAGCATTGGCCACTCGTGGCTCCTGTTCTGCAGATGGAGGCATCTCACCACCCAGGAGCATCTCACCACCATAGAGCAAGGTGCTGGGGGACAGTGGAGGGGTTCCCTCCTGGTATTGGCAGTTTCTAGAAGTCTGGCTGGCAGCCTGTACCGTACAGAGTGTGTTTCTGTCCGTGGGACTGCTGACTACACCCCAGCTGCATCTAGATGCAGTGAGGAGTGAAGGTTAGCGCTAGTGACCCCTCTAAGCCCTCACCCGGAGGTGGGGACCGTTCTGCCTGGACTGACCATTTCTCCTGGTTGAAGGAAAGAGGCTGGGAGACAGCAGCTGTGTTCAGGCCACACATAGTCTGAGAAAAGGTGCCACAAGATTAAGGGGTGTGACTTGCCAGAAGGCTCACAGCCAGCTAGGGGTCGGTTCTGATGGAGATGGATCTGCAAAGATGCCCACCAGCCTCTGGCCCAGAGAGCCTCTAGGGGAGCCCAGCATTGCCTGCCCCCCATGCAGTGGCTCCATGCTTAGTTTCTGCACCAAGGTCTAACATAGTCTCTCAGCAGCCTGTGCCTGAGCATATTTCTAGGTGCCTTACTGTCATGTAGCAGCCCAGCCTAGCTGTGCCTGTTGCTGACTGTCCCCTACAGGTGCTGGCCAGGCTGGAGGCTGCTGGCCCTCTGGTAGGGTTATTTTTAAAGTCAGGACTGGCCATCATTCGGCAGGACAGCTTGGATGGAGGGTGCCTGGTGCCAGCACCCCAGCTGGCTGTACAGAAGAGCAGGCGTGAAGGGCGGGGCTCTTCCCCAGTCTGGAGCCTGTGGGGGAAGGGCCCTTTGCATACCCTGTATCTTCCCTCTTCCTGTCATTGAGCTGCCCCCTACTCCACCCTGCGGATCTCCGAGCTAGCTTCTTCCTCCCTGAAGCCAACAACGCAGTAGAGCTCCACCGCTAGACAAAGGTTCCCCTTTCCACTGGGAAACACGCCCTGCCCCTGTCTCTTGTCCCCACCCATCTCTGGCCCACTGCCTGGGCAGGGCCCCCACCACTGTCTCCCTCACTTCCACCCCGGTTCTGTCCAGGGCCATTGCAGACGGTCTGACCTGTGGATCCAGGGTGGATAGTACTGAGACCAAACTGGGTGCGGCTTCGCCACCCCGGGAATGGCCAAACCTGTACTTTCCGCTTGTTATGGAAGGACTCTTGAGGAGTCGGTAGGGAGAAAGGTGAAGTTGACCGACGTCCTGTGTGATCCTGGACTACAGCCTTCCTGTTGCGAGAACAGCTGTCTCTCAGAGGAGTTCTCCTGTTCCTTCTCTTGTCTTCCCTTCACTGACATGACAACCCTACTGCCTTAGATTCTGAGACACCAGTGCTTTTTCTGAGATCACGGGGCCAGCCTTTCTGTGGGTGAAAGGTCCTCAGCATGTGTTGTGGAGCTGAGACCAGACCCTAATATGCCCAGTGCATAGGTGGGAGGTCCTCCACCTCCGAGCACCCTCATTCTTATCCTCCCCCTCCTCCCCTTGGGCAGAGGACTCAGCTCCTCCAGAATCTAAGAAGTGGACTAAATCCCCGTCCGAAAGTAAGGCAGACCCAGCATTGAGCAGAGTACCACAGTGTGGAGCCTCAGTTTCCTCACCTAGAAATCAGGAATCAGCAAAGGCCTGCCAGCAGGGTTGAAATGCACTGGCTACTAGAGAACTGCATGCTTGCCTTCTGATATCCTTTGACCTATGCCTGGCCCTGGGCAGCTATCCAGCCCTTGGCTTCCCTTGGCTCCAGGCCTGGCCAGCTGGATCCGAGGACCAGCCTGTGAGCAAACTCCTCTCGGGAGGCTAGCCTTGACTGCAATGTTCCCTTCTAACCCGAGGCTGAGTGTTGTGGTTTGGGATGAGCCTTCTCCTGTCTCTCTGGGTCCCGGGGTTAGATTGGCTATCTCTGTGGAAGACAACTTTGTGGTCTGACTGGGGAGCTCATGCCTACAGGGGCTATTATCCTTCAGCTCTTCCGAACCCTCTTGACTTCGCCTCCATGGGGCACCGGAGGGTCATGGCCAACAGGTTTCACCATCTTAAGAGATTGGGGTTTTTTGTTTTTGTTTTCCCCTCTCCCAAGGGTGACTTCTGGGACCCACTCATTCCTCCCAAGCTCCTCAGTTCTCTCTTGGGACCCTCCCTTGGGGCAGAGAACAGGATGGGGGAAGGGTTTTCCTGAGCTGCCCTCCTCCAAGCTCCCGATTTCCTACCATTGGCTTTTCGAAGCTGCTGGAGCTGGGAGGAGGGGAGCCTGAGAAGGTGGAGGTATTCTAAAATAGCTACTCCTGGCAAGTGTCTGGGAGCAGCTGTGCACATCTGGTGGCACAGTGCCGGCTGTCCGTGCCTGGGCCTACTGCTGTTTATCAACTCCAAACGAAACTCTGAGTCACCGAGGGCGGCAGGAATAGAGGAAGGCAGCAGCTGGGAGCTGGTGCTGCTCTCCTGGTTTCGGACTGCTTGTGGCAGGGGAGGGAGGGGCTGTGTGCCTCATGAAAGGCAGGGACAACAGTTACCAAGCTCTCCTTTTTTCTTTGAACCGGTGTCTCCTTCTGTAGCTGGCCTCCCACTGGCGATCCCTCTATTCCAGTCTCCCAGGTACTGGCATGACAGGCGTGTTCTGCCATGCCCCTCTGTCGTCATGCTCTGAGGAGGGGCCCCTGATTCTCTTTGTCCCTAGGGTGGCGCCTCTCGGTGCACCAGATGTCCCACCCTCATTTTTGTAGGTTCCCCCATCATGGTGGGGCACCCTGTTGGAGAGATGCCGGGCACCACCCCATTTTATGAGTGGACCAGCCTGGGCTCTGTTCATTCTCTGAGGCCATAATGGAGTGCAGAATGTGGAGCCGTCGCTGTTAAGCCTGCTGGGCCTCACTCTGGTTCCATTGCTAGCTGGCTTCTACATCTATGGATTGGGGAACAAAGCTTTGAAACCCTTGTGTGAGAATGATGGTGTTGGTGAGGGGTCTGGAAACATGTGTGAGAGATGTGGGCACATAGTAGGCCCTCAGATTTTCCACTGTGTCTCTCCCTGGGTCTGGGTGGTGGTGGGTGTGCTGGGGTCAGTGCCCACAGATGTGGGACCAATCAGACTGAATGGGAAGCTCACATCAAGTGGGTACAGATGCTCATGAGCCTTCAAATGACCCCAAGTCCCCAGAGCAGGGTGAGATTCCTCAACCCCAGTGACCACCCCAGAGGCCTGCCCACCCCACTCTGCTACCGTGGGTTCCAGGAAGTGGAAGCTGAACACCATCCTAGGGGTGGGACAGTTAAGTTAGGACTGCAGTATCTTAGTCCCCAGCACTGAGCACCTGCTAAGTGCCATCCATAGTGGGTCCTTCCCAAGCACCATCCTCAAGACAAACAATTTGAGAGTGATGGAACCTGTATTTGAACCCCTGGCATCCAGCTGAGAGGTGGATTGGCTAGGAGTAAGTAGCCAAGATTTGAAGTAGTCTGTAGAGCACAGATGCTGGGAACTGGAAGAGAGGAGGGCCTGGTTAGGCTTGACCTTCTGGAAAGAGAGATTCGGGAGCTCCGAGGGAGCCAGGTGTGCCGGAGAAACCAGTCGGACAGCTTCCCAGCCCCACCCAGTCTCTCGTCCAATGGCTGGTTGGGTGCTGCAGCCTCTGCAGTCTTCCCCCGGGAGCTGCAACGTCTGCAGGGTCTCTGCCGCTGCCTGAAGCCCTTAGTTCCTTTGCCACTTGAAATACTGGGTTGGGACAGGCCGGTGAGTGTGAGAGAGTGGGGCTGGCCTGGAAACATCTGGCTGTTTTCTGTCTCCACACCAGAGCTGGGGATGCAAGCTCAGGGCGTAGCCACAAAGGCCCCTCTGCAGCTCTACTGTGCCTGCGTGCCCTTCTACTTCACCCCTGCACCTTGCTGTCTGCTACCTTCTGAGGCCCTTGAGGCTATGGTGGGGTGTCAGGGGACGGGCAGATTATCAGGGAAAAGGGCTGCAGGAGAGGTGAAACTCGAGGTGGCGCTCGTTGCTCCTCCAGCCAACTAACACGGTGTTCTTGCTTTTCATCCCTAGCAGCCGCCATGGAGGTGATGAACCTGATTGAGCAACCCATCAAGGTGACTGAGTGGCAGCAGACCTACACCTACGACTCAGGCATCCACTCAGGTGTTAATACCTGTGTGCCCTCAGTCAGCAGCAAGGGCATCATGGATGAGGATGACGCCTGCGGCAGGCAGTACACACTCAAGAAGACCACCACCTATACACAGGGCGTGCCCCAGAACCAAGGTCTGGACTCCAGGGTGTTTTCACTGGGCAGGAACTCTGGCTAGATGCTGGTGGGAGGTAGATCAAGAGGGTCTCTGGTTTGAAAGAAGTTCCTACTCTTGGGGACCTAGGAAGCCTGAAGGGGAACACGTGGCTACCCAGAGACACACACAGATGTCACTTCCATGAACTCAGAATGTGTAGGGGAGTATCTGCCCAGTGGTGCCAGTGGTTGGCAAAGTGAGCCCACGGTTCCTGACTTCTGGGATCCTAGGGATGTAATAAGGAGACTTTACTGCTACCCTCGGTGGAGACCTGGGGATTATTGGGAAGATACGACTGATGAGCGTGACTGGGAGCAACCCCCCCCATCCCAGTCTGGTGGAAGGGTACAGTGTTCAAGCCTACACTGGACTAGCACAGACATGCAGATGTCCCTAGGGCAGGGCACAGAGTAGCTGAATCAGTTTTGGGTCCCTGACATGAAGACAGTACCCTACCAGTCTGGGTACTCCTTCCTCTCTGGGACAGCAGTGCACACAGCATTAGAACTGTCATCCACAGATGCCCCCAGGGCCCTAAACATTCCAGGTGGTGAGCTTTGAGTTGCAGGGTGAGCAATGGCTGGTTGGGGCTCAATGAATGTGTCCCAGGTCCTCTTTCCTGGCCCCAGGCAAGGAGCCTTTGTGCCTGGCAGGGCCAGGTCCTTGTTGGGAGCTAATGTGCAGTATCCAGGTGGGAGAGCCCTGTGGGCAGCCTCTCCTTCCCCATTGCCCTGCCTGACTTTTTACTGGGGCATTTGCCATGGCGGGGCTATCTGGCACTTTTTTAAATAGCCCTAGTCTACACCAGAGGTAGAACCCTGTATTTCCCTTGAGGACCCTTGCTCCTGCCTTCTCAAAGCCACAGCCCTGTCCTGTCTCTCAATTGGCTGTGTGATCTTGGGTCATGCTCTGGGGCTAATTTTGGCCCCCTATGTATGGAGAGAGTGGCTATTTTGTGGA
This sequence comes from Phodopus roborovskii, assembly GCF_943737965.1. Taxonomy (NCBI): domain Eukaryota; kingdom Metazoa; phylum Chordata; class Mammalia; order Rodentia; family Cricetidae; genus Phodopus; species Phodopus roborovskii. The sequence continues at coordinate 15,632,255 of NW_026125052.1, read as the reverse complement.
GGGTGAGTATATAATTAGAATGATGAAGCCTAGCTTGTCTAATCCTATGACTGCCCTGATGGTTACAGGTGGAGGAGGGGGCGGGACTTTGGGTGCCTGAGTCCGCTGCTTTTTATGACCTTTGAGTCCAGTATCCTGCAAAATGGAGATAGTGTTGTATTCTACTTGCCTTGTGAGACTGTGGTAAGAGTACACGAGAAAATAGGAGAAAGGTACTTAACCCACTGTCATCAGGCATGTGAATCCTCCACCATTAGCTGTTTTTCTTTGTTTGTTTGTCATTATTTATTTGTGTGTGTGTGTGTGTGTGTGTGTGTGTGAGTATGTGAATGCATACACATGTGTGGGCGAGGGTACCCTTAGAGGCCAGAAGAAGGCATCCATTTTAGGATCCTTTAGAGCTGGGTTACATTGCTTGTGATCTGCCTAATGTGGGTGCTGGGATCTGAACTCTGATTCTTGTGATAAACCGTCTCTCCAGCCCCCTCACCCCGCAAGTACTCTTAACCACTAAGCCCCTAGTTTTGTTTTTGAGACAAAGTCTCATGTAGCTTAGGCTGCATTAAACACATTATGTAGCCAAGTATGACCTTGAACTTCCAATCTTCTTGCTGCCACTTCTGGAGTACTATAATTAATTACATGACTGTGCCACCATGCCTCATTGTTGAGAGTGGAACCTTGTTAGGCAAGCATTCTACCAACTGAGCTACATTTTCAGCTATAGCTGTTAATAATTATATTGTCGAGCCGGCCAAGGTAGCAAGGGTATATGATGTCCCAGTCACTTGATAGGCCGAGGCAGGATTACACATACAAAGGCTACCTGAGTATATAGTAAGTTCAAAGTCAGCTTGGGAAACAAAGCATTTTTAATTTTTGAAGGGTGTGAGTATGTGCTTGCATGTATGTATGTATATACGTCAAATGGGTGAAGTGCTTATGGTGGCCAGAAGAGGGCGCCTCATTCTCCTGGGACTTGAGTTAGTTATGGTTGAGAGCCACCATGCAGGTGCTGAGAATGGAACCCTGGTCCTCTATAAGAGCACTAAGTGCTCTTAACTGCAAAACCATTTCTCCAGCCCTGATGTTTTTTAAAGGCTGGGAACATAGGAATATAGCTCAGTGTTTGTGTACTTGCTTGAGCAAATGTGAGGCCCTACTTTTACTTTCCAGAACTGAACTACAGTAAACAAATATATTGCTATAGACATCTTTGTAATGATTAGTGTCAGACAAGAGTCATTGAGTTCCCTGTGCTGGGTGGGCTGGATGGGCCTCATGCTATAAATAAGGTGATAAAAAGCAATGGCAACAATGATTTCCCAGAACCCTGTTAGGTGAGGAATCCTGAGTGATGCCCTGTACTTTGGTGGAGCTTGAGACAGCTTGGAGCCATGTCTGTATGGCTTATCTTGCTCTCAGGGTCCCCCTAAATCTCCTATAGCTCAGTCCTTATGTCATTTGGCTTCCAGGTGACCTGGAGTACCAGATGTCCACGACAGCCAGAGCCAAGCGGGTGCGGGAGGCCATGTGTCCAGGTGTGTCAGGCGAGGACAGTTCTCTGCTGCTGGCCACCCAGGTGGAGGGGCAGACCACCAACCTGCAGCGCCTGGCAGAACCATCCCAGTTGCTCAAGTCGGCCATTGTACATCTCATCAACTACCAGGATGATGCCGAGTTGGCCACCCGGGCTCTGCCTGAGCTCACCAAGCTGCTCAACGATGAGGACCCGGTCTGTGAAGGGCCTGGAGGTGGGGTAGGATAAAGCTAGCTGTCCCCAGAGGGAAGGAAGCCATGAGTCTGGCTCCCCACATAGCATCTGGGTCATCTAAGCTCTGTGGAAGGATGTCATGTCCTCTGCCTTCCTTCCCTCTGTGGAGGAGTTGCCTGGGCCTTATGTATGCTCAAAGTCTCACATACTTCCTCCAGGTAGTGGTGACCAAGGCGGCTATGATTGTGAACCAGCTGTCCAAGAAGGAGGCATCCCGCCGGGCCCTAATGGGCTCGCCCCAGTTGGTGGCGGCTGTGGTGCGCACCATGCAGAACACCAGTGACCTGGATACAGCCCGATGCACCACGAGCATCCTGCACAACCTCTCCCACCACCGGGAGGGCTTGCTCGCTATCTTCAAGTCTGGAGGCATACCAGCCCTAGTCCGAATGCTCAGGTAATTTGCTCCTCTGCGGCACAGGCTCCAGGGGCCTCCCAGTATCCTTTCCCTGGGCTTCTAACCACACACTTTACACCACACCCATCTTGGCTCTCAGCTGCTCATAGCCCAACCCAGAGACAATAATGTAAACAGCAGGCAGACTGTTAAGATATCTAAGTTGTAGCAACAGAATGGTTGAGATTGCCCAGAGGCAGACTCTTACTGAGGGCAGGGCTTTGACAGATGGGTGGATTTGGTCAGCCTTGATCACGGGAAGGCTATCCTAGCCAGGGAACAGCGTGTCTAAGCACCACCCTACCATGTGCTTCCCCCCTCCCCTTTCCTGGCCCAGAATGGGAGTTCTTTGAGGGGAGAGAGACTGACTTCACTCCCCTCTAAACTGTCACAGGGCTTCTCCTATGTGACCTTATGCACAGTAGTGACTCAGCTGTTCCAGGGACCTAGTATATAATTAGCGTGTGCAGGACCTCAGAGGCAGCAGTGAAGGTGTACTGGGTGCTGATGTTGTCAGGAGTGCGCTTGGCTGGGCAGGGGGTGGTGCTCTTCTTTGATCCCAGTCCTCATGCGGTAGAGACTTGCAGATTGCTCTGCGTTCCAGGCCAGCCCCGTCGATACGGAGAGTTCCAGGCTAGCCAGGGCTATGTAGTGAACACTGGAAACCTATCTTGAGAAAAAGGAAAAAAAGAAAAGTGTGTGGAGGGGGGGGGGGGGCTGCAGGGAAGAGGCAGATGGCTCAGTCAAGTGTTTATTTCTCAAGCATGAGGACCCAAGTTCAATCTCCAGCACCCGTGTACAAGTGCTGGATGCGGTAGAGTGTGTTTGCAACCCCAGCCCCAGGGAAGCAGAGACTGGAGGAAACCCTGGAGCTTGCTGGCCAGCCAGTTTAGCCTAAGGTGCTCTGGGCCAGTTAGAGACCTGTACCTGAGGAGGGGGACTGTGTTCCTAAGGATGACACCTAAGGTTATCTTCTGACCGCCACACATGTTCATTTACATCAACCACATACACACACATTAAAGAGGGGCCGTGCTGAAGAAAGAATGACACTTTGGTAAAGGGATATTTGCATGAGGTGATGATTTGGGGTGAGCTTTCTGGCTGGGGTCTGACTCAACATGGATTCTGTCTGCTCCTCAGTTCCCCCGTAGAGTCTGTCCTGTTCTACGCCATTACCACACTGCACAACCTACTGCTCTACCAGGAGGGTGCCAAGATGGCGGTGCGCCTGGCAGATGGGCTGCAGAAGATGGTGCCCCTACTCAACAAGAACAACCCTAAGTTCCTGGCCATCACCACTGACTGCTTGCAGCTCCTAGCATACGGCAACCAGGAGAGCAAGGTGGGTCCCTTCACCATAGCTACAGTATCCAGTGGTTTCAGGCCACTTCCCAGAAGGTATATTAATGTGTAAATACATGAATGTGTCTCATATCCTATTTCTGAATTCTTCAAAACTAGCATTTTAAGGTTTGAGAAGAAATTAGGGCTAGGGATATAACGCAGTGATAGAATACTGCTTAGCATGCTGAATGATCCTTGATTCAATCCCTAGAATTGAAAAGGAGGCTGCGGGGTGGGGATGGAGAGATGGATTGCAGTACCCATGGAGGCCAGAAGAGGGTGCTGGACCCCTAGAGCTGGCATTACAGATGGTAGCAAGTCACCATGTTGATGCTGGGAATCAAACCTAGACTCTCTGGAAAAGCAGTCAGTGTTCCTAACTGCTGAGCCATTTCCCTAGCCTTCTCTGTGTGTTTTACACATGGTCTCTCTGTCTAACCCAGGCTGACCTGGGATCCTAGATCTCCTTGCTGCCTACTTCTGATTAGAGGTGTGGAACACCAGACCCAATAGGGCTAAAGACCTTTTTCTTTTTATTTATTTGTTTCTAAACACTCCTAGACTTTTACTCAGTGGGTTAACTCTCTTTCCAAAAGAGTTACAGTGTGTTACACATTACAGTGCCATCAGTGGTAATGGCTGTGCTGGGTTCCCTTTGCTACATACTTGCCAGCATTTGGTATTAAAGGTTTTGTTTTGTTTGTGCAAGATATTGGCTTATTTGGTAGTCACAAAAGTCTTTTAGACTTAAAAGGTTAATAATGACAGCTCCATTACTCCCAACAACACACATACACACACTCACGTGCTCGTGTGTGCACCCTCTGTCTCACACTCAGCCTTTCCCTCCCCACAGCTGATCATCCTGGCCAATGGGGGACCACAGGGGCTCGTGCAGATCATGAGGAACTACAGCTACGAGAAGCTCCTCTGGACCACCAGCCGTGTGCTCAAGGTGCTCTCCGTGTGTCCCAGCAACAAGCCTGCCATTGTGGAGGCCGGTGAGTGTGAGAACCTCAAGGTGGCCTGTGGGGGACTGGAGAGGTGATCATAGCTTAAGAGCTCTTGCTACTTTTCCAGAGGACCTCAGTTTGGTTCCCAGTATCCATATTCCATGACTCACAACTACCTGTAGCTCAAATTCAGGGGATCTGATGCCCCCTTCTGGCCTCCATGAGCACTGCACATCACACACACACACACACACACACACACACACACATACACACACGTAATGACAATAAACCTTTAAAAGTAAAATTATAGAGGAGTGACCTGTAGGGTCAGGAGGATCAGGGTAGGGCCTCTGCCCTGTCAGTCTGGCTTCCTTAAGGCTGACAGGACCTCTGTTCTGTCCCCAGGTGGGATGCAGGCTCTGGGCAAGCATCTGACAAGTAACAGCCCCCGCCTGGTGCAGAACTGCCTGTGGACTCTACGCAACCTATCGGACGTGGCCACCAAGCAGGTAAGTCAGGGCCTGGGCTGATCTCTGAAACCATGTTGTCAACCTCCCACCTGGGCATATGACCTCTGGGACCATTGAGTCCTCCTCCCTTGTAGCTAAGGCTGGAAAGGTCCAGAAGCCCATCACACCTTCAGTGGGAGGCTCCCATCCTACTTAAGGGTTTGGGAAGAGAAGAGGAAGGGGGCTGACATCTTTAAGTTGGGGTTCAGGTGACGGTGATGGAACAGTTTGGGTCTAGACCCTGGGACAGGAGCGGTGCTCTTTTGTAAAATTCAAGTACAGGGGCTAGAGAGAAGGCTCAGTGGTTAAGAGCATTTGTCTCTACCTGTAGTTCTAGGGCATCTGATGTTTTTTCTTCTAGCTTCTGAGGGCTCCAGACACACACTGTGCACAGATAAACAGTCAAAACACCCACACACAAAACACTAACCACAGAGCACTGCTGCTTCAGGACAGGTTGCTGGAACCTCCTTGCAAGCAGGCTTCTGTCCCTGTGTTTAGCCATCACCACCACCTAGCAAGCTCCCTTCATTCTGCATGGCTTCGGTGGACATGAGCTGAACAGACTTTAACCCTCTCAGCTCCCTAGAAGGGGATCCTGCAACCCTGTTGGTTGTGGGAGAAATTGAGGCTCAGGGAGTTAAGAGAAAGCCCGTGTTGAGAACTAGTAGATAGCAGAGCTGGTGTTCTGATCCATGCCTGTATCTCCCCGAGGCCTATAGTCTTTCAAATCCACCACTAGGCCCACTCAGCCCTCCCTGGGAGAAGAGAGATTTCTGAGTTAGGGATTTTTCTTGGAAGTAGATTTAGCTTGGGGAATCTCTGGTGTGACAGAGAAGACCCAGCAAGGCTAGAAGTATGTGACGGGGGACCAGCTGGCCACTGACGCCTGTGACCTCCTTGCTAGCTTCCTCTTGACCAGAGGCCCCCAATGGCCATCAGGGAAGAGACACATGGGACAGAGGAAGGACCATGGGCTTGGAGGCAGGCCTACAGCTGTGGGTCTGTGGGAAGAGCTGCAGCCTTCCTCAGCCTCCTGGCTTCTACTGCCCGGGGAGCTGCTAACCACTTTCCCCAGGGCATGGAAGTCCACAGGGTAAAGGTTCCTGGCCACATAAAAGCAATACCAAGCCCTTCAGCCTATCCGCTCCCCTTAGACCCTCTGAGGAGGCTGTGTAGAGATGATGTGCCCTTACCCTTCGTGCTCTTCCTGTCCCAGGAGGGCCTGGAGAGCGTGCTGAAGATCCTGGTCAACCAGCTGAGTGTGGACGACGTCAACGTCCTCACCTGTGCCACAGGCACCCTCTCCAACCTGACCTGCAACAACAGCAAAAATAAGACGCTGGTGACACAGAACAGTGGCGTGGAGGCACTCATCCATGCCATCCTGAGAGCCGGCGACAAGGATGACATCACAGAGCCTGCTGTCTGTGCCCTGCGCCACCTTACCAGCCGCCACCCGGAGGCTGAGATGGCCCAGAACTCTGTGCGCCTCAACTATGGCATCCCGGCCATCGTGAAACTGCTCAACCAGCCCAACCAGTGGCCACTGGTCAAGGTACCCACTCGGGGCCACAGCCACTACTGTGGGGGTTAGGTGGGGGAGGGCGTCCCCTGTGCAGTGTTGCAGGGATGTGGTAAGGAAGAGGGCACAGGAGGAGCAGCGCAAGCGACTAGGGCTTTGTGCATCCTGGCAAACACTCTACCACCTGAGCTAAAGCCCTGACCTTAGATGTAGATTCTTTCTGTCCAGTGCCTGCAGCCTCCCCCAACCCCCTCCGCCAAGCAGGGCTTCTCAAAGTTCCTTATACGGTTGGTTGTTGTCACTGCACTGGGACTGGGATTCAGAAGCAATGACAGAGGGACAAGATACCTGAAGCTGGGGAGTCGGGATCCCGAGCGTCGTATCCATTAAACGTGGGCTTCAACTAATTTGGTTTGATTTGGTGTGATTTGGTAGAGAGGCTTATCCGGGTGTAGCAACATTTCACAGATGTTCAAGGAATACCTTTGCTCACTGCCTCCCTCCTTGCCAGGCAACCATCGGTCTGATCCGGAATCTGGCCCTGTGCCCAGCCAACCATGCCCCACTGCAGGAGGCCGCGGTCATTCCCCGCCTCGTTCAGCTGTTGGTCAAGGCCCACCAGGATGCCCAGCGACATGTGGCCGCAGGCACCCAGCAGCCCTACACGGTAAATGAGCCTAGCTGCAGCTGACATAGCCTTCTTGGAGGGGTTGGGGAGTGTCCTCAGAGTTTCTGTATATGTAAGAAGAGGTGAGTTGACATCAATGCCAACTCCAGGGACTAGTGAACCGTGTCAGGGTCATAGTGGGGGAGGTAGTGGCTTTGTCCAGGGCCTCCTTGTCCACATCCTCATGCTTCATGGTTCTTCTCATGCAGGATGGCGTGAGGATGGAGGAGATCGTGGAGGGCTGCACTGGAGCCCTACACATCCTCGCCCGGGATCCCATGAACCGCATGGAGATCTTCCGGCTCAACACCATTCCCCTGTTTGTCCAGGTGAGTCTGGTACAGATGGACAACGATGTGTCCCCAAATACTGCCAGGGGTTTGAGGCTGTGTGGAATAGGCATGTTTAGGACTGTGCTTAAGAGCAGATGAAGTGTCTTTCCAAGCTCAGAAGCAAGGGAGATGAGATGCAGCCACGCAGGCATTAAGAGCATCTTTATGTTCAAAACAACCCGAAAGGCACAAACTTGGAACGTAGGAGCTAGTATCTCAGCAGACAGCAGCTCGTTAACGCTGGGTCCCAGCAGTGCTGTGTGGGCAGAGTCAACAAGTGACTCCCAGATGGCTCATAGGCAAACAGGTTCAGCTGAAGACTTTACAGAAATGAAATTTAGCCCCCAGTGAGAGTCCATTTTCCACTGTCAAATTGGCCAATGAAGAAGATACTCGAGGCTTGGGTGAACTGAGCATCTTGTGCCCTGCTTGGGGGGGATGGGCAGCCTGGGAAGAGTGTCTTGGAAATATTCCTATCCTTTGACCTGGAATTCAAATCTGACTCCCTCTTGAGGAAATCGTTTAACATAACTCAAATGGCAGAGGTTTATACAGGGAGATAAATAACAATTGCGGACACAGCTGTTACAAACAAACTCTTTGTCTAATGGTAAGGAAATGGTCTGAAAGGAAACAACTGGGCGTGGTGGCACATGCTTGTCATTCCAGAGCTCAGAAGTGGAGGTAGGAGGATCAGCCATGCAAGGCCAGCACTGGATAGAGAGTGAGCTAACGGGAGCCAGGTCTAGGGCAGCCTGTGCTAATAGCAAGACCTTATCTTTCAGGTGAAAAGCTAAACAGACAGAAGAATAGCTTATTACATCCTACAGCCAGCCATATGCAGTGGGTGGTGGGTGTGTTTGTTTAGGGATGTGTTTGTTTTGATGTGTGAACCCAGGGCCACTTGCAAACCGGAGATAAGCACTCTACCCCTGAGCTACATTCCCTGCCCAGGAAGAGGGTTTGTTTTGTTTTGTTTTTGTCTTTGAAATTTTCAGAGTGAAGGGTTTATCCTAATCCCACCTCAGTGGTAATTAGTGGTAACTGATTCTTTTAGTTGTTAGCATTTTTCTATCACTCATCCATATGAACATATGTAGGGCAGGTTTTAAAATAATACACAGGGAAATGTCTTATTCTACCATGACAGACAACAAACAAAACAAAAACCAAAAGAAGGAATCAAAATTCTTAGTGGGGTTGGGGAAACCACTCAGTCAATGAGATGTTTGCTGTGCAACCGTGAGGACCGGAGTTCAGATCCCCGGCACTCAGTGGTGGCAGCATGTGTTTGTAACTGAGTGAGACTAAACCAGACAGAGAGAGCCTCAGGTTCAGTGAGAGACCCTGTCTAAAAAAATAAGTTGGGAAAATCAGCTGAAAGGAGCATGTGACTTCAACCTCTGACGTTCATACACAATGGCCATGATACACACATACATTACACACTTGTGCTCCTATACTCACACAGATCCACACACAAAAATATCTATAGTGTGTAATAACAGACTGTGGTAAAAAAAAAAAAAAAACACGCTAGTCAGGGAATAGTGCTGGTCTGCTTTTCCACTTTTTCCATTTTCTAAGATGGCTAGACAGGGACAGGATGGGCAGCGCTGTTGGTACGCAGCGTGGCTTATCTCACGACTCCCTTCCACCTGTGTCCCCTCGCCTAGCTCCTGTATTCCTCCGTGGAGAACATCCAGCGTGTGGCTGCTGGAGTGCTGTGTGAACTGGCCCAGGACAAGGAAGCCGCCGACGCCATTGATGCCGAGGGCGCCTCTGCCCCTCTCATGGAACTGCTCCACTCCCGCAATGAGGGCACCGGTGAGGGGCTGTGACCGTGGGCAAGCGCCAAAGGGAAGGAGGCTGGGCTCTATTCCTCCCACCTCGGTTAAAGGCAGCTTCTGACTTGGACCTCACTTCCCTCTCTGCTCAGCGACCTATGCCGCTGCTGTCCTGTTCCGCATCTCCGAAGACAAGAACCCAGATTACCGCAAGCGAGTGTCTGTGGAGCTCACCAACTCGCTCTTCAAGCATGACCCAGCTGCCTGGGAAGCTGTGAGTATATGACCCGGCTTGAACATCTGATTGAACAGACTGCATGGCCGAAGCTCATTGCTCTCTGAGGAGGCGTAGCTGGTAGCTGACCACAGAGATTAAAGTTTAGTTTTCAGGTGTTTTCTTTTTTCTTTTTTGTAGAGCCTTATGTAGTCCAGGATAGCCTCCAACTCAATATTCATCTCAGGGCTGATTTTTTTTTTTTTTTTTTTGAGACAGGGTTTCTCTGTGTAGCCCTGGCTACCCTAGAACTAGCGAACTAGCTCTGTAGACCAGGCTGAAGCTCAGACTCACAAGAGATCTGCCTGCCTCTGCCTCCTGAGTGCTGGGATTAAAAGCGTGTGTCACCACTGCCCAGCTGATTTTGAACTCTTAATCCTCCTTACTCCACCTCTCAAGTACTGATTTCAGGGTGGCATGCCTGGCTAAATTTTTATTTTATTTTTCAGTGAGGTCCTTTATGACATAGAGATAATAGTTTGAACTATGTCTGGTTTTTGTTTTGAGATAGGGTTTCTTTGTGTAGCTTTGGGGCCTGTCCTGGCTACAAAAGTGCTGGGACTAAAGGCTGGTTTTTGTTTTTGTGGTTTTATTTATTTGCCTCCCCACCCCCCAGTACTAGGGTCCTTGTTCATTCCCTACAGGGACTCTACCACTGAGCCGTATCTATAGTCCTGTGTGGTATTTTGAAATAATCTCACTCTACACCAGGCTAGCCTGGAATCGGCACCAATCCTCCTGCCTCAGTCTCCCAAGTGCTGGGACCTCAGGCGTGAGCCACCCCACTATTTCTAGCTATATATCTCTTTTACCCCCATGAAGATAAAGGATTTGAGAATAGGTAGATATATATCTCTCTTGGGGGGGGGGGTTGTGTTGGTAATGGAACCCAGGGCCTTGGACATACTAGACAGGTACTCTGCCAGAGACTTACACCCACATCCAGGGTTGCCTTGTTCTAAGTTGCACACAGGTACTGTGCAAATTAGCCAGCTGCACCCTGTCTGCCCCTCTTCCACAGCTGTGGGAGCCCAAGGCATTAGTGGAGAGACCTCCAGCCAGGGCAGTGCCCAGGGACAGTGGTGCTTTCTCTTCCTCCTCTGAGGGTCTCCTGGCCCCTTGCATGGAGCATCTCTCTATTCTTTGGTGGAAAGGCAGCCCAGAGGATATTTTCCCACACTTCCTATGTCTTTCTGTCCTTCCTCAGGCCCAGAGTATGATCCCAATCAATGAACCCTACGCTGATGGTAAGTGTGTGGAGCCCCACCCCAGAGCCTGTGGCTGTGTGGTGGAGAATGGAAACACATCATGGCCAGTGTGTTCTAGTCTACATCCCTGCAGTGTGGGGGAGGGGGTGGCAGGAGTTAGGTCCCTAGCAGTGGGCCTACTCTACTACCGTGTGCGGTCTGCAGATCCCTGGACAAGCCTTTCTTTTTCATCCCCAGACATGGATGCCACCTACCGCCCCATGTACTCCAGCGATGTACCTCTGGACCCCCTGGATATGCATATGGACATGGATGGGGACTACCCCATGGACACCTATAGCGACGGCCTGAGGCCTCCCTACCCCACTGCAGACCACATGCTGGCCTAGCTGGCTCCACCCCAGTACGGCCCCTTCCTGTCTTGCAGCCTTGCCCTCTGCTTATAGCTGTTTGTAGTGACACCCGCTTTCCTCTCTGAATAGTCTGGGGGGGGGGGACCTTTCCATTCTGGCTCTTGTGGGGTGGAGGAGGAGTTTGGGAATCCTGTGCTTTTTGAGCTGTTGGGCTCTGGCCAGCCTTTACTCTGATGATAATGATGATGGCATTGACAAGGTTTTACTCTGTTTCAGGCTGGCCTAAAATTCACTATGTAGGCCAGGCTGGCCTCAAATCTGTGGCCTTTCCCCAGCCTTAGTGTCATTGCTGTGCCTTTTTTTGTCACCGCCCCCCCTCTTTTGTAACACTGGGCATTGAAGCTAGAGCTTTGTGCATGCTAGGCAAGTGCTCTACCACTGGAGTGCATCCCTAACCCTGGCTTTGCCTTCCATCATATTGAATTAGTCTCGTTAAACTGTCCAGGCTAGCCTTTAACTCAGTCCGGAGCCCATCCAGGCATGCCTTGTACTTAGGATCTTCCTGCTTCGGCCCCCAACGGAGCTGCATGGCTGCAGGCTCTCTCCTTTGTGCTTGTCCCTTGCTTGACACTCAGCTCCCTCTTCTCCAGCTGCTTCTAAGCAAATAAGGGAAAAGGCCAGTGTTTTGGCGTGGTAGGCAGGTGTCATAATTGCACCCTGAGCTTCTAGGGGATGCATGCCTGCCCAGCAAGCACCTGATGAACCCTGTGTCTACATGCCTCGCAGGAGCTGTTTCTCACCTGGGAAGCAGACTGTGGGATGAGACAGAAGAGTACCGGAGCCCCGGGAGCCAGCCTGGACTTCCTGCTGAAATCATGCTCCAGAGAGTTCCTCCGTAGGGTTTCTTGGGATGGTGTCTGCTCCTGCTTTTCTGCCCTGGGCTGTGGGTCCAGGCCCAGCACCTTCTCCCCTTCCTCCCACTGTGGCTATGGCCACCAAAGCTTTAGACTCAACCTGTGTCCCCTGCACAGCAACCCTCTCAGCTCTACTCCAGCTGCCTGCCCCTCCCCCTCCAGGGCTTCCTCTATTTTTATTTTTATTTTTTATTTTTTTCTTCCCTGGGGTAATTTTCTCACTGAACTTCAGCATCTGACTGCCCTGACCTGGGATGTCCAAGACACAGGTTCAAAGCCCTGACATCCACAGCTTCTTTTGAAAAGTTTAGTGACTTTCCAGGGGAAGAGAGTGGGGGCTCCAAGTGCCCCCTCCAGGACCTGCCCTTCTCTCCAGGATGCTCTCGGTGAAGCCCCCTTCACCCTGCCCCACACTAGCCCAGCTGACCTGCAGAAGCGCTCTAGCTCACCCTCTGGTGTGGTGAGGGGCTTTTTCCTCTCCTTCCTGTTTGACTCCCACACCACCTCCTGCACATGGTTTTGGGGGGGACTGCAAGGTGGGGAAGTCCCATCAGAGAGTTTTATTATGATTGCTTTATGTTTTTGGTTATTGGTTTTTCTTTTCTTTTTGTTTTTGTATAGACCAAAGCAAAGAAAATAAAATAACACACAGATCCAATGGCGGCTGTTAGAGTATTATGGTATAGGGGAAGTAAGGGGTACAGTAGGGGTCAGAGGCCTTGGCCGAGCCTTGTATGTCCTCAGGGCTGGGTGAGGCAAATGGAGAGAGGGGAGTGTTTGAAGAGCTTCAGTCCATTTAATGATTTAATTCCCTAGTCACATAGCATCTTAGGAGTCTAGGACAATGGGGTAGGGGATGGAAGAGCTTCTGCTTTATTGATACATGGCTAGTTTGCTTTACAGGCAAGCTCCTTGCTGGCCTTAGCCTCTGCTGCCCTGCTGTAATATGGTTGTGACAGATGTCTCCTATATCCCAGCTCTCTGCTACCCAAGGCTTGCTAATCTAGTAGTGGGTTCATCCCAGCTCCTGCCCGTCTCTCTCCATGACTCCTTGCTGTTTACTGTGCTCAGTAACAGGAGTGGTGGCCAGCACCCTCTCTGTGCTTTCAAGTCTCCTGGGCTCGAACTGTCTCTCCAGTGCAGGAAACAACAGACAGCACCTGAGGCGGCAGAGGGGAGAGATGATGTTAGCTAGGCCTAGTGGATGCAGTAGGATTCTGCATCTGTGGCCGATGCTCCCAGATGGGCAAGCTAGGACCTCACTCTCAATAGTTGATGCTCTCTGTTGGCTGAGCCCAGATAGAAACCAAAGAGGATGCTCATGTTCTGTCTAGCTGCCCAACACAGAGCAGAGTGATGTAGAAATGCCAAGGAAGATACCAAGAGATCTACCCACCCCAAAGAGGATGTGAGGTGGCTGTCAAGGAAGAATTAGGCTCCAGCCCCATAACAGGCAGCAAGGACAAGGAGGAGGCAGAAAAACCTTCACAGAAAGATCGAAGGTTAATTCTAATGCTGAACTCTGAGCTTCCCAGCAGCCTGGTCAAAAAGGGCTCATAGGTTAATGTAACAGCAATGGTCCATTTTCATGTAGGCTTTCTCACAACCCCGAGAAAGCCAATTGCTGGAACCTTTGATTTCTTATCTATAAAACAGAACTGTGTTGTAGCTCGGTGTAGAGCGTGAATTCAGCTTGTGCCAGGCTCTGGAGTTCCCATATGCAGAAGGAGCCATGCCTGGTCCATCTGCCAAGTGTTGGGATGAAAACTGAAGATGCAAGGATTGCCACGGGGACTGGAGAGGTGGCTCAGAGCACTGGCTGCTCTGCTACGGACCTGGATTCGGTTCCCAGCACTTGCAGGGCAGCCCACAGCTGTAACTCCAGTTCAAGAGAACCGGCCTCTGTGAGCACGAGGCAAGCACACAGTACACAGGCATATATGCAGACATACACTTAATAAAAGCAAACACCCTGGGGGCCAGGGGAGGGTGGTCTTGACTCCCACAGGGTCTACTTCTATGATTCAGAGATGTTTACTCCAGGAACACACCCGCTGTTTTTTCTGGGCTACATCATGTGACCAACCTTTATGCCAGGAAGTTGGGAAATGGGGAATATCAGCCCTACATGGCAGCCCCTAGAGAATGTCAAGGCTGTGGCAGGGACAAGGGACATGGAGAACATTGGGAAGACCACCATGGTCCACCACAGAAAGGGCCGCTTCCTTTGCTAGCGGCTTGGCCGGGGAAGTGGCAGTAGAAGTGGGTGTCCCTAAGCCAGAAGGTGATACTTAGACTTGGTTCATGTGGCAGATATGTTGGAACAGCCATGGCCCAGGAACAGGGACCCTTGTGCTTGAGTGTGGAGGAAAGGTTACTCACCCACTACAGTCAACATTTTTATACCAAGTCAGCCATAATAGCAGAGGCACACCTATCAAAATGGCAGGCGCCACTCCAATGCGGGAGGACAGTCAGCTAAGTGACAAGCCCGGTACTCTCAGAAATGGTGACGAGACGGGCAGAATCCAACTAGACAGATTTCTACAATGAAGTACTCTGTCCTTTCCCATGATTTTGTTTTTCAAGACAGGGTCTCACTATGTAGCTCTGCCTGTCCTGGAACTCACTCTGTAGACCAGGCTGGCTTTGAACTCACAGAGATCCGCCTGCCTCTGCCTCCTGAGTACTGGAGTTAAAGGTGTTCACCACCACCACCTGGCCTTTCTGTGTGTGATGGGGATGGGAGTCAGATGGTCAGGCTTGGTGGCAGATGCCTTTGCCTGCTGAGCCATCTCACCTGCTGAGCACACATGACCTGTTTTATTTTTTGAGATTAGTGTCTCCCTGAAGCTAGGGCTATCAATTTGGCTAGACTTGCTGCTTGGCCTGCAAGTCCCAGGGGTTCTCTGTCTCAGCTTCCTGGCACGGGAACAGTAGACTCTTACCACTATGCCCTGCTTTTTACAACTTGAGCATAGGCCACTATAGCAAGCACTTTTCCAAGTGAAATTATTAAAAGCAAATGCCACGGCGCTGGAGGGGTGTGGCTCAGTGGTGAGGGACACTTGCTACTCGCAAACTGGAGTTTGGCTTCCACATGACTCCATCTCCTTGAGATGCGATACACTCTTCTGGAGTTCCCAAGCGATCCCACACATGCTCACGTCACAGACATACACACATAATAAAAATATGCTACATCTTTTTTAAAAAGCTAGGGGATCTTGGGGCTGGAGAGATGGCTCAGTGGTTAAGAGCACTGGCTGTTCTTCCAGAGGACCGGGGTTCAATTCCCAGCACCCACATGGCAGCTTACAACTGTCTATAGCTCAAGTTCCAGGGGATCTGACACCTTCACACATGCACATTTAGGCAAAACACCAATGTGTATAAGATAAATTGTTTTTTAAAAGTTAAGGGAATCTTACAGTAAAAAAATCTAAATCACACCTACAAGACCTCATCCCATAAAGCGCCTGACTCAGGCTGGTGAAATAATTCAGTGGGTAGAAGCACTTGTCAAGCCAACAATCTGAGTTTGGTCCCTAGACCCACTCAGTAAATGGAAAGAACTAACCACTGCATGCTATCCTCTGACCTCCACACGTGTGCCATGGCATGTATACATATAAGTACTTGTGCACAGGCACATCACGTAAAGCTTTTTTTAAAAAGGTATATAGCCTCATTTAAAAGATAAAAATCTAAAGTAACTAGGAAATAATTAACTGGAACCTTAATCCTTTAGTTAGGATTTAGGAACCCTAGAAACATCCTTACATATAGAATATGAAGTTATGCTGTACATAAGACATGGAAAATCTGAGAAGCATAACTGAATCCCAAGTTCACAAAAACTAATATATCCAGCTGTGGTGTTAGACCTCTGTAATCACAGGGAGCTGAGGCAGGAGAGTCATGAATTGCAGATAGACAATGAGTAACATATATGTATAGGCTGGTTTACATGCCTATAATCCCAGCACTGGAACAAAAGTTGGAGGCAGGGGCCTAGGAGTTTGAGATTATTCTTGGCTATTCAACGAATTCAAGGCTAGCCCGGGCTATGTGCTGACTCTGGTCTCTCATACACAGATGAATGTACAAATCATACATAGTATTAATATGATTTACTATGAACCATTGGCCCATATATTAAGAGAAATTGATGATGGAGGTTGAGAAGCCCCAGGATGTGCCATCTATCTGCAAGCCAGAGGCTGGGAACCCAAGGGATATCTTTCTGTTCAGATTCTAGAAGGCTTGGAAGTTAACTGGGAGAGCCCAGAGTGGAAATGTCAGGCTGGTGTCAGGAGGGGAACCCAAGGGATATCTTTCTGTTCAGATTCTAGAAGGCTTGGAAGTTAACTGGGAGAGCCCAGAGTGGAAATGTCAGGCTGGTGTCAGGAGGAGATGAGCTCAAATGTCCCAGCTCAGACAATGAGGACAGAAAAGACAAATCCCTTCATCTACCCTTTGTTCTAGTTGGGTCCGACTGGAAGTGGACACCCAGATATAATACAGCAAGCTCCTTGACAGAGTCCCTGGACTGGAATCTCACCCCCTCATTCCCTTATCCTTTCAAGGGTCCCCTAGAGGCCTGCTCTTTGCCAGGCTTTCTTCAAGGCTCTGGGAATCTTGATATCCACTGTCCTTTTCTGTTGTTAGTAGCATTATGCTTTGGGGCCTGGGGTCATTCCAAGTCAGGAGCGGAGTGATGTCATCCATATCCAAGATGGACACCAGGAAGAGCGTTGACATACCATGGCTGGAGCAGCAAAGACTCAGGGCCCTGACCTGATGGGGAGAGTAGGGAGGGACAGTGGTTTGCTGTGTCCAGCTGGGACAGTAACAGCCACCAGACCTCAATGGTGTAACAGCCAAAGCTGGTGATGCATTCTGATCCTGGAGACGTTGGTAGTGGGAGCCACTGCCTGCATGGTTACTGGAAGGCACCCTCCTGAGGGTGACTCTGTCCTAGAACCATGCCTGGAGAACCAAGATCTATTCCCTACCCCAGGCTCTTTTCAGCTCTGTGCTCAGGGATCATCTGGAAGAACCTTGAGTCAGAAGTAGGGGCCCTCCCCCCCCCATCTCCTTTCCTCCTACTTGCCCTTTCTCTTTTGTTTTGAGGAAGGGCCTGATATAGCCTAGGTTATCCCAGAAGTTACTATGTAGCTGAGGCTAGCCTCCAACTCCTCCTCCCCAGTACCTCCTGATGCTGTGATCACAAACGCTTCCCATGCACAGGCTTCCCTCTTCCCCTTTCCCCTCCATCTCTTTCCCATTCTTCTCCTCCTTTCCTCCACCCCTCCCTCCTGTCTTTCATCTTTCTTTTGTTCCTTTCTCCCTCCCTCCCGCCCTTTTTTTGAGAGAGGTTCTCTCTACATAGCCCTGGATGTCCTGGAACTCAGCAGGCTGGCCTTGAACCCACAGAGGTCCCCCTGCTTCTGCCTCCCTTTGTGCTGGGACTAAAGTCATCATCTCGCCTCTCTTTTTTTCAGCTGGTCTTTAGGTTTGCTGTCTCACTAGCAAGGTTGGAAATGCTTTCTACTTTTGAGGCTGCCAGAGTCCGGGGAGCCTGCTTGGGACTTGATTTGCTACCAGTGCTGACAACAGTTGTTGGCAGAGTCCTGATGAATGCCAAGAGCTTTTACCACACATCAGCCAATGGCCAGAGTTTTGCCCAGTGTGTGGATGGCAGGGCAACAGTACTCAGAGAGGTTAGAAAATGCCCCTGAGGCTGCACAGCTAGTGAGAGCCCCAGAGCTGGCCTTTGAATCCCGATGCCACACTCTCTCCCAAGCAGCTTCCTCTGTCCTTCCCAGATAGGCCGGGGTCCAGGCCTCTTCTGATGCTCTGGTCCAATGGGTCCAAATGTAGGCTGGGCAGCCCAAAATGCTGGCTCAAACCAGGAAGGAGTAGCCCAAGGCAGCCTGCCACACATCCTCAGAGCTGGGAGGTACATGTCTATCCTGGGACCTCTCTCCAAAGGCAGAGCTACCTACCAACAGAAGTGAGGCTCAGTGCATTTCTGTGACTCAGCTACTTAGGGAACAAAGGCAGGAGTATTGTGAGTTCAAGACCTGCTTGGGCAGCTCAGTTACTTCAAAATAGAAAGCGAGGGGCTGGGGAGATGAGCAGCAGCTCCAAGCACTGGCTGCTTTTAGGGAAGGGGGAGGGCTATGAAGATCTGCCCTGCGGAGAACATCAGATTATCTTGGATCTCTTCAGCTCTTCCTCAAGCTTCAGAATAAAATGGTTTGACAGCCCCTGCCCCCAAAAAAGGAATGGGTGGCTTTCCAGAAGATCCAGGTTCGATTCTCAGCACTTACAGAGCAGCTCACAACTTTTCTGTAACCGGGAGTTCTGAGGCCTTCTGGCACTACACGCACCTCCCCACACACCCACACCCAGTGTCTATCCTTGTATTCATTCAATAAATATTTATTGGACACCAAATTATAGTTCAAAGCACATAAAAAGTGAACAAAACAGACCCTGCCCTCAGTGCTGGTAAAATGGGGAGGGAAACTTGCTCCGCGGATGGTGAGCATCAGAAGATGAACAAGGAGTCTGGGTGATGATTAGAGCTTCCTAGATTCAGCTCGGAGAGGGAGTAGGGAAAGCACGCAAGGCCGCAAGTCTGCCTCGGAGGCAGCCAGTAAGGTATCAGGGAATGAGGCTGTTAGGAGTCAGAAATCATTCGGCCTGAGACTCTGGCCATTCTGCAGCCCAGAGCCCAGCACCCCATACCCTTCTGCTCCCCAGAGCTTGCTCTCCTGGACCAGGCTTGTCTCCCTTCCTGAATATAGCCAACAGGGGGAGGGAGATACAGAGAGACACTCATGTAGGTGCTCATCAGGCAAGCATGACAGCCTGAACTCCTGGTGGGGACCGAGTCTCCGAGCCACAAGAGTTTGGCTGGATTTTGAGAGGAGGGGTAAAAGAAAGGGGAGGGGCACTGAGAGGCGGGAAAGGCCTGGCCCTTGGGAATCCCATCTGGTACCAAGTGTATGAGGTTTTTACTGGTGCTGGTTGGAGTAGGGACTACAATGGCTGTTGCTTGGCTCTGCCTGGGTGACAGAATCCAGGAAAGGGAGCAGCCCAAGGCCTGCAGGAGACAGCAGGGGATAGCCTGAAGGAGGCCTCATCCAACCTCAGTCCTTGGTCATTTAGAAAGGAATCTGGGAGCCTTGCTCTGGGCAGCTATAGCACTGACCTTCCGGCGACCCTACTGGTGACTTAGGAGGCAGGGGAGGGGACTGAGCTAAGTGTGGGCTACCCAAGGCTGGGAATTAGGGGAGGGAGCTGTGCCCCCAAGTTCGTGGGTGGAGGTAACTAGGTGTGAGGATTTATATCTCCCCACTCCCTCTCATCAGGGGTCGGAGAGGACACACTGAGAGAAACGGCACAAGGCCTCAGCTCCTCAGGACATCTCTGTAACAGTGAACAGGGTCAGAGTCCCCTCTGAGTCGCCTGGCAGTGGCCACAATGACGACTTACCTACCGAGAAGCCTTGACTTCTCCATCCTTCCTCGGCCAGATGAATGAGCCAGCCTAGGGGTGAAGCCTAGTGTGGGCTGACACTGCCCTCTGGAGGCCACAGTCAGAACTGCCTGATTCCAACGCCCTGACCTAGAGAGTTTCTAATTTCACCTTTCTGTTGTTCCATCTCCCTCCTTATTCAGACTTCCCAGGGGCCTCAAGGCAGCTTCTACATGTGCACGGAGCTGTCTACCTCACAGGGATTTAATGAGCTCTTACTGCGTGCCCTGTCCTGTGCTTGATGTGAGCTGCAAGTGGCCAGGCTTGGAGAGACTGCCTGGGAAGGAGGCACTTGATGGAGCTGTGGCCTCGCAAGGGCTGGCCTGTGCAGATGTCAAGAGAGCCACCTCCTCTTCTACCTCGCTGTCCGCAGCAAACACTGGGACTCTTGTCACCGTCGAGCATTTTGTTGACAATGAAAACACGCATACTGTGGGGAGTGGTGGCCCATTTCTGTGACCCTAGCTCCTTTCGAGGTTGAGGCAGGAGGATCAAAAGTTTAAGGGGGGGACTGAGGAGATGCTGAGCAGTTTAGCTTTGCTCTTCCAGAGATCAGGCCTCGCCTCCTGTGCCCACGCAACGCACCGCACATTGCTACTTCTGCAAACAACTTCTTACGGGCCCCAGGAAGCTCACTGGTTCAGTACTCTGAACTTGGGGGGGGGGATCGCTTCTTTGCTCTGGTGCCCTATCTGGGGTGAAGAGGCATTTGTTCACATCTCCCCAGGAAGAGTTCCACAATTCCCCAGCCCCTCCCCCACGGTGTCCTCCGCAGCAGTCATCCCAGCTGGCCCACTCAGGCTTCTCTCCTTCCCCCATTCCCTTTTAGTGTTCTTGGAGACAGCTGGCGCTCATAGGCCAGGCTGTCCTTGAACTCCGGATTTTCCTGCCTCTGCCTCTGGAGTGCTGGGATTGCTTACAGGTTGTCTGCCACTTAGTGTTTGTAGCTCCTCCTGGCACATGACCCCTAAGACAGCAGAGATGTAGCCTCTTTGTTCGATGATGTCTCAAATGCCTGTCATGATGCTTAATAAATGTTCACTGGGGGATGAATAAGGATCGAAAGATAGTGAGTGTAGAGGCATGAGATTGAAAAAGACACGAAACCCACAAGAACTAAGATAGATAAAGGCTCTAATCATTATAAAAGGAAAATTTACATTTTTCTGTCTTCTCCGTGGTAAACCTGGATAATCCGCTCTCAACAGCTTTGTAGCACTGACTTGGGGCCATGTATCCTATGGTGATTTGAATGACAATGTCCCCCAGGGGGCTCATATGTTTGAGTGCTTCCTCACAAATTGTGGGTGAACTGTTTGGGAAAGATTGGAAGGTGTGGCCTTGCTTATGGAGGTGTGTAACTAGGACATAAAAGCCTATACTGGGACCAGTCTCCTCTCTCTCCCCCCCTCCCCCTCCCCTGGTATCAGAGTGTAAAGCTCTCAGCTACTGCTCCAGTACCATACCTATCTGATTCCTGCCATGACGACAATGGACTAAACCTCCGCACGTCCTCAGTTAAACACTTTCTTTCATACTAGTTGCCTTGGTCAGGGTGTCTCTTCACAGCAATAGAACAGCCATACCTGTAATCCCAGCACTAGAAAGATAAGGTAGGAGATTTTCAAGTTCGAGGCTAGCCTGAACACATAGAGAGTTCCAGATCAGCTTGAATTACGTAACATGATCCTGTCTCAAAAAAAGGGACTGGAGAGATCATTTATTGTTATGAGAACTTGGTTCCTTTGTTTCTGTTTTTGTTTGTTTGTCCTTGTTTTTGTTGTTGTTGTTTTTGAGACAGGGTTTCTCTGTGTAACAGCCTTAGTGGTCCTGAAACTAGCTCTGCAGACCAGGCTGGCCTCGAACTCACAGAGATGCCTGCCTCTGCCTCCTGAGTGCTGGGGTTAAAAGTTTGCGACACCAACACCCGGCTTGTGTACAGATGCCAGAAGCTAGAGGAAAACTTTCTTGCTGCCCCTTTACTCCTTTGACACAAGGTCTCTTAATGAACCCGGAGCTAGACATTTTGCAGCTGCACTAGCCGTCCGGCTAGCAAACCCCAGAGATTCTCCTCTCCCTGAGCCCTGTCCCCTAGCATCAGGTTACAGGCTCATGCAGCTATGCCACCTTTGTCCATGGACACTGGAGATCCAGACTCGGGTCCTCGTGCCTGTACAGCAAGAACTCTTACCCAACTGAGCCATCTCCCAGGCTCTGAGTGCCTGGGAGCAAGTTCCAGGACAGGTTCCAAAACAGAGAAACCCTACAAAAAAACCAACAACAAAACAAAACCCTGTACACACACACACACACACACACACACACACACACACACACAACCATACATGCACAAACACACAAATTAGAGTATTTGTTGAATGGATGAAAAGAAATAAAAGGAAACAGATTTGAGGAGAGGCATGTAGACAGAAGTTTCTGTCCCACCTGATCCCACAGCCATTTAGTCCCAAATAAACACACAGAGGCTTATACTAATTATGTACTGCTTGGCCGATGGCACAGACTTCCTATTGGCTAGCTTTCTCTTAATTATTAACCCATTTCTATTAATCTGTGTATCTCCACGTGGTCTTGGCTTACTAGTGATGTCCAGGCCTCTTGCTTCCTTGGCAGCCACATGGTGTCTCCTCGACTCTGCCTACTACCTTTCTCTATCCCTGTCCCAATTATTTCCCACCTGGCTAAATCCTGCCTATTCTTTGGCAGAAACAGCTTTATTCACTGTTAGGAGTATGTTTTTTTCCTGCTGGTCTAGTCCCACCACCTTGCCAGCCCCAAATAACACACAGAGACACTGAATTAGATATAAAGCTGTAGGCTAGTTACTAGTTTCTTATTGGCTAGCTCTGTCTTAAATATCAACCCATTTCTATTAATCTAAGTATTTCCACGTGGTCTCATCTTACCAGAGAGAGGCTCCAGCATTCTTTTCTCTCAGTCCTCCATGTTGGATCTCCTTCTTACTACTTCCTCTCTCCTCCTTGTCCCCTAGTCCTGCTTATCTTGCTTTCCTATTGGCCAGCAGTGCTTTATTCATTAACCAATAAGAGAAACATATTTACAGAATGACATCTTCCATCAATTCACCAACCAATAAGAAACATATTCACAGCATACAGAAGGATATGCCCCATCACAGGGGCGTTAAGGCATGGTCTCATGTAGCCCAAGCTGGCCTCAAACTTGCTAAGCAATCCAGGTTGGCTTGGGGTCCAGGTTGATCCTGAATCCATGATTCACCTGCCTCAGCTCCTGAGGGCTGAGACTGTGGATGTACAGTATCATGTGGTAAGCAGACATATTCAAATGCCAATGCCTCTTGACAGGGTACTGATGGAGAGGCACTTTCCTTTCTGACTTGTCTCTCTTGTTCCAGTCTGTGAAAAGCCGACTCCAAAGGCACTAGGAATCTCTATGTTAGCCAAAAACCTTGGGCGTCAGCCCTGTCTAGGGCTCAGGCAAGTATGGATGGCAGTGAGGAGGGGTGTCAGAGTTCCTTACCTTAGGTAAGTGTATTATGAAAGGTTGGACTAGAGATAAAAGAATGTACCTGGACCCAGGAGACCCAGGAGGGGCTAGGACTGGTGTGTGGGGGTGTAGGGAGCTGAATACTACAGCAATCTGAGAAGGATGAACACTCAGTTTGGAGAATAGAAGGGCTGAGCAGATGAACATTTGAAAAACACTCCATTTTTTTTTCTGAGATAAAGTCTCATCCTGTAGCTTTGGCTGGCCTGGGACTTGCTATACTTGAGATGTATTTAAAATGCGAATTCAAACTGGGTATGCTTGTAATCCTGGCTCAAGAAAAGCTGAGGCAGGAGACTTGAGGCCAGTTTTTTAAAAAATAACTTTTTTAAATGCATTTTATATGCACTGGTGTGAAGATGTCAGATCCTCTGGCACTGGAGTTACAGACAGTTGTGAGCCACCGTGTGGGTACTGGGAAATGAACCCTGGCCCTCTGGAAGAGCAGCCAGTGCTCTTAACTGCTGAGCCATCTCTCCAGCCCCGCATAGTGATTTCTAAGCTAACCTGGACTACATAGTGAGACCATCTCGCAAAACCAAAAGAGACTGGGTGGTGGTGGTGGGGGAAGCCGGAGAGATGGCTCAGTGGTTGAGAGTACAGGCTGCTCTTCCAGAAGACCCAGCTCACAGCCATTTGTAATTCCAGTTCTAAGGGGTCTAATTCCCTCTTCTGGCCTCTGTGGACAACAGGCTTGCAAGTGGAGCACAGACATACAGGCAGGCAAAACACACATGCACACAAAGCAAGCCAATATATAGGGAACTGGGTAGACGGCTCAATGGGCAAACTGCTGTGTAAGCATAAGGGCCTGTGTTTAGATCCCTAACACCCATTTAAGGCACCGGTCTATAAACCCCAGGGTTGAGGGTGGGGTGGAGTTAAGTGGATGCCTGGGTCTCACTGACCAGATAGTCAAAGTACTGAATTCCAGGTTCGGTGAGAGACCTTGTCTCAAAAAATGAGGTGGAAAGCGATAGGCAACACCTGATGTTGACCACTGGCTTCCATCCACAGACATGGACACATTCATATATCACAAACAAAAATTTAAAATCAGCAGAGAGTGGTGGTGCCTTAATCCCAGCACTCAGGAGGCATACATATTTGTAAAAAGGTAAAGTCAGTAGGCTTGGCAACTGGAAGACAGTGGAGCAGAATGGAGGACATCAAGAATGATTTTTGAGACCTTAGTCAATGAATCACCGATCTCCTTTTAGCCTGTCTCCCAGACTAAACGTGTAGAAATGGCTACTGCCTTGCTTGGCTCCCACCCCTACCCCAGTTAATTCAGGACTTAGAGCAACCTTCCAAGGTATCCAGTTTTCTGGGGAGCACACCATCCATGGGCTGAAGAGCATAGGTCTTGAAGACTGACATCGGTCATTTCAGACCTGGAGATAACGGATGCTTTGGGGAGAGGGGGTGTGCCGGGCGTGCGGGAGCGTGCGGGGGCGAGGGGGGATCCTGGAAGAGTGGTCACAGCTGAACATTTAAGCCATATCTCCCCAGAAGAAGCTCTTTCTGGAGTCTCTGAACAACAAGGACGATAGCCTTGAGAATTAGGGTTGGGAATAAAGAACGAATGAACACACTAAGATGGAAGACATCCAGGGGCGAGTGCGGGAGTGTGAGCGAGGACCTGTGGGTGACACGCAACACGTTGAAAGCTATACCAGAGTTTGCATTTCTCGTTTATTCCACCTGGGAAGACACAGACTTGCAGGTCGCCCTGGCCTCTATTCAACATTGGGCACAACAACAGAAAAGGCACCTGGAAGCGGGGGGGGGGGGGGGAGAGGTAAGCTGGGAGTGGGGGTAAGCTGGGAGGGGGAGCTGCTTCTAGACAGAAGCTCGGGGTCCCTCGGCCCAAGTCCAGGGAAGCGACGGCTTTGGACAGAACCATTCTCAGAGGATGGAAAGGGACAGGAGCTCTTCACCGTAAACTCGATCCCGCAGAACCAACTGGAAACTTGCTCATCTCTTTCTTTCCTCTTTTCAGTATTTTATTTCATGGTCCATCACCGTTGCTGCGTTCTCTCTCCCTCACGATCCCGAGTCCTCAGCACCACTACATTATCTTCTGTCACCCCTAGCAACACGCGTGGTACAGCCCAGTGGAGCCCGCTCCGGGCACAGGTTATAAAGGCTCGGCTGCGGCAGCCCACTGCGGGAGTCAAGATGCGCCCGAAGGAACAGGTGCAAAGCAGTGCGGGGGACGGGACAGGGTCGGGGGACCCAGCAGCAGGCACCCCCGCGACCGAGCCTGCAGCTAGTCCGGCCCCGGAGTCCTCGGCGGAGCCCAAACCTGCTCCGGCGCAGGGAACCGGGTCCGGACAGCGAGCTCCAGGATCCCGAGTCAAGACAGGAAGCTTTTGTCGGTCCATGATCGTCGGCAATTCGGACGCGCCATGGACCCGCTACGTATTTCAGGGACCTTATGGTCCCCGGGCCACTGGCCTGGGATCTGGAAAGGCCGAGGGGATCTGGAAGACGCCAGCCGCCTACATCGGCAGGAGGCCCGGCGTGTCCGGCCCTGAGCGCGCGGCGTTTATTCGAGAGCTGCAGGAAGGTAAACTGAGTCTATGGGATCCCTCACTGGCTGCTACTAGGGCATCTCGGAGAGGAGGTACTCAGGAGCCCCGCCCCCGCGAGATCGCTGTCCGCGGTGCCTTTTTAGTTTCCCTTTCCCATCTCTTCCTCTTTTTCGGGTTCCACGATTTTTGTGGGTGCGTCAGGTCCAGGGCTTGGGCGCTCCCCGCCCCCTCTTCGCGCCTGTTGCTGTGCAGATCTGCGCACTCTCTGTACCCCCCTCCACACCTCCGTCTACCGCAGTGCCAGGAAAGGGGCGGGGGCCGCCGGAGGGAGTTGCTGGTCGCGTTCTGAGCCTGCGCTAGCCCGTGGGATCAGCCTGCGTGGGTGGGTGGAGGGGGGAGCTTTTGACCACTACTTGGCTGCAGGGGTCTGGGTAGTGTTTTCCTGGTGCAGGGCTGAGGCGGGAGGAGTAGGCTGGGCACTGGGCTTCTGTCCCTCCTCTTCTGGGCGGGGGCAATTTTAGACTCAGGTGCCCGCTTCTGGGTGCTGAAGAAGTCTCTTTGGCCTTCTTGCCACACGCAACAGGTGTAAGATGGGTGATTGCATTTGTTTTTATGACCGAGGAGGCTCTATTGAGCTGGCTTCGATGCAGATTGGGTCAGGCATGAGGAGTCAGTCTGCAGCTGTTATTTCCCCTGAATTTATACCTCTAGGGACCAAGGACCCAGGGGTCCTCGGAGTCCAGTTTCTGAACCAGGAGGATGGTTTTGCTCTTACAGTACTCAGGCTCTTCCTAATGAAGCAGGAGTGTTGAGATCCGGAGCCGTGGAGAGGGTACTAGGGCTGGATGATCTCAGTCTCCTGGCTCCATGACCTTTGAGGGAGGGACACAGTGGCTGTGAGCAGCCTTGGCTCCTTTCCCTGACCCACTCAGGCCTTTCCTCCTGCAGCACTGTGTCCTAACCCGCCTCCCACGAAGAAGATCACCGAAGATGATATCAAGGTGATGCTGTATTTGCTGGAAGAGGTGGGTCCTTCCTTCCTCATCCAGGCCAGCCCTCGTTTTAACTGCCCTGCAGGACTTAGGGATTTTGTCTGTTTTTTATTTGCCTGGGGGCCAGCTTGAGGGCCCCTCTCCTGGAAGACTAGTGGCCAGTGTGGGCTGACCTTATTTTATTTCCCCATGATGGGAAACTGAGTCAGACCCCAGAGTTGGTTAATAGTCTCTGACCTAGTACCAGGTGTTGGAGAAGCTTTCTTGTGGCCTAGCCCCAGTTTCTCCCTCCTGTTTGGGAGGTCCCAGAAATTGGGAACCTATGAATGGGTGGCTCTCCTTTTACAGAAAGAACGGGACCTGAACACAGCTGCTCGCATCGGCCAGTCCCTGGTAAAACAGAACAGTGCTTTGATGGAGGAGAATAACAAGCTGGAAACAATGCTGGGCTCAGCCAGGGAGGAGGTATCTGGGTACCTGAGGGAGAAGGGGAGGGGGTCAGTGTGTTTTCTCCCCGAAACTAGCATCTGTTCTGTACCTTCATCCTCACGTTTCGGTGGCTTCTCTCTCCTCGCCTAGATCTTACATCTCCGGAAGCAAGTGAACCTGCGAGATGACCTCCTTCAGCTCTACTCGGACTCTGATGATGATGAGGAGGATGAAGAGGAGGAAGAAGAGGAAGAGGCTGAAGGGGAGGAACAGGAAGCACAGAGGGATCAAGATCAGCAGCATGATCATCCTTACGGTGCCCCCAAGCCGTATGTGTTCTGCCTTTGTGCCTGGACCGTCCCTTCTCAGAGCCTCAGTTGGCTGATTTGTAGACTGGGGTGGGGAGAGCTGTTGGGACTTGCTGACACTGCCATCCTTATCTAGTATGGGGAAACCTTGGGGACTGGGACCCCTGTCATCCATGCCCCTCCCCATTGCCAGGCCCCCTAAGGTGGAGACACAGCACCGCTGCCCACAGCTGGAAGCTCTGCAGCAGAAGCTCAAGCTCCTGGAGGAAGAGAATGACCACCTGCGAGAGGAGGTGAGGACAGGGAGGAGGCCACGCCCTTTGGCAGGGGACGGTGACAGCCTTGCCCCTTCCTCTTTCCTTTCCTCCAGGCCTCTCACCTTGACAACCTGGAAGATGAGGAGCAGATGCTCATTCTGGAATGCGTGGAGCAGTTCTGTACGTGGCTCAGTGATCCGGGGTGGGGCACTATCCCGAGGGGTGGTGGAAAGAATTCAGGGTTTGGAGACGTGAGATCTGAGCTGAGATCCTGGCTCTGGGACTCTGCAGCTGTGTAAGCGCAGACAAATCCCTTGGCTCCTCTGAATGCCCCTCTTTAGGAGGAGGGTTAATAACCAGGACCTGCTGCTTGTCATCTAAGGCTTTATGACAATTAGGTGAAGCACCATTGCCAAGCATGGTGGTGCACACCTGTAATCCAAGCATGGTGGTGCACACCCTAATCCCAGCACTGGAATTACACACACTGGGAAGGTGGATGGGACAGTGGGGAGGGAGCCAGGAGCTGCCAGAGTCTGGGCATTTAGGACTGGGGGAGTTCACAGCCTAGGACCAACCTGGGCTTTGTCTGTCTCCTGAGGACCTCAAGCCTGCTTGCTGAGATGCAGGCTCAAAAGGGTAGCATTTAGCCTCTGCTATCTCCTCACCTCATCCCTGACCTTCCTTCCCCCTGCACTCCAGGACTCTCAAGTCTCAGTGTCTCTAGCCCCTGACACCTCATGATACACAGTGGGATGTCTCTGCCCATCCAGGTTCTTTTTCCTACAGCCCAGATGAGTTTTCTGAAGCCAGATCTGGTTCCATCTTCCCACTGGTCAAAGGATAATCCCGGTCCTTCTCCCACCTTTGTGATTGGGTCTTCCGCTCACTGCCCCAGCCCCTCTCACGGACCACACTCTTCATCTTCCTTTGTGTGGTGGGGCTCACTTAACCAGTGGTTCCTTCCACAGCCCTTCCCAGGCTTTGCAGCATTGGATTGAGTCAGACGCTCTACCTGTGATACCCCTTTCTCTACTGCTGTTCCCCCCCCCCCCCCTTCACACTGGCTCCATTGTAGCCCATACTATTTGGGATTGTGAGTTCCTTCCCCTAACTGCCTGTCTCCACTGTACTGGAGCTCCGTGTGGGCTGGGTTCAGGTCTTACCAACCATACCCCCCCCCAGTCCCTGCTCTGCGTTGATAAGCCATTTCTGATGAAGACCCGAGCAAAGAGTGCCAAAGCCCCATGGGACCCCTGAGGGGCGGGACAGAGGCCCAGAGCCAGGACTGACCTGTGCTCTTTCTGTAGCTGAAGCCAGCCAGCAGATGGCAGAGCTCTCGGAGGTGCTGGTGCTGAGGCTGGAGGGTTATGAGCGGCAGCAGAAGGAGATCACCCAGCTGCAGGCCGAGATCGCCAAGCTACAACAGCGTTGTCAGTCTGTAAGCTGCACTGTGGAAGTCCCTTTCCTTTATCAAGGCTCCTGGAACCCCCCGAGCCTCCTCTCCCTACCCTGCCCTCCATAGCTCTGGGCTCTGCCAGGCCCAAAGGCCTTCCGGTGATAACTAGAGAGCCATTCAACCTGCCCAGTCATGTCCCTAACCGAGCTCTCACAGGATCTCTCTCCCAGGTACCGGGCTGCGTGACCCCCACTTCATGACTCCCATTCCATGTGACTTCCTCCTAAAAGGACCGTCCAAAGCTCCCTGATGTCAGAAGACTGTTGGGGCTGGGAGTACAGGAGTGGGAGGCCTTGGGGGTGGGGGTCTCACGTGTCCTGCTTCCTTCCAGTATGGAGCCCAGACAGAGAAACTGCAGCAGCAGCTGGCTTCGGAGAAGGGAGTCCACTCAGAGGTGAGGTCCCATGTGTCCCTGACCCAGATCTGGGATGCAGGCCCCTGGGGACTGCTGGCTCTCCACAAAAGACAAACAACATGCAGGCTCCCACCCTGACCCGCTTATGGCTCAGCAGGTAGCAGTTCATTTGAGGCCTGAATGGAATGGGTCTTGTCCAGGGTCACCCTGAATCTCACTCACTGTTTGGATGTAGAGCAGGGGCCCTTCCCTCTGCCTAATGTGAAAGCAGGCAGAGCTCCTAACTGGGTACCCCTGGATCCTAGCAGAGCTTTCGAGCAGGCTCCCACACGCAGGATTATGGGAGCAGGCTTCGTGAGCGCCATGAGGATGGAAAGAACCATCGCCATCGCTCCTCTATGCCTACTGGTTCTGTCACCCACTACGGATACAGCGTGCCTCTGGTGAGGATGCCCCCTTTGATGTTGGGGTACCCTGTGTTTCAGCCCTGCTGGCTGGTTTCTGCCCTCAGATTTTTTTTTTCTGTGAGTGTGGGAGTGGAATGCCTCTCCTCTGTTGTAGGATGCACTTCCGAGTTTCCCAGAGACGCTAGCTGAGGAGCTCCGAACATCCCTAAGGAAGATCATCACTGACCCTGCGTATTTCATGGAGAGGTGCGTGGTGGCTGGGATCAAGGCTTGGTTCAGCTATGCATACTTTATTTTACCCAGTGGCAACTAGCTTCTCTGAGTGGGGCATGATTGACCCTCATGTCCCGACCTCAGTTGCTTCCCCTGGTGACCACCCTCCCCCATTCACACTGCCTAATCCCTTCCTCTCCTCTATGGACTGTGTGTCTTTTGTTTTTGTCTTTACAAGACAGGGTTTCTTCTCTGTGTAGCCCTGACTGTCCTGGAACTCACTCTGTAGACCAGGCTGGCCTTGAACTTTGAGACCGGCCTGCCTTTACCTTCCCAGTGCTGGGATTTAGTGTGTCACTATGCCCGGCTTCCTGTGACTTTTCAACATGTTTGTGCCCCACAGACTTTGCAGTGTGAGCTTCCTTAGTACACTGCAGGTCCTGTTTTCTGTTTGGGACTTAGGGGATGGCTGTGGGGAGACATCAAGCCTGGGGTACCCTGGCTAAGGGCTCCGCATCATCTCATTTCACATTGCAGCAGCCAGACAACAGCTTGTTGCTGGTTCTGTGACTGGAAAACTCTGGGAAGGTGTGTTTTGGGGGTGTTGCTCACCGGAAAGTTGTTTTGGGAATGGGCTGTTCCCTTTTTGTTCAGATGGACGACTCCTAGGTGGCTGTTACACTTAAGGCTACTCTATGTAAAGACCAAAGCTTTTCTTTCCTTCACCTGACCATGAACTGACTGTGAATGGCCTAGCCGTTGGGAACATCTGGGACTCAGTCCCAGTTTGGCTTCTTTGTGTCACCTGACCCGTGTGAGCCTGACCACAGTGGATTCATTTCTATGACAACTGGCTCTGGGATGAAGTATCCCAGTTGCTCATGTTTAGACAGGAGGGTGGGGAGTGGACGGGAGGATGGAACCTGTTTGATACTGACCCTCCTCCGTCCTGCAAAGGGGCATGGGCTTACGGTATTAGGCACCCTGAAGATGATTCTCTTTTCCTTCACTTCTGTCTGGGACAGAGCTAGGGAGGACCATGAGAGTCTGTAGACTAAGGCAGGACAAGAGAACTCACAGAGAGCTGAGGGGTAGGGATGCGGTTGGGATGTCCTCCTCAGAAGTCCCTGGTGGGAGAGTCCTGGGGAGTGGAGTTAAGTGCCGGGGAACTGCAGTGTGGGTGACCCCACCGTGTCCCTGCCTAGGTGTGACATCCACTGCAAGGAGGAGCAGCGAGAGCAGGGGCAGGGGGCGGTGCCACCACCCCCTCAGCCACAAGATCTCAAGCCACCCGAAGATTTTGAAACTCCAGAGGAGCTGGTGCCGGAGGAGGAGCTGGGGGCCATAGAAGAGGTGGGAACCGCTGAGGAAGGGCTGGCAGAAGAGGCAGAGCAGGCGTCTGAGGAGACCGAGGCCTGGGAGGAGGTAGAACCGGAGCTGGATGAAACCACAAGGATGAATGTGGTGGCCTCTGCCCTGGAGGCCAGTGGCCTGGGCCCTTCCCACCTGGACATGAAGTATGTCCTCCAGCAGCTGTCCAGCTGGCAGGATGCCCATTCTAAGCGGCAGCAGAAGCAGAAGGCAGTCCCGAAAGGTGAGTGCTCCCGCAGAGGACACCCTCCTGCCAGTGGGACCAGCTTCCGGCCATCAACCTTGTGAGAGGTGAGGGTACATGAGCCCCCCAAATGCTCATTTACCTCATCTTGGTCCCGCTCAGTGTGCTGATTTGCATGGACTTTGCATACTATTTACACAGGCACCTCCAGTCCCCCTTGGCTAGAACCGTACCTCAGTGCTCATCTAGACGGAGTTTGTGTACAAGAGTCAGCTGCTGCCCATCTACCTTCTTCTTGGGGGCCCGCACTGGGGATCAGGGCTGGACTATATGCCCCCTTCGTACCTCAACTCCCTGTCTCTATCCACCCTTCTCCTGTCCTTCATCCCTAATTCCTCCACTCCCAAAACTCCCCAGCCCTGCAGCAAACAATGCGGGAGGGGGGATCTTGGATCAGCAGCCCAGGGTGCTGACCCAGGACTCTTAAAGGCTGGAGGAGGACAGGGCCACTCACTCTCATAGTGCCTGGAAGAAAGAGGGGCCTTCTGGGGCCACCTAGGCCTGGGACAAAAGCCTCTCTGCCAGCAGGGGCCACAGTCAGACCAGTCCCCCACCCCACCCGGTGAGTTGAGGGGCTCCTGCAGGGTGATAGGGTGGGTCAGGGGCTCCTTTGCTTATCTAGAAATCCTGGATTTTGAGAGTTGCATGCTCTGAGGGCAGGCCTTTTAGGCCCTGCCTATGAGGAGCTGTCTGCGAGTTCAGATGATTTGGCCCTGGATCTTTCTTTTCCTTGTGATGGTTCCTCCTGCCCTCACACCCCTGTGGGTAGGTAAATACTGTCGTGCACCATTTATTAGAAGAGGGACCCAAAGTTCAGAGAGCTGAGCTGGCTTGTCCAAGGTCACACAGCTGGGAGCAGACCTGAGCCGGTGCCTGTCTGTGAGTAGTGAAACCCTGGTCTGGTCTCCCTGCTACGCACAGCTCCTGCGTTCCACCTGAAGTTTGTAATGTGTTGGCGGCCGCCTTTCATGTCTGGCCCGCCCGCTGTCACACTCTGATTTTTTTTTTTTTTTTTTGGCACCAGTGGGGGTTGTAAATGGAGTCAGCACTTCTGTGACTGATGACGGGAAACCTGAATAACTGTGGTGGTTTTTGGTCCCCTCCTGACACACGGCCCACTGGGTCTGAGGTGGATCGGGCTCCTGGTTCACATCCACCCGCTTCTCTTCCAGGCTGTGCTGTTTCCCAGCAGCCTGCAGGGGCCCCACAGTCAGCTTGAGACCCCTCCTTCTGCTGCCTGGCCAAGTCCCACCCTTCCTTCCCTTCCTCTGAAACAGGACCTCACGCCTGCCTGCCTGTCAGCAGGCCTTTCTCGGTCCTAATAGGCCTAGGCCCAAGCTTCCACCCTTGTCTAGGACAGTCGGAAAGAACCCCAGTTCCTCATTCTGAGACTGGTACCAAAGCTGTGGCTACTGGGACCCTGGGGGCGGAAGCAACCTGTGGGCGGACTGGCTGGCTACCAGACCCAGCTGTGAGATGGGTTACGAGTGGCCGGGGTGGGGGCCCAGGTCTCTAGGGTAGGCAGTTATTGGGAGGACCCTCTTTACCCCTCGAGCCACTCACATAAAGGGACCTCCCCAGTCCTGGTTGGCTGTTGGAACCTGGCTCTTTTTGCTGTCCACTGTCCTTCCCCTATTCCTATCACCGTGTGTACCGTGAAGTGTATCTGAGTGGGGGTGGCGGAGGGGTCCCTCTGCCCAGTGGCGTGTCCGTCTCCTGTGGCCTGTGAGTTTCCCTCTAGAGCTCTGCCCTTTCCCACATCTTTGCTCATACATAGCCGTGGCCTCGGTGCCTGTCCTGTTCCCACAGTGCTTCACAGTCTTGTAGTTGTCAGCCTTTGTATCGATGTATGTGCCAACGTGGAAATAAAGAGCTTGTGAGTTACCTGACCTGTCTCAGTCGGTGTTTCTTAGGAAGTGTGTGTGTGTGTGTGTGTCTGTGTGTGTGTCTGTGTGTGTGTGTGTACAGTGGAGAGAAGATGGGTAAATACTGAATGACATACCAAGGACTCTTATTAAATATAAGTGCATATGACCCACTGCTGTGTGAGGGCAGATTAAGGAAGTCCACCAATGCCTGAATAAAAGAATGACGAATATTTATTTGGGGAACACTCACACAGTGGAGGTAAAGAGCCACCAGTGGTCTTCTGTCCCTAAGGCACAGGATGCTGTGATACAGGATGCTGCCATCAGGTCTTAGACTACCACCCAAGAGAAGAGAGAGAGATTTCCTTTTCCTTATAAGGATCATGTCTTCGAACTGAAGCCACACCCTACGACCGGTACCCTAAAACTTGTGGGAGCAATGTCAGGTGATGTTCCCTGCACTTGTCAGTGGTGAGATGGGGGCCCCGACAGTTTCAGTGATCCAGGCGTCTAATAGCCAGCTATAGCTGGGTTTGAACCCAGGTCTTTGAAGCTGGCCAGCTCTCTTTCCTGACCCTGACATCCCTGGGATTGGGTCCCTGTGCTCTGGTTAAATGGATGAAATGGGAGCAGAGTTGCTGTCTGGCTTAGATCAAACCCCTAACCCTGGAACAGGAATGCATAGCTCATCTCGGAGACACCTCAAGAAATGTCTTACGGAGAGGGGAAGTAACAGGAAGCTAACGTGGAGACGTTTGAGACCCAAGTGGTCTCTCAACTTAGGAGACTTTGGGGGGGGGATTCTTCATATCCAAACAATAATAACCCACTCATGATTTCAAAAAGGCTCCTATCAGTTAGTTGATATGTTCAGTCTATTTCTAAGAACCCCCCAAATCACCATTAATCCCAGCACTCAGGAGGCAGAGGCAGGCAGATCTCTGAGTTTGAGGCCAGCCTGGTCTACAGAGATTTCCAGGACAGATTCTACCTCCAAAAAAATGAAAGAAAAAAAAAGACCTCCCCCAAATCTTTTAACAGTTAACAATACTCAAAAGTTCATGACAGACATGGTGGTGCACACCTTTAATCCCATTACTCTGGAGGAAGAGGCAAGCAGATCTTGGAGTTCGAGGCCAGCTTGGTCTACAGAGTGAGTTCCAGGATGGCCAAGATTACACATACAGTGAAACCCTGTCTTGAAAAAACCAAAGTCCAAATTCAAATTGTCTTAGCCTATGAGAGTCAAGATAATTCTTAGCTATAAATCCTATAGGAAGGAAAGTTATATATTTACAATTTATAGTGCTACAGGGTAAATATCTAGTGTTACCTTTTCCCCTTCTTTTTGAAACTGGTTAGCCTCAAACCTACAAAGATTCAATTTTCTCTGCCTCTCTCAGGCACCTGTAATTTTAGCATGGGGAGGCAGAAACAGGTGAATCAGGAGTTCAAGACCAATTTGGGCTCACTGCAAGACTATTTCCAACAAAACAACCAAACAAGGAAAGTAGAGGCTAGAGAGATGGCTCGGTGGGTAAGAGTGCTTGGTATGGGCTGGACGTTAGAGTGCAAGTCTTTAATCCCAGCACATGGGAGGCAGAGGCAGGCAGATCTCTGAGTTTGAGGCCAGCCTGGACTACGGAGCTAGTTACAGGATAGGCTCCAAAGCAATACAGGAAAACCCTGCCTCAAAACAAAACAAAACAAAACAGTGCTTCCTATGCAAGCCTGAGACTCTGAATCCCCAGCACCATAGAGAGTGGAAACAGGAGGCTCACTGGGGCTTTTTGGCTAGTTCAAGGCTTAGTCAGAGGTCAGGTCTTGTAGGCTTAAAGCTGAGGTTATAAGGTGGGATGCCCAATATTCTCCTCTGGCCTCTGATCATCTGTACATGTGTCTATACCTGCATACACACACACACACACACACACACACACACACACACACACACACACACATAAAGAGCAAGACAACCAGATTAATTCACACTGTGGCATATATATATGCACGCGACCAGAAACATATGGTGGTGAACATCTTTAACCCCACCACATGGAAGGCAGAGAGACAGGTGGGTCTCTGGGAGGTGGAGGTCAGCCTGTTCTGCATAGCAAGTCCTAAGCCAGCCAGAGCTAAACAGTGAGGCCTTGTCTCAAAAACCAAACCAAACAAAAAAACAGCCAAAAGATAAATGGTATAGAATGCTATAAGCCGTGGCTATTCCTCTAATGAACCCGACTGTGCATTCTCCTCCCCGGGAACCCTCTGGCTGGTTAACATTGCCTTCCTGGTGGCCTGACCTAGATCTGCACTCTTAAACCTTGGTCACGCTGCCTATGTCAGGCCAGTCTGTTTGAATTTCCTACTTATGGTTATGAGACTAGAAGCACCAAGAGCACCCCCACCCCCACCAAACAGGCCCCTGAATCCCAGACATGTTCCTTCTTGTCCCTGACATGAGGTTTTCCTTCGTGGAAAGCAGGGACAGTAACCCCTGATGGTCATTTACTTTGTTCGTTGGCCTGAAAATAGGAAGACCCAAACATGGCCAAGAAGTAGCTGTAACCATATTTTTTTTTTTTTTTTTTTTTTTTTTTTTTTGTGGTGCTGGAGATTGGGCTCAGGGCCTCACACATGCTTAGGAAGTGCTCTGCCATGGAGCTACACCCCTAGTCCTGTAATTTTATATTTTTTTAAAGCTTTTTTTTTTTTTTTTTTTTTTTTTTTGAGACTGAATCTCTGGTAGGCTCAACTCCATATTCAGTCAAGTATGACCTTCAACCTGGTCCTCCTGCCTCTCTTCCCAGTGCTGGGATTTTATGTGCATACCACGCTGCCCAGTTTATAGAGTAGTGGGGACTGACATCAGGCCTTTGTGCATGTTAGGTAAGCACTCTACCAACTGAGCTACATTGCCCTGCTCCAGATACTTTTTCCTAAGATGTGACACAAATGTCTATTCATTACAGACAAAGAACAAAGTGACACTATCACTGAAGTTCAATTTGGTGAACCCATGAGTTTATTGGAGTTACTTACAGGAGCGTGGGTGAGGGACTGCTTACAGGAGCAGGCATGACTCAAGAGCAGTTGCATCACCGAAAACCCATCCAAATACAATGACTCATGAGAACCGGAACTCTGAAATTCACTGGGCAACTTGGAGGCAGCTCAACAGGTCGGAGCTACCTTGCAGCTTTAGCTGGTCTGAGTCTCCTTATAGCTTCTTGCTGATTATAAAACCTTGGGAGGGAGGAGTCTTGTATATCTGTTCAGTTTCAGGAACTTCCTGACACTTCTCAGTTGTTTACTTCCTGAGTCTTTTTGTTTTGTTTTCTTTTACTTCTTTTCTTGAGGCATGGCTTCTCTTGTAGCCCTGGTGGCTGTCCTGGAACTCACTGTGTAGACCATGCTGACCTTGAACTTGCAGAGATTCATCTACCTCTGTCTCCCAAGTGCTATGAGTAAAGGTGTGAGCTTTTTCCAGGATGGAATACATCAACTCTAAGGAAATCACTCTATAATAGGCCACTATGAACATTGTAATTCAGGTGTTAGAGTGCTTGTCCTCCAAGTCTGAAGCTCTGGGCTCCATTCCCAGCACCATATAGCACCTGTATGGTTACATGAGACCCCATTTCAAACAAAACAAACAAAAGGAACAACTTTTGAAACTGTTGTGGGATACTTGTATGCTGTGTGAAGATATATTGCTGTGATTGGTTTAGTCAAGAGCTGAATGGCCAATAGCCAAGCAGGAGGTATAGGCAGGACTTCCAGGCCGAGAGAGAGGAGGGGGGAGTAGGAGGTAAATCTAGGCACAGGAGAGATGCCAGCTCGACATGGAACTAGTTGGACATACAGAATGGGAATAGGGGTAAAAGCCATGTGGTCAAATGTAGATTAATAAAATTTTGGGTTAATATAATTTATAAGACCTAGTTGAAAATAAGCCTAAACTAAAGATCAGTCTTTCATAATCATTAATAAGTCTCAATATCATTATTTGTGAGCTGGTAGTCCAAAGAAAAATCTTATTACATACAATTGTGGTTTTTGTTATTGTTGTTTTCATTTTTGTTTTTTGAGAGAGTGTTATTACGGAGCCCAGGCTGACCTTGAACTTCCAACCCTTTTAATCTCCCCAGTGCTATCATTACAGACATGTGCTGAAAGCATCTATATAATTCTTCCCTGAGAATCTACCTACCTTCCCTGACTTTGCCTCTTAGCTTACTAAACCTAAATTATTTTCCTTTTTTTTTTGGTTTTTCAAGACAGGGTTTCTCTATGTAGCTGTGGGCTGGCCTCAAACTCACAGAGATCTGCCTGCCTCTGCCTCCAGAGTGCTGGGATTAAAGGCATGCACCACCACGGACCCACACCTAAATTATTTTCTATCTGGCCCTATAAGAAAGAGCTTGCCAGCTCTCGGGGTCTGCCCCTGTACTGTGCAGACAGACAGTCTGACATCCCTGTCTACCACAGGTGCTTTGACGCTCATTCCAAACATGTTTGAATGTGTACTGTGGTCTGCTCTGGCTGGATGAGATCTTTCCAGTCCTTCTTCCTGACAGAATGGAAAATGCATTTTCGTTAGGTCAGCATGTATGAGAGGTTGCGTTCATCTGTTCTTGTGAGATCAGCTAATCTGTCTATATTCATGACTGTTGTTGCTGATGTTTGCAGTAGTTCCCGGGATGGCCATGGTCCATCTTGCCATTCAGGACCCAGGCCTGGGCAGTATAATGGGGCACACCACTCCTATCTCCCTGAAGTCTTTAGGATAATTCCCTGCTGTTTCACCTGGCATGTGGCTCTGTGAGCAATAGGGCAGCTTCAGGGGCTTGCACTTTGTTTTCCTACTGTGGTGATGTCTTATTCCACACCGCAGGGTAATTACGATGGATATTCTGCCAGCTGTCATGTGTATCTATCCAAATTGCACATGCCTAGACTGAGAAATGACAAGGTATGTCTAAGAACTCTCTGCACCTATGGTGAGACACTCGTGCGGCATTCTCCTGGCTTCCCTGTGCCGCCTCTAACATGGACGGAGGCACCAGGGCCTTCTTCTGGTTCTTTGGGGGTGAGTGTTGGCTCAGGCCCTGTGTTCAACAGCTTAGCTGGTGAACTCTGGGTGGGGTTCTTTTCCCCAGTGTGCACTCACCCTGATTAGTGGCTATTCTGGGAACACAAGTGGATTTGGAAGCCAGGCAAAGGATCACGAGTTTCCAGCTCAGCAGCTGCCATCAGCCTTTGGCTCCTCTGCTCTGTCTCTTTGAAGTATAGAATCACCACGGTAGAAGCTACCACAGTCGAGCCTGCGGTTGGAACCCCTTGCTAGCCTCCATCTATAAGTGTCTGATCTGTACATATGTAAATGCACCATGCACATGCCTGGTGCCCCTAGAAGTCAGAAGATAGTGTCATATTCCTTGGAGCTGGAATTACAGAGTCATGAGCCAAGATGGGAGTAGTGGGAATGAAACCCCGGTTGTGTTGTCTGGAAGAGAAGTCTGTGCTCTTATTTGCTGACCTTTCTCAGCACCTATTTTATATTTTGAGGTCTTACTTATAGCCTGGGCTGGCCTTGAATCAGGGCAATTCTCCTGCCTCAGGTTCTAATGATTCTGGGATTACAGGTATGAGTAACTCCTCCCCAGTTCCTGTGCAGATCTAATCCCCACTATGTTAGAATGTGGCTTTCGGAATAGGATCAATGAAGATGTAATTAGTTAAGATGAAATCATTAGGGTGTGCTATAATCTATGTGACTGGTATCCTTAGTAAACATTTTACACACACACACACCGAGAGAGAGATAGAGAGAGAGAGAGAGATTGCATGAACACTACGGATAGAGACAGAGGCCTATAAGCCAAACAATGCCAAAGACTGCCAACAAGCCATCAGACATTAGGAGACAAACAGATTCTCGCTCATTGCTCTAAGAAAGAACCAACTCTGCCGACATGTGGGTCTCAGACCTACACTTCTCCAGAGTTTCAGGACAGTACACAGGCTTTTGGCTAACACTGTCTCTTGCAAACTAGGAGAGCTTCTCATTGATGCTTCACCTTCCTCCATTCCTGTGTCCTATGGAGTGCCCTTGCATCCTTGTAGAGAACTCCAACCTCTTCTGGGTTCCGTTGTCTTACACAATAATTCTGCTCTGTCATGACCACCTCTCAGCCTTTGATCCCTTTCTCAATACTCTGCCCAGACAATGCTGACATTTTCAATGTGGTTCCTGTAGGTGGTTGTTTTGTCCAAGCTCCAAGGGAGTTGTCCCAGGAAGACATGAGTACTGGCTCCAGGTGTCCTTGCTAGGATGAAACTCAAGTCACATGAAGATGCTGTCCAGGTCTCGAGCCCTCATCCATTTCTGCTTGGTTAGGTCCACTGTAGTGATCCACAGCCTCAAAAGCCCACCCCACTCCTCTATGTGTTCCCCTGACTTCTCCTGGTGCATCTCTCCAGATTACTCAGATCCAGCCACGTGCTGAAGTCGGTAGGCCTTTCTCCCCTGTCCAGGACTGTGCTTGCCTGCATGTTCAAGCTCGGTCATAGTTTCTAGTGTAGAGGCCCTGAAGCAAACAGGTTCAGACCCTGTGAAGGTGAACCATCTTCTGAGGGGTCTGCCTCTGGGATGCTGTACTGGGTGGTTCTGTGTGTCAACTTGATACAAGCTAGAGTCATCAGAGGAAGGAACTTCAGTTGAGGAAATGTCTCCATGAGATCCAGCTGTAAGGCATTTTCTCAATTAGTGATCAATGAGGAAGGGCCCAGCCCATGGTGGATGGTGCCATCCTGGGCTGCTGGTCCTGGGTTCTGTAAGAAAGCAGGTTGAGCAAGCCAGGGACAGCAAGTCAATAAGCAGCTCCATTCCATGGCCTCTGGTCAGCTCCTACCCACAAGGATCCTGCCCTCTTTGAGTTCCTGTCCTGACTTTTTTCAGTGATGAACAGCAATATTGAAGTGTAAGCCTAATAAACCCTTTTGTCTCCAACTTGCTTTTTGGTCATGGTGTTTCATGGCAGCAACAGAAGCCCTGACTGAGACAGAGGCCTCTGGAAGGTCTCCGTTGCAGGGGAGGCTGCTCACCTCCGGCAAGGTAGAGACTGTTCAACCCAGGGGATCTAGAAGGCTTGGA
This sequence comes from Phodopus roborovskii, assembly GCF_943737965.1. NCBI lineage: Eukaryota > Metazoa > Chordata > Mammalia > Rodentia > Cricetidae > Phodopus > Phodopus roborovskii. Next base: position 15,591,513 of record NW_026125052.1, on the reverse strand, counting down.
GTTAAAGGCTAGCCTCTCCGTGCCCCTCTCCCGTTCCCCTGGGACTATAGGATACTTTGCTTGGGTTTTGGTTTCAGCTTGTTTGGTTTCAGCTACTTTGAAACCAGGATTGCAGGCATTTTATTTGGGTGGTGACCCTCCAGGAGCCCCAGGAGCACTAATAGGAGTGAGAAATTTCGAGATTTGGAAGGGAAAGAAGCCAATAGAGAATGTCACTGAGCAGACTGTTGCTGTGCAAACTGAAGAGCTCTGCTGGAGAAATCTGGGAGACAGCAGGACAGTGTCTTGAATGGAGCCCTGCCATTCAAGGTGTGGGGGAAGCACTGATAATTATCTTACAACTCTCTCTGTCACTGATGGAGTACTAAGCACCCCAGATTTCCAGTTTGGCCAAAGCAATGGTCCTATAGTCAGGAATCTCTAAAGAGCAGTAAGCACTCAACCTCTGAGTGGGGAGAAAGCATAGAAGAAATGAAAATATACCCAAACATGTGCCTCCCTGGTGTAAGGACTATTTTAAACCGAAGGCAAACAAGAGGATGACCCTCCAAATAAAGCTTCCTGCTTTTCTGGTAGCTGCCTAGAAGCAGAACTCGGCATCCAGGGTCTGGAGAGGTGGCTCAGTGGTTGGGAGCACTGGCTGCTCTTCCAAACGACCCGGGTTCAATCCTCAGCATCCATCTGGCAGCTCACAATTGTCTGTAACTCCAATTCCAGGGGATCCAATGCTTCTTCTGACTTGTGAGGGTTCCTGTACACACATACATGCAGGCACATGTGTACACAAAAAATAAACAAATATTTCTTTTAAAAAAGGGATAGCTTTAAACAACAAAAACCTTCCGCATTCTGCCAAGGACGAAAGTCTATCACTGGAGGCAAGTTCAAACCTTCTTCAGGCTAGAAATGCCATCAAAGGGTTCTCTTGGCAGACTTCATTAATCTGCTTTATTGGCCTTTATTGTATACTTGCTTTCTCACATAGTTCACCACCCTTAGACGCAATGGCCAGATTCATTTCTCCACAGATGAATTGTTCTTTGACAAAGATGCTGAGAGCCTGTATTCAGAAACACCACTTCAAGGTACACATCACACGCTCAACATACATCCTAGTTTTCGATGGTATTGTTTGCTTTTTTCTTGAGGTCTTTTATCCCAGAGCTCTAGCTGTGAACCTTTTATGAGTAGAGGCAGGAATCCCTCTCTTTAGCTCTTGGGTGGAGTGACTACCTGCCAGGAATCTGTTGAAGACCAAGGAAAGGCTAAGGACACAAAACAAAGAAAGGCTAAGACACAAAACCTGTGCCAGCCGTTCACCTGCATGTCTGACATGGACCCGTTGGGAAGAGGGACATGTGGTCCCATGCCTAGCTTCCCAGCTTGCTGAGAAGGCAAAAAGTCACCTACACATGTGAAATTTTTGTGAAGGGTGAGGTAGAGAAATGGCAGATCCCCTAGGGACACCTCAGGGAGGAAGGGGAGCCTGCCATGTTTGGTCTGAGAGAACATTCCGGGAGCTGGGAACACTAAGGCCAAAGAAGCAGGAAAGAGCATGGTGTGTGTGTGTGTGCGTGTGTGTGCGTGCGTGCGTGTGTGTGTGTGTGTGTGTGTGTGTGTGTGTGTGTGTGTGTGTGTAAAGGAAGCCGAGGAGGAAAACACTGGATTATCCAGGTCAGAAAGAAGGCAGCTGAGCCAGCACAGGGCTTTAGAAGAAGTCATGAGTTCATTGTAAATGGGGTGGGCAGCCTTGGAAGGTTTAAGCCAAGAGTGACATGTTTTGACTCATCTTTTATTTTTTTGAAGATTTATCTTGTCTTTAACGATGTGTTTATGTGTGTAGGTGCATGTGAGTGCAGATGTCCAAGGAAGTGAGACTGAGGTTTGCGTCTCTGGAAATGGAGTTGCGGGCAGCTGTGAGCCACCTGATAGGGGTGCTGGGAACCGAACCAGGATCCTCTGGAAAAGCAGTAAGCACTTTTAACTTCTGCCCATCTCTCCGGCCCCACCCAGGTAGATTCTTATTTAATGTTATTCTCTGGTCTCTGCCCAACCCCTCTCCAGCCAAGCACATGACACAACTCAATGATACACTGGAAGCTACTTTATTTTTTTATGTTATGTAAGGACAGAGCAGGGCGTGGCTGGAGGTGCTTGGGTTCTGGAAGATTGTTGCTAGTTACGCTGGTCCCCTTCCTCAGCACTGCGGCGGCCAAAGTCCATCCATCCATATGCCTCTTCTTCTTCCTCCATCCGTGGCCTCTGCTTCTTGGACAGGTCTGAGGAGGTGACAGGAAGTGAGAATGGAGAGGAGGAGGCCTATTCTCCAGGAAACTGTTGGGCCAGTATGCGGGAACCATAGCCAAATCTGACTGGGTCAGCAGTCCTACCTGTTATGAAGTGTTGAGGACTCTGGAGCCCCAGCTGCCTTCGATGGGGAGAGGCTGGGTGCAGCTGGTCCAGCTGGTGCGGTTCCAGGCCCCTGCTGGTCCCTGGTCCAGAGGATGCATCCTGTAGATGGGAGTGGGGCTTCCAAGAAGCTTCAGAGAAGGTAGCCAGAACCAGCACCAAGATGAGCACGCATATGCACAGTCGAGCCATCTTGTCTGAAAGGGGAGAGGGCTGGTTTTCAAGATGGGGCTATCCCATATAGATCCAGAGGTAAAGGGCTAGACCAGAAGGGCTCTCAACTGCCTGGCTACAGATGAGCAATACTGTGCAGAATGGCAGGCCCATCCTTAGTTGCTTTTCTCCCATGCCTGCCAGCAACCGAGGCCCTCAGGTCTTGTCTTTCCTCTTTATCCACGCTGTGACAGCCAGTGCTTGAGGTAAGTCAAAACCTAGAATGGGAGTTGGGGAGGTGGCTCAGTGGGTAAGGGCATTTGCTCTGTGAGCATAAGGACCTGAGTTCAAGTTCCTAGGACCATGTATAAATAAAGCTGGATGTTCCTGTAATCCCAATATTGAAGAAGGGGGTAGAGATAGGATTGCTGGGTATTGCTGGCTGTCAACCCAGGCAGGGGATTCACTAGGAATGATGGCATACACCTTTAATCCCAGTACTCAGGAGGCAGAGGCAGGAGAATCTCTATGAGTTTGAGTTCAAAGCCAGCCTGGTTTACGTAGTTCCAGGTTAGCTAAAGCTGTATAGTGAGACAAAAACTAGACCAAGTCGGGCAGTGGTGGCACACCTTTAATCCTAGCACCTGGGAGGTAGAAGCAAGTGGATCTTTGTGAGTTCAAGGCCAGCCTGTTTTACAGAATGAGTTCCAGGACAGCCAGGGCTACACAGAGAAACCCTGTCTAGGAAAAAGGAAGGAAGGAAGGTAAAACATTCAACCTCCAGATTTACAGAGATAGATAGATAATAGATAAAGAGAGAGACCCTGTCTCAATAAATAAGGTGTAGAGCAACAGACCTCCTCTGACCTCCACATGGGTACTGGCATTGTTAACCCAAATGTGTACACACACACACACACACACACACACCCCACAATTTTAAAAACAAAGGGAAAAAAAGCACACTAACCATAGGACAGTGTTTCCCAGACTGCTCTGCCTGATGAGGCTGAGTCCAATGGCTCCAAGGTGATTTAGTCTTAGAACTTACAGTGAAATTTGAGTAGAGATAATAAAGGTGCATGTAACTCAAGGGAGTTACAGATCACACACTGCCACTTGCAGACCACCAGCCTGTCCATCAGGGGATGGGCCACACCGTTGCTAGGCAACCTTGGAAGAGAGGCTCTGCTGTGCTTCGCTGATGAACAGCCTGCCACTGTACTTATGCAGCTGAGAAAGAAAAATTAAACCCAACATTTGCAGCTAAGCAGGAGGATGGGTCAAGTTTGGGGAAACCACAGCACGGACCTGAAATGGGATGTCCAAACAAGCATCAAGTTATCAAGTTCCAAGCCTTACTTGTTCTTTGGACTTGATATTTTCTGTGTGTGTGTGTTTTTTTTTTTTTTTTTTTTTTTTTGTACTTTCTCCTCTAGGGGAAAAAAAATGTGTACTAAAAGACATTAATGCTGGGTGGTGGCAGCACATGCCTTTAATCCCAGAACTCAGGAGGAAGAGTCAGATAGATCTCTGAGTTCAAAGCCAGCCTGGTCTACAAATCCAGGACAGCCAGGGCTACACAGAGAAACCTTGTCTCTAAAAACAGAAAACAAAGCAACAGCAACAACAAAAAAAGATATTATCTTTTCACGACAAAGTTCTCAGGTGAGGGGAGAAAAGTATTTGTGACTAATAAAGAAATGCTGGCAGCCCTGAGCTGATGTTCTGGCTCTTGTTTACATCTCAGTCCTTGGGAGGCTGAGGCGGGAGGATTGCTTCAAGGCCTCAAGTTTAAGGCTCTGTGAGAGCTGGACAGATCTGGGTTAGAGCGATACATGCCAAAAGAAAGAGAAAGAAATGGGGGGGGGGGGCATGGGAAGATGGGAGGAAGAGGGAACTGGAATTTATATGTAAAATAAGAAAAAATATAAAAAAATTCAATTTAATAAAATGAGAGAGAGAGAATGAATGAATGAAAAGAAAAGCCGAGCAGTGGTGGCACACGCTTGTAATCTCAGCACTTGGGAGGCAGAGGCAGGCGGATCTCTGTGAGTTCGAGGCCAGCCTGGTCTATAGAGCAAGTTCCAGGACAGGCTCCAAAGTACCCAGAGAAACCCTGTGTAGAAAAACAAACAAACAATAAAACCCCAAAATCAGGGCTGGAGAAATGGCTCAGAGGTTAAGGGCACTGGCTGCTCTTCCAGAGATCCTGAGTTCAATTCCCAGCAACCACATGGTGGCTCATGACCATCTGTAGTGAGATCTGGTGCCCTCTTCTGCCACACAGGCATGCATGTCAGGAGGATACTGTATATATAATAAATAAATAAATCTTTAAAACAAAGAAACGACAACAACAAAAACTTAAAAAAAAAAAAAAAAAACACCCAAAAATCAATGCTATAGAGAAACATTCTGTTCAATCCACTTAGGGCTCTTTAAATTTAAACAAATTGTTATAAAATTTTTCTGCCTTTGAACTAGCCAGATGCTAAGTACCCATATGGCCAGTAGCTTCTATATAGGACACTGTAGATGTCAAGCATTCCATTACCACAGAATGTTCTTTCAGGTAGTGCTGGCCTAGAAAAGGGCTTGCGATGGATTCCAGTCTTAGCCCTGCCAATTAAATTCTATGACTTTGGGCTAGTAATGCCTCGCTTCATCTTAGCAATGGGGATGGGGAGCTCATTTCCCTAGCTGACAGGAGCCCTAGGATTAGGTCCTGAGAGAAACAGAAACGCAGATGGCAAGCAAGGACGACAGGGTGGCCTTAGAGCTGAGACTTAGTTTTGCCCTAGGCTAAGGAAACAGCCCCACCTCTACAGACACAAAGGTGGGAGCCATGGCCCGGCCTCTGTGAGAAGAGGGACGGCCAGCTCTCAACCCTGTTACCCCTCCCTCCCCAGTTTCTTACCTGCAGCTTGGGGGATGGACAGACGGCTGTTGTACCTGTTGATGCCCTGTGTGCTGCTCAAGGCTTGCCTTATAAAGCCCTCATGGTCCCTCCCAAACCCTCCTTCCAGGTGAGGTCAGACTCCCCATAGCAAGATAAATGGGTGCAGGATGTAGGTACAACCTGTCACCCTGCCTCACCCTGTCACAGAGCTGTCAGCCAATTATTCATTCAGGATGTGGGGGGAAACGGAGGGGGGGGGACAGATGCTCTGGGTTCCAGAACAGCTCACTCTACCCTATCCCTTGGGTCACAGGCTTCCACATCTTCTATTAGACTGTATCCCATGGCGGGGGTGGGGGAGGGAGAGAATGAACCAAATGACCTAGGATTCAGAGGTCCCCATGTGCTGATGCTTGATGGACAGGTAGTGTGTATGGAGTGACTTATTGATCACTGTCCCCTTCACTGGGCTTTTGAAAACAGGACGTGGTGTAGTTATCAGGAGCAATGGGGCATGGACTGATGGGTTTGCTCTTTCTGTTGAGAGCACCATGTTGGTTACCTTGGAGCCCCTTTATGCTTCCTTTACCTTGGAAAACCCTCCACAGCTCCTGCCTCCTTGCGCCTCCTATGTTGAGCTGGATCTGCCCAACACTTCTGTACCCTCTCCTTGGGTCTGCTGACTAATCAGACCCCTTGTCAGTCCCCTACCCAGAGCCAGTTCCTTGAGGGTCTTAGATTTCAAGACCTCTCCATTTTTCTTTCAGGGGTAGATGGTGATTTTCATAAAGGATTCATAACTCTGCAACATAAAAATATATCTTAAAATGGTTAGTGAAGAAAGGCATTTCTCAAAGATGTACCAGAAAAAAAAAAGATACATTTCTTGGTTTATTTGATAGATACCTGCCTGAATGTGGTTTGCAAGATTATAACAAGCTCTAGGCTGTTTTTGATGTTTTTTCATAGTTGAGATTAGACAATTGCTTTTGTTCATGTGTCGTTGTGCCCTCCCTTCTTGTCTGGGGAGCTTTGATGTCCCTTGGGCCTTGTATAAGGGCAGTGGTACCCACGCTCACAGCCAGTCTCGATGAGAATTAACAGGTGATGAAGAATGCAGGCTGCACTGTGTCCATGGCAACCAGAACTCAAATCTTCTAGTGAATAACCACTCTAATCCAGAGCAGGACACAATGATTCAGCAGATGGAATAAGTTTAAAAAAAAAAAAAAAAAGACAAAACCCAGCACAGGCATTGACAGTAATTAATTGAATCACAAAAATCTCAGAGATGGAAGGAATAGGAGGGGGTTGGTAGAAAGGACAGGGTGAGAGCAGCTCTTCTCGAATCCTGGGGGGATGGAGATACTGGTGTTGCTATGGTAACTGGAAATTACAAGCTTTTCAAAGAGCCAGGTTGATTTCTGCCTGTGGATCAGGTTATGCTCCCTGGCTGTTTTTCCCCCAGCTAGAGGGATGCAATTATTATAAACATCAGCCTGTCTCCTATTCAGTAATGGTGACTGTCATTGTAGGCACTGCAAAGTGTGTGAGACAAGGGTCCTCTTCAAAGATGAGAGGCATAGCCCTCTCCCCCAGGAGTGCGTCCTACATGCCATGCTCACAAAAGCCTGTGGTATAAGAAGGGAAGGTTTCCCAGCCCTCCCTCTGGGGTCAGTGCGTACATAAAGTACTTTGCCCATTACCATGGAAACTTAATACATTTTGTACTTTTCCCTCTATGCCTACTTTGAACGTCAGTTAGCCTTCTCTGTGAAATGGGATTCATTCATACCTGCCTCACAGGGCAGGAGTGGAGGGGAATGTGAGAAGGCCCATGCACACACTTGGCACACTTGGGAGTGTCCTCTTCCAGGTCCTAGTGCAGGGTAATTCTGCGTGTGCCAGGCAGGTAATCTCTCTGCAGGAATGAATGCTGTTATTTCCTGCCATGATCCCAGGATCTAAGTATTACTGTGACTATTCTACGAGGAAGAAACTTAGGCCCATGTATGGGAGCATTTCCCCAGCCTAAATCCATGAGGGGCTGGGCTGGAGCTCCTCCTAAGAGGAATGTGGGAGGCAGAATGATGGGTTCCTCTGTGTATGTCCATAGGCCAATCCTTAGAACCCATTGCAAAAGATGTCACTGAAATCAGAAACTCAATCTAGATTACCTGTCTGACTGGACTTGGTTTAGCCACACAGTCCTACAAAGCAGAGGGCTCAGAAGTCCTAAGAAGGATCCCATGAGCAGATGTTGGTGTGAACAGAAGATTCACCAAGGCCAAATGACTGAATATGGAAATTATGAAGAGTTAAAATGCTGGTAAGAACATGCCGCGGTGGTGGCACACACCTTTAGTCCCAGCTCAGGAGGCAGAGACAAGTGGGCCTCTGAGTCTAGGCTACCCTGGTCTACATATCAGACTACATAGAGGGAAAAAAATGTTACAAAGACCAAATTGTCTTATCCGATGTGGACGCTGGGAATCAAACTCCTGCAAGAGCGCTAAGTGCTCTTAAACACTGAGCCTTCTCTCCAGACCAGGGTGCTCTTTTTTTTTTTTTTTTTTTTTTTTTTTTTTTTTTGTTTGTTTGTTTGAGACAGAGGGTTTCTCTGTGTAGCTCTGGCTGTCCTGGAACTTGCTCTGTAGACCAGGCTGGCCTGGAACTAGTGTAGATCTGCCTGCCTCTGCCTTCTGAGTGCTGGGACTAAAGGCATGAACTGCCACAGCTAGCTTTAAATTACATATTTATTTACTTACGGGGGTGGGGGTGGGTGGAAGGGCGGGCGTGTGCATGTGGTCACGGCTTGTGAACAGAAGTCAGAGGACAAATTGTGGGAGTCAGTTCTCTCCTTCCGCCATGAGAGTCATGGGGCTAAAACTCAGGCAGTCAGGCCTGGCAGCAAGCACCTTAACCTTCTTGCTGACTGGACAGGAAATGTTCTTCTTGGCTTTTCAAATGTTTTAAAGCTGGCTGGGAATGTAGATCAGTAGTAGAGTGCTGTGCAGCCTGCATAAAGGCCCAGGTTTTAATCCCTAGCACCACGAAAACAGAAACCACCCACCCGGACCCCAGATGTTCCAAATTTATTCTCATTCTGGAGAGTTAGCTTAGGGGGAGAGTTCAGGTAACAAGGCCCTCCCTTGGATAAGAGGTAATATGCTTAGTACTTTCTTTGCCTGGATGAGTTGAGAGTCCAGTGGCACAAAAACAGCCATCATTTTCAGGACTCTCCATCAGGATGGATGTCCCCTGGAGAGGAACTCCAGTCATAACCCTCCCTTCCGCAACGCCTGGCTTGCTCCTGACCGCCCACACAACCCGAACCATTATTGATGAGCTAAAAACCGCTGTCGGCCAGGCCAATGCCTCAGCTTCCTAATTGGTTATTAATAGCGGAAAGGAGAGAGGTTGGCGATGACTCAGTCTTGCCAGGCAGCTGGGGCTTGGAGGGAGTGACGCCTGTGAGGTGTTCACATCAACATGGGGGCATCTTACCCTCTGTCTAGGAGTGTCGGGGCCACGGGGTGGCAGCCTGGACATTGTCTTCAGGTAGAGATGCTACTTTCCTGCCCACCCTCAGCTCTTTATTAAACCAAAATGAGTGATATCTCTTCATAGTGTATAAAAAGATTATCCCACAACAAGGATCTCTGTGAGTTTGAGACCAGCCTGGTCTACACAGCGAGTTCTAGGATGGCCAGGTCTACCTAGAGAAAGCCTGCCTTGAAAAACAAAAAAAGAAAGAAAAAAAGAAAGAAAAAAAATTTAATGCCTTAAATGGGAAAATTAATTGAAAAGCACCTGTGCAGCCGGAGTCCTATCTTAGAGCAATTCAGACACGGATGGGGAAGTGAGGCTAAGCCAGGTTTAGTCCCTACAGGCGAGAGACTGAGCTGCAAACCCGGGTCTTGGAGCTCACAGGTGGCTGCTTCTCTTGGCTCTCAGTCCCATCTCCCGTCTCCTTTCTAGAAGTCCAGCTCCTGCTTAGTAGACCTCTGCTGTGACCTAAGGTTCCTCCACCTCTCTGACTGCTGACTTTACCTGATGTCTACTCTCCAGGTCTACCCTTTCAGCTGTAGGGGTGTACTTGTATGGCCCACCCTGTCCTGCTCAGAACCTGACAGCCTGTTTCTCACTTCCTGGCAGAGGCTACCACCATCCATTTTTCAGCTCCCATCTCTCTCTCCCCGAAAAACCCAGCCAGAGAAAATTCCAGAAGTAGCCATTATATTCAACTGCAAATTATCTGCTGCTGGATTGTTGCCTGGCAACCTAAGTGAATAGGCTCCTCTTCACTCCCAAGGTCAGCTGACATCAGCGCCTGAACACAGTTGTCTGAGCCCACTTCCGGTCCTCCTTTTCCCTGTCACTGAGCAGTCTGTCACCCTGTTCAAGGTCAGCTTCTCTTCAAGACCCTTCAACTCAGACTGTCCTGCTTGCTTAGAGGCCATGTGCATTCACTGTCATTCATCTTCTCTTCTGTTTATTCAACATTATTATTACTATATTTTTTTTTATTACTACCTTTTTTTTTTTTTTTTTTTTTTTTTTTTGAGACAGTGTTTCTGTGTAGCCCTGGTTGTCATGGAACTCTTTGTAGACCAGGCCGGCCTCAAACTCAGAGATTCACTGGACTCTGCCTCCTGAGTGCTGGGATTAAAGGTGTGTGCCATCGCTGCCCAGCTATCATCATCATCATTATATTATTATTATTGATAGGATCCCATGCAGACTGGGCTGGCTTTGAACTTGGTGGTTTGTATCTGAGGATGACTTTGAAATCCTGCTACGCCACCACCACTCCTGACTTCACAGCTGTGCTGTGTCTGGACGTGCAAGGTTGGTCAGAGGGCCTCTGTTCCTTTCCCCTGGAGAGGTGACATATGATGGGCGTTTGTAGATCGTGGACGGTGGGTGGAAACTCAGTAGGGAAGCCACCTCTCCTCCACGGCTGGCTTTTGATGACTAAGTTTTCCACCTTCCTGTTCCCACAGTAATGGCAACTGAACTGTAGAGCAGTTTGGTGGCCTGCATGAGCACTTGAAAGCCCTGTTTTCTAACCCCCTGGAGAGGGTAATACTGTGGCCTGAGTTTATGGGGGAGGGAACTGAGGCCTAACAGTTTTGTGATAACTATGAGAAAGGAAGGAAGCAGTTTACCGTGGGCCTAAGGCTCTGAATATGCTGGCTGGGGGTATCAGAGTGCTAGATCACCTAGGTCACCAGGGTGGTGGTGGCACATGCTTTCAGTCCCAAAGCCAGAGGCCAGTGGACCTCTGTGAGTTCCAGGCCAGCCTGGTCTACTGAGTGAGTTTCAAGACAGCCTCCAAAGTTAGAGAAACCCTGTCTCAAAACACCAAAAAATAAATAAATAAATAATAAAATAAAAAAGAATGCAGGGCTATGGCCCTTTGGACCGTTTCTCAGGGTTGTGTGTACAGAGCAGTCTCCCCCAGAGACAAAAAGTAGATTTTCTTTCTGCAGAAGTTGTTGATTCTCTGAGCTCAAAATTGCTCAGCTTCGATGGGTGGTAGTGTTGTAGTGTCACATGCCTCTAATCCCCACACCTGAGAGGTAGAGGCAGGCAGATTTCTATGAGTTCGAGACCAGCCTGGTCTACAAGAGCTAGTTTCAGGACAGCCTCCAAAGCCACAGAGAAACCCTGTCTCTAAAAAAACAAAAACAAAACAAAACAAAACAAAACAAATGCTCAAATGAAATGATGGCATCTTTAATAACTATTATGTCACAACCCTCCCTGCCCCAACAACTTGAGGGGGCAGAAGGAATTATGTGAGTCATACCACTGGCTATGTTGTGGGCAGCAGAATTATTAGTCTTTGATCCAGAAATCTTTTATTAAATTGTTAAAATTTATTTTCATTTTTGATTTATTTTACATTATGTGTATGAATAAATTTTCTTGTGCGTGTATGAGCAACATTTGTGAGCCTGCTGGGTCCCATGGAACTGGGGTTAGGGAGGGACAATTGTGAGCTAGTCTGTGGGTGCTGGGAATCCAATCCAGTCCTCTGCAAGAGCAACAATCTCTCCATCCCTATTTTTATTTTTGGAGACAGGGTCTCACCTGACCCAGGCTGGCCTCAAACTCATTATGTAGCCAAGAATAACCCTGAACTTCTGCTCTTCTTGCCTCCACTTCGTAAGTGCTGGATTATAGATGCTTAGTCCATGTGGTCCTGGAAACTGAATCCAGGATTTCACTTAAGCTACGGCAGCAGTCTACCAACGGCACTGCACCCTCAACCCCTGACCCAGGAGTCTTGTATCTTTAGACAGTCGGTGAAGGAGTACTAGGCTAACTAGCTGGCTTACAAGTTGGGTGAAATCAAATCCCAAATTCCACTCCAAAAATTCCAAATTCAAACCCAGCCCATCAACTGTACAGGGGAGACTTGAGCCCAGGCACTTTGATTCCAGAGGCATTTGACCTGGAGTGACAGTGAGCATGTACCTATAACCAAGCACTTAGAAGCTGAAGGCAGGGCCTTAAATTCAAGGTCATTTTATGTTACATAGATTTAGGGCCTAGCCAGGCGTTGATGGTGCTCGCCTTTAATCCCAGCACTTGGGAGGCAGAGGCAGGCAGATCTCTATGATTTTGAGGCCAGCCTGGTCTACAGAGCGAGTGCCAGGATAGGCTCCAAAACTACACAGAGAAACCCTGTCTCAGAAAGAGAGAGAGAGAGAGAAAGGAAATGTAGTAGAGTGTGGTGGTATCATCGCCATACTGCTGCAGAGGCAGGTGGATCTTTGTGAGTTCCAGGCCAATCTGATCTATATTATCAAGTTTAGGAGTCACATTTTTAGTCTAGTTTTTCTTTTCTTTTTTGTGAGACTGGGTCTTCTCTCTTTGCATAACCCTGGCTGTCCTGGAATTCTCTATGTACACCAGACTGACCCTGAACTCTTGGAGATTTGCCTGCGTCTGCCTCCCTAGTGCTGGAATTAACGCTATGCCCTATGTTGGGCTAGCCTCAAATGCATGACTTTCGTAGTCTAGCTTCTTCTTCCCTTTTTTTTTTTTTTAAAGACAGTTTTTTTCTGTGGCTTTAGAGGCTGTCCACCGGCCTCTGCCTCCTTAGTGCTGGGATTAAAGGCATGTACCACCACCGCCCAGCTGTTTTGTTTTTGTTTTTTTCGAGACAGGGTTTCTCCGAATTGCTTTGGAGCCTGTCCTGGAACTAGCTCTGTAGACCAGGCTGGCCCTGAATTCACAGAGATCCACCTGCCTCTGCCTCCCGAATGCTGAACTAAAGGCGTGCATCACCAAAGCCCAGCCAAGTCTAGCTTCTTGAGTGCTACAATACTGGAGACTGTGTTGCATATATGTGGTATGTATATATGTGTGCGTGTGTTTATGGAGATCAAAGGCTGACATTGCATGTTTACCTTAACTGATCTCAGTATCACCACCTCATTTTTTGAGACAGGGTTTCTCACTGAATCTGGAGCTCACTGATTCTGCTAGATTGGCTAGCCATTCCCCTGGACTGGGGTTACATACTCTATGCCCAGCTTTTATGGGAGTACTGGGGATTTGAACTCAGGCTTTCATGTCTGTGTGGCAGGTATTTTACTGACATCCCCAGCCTATCATTTCTTTGAGACAATGTCTCACTTGTATGGCTTTGAACTTGCTGTGTAGTTCAGGATGCCCTTGAACACCCTGCTTTTCCTGCATCTTGGGAGAACAGATATGCACCACCATACTTGGCTTATGTGATGCTGGGGATTGGTCCAGAATTTCACTCATGCTAGGTAAACATTCAACCAACTGAACTACATCCTCAGCTGTAGTGTTTTTATTTATTTAAAGTTTTTGAGACAAGGCCTCACTCTGTAACCCAGGTTGGTTTTGAACACTTGATAATCCTGCCTCAGCCTTCTGAGTGGTGAGGTTACATGAATGAGACACTATGCTGAGTTCTAGAGCCTCAGTGGAGACTGATGGAGATAAGATGGCTGGCTGGGTCATCCCTAGTGGTTGTGGTCAAGTTTCTGGCATGCCTTTCATCTAGGCAGTTACCCAGGACACACTTAGAACTTACTTATTGCCCTCATTTCACTGCAGTAAAAACTAAAGACTGAAAATAATTAAAAACCCCACTAAAAGCCAGGTGGTGGTAATGCACGCCTTTAATCTCAGCCCTTCAGAGGCAGAGGCAGGTGGATCTCTGTGAGTTCCAGGACAGCCATGGCTGCACAGGGAGACTGTCTCAAAAAACTTTAGATACAGAGTCCTACTATGTTGCTCAAGATGGCCCTAAACGTTTTTATGGCTTTGCCTCCTGAGTAGCTGGGACTATAGATATGCACACTGTCCCAACTGCTACCTTAAAAGAAAAAAAAAAAAATACAGTTTGTAGATCACAAAAGGTGGTCTGCTAATGGCATGGTATAAACAAATGTTGAAAACCTTATTAAATGTTGATAAGATAAACATTGATTCAGCAGGGTTGGGTGGGGCTTGAATGTCTGCAGGTCTAACAGGCTCAGGGTGAGGCAACAGCTCTGTGGTGCTTTCTCCAAGGTGAGCTACAGCTGCGCTTCCGCTCATCTCACAGTAATGGAGTGATAATCAATGGCTTGACCCACAGTGGCTGTCACATTTACGCTCCATGTTAAATTAGTTTTCAACCCCTTCCTATTTTTAACCAATTGTCCATGGTGGGCACAAATTAACCGTAAGAAATGATGATTAAAGACATTGTAAACTGCAATGATCTGGCCTACCAAGGCTGGGTGATGGCTTGGCAACAGTATCTGTGGAGAAGGGAAGTCAATTCAGTGTTGTGGGGGTTTGGCCACACTGTGAGGTCCTCTTGCCCAACACACATTTGTTTTTGATGGTGGTGGAGTGGTATTGAGAATCAAGTTCAGGGTCTAGAACCATTGGCATTGTGCATGCGGGGTAAGCACACTACCACTGAGGTATGTCCCCCAGCACAGTACTATTATTTATTTATTCATTTTTTTCATATATGTTTGTGGACCCTGTGCATGCAGTACTCTTGTAGTCAGACATTGGTTTCAGACCCTCTGGAGCCAATTAAAGATGGTTGTTAGTGGGAACTGAACCCAGGTCTTTTGAAAGAGCAGTCAGTGCTCTTAACTGATGAGCCAGCTCTCCAGCTCCCAGTATTATTTTTAAGATGGAATCTTATGTACTCCAGGCTGACCTTGAACTTCTGTTTTTCTTGACTGTGTCTCTCCAGTTCTGGGATTAAGTGTGTGCCCCCACCATGCTTGGTTTTATGCAGTGCTGGGATTTTTTTTTTTTTAAAGCAGGGTCTCACTATGTAGTTCTGGTTGGTATAGAACTCACTAGTTAGATCACGTTGGCCTCCAATTCACAGAAGTCCACGTGTCTCTGAGGCTTCTGGAGTGCTGGGATTAAAGGCAAGCACACTCCACCCCACCAGGTTTCTTTGTGTAGCCCTGGCTGTACTGGAACTCACTGTAGATTAGGCTGGCATCAGACTCAGAGATCCGCCTGCATCTGTCTTCCAAGTGCTGGGATCAAAGGTATGTACCACCACCATCTGGCCACACCTGGCTTTTTAATCCCAGGTCCTTTAAATTTTTTTTTTTTTATTTTGTGTGCATTTGTGTTTTGCCTGCATACATGTCTGTGTGAGGGCAGTGGATCCTGGAGTTACACACAGTTGTGAGCTGCCATGTGGGTACTAGGAATTGAACCTGGGTCCTCTGGAAGAGCAGCCAGTGCTCTTAACCACTGAGCCATTTCTCCAGCCCCAATCCCAGATATTTTAACCTCATAAACCCTATCATATCTCAATCCAAACTATAAATCATCCAAAGCATAATGGACCCACAGGTACAGCAAGTACAGTTAAGCCAAAACATTTTCAGTTCTAGCACTGAAATCTGTAACTTTTGAAAAGATTTCTGATAAAACTATTTGCTAAAGAATCAATAAAAAACAAAACCAAAATATTTAATTGCAGGGTATGGTCATACACACCTGTAATCCCAGCATTTGGGAGGTAGAAGCAGGAGGATCAGGAGTTCAAGGTCAGCTTAGTTCACATAGTGAATTTGAGACCAACCTAGCCTGTATGGGACCTTGCCTCAAAAATAAGAAAAAGGGGAGAGAGAGAGAGAGAACTCCCTTCAAGCCATTCCACTCTCAGAACTTTTCATGTTTCCTTAATAAATCTACATTTACCCTGCTTAAGAAGACAATAAAAGCTGGGTGGTGAACACCTTTAATTCCAGCACTCAGGAGGCAGAGGTGGATTTCTGTGAGTTCAGGCCTTGTGTATAGTGCAAAGTTCTAGGACAGGGAGAGCTACATAGTTAAGATTCAGTCTCAGATCAAATTTATTTTTTCCTATTTTGTGGGGTTTTGGGTTCAAATTCTGGTGAAGCTTCAATTCTTCCACCCTCAAAAGCCTGTGGGATTGAGCATTGTTTAGCTAATATCCATGGATCCAGAGTGTTTACAAGGGGTGAGGGGCAAGGGGGGAGTAGAACACAATTCATAACAAGATCCATCCCTAAGAACAAGAATTTTATAAACAGTAGCCATTAAAAGTTTTAAAGCCGCCAGGCGTTGGTGGTGCATACCTTTAGTCCCAGCACAGAGGCAGGCAGATCTCTGAGTTCGAGGCCAGCCTGATCTACAGAGCGAGTGCCAGGACAGGCTCTAAAGTTACAAAGAAACCCTGTCTCAAAAAACGAAAGAAAACAAGAGTATTAAAACCTTGTATTATGAGCTATGTTTTGAGGTTAGATGTATCTCTGGAAGTTAAAAATGATCGAGACAGCTTTGTTACCTGCATAGTAGTCCCAATTCAGCAGGACTCCTGGAGCCCAGGAATTCAATCAAGGCTAGCCTGGACAACACAGAAGTCCATTAAAAACAATCTCCGTGGGCTGGAGAGATGCTTCAGCAGTAAAGAGTATTGGCTACTCTTCCAGACATCCTGAGTTCAATTCCCAACAACCATATAGTGGCTCACAAGCATCTGTAGTGGGATCTAATGCCCTCTGCTGGAATAAAGGTGTACATGCAGATAAGAGTGTTGATATACTTAAAACTTAAACATTTGTGACAAAGGCTTGGTTATGATAACCTGTATTTTATACTAACGCCACAAGGGGGCACTGCTGAGACAGATGAACAGGCAAGATGGTCAATTCAGTTTCTGAATTAGGTTTTACTTTTGTGGATTCCTGTGCAGTTTTAGTTGGCTTTTTTTGTTGTTTTTTTCTGTTCTTGCTGGGTATTGAAACTTATGTTTCAGGAATGCTAGGCAGGTGCCCTATCACTACCCTGTATCCAAGTTCTTTTAATGCTTTTTTTATTTGTATTTTTTGTTTTTGTAGACAGCATTTCTCTGTAGCTTTGGAGCCTATCCTGGAACTTGCTCAGTAGATCAGGCTGGCCTTAAACTCAGAGATCTGCTTGTCTCTACATTCCTATATTCCTGGAGTGCTGGGATTAAAGGTGTGCACCCTGCGCCAGCAGCCATCGCCCATTTAATCGAATTTTGCAATTACTTTAGAGCCCAGGCAGACCTTGAACTTGTGATCCATTTGCCTCAGCCTGACAAGCTGAGATCACAGGCATATACCACAAGGCCTGGTTTTCATTTTAAGCATTTAAGAAGTGGACTAGGAGTAAATATTTGGATGTTTTTTTTCATGTGCTACAACAGTACTTTGCATTTTCAACAGAATAAACAAAATTGATAATTTGACACATCTTTTGTCAGTCAAGTATAGTAGCACACCTTTAATCCCAGGGTTTACCAGGCAAAGGCAGGTCTATCTGAGACCAGTTTGATCTATAGAGTTCCAGAACAACCAGTGCTAATTTCTCAAAAGAAGTGTGGGCCATAGCACTTATGGTCAGAGGCCAACTTGTGGGAGTCAGTTCAGCCAAGTCTCCTTTTAGGAAGTCTTCCTTCCTGAGCAGGGAGTGGAGACATATTCTCACCTACTCCAATAGTTCCCATCACAGCACACTACACAAGGGACTTCACCGTCTCTTGTTGGA
Source organism: Phodopus roborovskii (assembly GCF_943737965.1). NCBI lineage: Eukaryota > Metazoa > Chordata > Mammalia > Rodentia > Cricetidae > Phodopus > Phodopus roborovskii. Next base: position 15,573,989 of record NW_026125052.1, on the reverse strand, counting down.
CCACAGGACAGTTATACTCACAAAATGCTGATCCAGGACCTCCACTTTTAAGCAATATCACATAGAGATATATGGAAACCATGTATCTACACATGGGGCCCCAGGATTAAATTCTCTACCAAAGTAGGAAGTCCTTTTGTAGTTTGAGATATGACTGTTTAGTCAAGGACCCATAATAGGTAGGAAATGTTACCTTTGGTTTTCAGAAGGGACCTAATCAAGTCTTTTCGCTGTTTAAAATAGTACCACCATATTAGTACCAAATTATTTTTTGGCAGGATCTTGCTTTAGTACTGGCTTAGACTCAACATTCTCCAGAAACATCCTCCATTCTTCACCTTTCCCTACACAAACTGGCCAGCAAAAGGTCCTGTTAGAAAAATACTATCTTTTCTGCAGCCAGTAACCTTCAGATTGTGATGGTGTTTCACCAGCCGAGGAAAAGATTTCTCAAGGTGACACAGGGAAGCTTGTTTCTAAAGAACCTGCATCCCTGAGCCAAGGCCAATGATAAACTATTTGAGCACACCATTCTAACATGTTACAAAGCTCCTCCTAGTGTCTGAAGTGTCTTGTCAGCTTCAGAACACTTTCCATGAGGCTGACAAATGGGAAGGGACACCTTTGGTTAAAATCTTGTGATTTTCTGCAAGTTTGACTCAACACAGCATCAGGTATTTCTTAAAACAAGTTTTATTTAAATAAGGGTTTAAATACATTACATAACATTAAAACTGAAAGGGAAAAGAAAACCAAAAACCAGCTTCTTGATTCACTTAGCACTGGGCAGCCGCTACCAACGAGTTGAAACCTTTACAGCTAGCCACAATGACTGATCCTTCGTTTGATATTTTCCCTTTGTCATAAGCTTAATTGATACTAGGCTTGTTTCACTCTTTAGTTGTCTTGACATCCCCTGGCTAGGGATGTTTCTGGCTAAAATGACTAATCTGGCAGCCAGCCAGATGTCCAAGACCTCTGTAGAAAGGTGGCCCTTTCTGAATCCTGCCCCCCTGGTCAGACACCAGGGGTCCCTGCCAGAGACTCCCTTGGTGCTGTGGTGTTACCCATTCTCATGTTCACCTGGTGACATCCTCCTAGGGCAGGGGACTCTATTGAGGGAGAGCTGAAGAACTTTTGGGTAGCATAGCCTATGAACTTGGGGTTCTGGGCTTGGCTGAAACATTGTTATTGCTTTGTTTCAGGCTGGACACTGCCAGGGCTTACTGCTTGACCTGTTTAAATGAGGGACTTCAAGACTAGACAGCATGGCTCTTTTCAGTTTATTGCATGAAGGAGTTACACTAGTCCAAGTTAAAAGCGGACCCCAAATGGTTACATTATACAAGCTGTGAGGTTTTTAAACTTGTGACAAGGGACAGGAGGGAAATTCTACTCATTGCAAGGAAATCCTCACTTAAGCTTCAGAGAGTCACAAGCACTTAAAACCCATGAACCTTCAGCTGATCGTCCTTAGCCAGTCCAATCTGCAGAGAGAAAAGGACAGGAGTCAAGTCTGTGAACGACACCAATCACCACTTTTCCCACTACACCAGGCTAGAAGAGTCCCAATAAGGAGAGCACACCGTTAAAACCTCAACTTCCCTTCTGACCCCTGTAAGACCAGAAATGTGTTTGGAAGGATGGGAGATCTAAATGCTCAATTCCAAGACTACAGAACCCGGGAATCCTACACATGCTCACCTCTATCAGGAACTGGCATATGTTCTTGCGCTGGTCACCCTGTAGCTGAATTACTTCTCCATATTCTGGATGCTCAATTACAGTACCATTGCAGGCAAATTTCTGTAAGCACAAAGGGTGTAGAACATGAAAGCCAGGCAACAGCATTCAATCGTTTTTGCTTTGCATCCCCTCCCCTTGCAGACAACACAACGTGCTCTTTCTACAGTAAACCCACCTTCTTAAACGCCTTCACTAGTTTCTTTTTATCGTAATCATCAGCGATCCCTTGGACAGTGGTAAGGGTCTTCCTGCCGTTTCTCTGTTGAATTCTTATATGGATATAATCCTCAGTGCCAGCAGGAAGCAGGTCATCACCCTTACTTGCATCAGCAAAGGGGTCTGGGGAGAAAACAATAAAAGTGTTCAAAGGCGTTGTTGCTCCTCCGCCGCTTGCCGGCTCCTGAGGTTTCTGGTCGTGCGGACAGCAGCACTGCAATCGTTGGGCTCCGGAGTCATCCTTTGTTGTCCCTCCCAGGTCAGGTCAGTCCTAGACCTGCAAGGATGGGCCTCCCGCCCTAGGCCCGCCCTGCCTCCGCAGCTGATCACGTGCCGGAGAGCCCTAGCGGGCAAAGCAGTGCCCCACCCGGCTGATGCAACCAACCGGAAGCCGGAGCCCGAGGCGGGGCCTCTCCTCCCCACTCCGTGACAACGACGGTGACGTAGAGGACGTGACGCAGGGGTGGCGGGAGGGGGCGGGTGTGGCCCGAAGAGAGGCAGGAGCCATTAGTAAATGCGCCACCCGAGACCGCCCAAGGGCTGACCTCCCACCCGTTCCTTCCGGGCGGCCTCGGAGGCCGACCCCGGACGCCAGTCTCGGGCCCACGGGGCCTTCGGCCTTAGCTAAGGGTCCACCACGCCCGGCGGTTTCGCCGAGATCCCGCCACCCCCACCCGGGCCCACGACCTTCTCCGGGCTTACCGAAAGAGTGGAGGTTCTGGATAGCGGACATACGATACGATTCCTTTTCCTCGGTGGAAACGGCCTGCGGAAGGCGGCTGCGGGAGAAGGCGGGCAGGGGGGACGGAGCGTCGGGAAGCGAGGGGGCTCGAGGGGGAGGCAGCTGAGTCCTCGGCGGCGGCTCAGTGACTGGGGCGGAGGGGCGGCGCCTGTATTCACTTATATAGCCGCCCCTGTGACGCCAGCGCGCTGCCCTCACGTCCCGGCCCCACCCAGGACGTCAAGCTCCCCGGCGCCCGTACGCCGCGGCTTCCTATTGGTCGGGGGCGGAGTCAAGGCGCGGCGCTTGCGCACTGGGTTTGGCCGGGAGAGGGCGTCCTCTTGAATCAAGGAGGGGTGAGAGGGGGAGGGAAAGCTTGGTCCGCCTGTGCGCTTGCGCAGTGTGGGCGGTAGTTGTCTGGGCGGCCAAGAAACTGGCGGAGGTTTCGAGTGCGCCTGCGCCTCTGGCACGTTCTACCATCTTGATTGACCCTTTTGGGGTGCTGCTGGGACTAACTCAAAGAGGGGTCTTAGGGTGAGGATCGATTGGCGTTCTTTAGGGGGGACTTACTTGCTGGTCCTCCCAAATTCGACAGATCTCGGCTATGCCATAGCCATTAACTCATCCTTCGCCCCACCCATTCACAGATTTAGCCGTTTAATCAACATAAAATAATCTAATCAAAACCCTGAACCTTATGGAGTATCATTTGTCTTAAAATTGGCAACCTAAAGTTGTTACTTAGATGAATTTTAAGAAAGGAAGTATTTTCCGAGGTGGGGGTGGGGACCCCAGAAAAATTCAGGCACCAGAGGATGCTGTTTGTCCTGCAAACCTGTGCTTGAGGTAAAGCCTTTCGAGAGTTTAGGTGGATTTTTTTCAAAGCAATTAACCTTTCTTTTTTTTTTTTTCCAAGACAGGTATCTCTGTGTAGCTCTGGCTGTCCTGTAAAACCAGGCTAGCCAGGAACTCAGAGATCCGCCTGCCTCTGCTTCCTTAGTGCTGACACTAAGGCGTGAGTCACCACTGCCCGGCCAACAGTTAACCTTTCAGTTTATTTTTAAAATTGAATTTTCTGCAGTGCTTGCGATGAAAAATAGTTAGCTAGGTAGGCATTCTGTCGCTGAGCTACAGTCCATGTCACAGTGGGTTTACTGAAATAACTCTTCGTGGCAGGAGCGAATGGTGAGTAAAAATCGGGGATCTTAGATCCAAAGGTCCCGAGGAGCCAGGGAGATTAGATAAAAAACTGGACAGTCAAGCATGATGTAATCGGGTTCATGGGGGCTGTCAGTAGAACTAGAAACTGCGGTGGCTGCCAACTAGTGTGTCAGACTTTGTTCAAATACTCCCCCAAAGGTGGATGCTTACCTAAAATCTCTTAAAACTATTGCCAACTGCCAGGCGGGAGGCAGAAACATCTCCAGGTTCAAGGCCAGCTGATCTGCACAGTGAGTTCCAGGACAGTCGGAGAAACCTTGTCTCAAATATATAAGTATTATATATTTGATATATAATAATGTATAAGTATTATATACATACATATATACATACATATATTCGTCATGGTGCACCCTTGTTATCCCAGCTCTTGAGAGAAGGAAGTAAGGAAAGAATTCAAGTTCATATGAGACAGGATATACTGTCTCAAAAAAACACAAAAACAAATAATAGCCAGGTTTAGTAGCACACACCTGTGATCTTAGCCCTTGTGAGGCAGAGGCAGGCAGATCCCTGTGAGCTTGATCCCCACCAGATCTGCAGTGAGACCCTGTCTCAAAACAACGAAAAAACTGCTGGGTATGGTGGTGGCACGAGCCCTTAGTCCCAGCCTGGTGAGGCAGAGGCAGGTGGATCCCTGTGAGTTCCAGATCAGCCTGGTCTATAAAGTGAGTCCCAGGACAGCCAGGGCTGTTTGTCACACAGAGACTACTGTGTCTAAAAACCAGAACAAACATCCCAAAACAAAATAACTACAAAAAGTTTGTGAGCTGGCAGCCCCACAAACTGTCCTTTTAAGCTCAGATCACCAGTCTCACTGTCTTAAAGGTAAGGGCTAGTAGGACAGACAGAAAATGGAGAGATGGAATGATGTGGCAGAGTGACAGGCTTCTTCAGATGGGGTGATTAGACAAGGCTTGTATAGAGGTGGGGTCTTGACCAGAATCTACTTGTTGGGAAGGAAATGGCTACAGAGCCAAGGACCGGAGCTCACCAAACAGAACATCCCCCGGGGAGGAGTTGGGTGGATTTATTTTGTGTGGCTGTGGATTGAACCCAGGGTCTTGCACATGCTAGGCAAGTACTCTATAGACCGGCAACTCTAGTCCTGAATTTTGTTTTTAAGGTGTACTTATTTGGGGACTGGAGAGGAGAGATGACTTAGTGGTTACGAGCACTACTGCTCATCCAGAGAACCCAAGTTCTAATCCCAGACTCATCATGGTGGCTCACAATGGTCTTCTGGCCTGCACTGTATGTATGTGATGTGTAGACCTAAGCAAACTGCCCATACACATAAAAGTAAAGGTAAGAAATGAAAAATAACGTGTATGAATGTTTGCCTGCCTGTGCATGCCTGATGCCCTCAGAGGCCAGAAGAATGCCTGAAGTGGAGTTACAGACATTTGTGAGCCACTGTGTGGGTGCTAGGAATGGAACCTGGGTTCATAACTGCTGTGCCACCTCTCTGGTACCCTACAGTTTGTTTCCATTCCTATTTACCACATGATTGATACACATACCCCCACTCTCGTTATTTTGAGGCAGGGTATCATACTGCCTTGGCTGGCTCTTCCTGCTGGTCCTTTTGTCTCCATTTCCCAGATGCTCAAGTACAGGATGTGCCATGGATCCAGCAAGGGCTCTAAGCAAAGTTTAGATTAAACAATTTAGCTCCCTTGTTATCAGGAATGCTATAAGTCATGCGCATCTCAATATTATCCATCCAAGTTTGAAAACCTGAGGCCCCAGCCTGTCAGTCGGGGAACCTTTACACTCATGGTGTGGCTCTCCTGGAGAGATCTATTGTGTGAGACCAGAATCTAATCCCCTTCCCCTACATATGTAGTAATTGTCTCAGCACCATTTTTTTGAGTAAAGTCTACCCATCTCTGTAGACTCCTCATGCCCAGGCCTTCTCTGAATGTATGTGTGGGTTCTCTTCCCTTGGCCTGTTTATCCCTGAACCACACTTCCATTTCTTTAGGGTTCTGCTGGCTGCTTGTGGTCCCCATTTCACCCTGTGCTTATCACTGGCCCCCACAGTCTCTACTACAGCAGCTCTAGGAAGCTCCCCCAGCTTTCTCACCTGAGAAAGCTCAGCTGAGAGCTGATATTTGTATCTGCTCCTCCCTTTCCTGGAATGTGGTACTCCCTCCTCTGTCTGCATTTCAGATCTTCCAGGCATCCTTCCAGGCTCACCTGGGATGCCCTTGCTCCGAGAAGATTGTTTGCCTGCATGTCCTTAATTTTGGTTTGTCATGTAAATAAACTAGGCTGGTCTTGAATTCACTACGTAAGACCAGCCTCGAACTTCCGATCCTCCTGCATCTACCTGAAAAGTGCTGGGATTATAGTCATTCGTCATCATGGCTGGCATAATGATACTCATCATGCTGTATTGTGATTACCAGTGTTTTGGACCAGCTACATAATTTGCTATCCACACTATTAACACTAAGGCCAGGCTTGTGGTGGTGGCATATGCCTTTAGTCCCAGCACTTGGGAGGCAGAGGTAGGAGGATCTCTGTGAGTTTGAGACCAGCCTGGTCTACAAGAGCTAGTTCCAGGACAGGCTCCAAAGCTACACAGTGAAACCCTATCTTGAAAAACCCCAAAAACAAACAAACACAAAACAACAACAAAAAACCACCACCAACAACAAAAACCCCAAAGCTAAACAACAAAAAAACCCAAACATAAAGGCCTTGGTTCTAAATAGTTAAAAGGTTCAAGACAGGGATAGTAGGGCACAAATTAAGTGCCCTGCAGGGGGAGGAGTATTGTGACACATACAGGTCACATTCTCTCAAATCTGGCCCTGCCTATTTTCTTGTATCCCCTGCTAAGGCTGTAAGCTTAAGGAACAGTTTTGTCTGGTCCACTCTGTATTGAAAGCAGTGAATGGACATGTCGGTATCCATTGTAGATGCTTAGTTACTGGGAATGGCCAACCTCTGGCTCCAGGCTGAACCTCTGCCACTCCAGTCTGAGAGCACAGGAGGGAGAAAAATACGTTCTGTGGGCCAGAGTCTAGATCTCAAAGGGAACTCCTGGCCTTGCCCTGATGCAGAACAGGGAAGGTGGCTTTCCCCAAACCACTCTCCAGCTTTTCTTGGCCAGCTGGGACCTGTGTGCATGCCTGATGTGCTAGTGTGTGGTGCCAGATCTGACTGACCTATTCGCTTGCAAATAGTTATTGCCCCCCCCCCCAACACACACACACTTTGACACAGGTGTGATGTAGGATGTAGGTCAGAGGGCAGGTGACAGGGAGTTAGAGACTGCCCTAGCTGGAAAACACCAACTCTTCGCTTGGCCCTGCAGAGGGTGATAAAAAAGCAGGATTAAAAAGCTTGACACCCCCGGCTTCATGTTGCATCTGGCTACATCATAATAACATTGTCAAAGGTCAGCTACCACAGTGTCCAGATCCCCCAGAGCAGCCTCGAGAAGCTGCCAGGCATTGCCCAACTCTTCAAGGTCTAACCTGCCTTTGGGATTAGCCTGTTCTCAGTATCAGTGTCCCCTCTAGTTTGCCCCAGATCCCAGGAACAACAGACCTGATTGATGGACCCATTACAACCAAGGGTGGAAGTGCTCCTCAGATATCAGAGACCTTCTTAGCCCTACTCAAGCCCCACATAGCCATCCAGAGACAGTCAGAGGTCATGGTCAATTTGACCTCTACCAGACTGAAAGCAACTGACTGCTGCCAAAGAAACAGGCTTTGCCTTTGATTTTCTGAGGATGGCCCTAAGGCCATTCAACTTCTGTTCTTCCTAGTGTGGCTAAACTGAGAAGAAAGCTGGAATTCATAGAGCTCTGACTGCCTCAACCTTGAGGGTCCTGGGGTTAAAGAGTGCACCATCACACTTGTCCTGTTTTGAAACAAATTCCTGGGTCTTCTAGGCTGACTTTGAACACCCTAAGTAGCCGAGGACTTCATCTCCAGAGTATTGAGTTCATAGGCATGTGCCAACCATGCTCAGCTTGAGAAGCAACATTGCTATTTTTATTTCACTTTCTTTTGTTTCTTTCCAGACAGGGTTTCTTTGTGTAACTGTCCTGGGTGTCCTGGAGCTCACTTTGTAGACCTGGTTGGCCTCAAACTCATTGAGGTCCACCTGCCTCTACCTCCTGAGTGCTGGGACTAAAGGCATGCACCATCACCCTGCAATCCTTTTTCCTGCACTTCCTGAGTGTTAGAATTATAGGAATGGACTGTTTTGCCTGGCCTTTTTTTTTTTTTTTTCTTCAATGTCTTGTTTATGCATCCCAGGCTTGTTTCAAACTCATAGTCTTTCTGCCTCAGTTTCCCAAGCGCTTTCCATCAGCCTTCTGGTGACCTGGTTTGGTTATTTTCTCTGAATTCTGCTTCTGTTCCCTGTAGAAGGACTGGGTGTTGTGTAGCCATGTCTGAAGTCTAAAGCACTGTTAGGTCAGGTCAGCATCATTTCTATGAAGTGTCTTCTGGAGTCCATTTTCCAGGCTTAGAGCTTGTCCCTTGCTCTAGGAACATGTGGCATTAATACAGATGTGGACTGACTTCTCTCAAAGCCATCTCAGTGTTGGCGTCTTCATAATTGCTGGGCAGCTGAAGGCAGGGCAGTAGCCCAGTTCTACAGTAAGGAGTCAGAATCAACTTGGCCACCTCCTGCCTGCCAGCCTTTATTTTCTCTTCTGCTCCACAGAACCAGGAACATCCTTCTTCCTTTTTCATGTTTTAATTTATTTAATTTTTATTCTATGTGTATTGGTGTGAGGCTGTTGTGTCCAGAGAGCAGCGTGGACAGGGGCATCCCATTCACAGGGGGGATGGAGCTGAGGTGGGTTCCTCTTCACGGACAACTCTTCACTCTGGCATCTGCACCCTCGATAAACCTCTCCAGGGCCTCAAATGTGTCTCCAGAGCAGCAGTCTCCTGCCAGGAAGGGGTGGCATTCTGTAGGGGTGGGGAGGTGATAAGCATTTCCATGGTAACCCACAAGATGGGTGATATGGTCCAAGGGACCTCCCTGTGCTCTGGGGCTACTGCAGAAAACTCTTGTGACTGAGAGAATCCTGCAGCAGCCAGAGCTCCATTATAGTCAGGATTGGGTTTCTGAGCAGCCTGCTGGGGTGCTAATCAGCAAACATTTCACTCACTTAGAGAAAATCTAATGACTGAGATGTGTCTTGCATCTCTTCTTTGTTACTTTCTGCCCACAAGCATAAATGACTGGAATAGTTCCTTTCATGCCCCGCCCACTCAGGGGGCTCCAGTGAATGAATGTTGCTGTTCTTACCACTTGGAAAAGGAGGGAGACCCAGACCTGCCCAGCCCTGGCCCAAACTGCTTGGGACTCTTCCAATTGATGCTGGTGTGTCACTTTCTCTGCCTTCTTCAGGAACTCTCTTCTGCTCACTCACGTGAGAGCTCAGCTCTGTTCCTCCTCCTCCTCCTCCAGTACATTCTAGCCTGCCGTGGTGGCACAAGCCTTTAAGCCCAGCACTCTGGAGGCAGAAGGAGGAAGATCTCTTGAGTTCAAGGAGTTTGAAGTCAGCCTGGTCTACAGAGTGAGTTCTAGGACAGCCAGGGCTGTTGATACACAGAAAAATTGTCTCAAAAACAAAAACCAACCAAACAAAAAAACCCCAACTCCCAAAAAAGTTTATTTTAAACTACTTAATTCATTAATTTATGGGCGAGGCTTGCCTCAGTACTCGAAGTCAGAGGACAACTTGCAGGGTTTATTTCTTCTCTTCCTCCCTCCCCCTCTCTCCTTCACTTCTCCCCCCCCCCTTTTTTTTTCTATTTCTTCTTTCTTTTTTGGTTTTTCTAGACAGGGTTTCTCTGTGTAACATCCCTAGCTGTCCTGGAAGTAGCTCTGTAGACCAGGCTGCTCTTTTTTTTTTTTTTTTTTTTTTTTTTTTTTTTTGTTTTTGTTTTTGGAGACAGGGTTTCTCTGTGGTTTCAGAGACTGTCCTGGAACTAACTCTTGTAGACCAGGCTGGTCTTAAACTCAGAGCTCTGCCTGCCTCTGCCTTCCAGGTGCTGGGATTAAAGGCGTGCGCTACCACTGCCTGGCTCTTTCTTGACTGAGTTATAGGCAGTTGTGAGCTACCTCTCCAGTCCAAGATTTGGTTCTTGCCTTATACTGTATGGTTCTCTGGCATCAAATTTGGGTGGTAGGTACCTTGTGACAGCTAGTTTTCTCAACTTGTCACAAACTGTAGTCATTTGGGAAATGAAAGCCTCAAGTGAGAAAATGCCCCACCAGATTGGTTTATGAGCAAGACTGGTACATTTTCTTTCTTCCCTTCCCTCCCTCCCTCCCTCCCTTCCTCCCTCCCTCCCTCCCTCCCTTCCTTCCGAGACAGTGCCTCACTGTCCCTGGAACTCACTATGTAGACCAGGCTGTCCTAGAACTCACAGATCCATCCTCCTTCCCCTTTCTGCTGTCTTCATGCTGTCACTAAAGGCATGAACCACCATGCATTTTCTTGATAGATTATGGAATGGTACCTCCTGGGCTTGGGGTTTTGAATGCTCTAAGAATGCTCTTGAATAGGCCATGTGGAGCAAACAGCAGCATCCTCCATGGCCTCTGTATCAGCTCCTGCCTTGACTTCTTGTCCCAAATTCCCTGGATGATAGGGTACAAGCTGTAAAATGAAATAAGAAGAAAAATTCTTTTGTCTTTTTGTTTCTTTTTGAGGTGGTCTTTTTGTTTCTTTTTGAAGGGAGCAGGCAAAGGCATGTTGTCCTGAGCATTGCCATTCTGCCTTCAGACTCTGTTTTACCTGTAGAGTGAGATAAAGTGCAGGTTCCCAGGCTCTAGGGGAGCTGGGAACTTTCCAGTGGCTGACCAACCTCCTCCCTAAACCATAGACATAATCATTATGCATCTTTAGTTCTTTAGAAACATTATAGCTGTTCCTAACAACAGAAGGAACAAACAAATCTGATTGGTTGGACTAAAAAGCTTGCATTGTAAATGATGTAATGGTCAAGGATGCCCTAAATCCTGATTGGTGAAAATTTTAGCTGTAACTTGGCAATAAATGTTTGTGATTTTTTTTTTTTTTTTGTGAAACAGATTATCTGTGTACTCTGACATACAAGTTCCTCTGATACTAGTACAAAAATTATGTTTGTGACTATCCTCAGGAGGTCAAGGTTGAGTTCATGTTATGGCCAGAGGGGTTAAAAAATGGAAGACATCCATATTGACTAGTCAGTGTCAGAAAGGGACTATCAGACTTTTTTTTTTTTTGTTATTTTTTTTTTTCTGGGTAGCCCTGGATGTCCTGGAACTTGCTCTGTAGACCAGGCTGGCCTCAAACTCCCAGAGATCTGCCTCCCTCTGTTTTCCAAGTGCTGGGGTTAAAGGCATATGCCACCATGCCTGGCATGGTAACATATTTAATACATTCCTTAAGCAAACAAACCAAAATTGGAAAAAAGCAGGGCAGTGGTGGCTCACACATTTAATCCCACCACCTGCGAGGCAGAGGTAGGTGTATCTCTGTGAGTTTGAGACCAGCCTGGTCTACAGAGTGAGTTCCAGGACAGCCAGTGCTATTACACAGAGAAACCCTGTCTCGAAACAAACAAAAACAAAAAACCCTGAAACACTGCTTTCCTTTTTAATTTAGTTTTATGTGTATCTGTGTATTCCTGAGTAAATGTATGTACAGTCATATGAATGTCTGGAGCCCTTGGAGATCAGAACAGGGTGTCAAATCCCCTGGAACTGGAGTCACAGATGGTTGGGAACCATGTGGGTTCTGGGAACTGAACCTTGATCCTCTGCAAGAGCAACAATTGCTTTGGACCATTGACCCATGTCTCCAGCCCCACGGTTTTATACATTATTCTTATTTATATTTACTTAGCCAATTTGGGAACTACCTTTGTCACATTGACTTGTCATTTGATTAGAGGATGAGGAGGCTGCTCATGTTGAAGGACAACGGGGATTACTGGTGAGGGTAGATCCAGAAGAGCAGTTGTCTTACAGCAGAACTGAACCCAGCTGGGCTTTGTGGTACAATGCCCATATAATCCCAGCACTCTGGAGGCTGGGGTAGTGGGAGTGTGAGTTCAAGGACAGCCTGGACTACACAGTGATACCTTTGCCTCAAAATAAAAAGAAGACTATGACACAAATGACTTCCATGTGCATATGACTTGAGTAATATATACTACCTAGATATATAAAATAACAATTATTATTCATTATTATGATTTGGTTTCTTGAGACAGGGTTTCTCTGTGTAACCCTGGATGTCCTAGAACTTGCTCTGCAGACCAGGCTGGCATTAGAAATCCTCTTTTCCTGTCTCCCCAGTGATGGGATTAAAACTGTATACCACCACCCAGCTTTATTAATTAATAATAATAATTATTATTATTATCTTTTTTTATGAGACAGGATTTCTCTGTAGTTTTGGAGTCTTATCTTGGCACTTGCTCTGTAGACCAGGCTGGCCTCGAACTCAGAGTGATCTGTCTGCCTCTGCCTCCCAAGGAATCAAAGGTGTGCACCAGCACTATCCAGCTTACTTTTATTATTTATTTTAAAACAAGATTCCATTATATAGCCCTGGTTGGCTAGAACTTGCTGTATAGTCTGGTCTGGCCTTGAACTCACAGAGATCCGCCTGTCTCTGCCTCTCTGAGTGCTGGGATTAAATGTGTGTGCTACCATGCTCATTTTGAGTAACATAAAAATATTGATCATTTAGTAAAGATGGATAATCTACCTCAATTTACTAGTTTAGTAAGCATATATGATTTAATTTTTCTATAGTTCTTGGGATAGAGTCCACGTGAGGCTAGTAAGCTCTGCCACTGAGAGACACCCCAACCCTTCACATGAGTTACTTTCTTGTTATTTTTTGAGGCAAAGTCTCTTGTAGGCCAGACTGGCCCTTTACCTTGCTATGTAGCCGAGGATGTCCTTAAGTTCTTGATCTTCCTGCCTTTATCTCTTCCAAACACTGGCGTTATAGATGTGTACTACCAAGTCAGGTTTTTTGGTGATGGGGCTTGAACCCAGGACATCACCCTGCCAACTGAATTATGACTAAGTACCCTGCTGTGTTACAGCCCCAACCCAAGCCCTCATGTGATTTATTTTACAAAATTTGTCCACAAGAGAAATGAGCTATCCTGAGTCATTGGTGCCAGCTGCTGGTGCAACACCAGCTGTTGGGGAAACTGAGGCTGAAGGATATAGAGTTCAAGACCATCCAAGGCAACATAGCTCAAAACACAGCAGTTAGTTAGGCTGGTGACATGGCTCAGTGGATAAAGGTGTCTGCTGTGCAAACCAGACACCCTGAGTTCCCTTCCTGGAACCCACAGTGGAAGGAGAGAAGCTGTTCCTGAGTTCAAGACTCCTGGGAAAAGACCACAGACTCAATCCGAATTACAATTAGTTAAAGTTTCCTGGTGGTGGTGGTGCATGCCTCTGATTCCAGCACTCAGGAGCCAGAGGCAGGCAGATCTCTGTAAGTTTGAGGCCAGCCTGGTCAATAGAGCGAATTTCAGGACAGGCTCCAAAGCTACACAGAGAAACCCTGTCTCAACCAAAAACCAACTAGCTAGCAGGACGACAGTCTCTGAGCCAAACTTGAGATTGCTGTGTGAAGGGGGCAAGGGAAAGATTTTTTTTAAAGGTGAAAAATACAAGAAGATGTTGAATCTGCACAAGTAAGCCAGGAGCTGTTCAGTTCTGCCGAGATTTGGTAGTCAAGACAACCTCAACATAGTCCTTGACTGTCTGCATAAGGAGGTTACAGCCGTAAACAAGCAGTTAGTCACAGTGTGACAAGTAGACAACCATGGCTGTGCATTTTTAGGTAGAACTTATCTTCCTGAAATTTAAATCAGAATCAGTGATTAGGTACCAAGATGGATGTCTAGCATATAATGGTGTTTCTTTAGATATCACAAAGCAACTGCCCAAAGTTGCCCTCTGACCTCCACTGGTGTGCCTTGGTACACAAGTCCTTGCACACCACATACACATCATTTATTTACACTATTACTACTAAAAAAAAACAAAACAAAACAAAGCAGCTGATACCACCAACCAAAGCAAGTTGATATGATAGCTAGTTTTGTTTAGTGTTATATCTACCTTAAAAATTACTTTAGACTGGGCATGGTGGCACATGCCTTTAATCTCAGTACACAGGAGACAGGCAGGAAGATCTTGGTGAGTTTGAAGCCAGCCTGTTCTATATAGAAGTTCTGGGACAGCTAGGGCTGTGTAAGAGAGCTCTGTCTCAAAACAAAAAACAACAACAAAACAAAACAAAACAAACAAACAAAAAAACCCCAACTAACCAACCAATCAACAAACCAAACAAAAAAGTATTTTTGGGTGGGGTCTGGTATGGGGTTGCTAGCCTGGATGTACTGGCTAGTTTTATGTTAAGTTGACACAAGCTAGAGTCATCAGAGAGGAAGGAGCCTCAGTTGAGAAAATGCCTCATGAGATCTAGCTGTAAGGCATTTTCTTAGTGATCAATGGGGGAGGGCCCAGCCCATTGTGGGGGGTCCTGGGTTCTATAATTATGAAAGTGGGCTGGGCTTCTACTTCAGGAAAACACCAAATGGCGGATGAGGCTGGTATAGCAGGAGGGCCTGGAGGATCCTGGGGGTCCAGCATTAGGAGCCATGGTGGTCAAGGCCATGGCTGTGGTCCAGGCCACGGGGCTCGCTGAAGAAAAGGAGTGGATCCCATCACCAAGCTGGGCCGCCTGGTTAAAGATATGAAGATCAAGTCTCTGGAGGAGATCTATCTGTTCTCCCTGCCCATTAAGGAATCCTAGATTACTGACCTTTTTCAGGGTGCATCCCTAAAGGATGAGGTTCTAAAGATCATGCCAGCACAGAAGCAGAAAAGTGGACCAGGTTCGAGGCTTTTGTCGCTATTGGGGACTACAACGGTCATGTTGTTCTTGGTGTTAAGTGCTCCAAGGAGGTAGCCACTGCTATCTGAGGGGCCATCATCTTGGCCAAGCTTTCCATTGTGCCTGTGTGGATAGGCTACTGGCGGAACAAGATTGTCAAGCCCCACACTGTTCCATGTAAAGTGACAGGCCGCTGTGGCTCTGTGTTGGTGAGTCTCATCCCTACAGCTACCTGACCCCTGACCTCTGGAAAGAGACTGTGTTCATCAAGTCTCCTTATCAGGAAATGACTGACCTTCTTGTGAAAGCCCACACCAGAGTCTCTGTTCAGAGGACTCAGGCTCCAGCTGTGGCCACCACAAAAGTGAATTAAGTCTGAAAAAAAAAAAAAAAAAAAAAGTGGGTTGAGAAAGTCAGGGGAAGCCATGTCCTCTGCATCAGCTCCTGCCTCCAGGATCCTGCCCTGCTTGAGTTCCTGTCCTGACTTCCTTTGGCAATGAACAGTGAAGTAGAAGTGTAAGCCAAACAAACCCTTTTGTCCTCAACTTATTGATCATGGTGTTTCCTTGTAGCAATAGAAACCCCAACTAAGACACTGGTCTATAAGGAATTCTAGAATTCTAGATTGTAACAGGGCCCCAGACCTTAGTAGTCCCTGAGATCTTAGCACAACTGACTCCAAGATGGAAGTACCATTCGGGCTGCAAAACTCGGCAAGTAGACAGTACTACCTGCCAAAACGAAAACAAAGACCTAATCCATCCAAGTCCACAGTTCTGGAAAAGTCTCTAAAGGACTAACCTTGCTTTTTGCCTTCTATAATTCTGTTTCTGGCTAACTGTTCTCATTAATTGAAGTTTGTCAACCCAGGGCATGGTTCTTATACTTAAAAGCTCACCCTGAGAAAGATTTGGGGGCCACTGGGATCCTGAGCACCCAATGTAGTCATCGGTTGGCAAATAAAGACTCTCTCTCCTTAAAGACTTTCTGTTGGCTTAAATGCATGTCCCAGCAGTCTTCTTGGGTTAACACCCCACAACACAGATCTTCTAATGCTATATAATGAGACCCTGTCTCAAAACGTTTTTCCAGTGAGGGAAGGGGCTGAGGAGATGGCTCAGCAGTTAAGGCCATTGGCTGCTCTTGCAGAGGACCCAGTTCTGTTCCCAGCATCCACATGGATGTTCACAACACTCTGCAACTTCAGTTCCTCCTCCTCTTCCTCCTCCTCTTTCTCTTCCTTTTAGTTTTTTGAGACAGGGTTTCTCTGTGTAGCTTTGGAAT
Organism: Phodopus roborovskii; assembly: GCF_943737965.1. NCBI lineage: Eukaryota > Metazoa > Chordata > Mammalia > Rodentia > Cricetidae > Phodopus > Phodopus roborovskii. Next base: position 15,557,889 of record NW_026125052.1, on the reverse strand, counting down.
TTACTCTGTGGACCAGGCTGGCCTGGAACTCATAGAGATCCACCTGCCTCTGCCTCCCGAGTGCTGGGATTAAAGATGTGCACCATCAGTGCCTGGCTAATTAAATGACACTGTTATGGTTTGAATAGGACATATCCCCTCAGGTTAGGGACTTGTTTGCAGTGAATGGGGTTTTGGGAAGTGATGGGGTCCTGAGGGCTCTGACTTCATAATCATGACAGAATTTGTCGGCATTATTGGGAGGTGGTGGCAAGGTTACCAGGTGGGGCCTGGGTAGAGGAAGTAGGTACTGGATTCTCTGTTGCATTCTCTCTCCCTGCCTTCCCCTCTCTGTCCTTGTTTGTCGATGCTTTCCTTCCACTCCCATTCCTGGCTGCTCTGGGGCCAGCTGTTTTGTCCACTGCATGGTCCCACAGGCAGAGCCTTGCTTCGGGCTGTTGCAATAGAAGCAGCTGACAGACATTTCTCCGAGCATGGGTTAAGATAAATCTCTTCTCCTTTAAAATGGATTCTTACAATAAAAAACAAAACACAGAACTTGAGTGTGGAGTAGTGGTGCATGCCTTTAATCCCAGCACTCAGGAGACAGAGGCGAAGGATCTCTGTGAGTTCAAGACCAGCCCAGTCTACATAGTGAGTTCCAGGACAGCCAGTGCTATGCAGAGAATCTTGTCTCAAAACAACAACAATAAAACAAAACTGACCCTGGAGGTGGCTCAGTGGTTAAGAACACATACTGCTCTTTGAAGGGTCTGAGATTGATTCCTATCACCCATGCCAGGTGACACATAATCACCCGTGACTCCAGTGTCAGGATGATTCCAGGCCTCTGGTCTCCTTGGGCACAAGCACTCATGTGCACATCTCTATACACAGACACATAACTTAAAATAATAATAATAAAAAACCAGGCGTTGGTGGAGCACGCCTTTAGTTCCAGCACTCCTGAGTCAGAGGCAGGCGGATCTCTTGTGAGTTCAAGGCCAGCCTGGTCTACAGAGCTAGTTCCAGGACAAGCTCCAAAGCTACAGAGAAACCCTGTCTCAAAAGAACCAAAAAAAAAAAAAAAAAAAAAAAAAAAAAAAAAAAAAAAAACCAAAAAAACAACAAACAAACAAACAAAAAAAACTAACAAATATTACCCCAAAATGAAAAAAATCAAATTGTTTCTCTCAGATATTTTCAACAGACTAACAGATAGCTATGTCATATGTATGCATGTATCTATTTATTTTTAAGACAGTCTCTGTAATTCTGGCTGTCCTGGAACTCATTATAGAGAGCAGGCTGGCCTCAAACTCACGGAGATCCTCCTGTCTCTGACTCCCAACTTCCTAAATTAAAAGTGTGTGCCACTGTGCACAGCTCTTGATATATAAGAACTATTATATATATACATATAACTAGAGATCAAATTATTAAAATATTTTTATATTTTATGTAAGTATATAAATACATGTATATTTATTTAAGATTTATTTATTTTTAAGTACTTTCTGTCCTGGAACTCACTCTGTAGGTGAGGCTGGCCTCAGACTCATAGAGATCTGCCTGCCTCTGTCTCCCGAGTGCTAGGATTAAAGGCGAAGGCCACTACTGTCTGGCAGCTCTTGATATTTTAAAGTCTGCCGTTTATTTTCTTTTTTCTTTTCTCTTCTCTCCTTCCCTTCCCTTCCCTTCTCTCTTCTTTTCCCTTCTCCCTTTCCTGCAACAACCATACCCAGTTCATGCAGTCTTGATGACTCAACCCAGGCTGAATCTTAGGCCCAGTGCACGGTAGGCAAGCTCTCTACTAACTGTGCTATACCAAAGTCCAATATTTCTACATCCTTTTGTGTGACTTGTAGTAAGGTCTTGGTAAATGCCAGTCATCCCTGTGTGACTCAAAGTGCATTACTTAGGAAAATACCCTAAAGTCTGTATGTAGGTAGCAATTCCTGACCTCTTAGCTTTTATTCATTTCTTATTTATTTTTTTTAAAAAATAAAAAATTATAGCCGGGCAGTGGTGACGCACACCTTTAATCCCAGCAATTGGGAGGCAGAGGCAGGCGGATCTCTGTGAGTTTGAGGCGAGCCTGGTCTACAGAGCTAGTTCCAGGTCAGCCTCCAAAACCACAGAGAAACCCTGTCTTGGAAAAAAAAAAACCAAAACAACTTTTTTATTCTTTTCACATACATTACATCCAGACCACAGTTCCTCCCCCCCACCAATCTCTTCCTCTTACTTCCCCATAAGTAGGCAAAAGAGTCAGACAGGCCACACTCCCACTTAAGGAGTCCCTTAAGAACACCGAGCTGCTGAGCCATTGCACATATGCAGAGGATCTAGGTCAGGCCCCTACAGGCTCCCGGATCTCTGTGAGCCCCCATGAGTCCCCGTCCACGGATTCTGTGGGCTGTGTTCTCACGGTGTCCCTGTCTCCTCTCGTCTCTCCTGCCCTTCCTCCTCCTCCTCTGTATAATATCCTGATGTGTGAGTGATGTTTGGCATCACTCACTGCATCTGCTCCCATCAGGTGCTGGACAAAGTCTCTCTGGTCTCTTTCTAGGCTCCCATTCCAGAACATTCTGAAGGCAGGACTAACTGTAGGTGGAAGGTTTTGTGGCTGGGTTGGTGTCCCGTTCCTTTCACTTGAGGTCTTTTCTGGGTACGGAAGACGGCCTGCTCAGGCTCTGTGTCCCCGTTACTAGGAGTCTTTGCTAGGGTTACTCTTGTAGATTCCACAAAGTTTCTATAGCAGACTTTCTTGTTGGACTGTCTTTGGGTCACCAGTTCTCAAATAATGACACAGAGACTTATTATTAATTATGAAAACTTGGCTTTTAGCTTAAGCTTGTTCCCAATTAGCTCTTACAACTTAACCCGTATTTTTAAATGTATGTTCTGCCAAGTGGCTCATGGTCTCGTTTCTGTACTGCACACCCTGCCTCCCGTGAAGCTTACTGGAGAATCTGCCTTTCTTCTTTCCAGAGTCATGGCTGCCCTCTAGTCCTGCCTATTCTCTCCTGCCTAGCTATTGGCCATTCAGCTCTTCATTACACCAATCACAGCAATATATCCTCACACAATGTAAATAAATATTCCATAACATGTCTCCCTTTTTTGTCTAAATAAAAAGAAAAGGTTTTAAACTCTAACATAGTACAACTATATACAATATGAAAAATTACCAAGTAAGAATTACACTCACAATGCCCAGTCCATTTGTATCAGGCAAATTCTCTGTGTAACAGCCCTAGCTGTCCTAGCTCTGTAGACCAGGCTGGCCTTGAACTTAAAGAGATCCATCTGCCTCTGCCTCTCAAGTACTGAGATTAAAGGTGTGTACCACCACTGCTCAGCTTATATCCCCCCAACCTCTCAAAAAAAATCTTTTTAGAAAAAGATTTCTGAATCTAACCTCCTTTGCTTAGTTTCCTCCCTGACCATGACCAAATAACAAGTTGTAACCAACCCCTCAAATGGATGATAAACATCTATAACCCAGCAAATGTTTAAAGACCACCCATCCCACATCTTGGAAATGTGGGCATCATGCTCTCTATACTATCTCCTGTTGCCTTGAGGCATCTTGAGGAAACCCTGGAAAATCGGGATAAAGATCAAGTCCTGGAAAAGCTAGCTGTATTATTTTTTGTTTAGTCTCTGTGTGATAGGAAAGTGTAGAGCTTATCTGAAATCTTGGCTGGAGTAGTATGTGAGGCTAGACCATCTCATCTAGCAGCTTTGAAGTGGTTCTAGATGCAGAATTTTGAGGAAACTGAAACAAAGGCGCTCTGAGAGGCTGGATCAGCGAGGCTACTTGTCTTTATTGATGTCTGATCCTTTTGTTCAAAAAAACACACAAGATTTTTAAAGATAACACAAGTATGAAATGTGCGGTGGGCACAGGTCAGCTAAAGATGATTTTCTGTTTTCTGTTTGAGCAGGCAAAAGGCATCTGTCAACTTTATAGGTTTGTTTGAACTATATAACCAAACTGTCATGAGGACTCTGTAGCCAACAAGATTTACCATGTCTCATCCAGTCTCAGAGCTGTTCTCATGTAGAGGGATCACAATACACGTCACCTGTCTTATTTTATTTATTTATTTTATGTCTGTAGTCAAGATTTTCAGGTCTCCCCCAAGCAAATCTGGTTTTTATTAAATCTGAAGGAATCCTTTGCTTTTTGTTTCCTGCAGAAACAAAATATAACCTCTCTCCCAGTGCAACCCATTTCCTGACTTTCATTCTTAAGACATCCCCAAAATATACAGGCTAGTTTAATTCAGCAGCTCTTTTCAAATCCAGTGTCTCTCAGCACCTGTCACTGTTTTGTTCATTAGCACTGAAAATACTTAAAGTTAACAAAGCACTATATATGATCCATATGCCCTGTGTTATGGTATTTCCCACCCTTACATGGCTTACTCCTTTTATATTATCTTATTTTCTCTTTAAAGGCTATTATTTTAAACTATTTAATTTTTTTTCTATGACTGTCTATACCCATTTTTGTAGCTGCCAGATGAAATGATTACCCAATTTGTTGTAGTGTAATGAAAACTTGGGAGTCAGAAATTGAGATAAAGACCTGAAAAATCCAAGGAAAGTGGGTTGGCTGACCCTCTCTCCACATTCTCTGCAACCTCCAGCACCAGGAAATCACCCCCAATTCTCTTCCCGGCCTCTCTAGCCACCCTGCAAAGTCCTCCAAGAACTTTATGGCTGATCCTGGCCAGCCAATCTCTGATTCCATCCTAGATTCAAGGTTGCTTTATTGGCACAGTGGATTGGCTAAAGGGACAATTCTCCTGCCGCACATTTTTTCTTTCTTCAGCATCTAAGCACATTTTTAAGCACACTATAACCTGTCCAGAAGTTTTCTCGGCCTGGATCTGAATTTCTGTGCATCTGCATCCTTCTCTGACTATGTGAGCCAAACCTTAACCCGCCAGGCCAGCTGCCCTGTGGCTAGCTTAGCACCGGGTGCACCGGTGGCTGGCTCCACCCCCTTGGGTCCTCAGGCAGCAGTGTCTAACTGTCCTAGCTCTGGTTACTGCTGTGGCAGGCGCTTGAACCTAGTGCTAACTAGCGAGAAGCATGCTCAGGTGCTCAGCTGCACAGCGGGGCCTCTTAAAAGCGCTGCAACTCTACCCTACAAGTGAGCCAACCTAATGTGGATACACAAGGCCCCGTGTTGGGCACCAATAATAGCAGCACTTTCTCATGGAGACCGCCAGCCCACAAATAATGACGTGGAAACTTAGTATTAATTACAAAAGCTTGGCCTTTAGCTTAGGCTTGTTTCCAGCTAGCTCTTATTCTGCCATGTGGCTCGTTATTTCATCTCGGTACTGCACATCCTGTCTCCCCTGCAGCTCGCTGGTAAAACCGCCTTCCTTCTTCCCAGCGTCCTCTCTTCCCACAAGTCCCGCCTATTCTCTCCTGCCAACCCACGGGCCATTCAGCTCTTCAATACACCAATCACAGCAATACATCTTCACACAGTGTAAACAAATATTCTGCAACAAATTTCTATTGCATTAGGTTTCCACCTTGCCCCTCAAATCCCCCTCCCCAATTCCAATAGTTTCTCCCAGTATTTTCTAATTCCCCCACTTGATTCCTCCTGTTTCCCAACCCTGTCTGCCCCCATAATTTCTTATTTCTTGGTGCCCCCAAAGATCTCTTCCCAGGTATGTTCTGCCCGTAGTAAAACCCGAGCCCTGGCCTCCCTGCTACTCCACAGGCCCTCACAGTTCCACCCCCTGTTCCCCTCATTGGGTGGGTGACTCTGAGACAATGGCGGCTTGTCTTCCCATTCCTTTCGTGTCTTGCATTCTCTCCTCATCTAAGGACCGAGGTCACACATCCTGTGCTAAAACTCAAGGATTCACACTCTATATTCTTTTGTCTGTTTGTTTTGAGACAGGGTTTCTCTGTGTAGTCCTGGATGTCCTGGAACTCACTCTGTAGAGCAGGCTGGCCTCAGACTTAAGGTATCTGTTTGCCTCTGCCTCCTGAGTACTGGGATTAAAGGCGTGCGCCACCATTGCCCGGCCACACTTGTTAGTAAGTGACTTCCCTTGTGACTTGTATTTGGAATTTCCTGTATTACCATAGCCTTTTATTCTTGTGGTAGTCTGAGTCCAAGCTGAGTCTGAAGGCTTCCTTTATGCCCTTTTCTTTCTGTATCCTCTGGACCTGTTTCATTCAACCCAAGAAATTTTGAATTTCATGCCCTAAACGGAGTCATAGAATACTGCATTTCCCACAGTGGCCACACGATGGCAGCACAGACCACGTTTGGAGACTGGGCCCGGGCTGCCTAGGCCTAGTGCTCAGGGACAAACTGTTCCTGGCAATCCTCTAAGGCTGGGGCACTTTAGGGCCCGGGCCAGGGCTTCAAGAGTGGGGTTGTGTGTCTGTGGACAGACTAGGAAAGGGCCTACCGTGGAGTTGAGATAAATCTACGGATATTGCTCATACTGTCTTCTCCACTCCCAGTGGTTTTCCCAAGAGCAAGACACGGGAGATAGGGCTGATGATGATACCAAGGTCCACACACATTTTCTAGAATTTCTGTGGCTGAGCGTGGGGCAGGAGGATGACCCGAGCCACAGGCAGCCCTGCTCCCATCTAAGAACGTTTCCATTCGTTTTTTTTTCCGTCAGCGAAAACATCTCAGCGAGTAAGGACCTGAGTTCGACCATGCCAACAATCAACGTGATGAAACCTGCAAGCTACCCTCTGATCTCCACACGGCACCGTTCACCCTGCCCATTTACCCCAGGAGTTCACCTGTCTCCATCTCCTCAACTTTGGGATTTCAAGTGATCTCTCCACCCCTGGCCTTCCATTCCCTCCTTTCCAGGCCAGAGAATGAAGGTTCAGAGACGTTAAGAAGCAAACCCAAGGCTGCACAGCTAGTAAGATTCACAGGCAGAGTCTGTGCTCTCCACCTGCTTGGAAGGCTGCACCTGCTAGGGATCTGCTGGCTAGGCTACCCCAGGGTGAAGGCTGTCAAGGGGCTGTCTGCCTGTGTAGAAGAGCCCGTGGGACGGGAGGCTCCCCAGAAGGCAGGCTCCTCAGCTATCAGAGCTGTAGTCACTGAGTGGGTGGCCCTGAAAAATACAATGTATCCACCATGCGGTGAGTGGCACCGGGTTTGTTACCCTGGGGATAGGCCAGAACCCTTTCGCAGAGTGCATTCCCGCATTCCCGGCTCAGGAGGCTTGCTTTCTCTCTCTAGCATCAGCTAATCTGCTGTCTTTGCCACCCCAAGCTCCTGCCACTTGGTCCTCTTTCAGCAACTTGCTGGCACTTGTCACCTCTGACCTCTGTAGGTACGGTTTCCCTGTATCTTTTTTGTGGCTAATACACTCATTTGTCAGCTTGCTGGAAACATCCCTTAGCACCCGCAAGGTGAACCGCCACAGTGTTGCCTGCAGACATCTGCCTCTCCATCCTCCCTAAATATGCCTTTTTACCTCTTTGAGTCCTGTCTGGGGTTTTTTTCCCCCTCTCCCATCAGGTAGGTGCTGGGGGCGGGACCACCCTGTCCTTTTCTAGTGAGTTTCTCATCTAGGGAGTTTCTCCATCCAGCATAGTACCTCACAGGGTGCTAAGGAACCACAAGTGTGGTGGCTAGTCTTGGCTGCCCCCTTGACACATCCGGAAAGAAGGAACATCAATTGAGAAGTTTCCTCCGCCAGATTAGCCTGCCTACGAGTCTGTGGGCCATTTTCTTGGTTGCTAATTGAAGTAGTAGGGCCCAGCCCTCTGTTGTTGGTACCATCCCTAGGCAGGTGGGCCTGGGCTATGTAAGAAAGGTAGCTGAGCCAGGTGGTGGTGATGAACGAATTTAATCCCAGCACTCAGGAGGCAGAGGCACGTGGATCTTTGTGAGTTTGAGGCCAGGATGGTCTACAAGTGAGTTCCAGGACAGCCAGCGCTAGTAGGGAAACCCGGTCTTGAAAAGAAAAACAAACAAACAAACACAAAAAGAAAGGTAGCCGAGCAAGCCAGTAAGCAGTGTTCCTCTGCAGTTTTGGCTTCAAGTTTCTGCCTTGACTTCCTTCCTTCCTTCCTTCCTTCCTTCCTTCCTTCCTTCCTTCCTTCTTTCCTTCCTTTCTTTTCTCTTTCTCCTTCTTTTCTGGTTTTTCGAGACAGGGTTTCTCTGTGTAACACAGCCTTGGCTGTCTTGGAACCACCTCGATAGTCCAGGCTGGTCTCGAACTCATAGAGATCCACGTCTTGACTTTTGTAGATTAAATACGCCCTTTTATTGGTCATGGTGTTTATTATAGCAACAGAGAGCTGGGACGAGAGGGTTGAGGTCTGGGGAGATGGCTCGATGGATAATGTGCTTGCTGTGCAGGTAGCCACGAGAACCTGAGTCCGAGACTCCAGAATTCATGTAAAAGTGGGACGTAGGCGTGTGTGTCTGACTCCAACCGTGAGATGCGAGGCACAGACAGACTCTCCAGAAGCCCATGGGAAAGCTGGCCTGCGTATGCAGCGGTGAGCAACATGAAACTGTGTCTCAAATAAGATGGAAATTGAGATCTGACATTCAAAGTTATCCTCCACCCTCCACACACATGCATGTGACTACACAGACACATAGACACAGACAGACAGACACACAGGAAGTGGACTGAAAAAACCCAGAATGATTCATGGCCAGATGCGGTGGTGGGGTCGTAGGTCAGCTGACTTCCAAGTGACTTCCGGTAGCTCCTCTGCCTACAGCTTGTGTTCTCTGCTCATTTCCCCAGGAGTTAGAGATTTAGGGCCTCGGGCAGCATTTGTTAAGAGCTTTCTGGCCCTTTCATATGTTTTCTCAACTTTACTTCTGGGTCCTGGCCTGGGGGCTTCCCGTCCTGCGCATTTTTGGTCTGTTATTGACACACCTGACTACACCAGCCAGGTTGCTTGTTTTCATGGACCCTAAGGGAAATTTACACCACTCCCTGCCGTCTCCTAGCTGCGCTTTTCGAAATTACCACCAGGTGGCAGCAGAGGCCAGGAATCCGCGCTCAGACCAGATGCTCGGAGTGCAGGCAGGGGACGCTGCTGCCTTATCGACTGGGACCTGCTGGGACTAAGGGAGGTTGAAGCCAAGTGAACTTTGAGTTCTCCTGCCAGGCCACTGGGTGAGAAGGCGATCCCGTACTGTCCTTATTTGTGCAGAGCGTGGCGACTCCTGCTTTATAGGCCCCACAGACAGACTGTGAAGGGTCAGGGTGGTAAACAATTCAGGCTTCTGAAGCGATGCTCCGCAGGGGTGAAAGATCCCAGGGATGAGCTGTGAGGCTGTGGCCCGATAAGGCTTTGCTTTTGGGTGCCTACATTTGAATTCCATACACTTTTCACGGGTCACATAAATATCTGGAGCTGGGGATGTAGCTTGGTATGGATCACTTGCCCAGCATGCGGAAGGAGAAACAAACATCTGCAAATTGGCAAATGTTGCTCCTTTGATGTTTTAAGAGAACTCCCTTGCCTGTTCTTGGGGTCTTCATGGTGACACTCAATGCTAATCTCTGCGCTCAGGGGTTCAAGGCTAGCCTGAGCTACATAGAACCCTGTTCTCAGCAAACAAACAGCAAAGGGAGGAAAACACAGAAGAACCTAATAAAAGCTGGACTTGGTAATTTCCTGTTGTTGGTAGGACTTGGGAGGCTCAGCCGAAGCAGGGGGATTGTCAGAATTTGAGGCCAGTCTGGGTAATTCCCCCCCCCCCCACCTCCTTTAAAAAAGATAAACTATCTAAAACGTAAAAACCGTTTTGATTTTATTCACTTGTTTTAGGTGTGTGGATGTTTTACCTGCATGCATGTTTGTGCGCCACTTGTGTGTCTGGCACCCTTGGAGGCCAGAAGAGGGCATCAAACACCCTGGAACTGGAGTTACAGACGGTTGTGAGCCACTGTGTGAGTGCTGGGAATTGAACCCCGGTCCTCTGGAAGAGCAGCCAATGCTCTTATCTGCTGAGCCATCTCTCCAGCCCTGTAAACAGTCATTTTTAGCTGTGTAAAAACAGGCAGGGTAACCTTGGACATGTAAAGACTGAAATCAGGGCTGGGCACATAGTAGGGATCCAATTAGGTATTGGCAATGCTGATTGTCCAAGAGCCCAGTAGGGCTCTCTGGGCCCATTGTGGTCAGGATGCTGTTCTCAAAATCAAGTCTGGGGGACACGTGCTATGAGTGTTAGCGACCGTGGCTACCAGCAACATCTCTCTTCCCACCTTGTATTCTGCCTGTGCTTTCCACTCACAGGGAAGCCCTGGTTTTCCTCATTGAGAAGGGCCTGGTTTTACCTCTTTCTAAAAATGCATAAAACAGAAGGCATTTACTTTAAGTATAGTGTTCATGAAGTATTTTATTTTTGTTTAGACTTTTTCCCCCCCCAGATGGGATGTCATACAGGCCAGGCTGGCATTGAACTTCTGATTCTCCTGCCTCTACCTCCCAAGTGCTGGGGTGACAGATATGTCATCATGCATGGCTTTATGTGATGCTGGGGTTCCAAGCCGGGGTTTTGGGTATTGCTGGCACATTCCCAACTCCCCAGTCAGAGTTTATGAGTTTTGATGAATGATCACACCCAGGGAATCATCACTACAGCCCAGACGGAGAACATGGGCATCACCTCCTTCTTCCCAGTCAATCTGGTGTAAAAATATAAATGATCCAGACGGTGGAGGTGCGCGCCTTTAATCCCAGCACCTGGGAGGCAGAGGCAGGCGGATCTCTGTGTGTTCAAGGCCAGCCCGGTTTACAAAGTGAGTTTCCCAGCAACCAGAGCTGTTACACAGAGAAACCCTGTCTCAAAAAGCCAATGTGTGTGTGTGTGTGTGTGTGTATGCGCGAGTGCGTGCACGTGCACACACACACACACACCTAAACCCAATCTTTCAGAGATGAAATGCATGCAGAGTGGGTGCCAGGTCCAGGGCGGTCTAGACAAGTCTGTCACTCACTGAGAGAGGGGGCGGGTGGGCAGTTGTTGAGGCTGTAATGGGATGGAAAATGACAAATGCAGTACATTACAGCTGTGGCTGGAACCCGGGCCTCCGGTCCCCAGCCATGTTCCTTCAGCCCGTCCTGTTCTGCCTGCCTGTCTCCACCCTGTGTCTTCATGGGTCTGCCCTGCTCTCAGCTGCTCCAGATGCAGGCTGAGAGCGCAGCTGCAACATCTCCTGTTTTAATGCAGTCTTGGGTTAACCCCCACGTAAGAGGCTGAGCAGCTTGGGTTTGGCGGCCGCACTCTTCCCCTTCCCTGATGGTCCGGGAGCTCCTGGAAGGCAGAGGGCCTAGTCTCGGGTGACCTCTTTGGTACCTCCATCCTTCTGACCCCAGGAGAGCTGAAGTTGTATTCATAGATGAAGGAAGGACAATGGAGGCTGGAGGGAAAAGGGGACCTATGGGAAGAAGGGGCCAGAGGCAGGATGCTTTAAACTTGGGGTGTTTAGTCCTCTGCTCACTATGATGGCTTCTGGGATCATTTGCATATCATTTGCATCTGTCTTCTATTACCTTCAGTACTCTTCTCTAGGAGGAGTAGGTTGGATCTGGTGGGGGGGGGGGATTGGACCGGGCCAAGGACTGGGGTCATGGGAAGGCAGGGGCACAGCTCTCCATCCTTGTTGCTAAGCTGGTGTTCAGCCCTTCCCCTTTCTGGGTGACTCTCCCAGCTTGGAGCTGCCTAGCTGGCTCTGGGTTGGTCCTTCCTGCCAGAGCGTGTCCCCAACACAGCTATTCTTGTGCCAGGGTCTCTGTAACAAGGCGACAGAATGTTGATCTAGGAGGTGTGAGAGCCCATGGTGTGTGAATCTCTATAAGTTACAAAAGCAGGACCCATGAGCCTAGGTCGTTGGAAGTCACCATCGCCTTTGGGGACTAGGGCCTGGGAAGGGGCAAAGGGAGTTCTTGTTACCAGTTATGTTCATTTGTCCTCTGCATGCTAGTAACATGGGTGGGTTGATTCCGAAGGGTCATTGAGTTGGACAGCAGTTATGAAAGCATTTTTCTGCATAACAATAAATTATGGAGGCTGGAGAGATGACTCAGCCTCTTTTCCAGAGGATCCAAGTTCAGTTCCCAGTACCCACATAAGATATCTCACAACTTGAACTTGATTCGATGTTCATGTCCGGTCTCTGTGGGTGCCCACACACATGTGGCATACATAGACACATAGGCATAATTAGAAATAGAGTAAGAGTGGGCTGGAGGGTTGGCTCAGTGGTTAAGAGTGCTTATCGATCTTGCAGAGGACCCAGGTTCAGGTCCCAGCACCCACATGGTGGTTCCCAACCACCTGTAACTCCAGTTCCAGGGGACCTGATGCCCTCTGACCTCTACAGATTCCAGGCATGTGGGTGGTGTACACACATAGTTGCAGGCAAAACACTCAAACATATAAAATAAAATAAGTCTGGGTTTTTGTTTGTCTTGGCTTTTGCAGGGCAGGGTCTTCCCTATGTAGCTCTTGCTGTCCTGGAACTCACTCTGTAGACCAGGCTGGCCTTGAACACACAGAGACCCACCTGCCTCTGCCAATATGCCTGGCAGGGATAAAATAAGTCTTTAAAAAACAGCAAGCAAGCAAAAAACAAAGAAGGCGTGGAGCCTGAAACCAAGCTTCAAGAGGCGTCCCACCCGTGAAGGCCCTTCCTTCCAGAGCCTTCTGCCTCTCACCTCCCCTTCCCGCTGGCTAACCCACTCCTGCCAGTTCCTGTGGGGTTTTCCCGTGTCTACTCTCTTCTCCAGCTAGATTGTGAGGTGGCCAAGGGCCTGTGTGTACCCCGGTGTTTCCTGGCTTGGCATCTGAACACAGTGACTCCTCAACGTCTTTGGGGGCAGGGACCTCAGCAGCCTAGAAGAGGCCTTCCCTGGCCCTCAGAAGGCCAGCACCAAAACCCAGCTTTGGTGAAGGCCAGGAGAGGGTTAAGGGCTGAGGCGGCAGAGAGTGTCCGAGAATGGAGGGCCAGTTTGGGGTTGCGTGGATGGGGGATCCCTGTATCTGCGCCCTCAGAAGCCAGTTCTTTTCTGTGTTGATGTCCTGGCCTCTCTTCCTGGCCTCGTCTGCCGTGGGTGGCACTTCCTGTGGCCTGTGCGTCCACTGCAGGCTCCACTGATGGCAAACCCTTCTCTTCATACCCGGGGAGGAGGAAGCAGGGGCCTGGCTGTTCTGGACCTCTTTGCCTGGGACCAACATGGCCCTGCCACTACTTACCCTGCAAGTCAGGGCCTCCCTGCTTGCTTCCCTAGACACAGGGTCCTGTCAGCAGGTCCGCAGCCCCTCTCTGTCACTGGGTCTTGTGACAGGAGCACTGGTCTCTGGCCTCTGTGTCACCTTTTTGTGAGTAGAATAATTCAGGCAGGTGTAAGGCCACACAAGCTGATGGGTCCCCAGGGGGGACCTAGGACCTGAGAGATGTGGTTTGTGAGGGGCCAGCAGACTGTCACTTTCAGCTGACAGGTGTGTGGTGGCAATATCCTCCACAGTTCTGTCCCCCAGTTCCCCTGGGAGGCAGCTGAAGTGTTGGGGAGAGCCAGGGGGAGCCCAGAGCCTGAGTTATGACCAACTTGATCCTAACCTGATGCAGGCCTGATGTGCCCCGTGCCTCAGTTTACCCTTTTGTCAATGCACTCTCAACTTGATCGTTGATTGTGGAATCCCACCCCGCCCCCACAGGGGTGGAAACCAAGGACCTCATGAGTACTGTTGGGCTGAGCTACATTCCCTGGAAGTAGTTTACACTTTTGTGAAAGGACCCGTTGGGTTAGAAGATTCCTTGTGCCTCACAAACTGAGGCCTGGAGTCTAAACTTGATGTTGTTTGGCAAGCATGGATGTTGTTTTGGGGTTTTTAAATATCAGGCGAGGTTTTGGCACATCTACAGCTCTAACTCTCATGTGCGGATAGGACCGTCGCACAGCTCTGGAGCCCCAGCCAGCTGCCGGGTCCAGGCTTCATTTTCTATGTCAATCTCCTGGAGGCTCAAACTTGGACATTGGAGTGGGTATCTATTGGCCTCCAGTCTGGGGCTTGTTCTTTTTTTCTTATTTTACATATTGATTCCTCTCCGTCCCTCTCTTCTACCCTCCCTTGCTCCCCGACCACCCTCCTTTCCCATTCCCCCTTCCACTCCACATGTAGGGATCATCTAAATCCTTGCTGGAGGGGTCATCAAAATCTGTCAAGTCATTTGGAGTAGGGACTAGGCCCTCCCTCCTGGCTCTAGGTTAAGGGAGTATCTCTCCATGGGGAACGTGCTCCCAAAGTCCTTTTGTGCACTAGGATACATCCTGGTTCCACTGTCAGAGGTCCCTTAGACTGCTGGGGCCTGTTCTTATCCAGGACTCTTGCTCCTGGCTGCCTGAGCTGGGGCCCAGGATCCTCCCCGTGCAAGGCCCTCTGAGCCCACTTGCGGGCATGCCCAGGTTGTTTCTCTTTTGTTTTGCCAACATGAGGCTTTGCAAGGGCAGGTCTGGATCAGACAGGAATGAGCTCATGTGTTTACTCAAAGCAGAGAACTGGGTCTTGGCATTTCCTGGGGGAGATAAGGGGTACCTGCTTGAGTTGGGGAGAGATCCCTCTTGCCTTCCCTGCGGCAGTGACCGCCATTCACATTGCCTCAGGCTGCCCGCAGGGCCCAGGAGGCTAGACGCCATCCTATCTCTAGAATGCCCATGCTGATGGCACCGCTTGGCCACAGCCTGAATTCCTTGCATTTCTTCTCAACCCTTTGGTTTAAACTGCAGCTTTTCCCCAGCCCCCTAAACCATCCCTGCCCATCAGTGTGGGTGCCTCTATGCTGTCTGGCTATTGGCCACTGGCCTGCGCTAGGTCGTGCGCTCTCAGATGCCAGACAGGGCCTCTGGCTTGATCCTTCACCTCTAGCCTGCCTGTGGCTCAATACCAGGAGTGTAGGTTGGTTTTTGATTAGGAAGTAGGGACTCAGGCTGTGACAGTGACCTTGGTGGGCTGCCTGGGTTATAGCTGGGGTGAGAAGAAAGGGTAGGCCCTGCCTTCAGGGTCAGTGAGGTAACAGCCTGCTAGTCTTTCTGACTATAGCCCGGTCCCTCTGTCCTTAGCTCTGTCACATTTCGGCTGGGCTCAGAGACGTGGAACCGGCCTTTATTCCCAGGGGCTCTGAGGCCAATCACAGTTCCCTGTCTGGAGCCTGCCCTCACCACCCTTAGCACAAACGTGTCCAGCTCATGACAGGAGAGTGGAACATGGGAGCTTCCTCACCAACTACCTAGTTCAGCTCCTGACACTTCACAAATGGCGAAGCTGAGGCTCAGGTAGGGGCAGTGATCTGCCCACGGTCATGGGTCAAGGTCTTGAGTCCGAGTTCTGCCTGCATCCAGGAACCAGGTCTTAGGCAGAGTGGGGACAGGTGTCTGGGAAGCCCAGTCCCTCCAGATCTCTCCAGACCCCTCCAGCCCACCTCAGCAGCAGAGAGCTGCCCCCCCCTTGCACTTGACCGGCTCCAGCTCTCTCTCTCTGTAGCCAGCCAAGGCTAGGAGCAAGTCTGAATCAGCCCTGGGAGCTTCGAGTCCCAGCTGGCCCTCCCTGCCCCGGGGCTCAGGGAGTGGGACGTGAGCACCACACCTCAAATCCTTTTGCCCTTCCCTCCCCACCCACACTTCTGCCTGGGGCCCAAACATGGCAGGGAGCCAGGGAACCAGGGAGCCAGGCCCTCACCCTCTGGCCTTGGTAACCAAGGCACAACACCCAACACTGGAGACTGTTTGTCCTGCCAACACCACACCCAACCAACCTGGGCCTGCAGTTCAGTCAGCTGCGGGAGAGGCCTAGCTAAGGGCGGGATAGGGAGGCGTAGGGTGAAGGGCTCAAGGTCCACGGCCTGAAGACCCTCGCCCTACTACCACACTGTCCAGGAGCTTCCTAGCTTAGGGTCCCTAGCTGTGGCCTCAGCAATGTGGCCCCTACTTCAGCCCCAGCTTCCATCCTGGTAACCCTGGTAGAGCTGAAAGGAGAAGGCACCATATCAGAGTGTCCAAGCATGATCCAAAGCAGAGGAGCAGAGGCCAGAGAGGAGACGCCCCTTGGCCAGTGAGCTACAGCAGGGTCTCAGGGAGTGAAGCCATGGTCTCTCCCTCCACAGTCAGGAGACAGAAGACAGATGGGGCCCTGGCTCCTTCAGCCCTTGAGGGCTCAGCTTTCTGGTGCCCAGGGTGGCAGGGGCTGCTCTAGCTTGGAACCAAGGGTTGCTGGGTGGGCAAGGTGGCGGGATGTGGTACCTGGGGAGGCTGGGATGGCGTAGGGAAGAGGGTGGTGTTTCTGGCCTTTACCGGCTTGTGGTTTTCTGATGTCAGGGCTTGGGATCATAAGGAGAGAGGAAGCCTAATGGCTGTCCTGTCCTGATGATCTCTCTTCTGGAAACATCCAGGGCCTGGCTTCAGGGTATGCTTGGGCTGAGGGAATGGGGCTCCTGGCCTAGGTGACAGAGGATCTTATGCTGTCTATAGCACTGGGGAAGGAGGCCTGAAGGCCTTGGCCTGAGCTCTGTGAGTTAGGGAAACCAGAGAGATGGAGCCTTTCTTTTGTGATTTTCAACTTTTTCTCCAGCTAGCCTCTGACTTAGGGCGATCCTCCTGCCTCAGCCTCAGCCTCCTGAGTCTGGGATTGCAGATGAGAATGATCACACTGCTTGGTAGGCTCTCCTCCGGGTTACCAGGCCCACTCAAAGTCACCAGCAATTGGTGGCTGCCTGTTAAATGATGCTGGGCTGTGTTGGGTATCCAGGTAACACATACCTCAGTCCCACATGGTGGACACTGTGGGCAATATGCACTCCAGCTCCCTGTTCGTAAACTGTGGGACCCAGGCTCCTCAGAGAAGGCTCAGGGTGGGGAGCCAGGGCTCAGTGGCTGTATCTCTCAGGGACCTCTAAGGCTGCTGACGTTGGTGTGTATGT
This sequence comes from Phodopus roborovskii, assembly GCF_943737965.1. NCBI lineage: Eukaryota > Metazoa > Chordata > Mammalia > Rodentia > Cricetidae > Phodopus > Phodopus roborovskii. The sequence continues at coordinate 15,540,934 of NW_026125052.1, read as the reverse complement.
GTGCTTGTGGTGTGTGTATGTGTGCACGTGCTAGCATGAAGCCCAGTATGGTGCAGAAAGGTACACTGGACAGTGTCCTTGCATCTCCCCAGGGTCATGGGCCAGGTGGGTGCTGAGGGATCTCAGTCCCAATCTCAGGTCCTGTTCCCTGCATGCCTCTGGCCAGGGAGGAACTTCAGGCAGGTGTGTGGTGGGAGAGACTCTTGCTGAGGCTGCAGCTTCACAGACCCACCCAGGCTGAGTCAGCGAGCTGGCGGGAGCCAGGGGGGTGGCAGCTTTCCCAGGGCCGGCCTGGGCGAGTCTGCATTCCTTCCCAGCAGAGCGTCTGGGCTTGGCAGAGTCAGGTGTGTTGCTCCTGTCCCAGCCTCGCCTGCTGCCCGCAGCACCTGAGCCAGCTCAGCGCTAGGGCCCTTGTTAGGGACTCACTTGGCAGCTGCCTGGTACGGGGCGTGGGAACTGCTTGCCTTGCATGTCCTTGCTGGGCGAGGTGCAGGCCTAGGGAGGGTAGTCTTCTGGAGCCCCAGTTCCCACAGTGGCTAGGACAATGGTGTGGGCTCACCCTGTTGCCTCTGTTGTTAGTGACAGAAGCTGAGGGTCAACACAGCCCAGTTGGGGGCTTTGCCCTTGCTGGTGGCTAGGTAATAGTGGCAGAGGGCGGGGTGTCCTGCTGTGGTGGTGGGCCTTGCAGAGGCTGTGACGCTCCAGGGAGGCACAGATGTTTGCTGTCCAGCTCTATGAGAAGCCTTTGTTCTAACTAGCTGGCAGTTCCGGGTGCTAGGTGGGGTCCTGGGGCATAGGGCTTGTGCCTTGTAGATTTCCAGCTCTGGGGACTGCCACCGACATCCACCACCCTGGCCCTGCTCCTCCAGGTCCCAGCTGGGCTGTCTGTACTGGCGCCTGGGACTCTGAGGGGATCTACATGGGGCATGGTGCAAGGTTGGCTTTCACCAATCGTTTGTGTTAAGTCTCCCCACAACCTACTTCTTCCTGGCTCGCATTTTCTCTCTTATAGAATGAGTGCAGGAACCCTTTACCTTGCCCATATCAATGGGTGAAATGTGTTTTGTCCATACCTCCTTTCCCATGATGCTATCTATCCATGAACAGACCCTAGGGCCTATCTTTTCTCCACAAGTGTCTACTACTGAGTGACAGTCCCAGCCCAGAAAGTAGCCTTTAACTGAGTGTGTGCCCGGGATCTGATGGTCTGTGCTGAGACGCTCCCCACCCCCACGGGATCCTGGGGAGTTTCCTGTTGCCCTCTGTGGTCAAGACATACTCCCATATGGGGCTGGGCAGGAAACCTCAAGTCTGGGACTTGGGGATCTTTCCTTGTATTCAAGTTTTTTCTTGATGCTTTTGCTGGAACTCACCTTTCAGTCCATCTGCTTCTGGCTGTAGGATGGCCCCTTGCTTTGCTAACATCTTTTTCCTAGACCTCAGAAGGTTTGGTGACAACCTGTGGGGTCTGTGCTGGATCCCCTCCCCCCCCACCAGACTTTCATGTGAGCTGTTTGCTGGGAACCCTGTAGGCCCTGGCCTGGCCTAGGACAGCTTGGGCTACAGAAACTACAGGTCTGGTCCTGGGCTCGGGTGGGTGTGGGAATTCTGTCTGCACGAGAGAGGTCAGGGTAGGTGATGGCAGGGTATGAGGTGGGGAGAGGGGAGGGGTGGCACACTGGGACATTGGTCCAATGTCTAGCACATCCTCTGCTATGAGGACTGCAGGTGGCCTCGCTGGGCCTGGGTGGCTGTGGGGAAACAGAGTAGGTACCATATCTGGGCTCACCCAGCCCATTTTGGGCATGGGAACAGGACTAGTCTGAGATGCCCGAGTTGGGCAGGGAGCCCTCAGCAATTTTGGAGGGCAGCATTCCTTCCCAGCTTTTCTTTGGCTGAGCTTCAGGTGACATTCTGGAGTGACCGTGTTCCTGGGACATGTGTATGACTCTGGCTTCCTCCCCTCTCTCTTGTCCTGTGCTAGTTGGGGTGGAGGGAGGAGAATCTGTCTGGGGTGCCACAGCTCTAACAGCCTCGCTCTGTGTCCTGTCCTGGTGTCCGCAAGCGGAGGCTGAGGATGGTTGAGAGAGAGAGAGAGAGAGAAAGAGAGAGAGAGAGAGAGAGAGAGAGAGAGAGAGAGAGAGAGAGAGAGAGAGAGAGAGAGAGCCAGTAGGGGAAGCCCTTGATTTAGGGCAGGAGGGCTATCTATGGTGCATTCAGACTGTGATCTTTTGTAGTTGGGGTCTGGACTGCAAGGGACTCTGGGAACTGTCCTTGAGAGCTGGGTCCAGGGCAGTCTGGGTAATTGTGGGAACAGGTGAGAACAGGCTGAGGGGAGTGGCAGCTGCTGGAATGTGTGGGCCTGGTGCACCCCGCCCCCTCATTCAGGGCTGGGCCCTCTTGGTAGAGCCAACACTTAGCCCTTCTTCTAGCTGCCCCAGCTGTGCCCGAAGCACCCTTTCTGCTCCCTCTTAGGGCACACTCAGATCCTCTGCCTTTTGCTGGGTTACAATCAATTGGCCTGTCTGGGGAGGAAAGGCTTTGGGGGGACCCTTCTGGAACCCCCAGAAGCTCCTCTGGGGACCCTAGCCCTTTGCACACATAAAACCTCTGTCACCCACAGGGGCCCCGTTCTGAGGAGTTAGGGAAGGCCCAGCTTGTAGGAGGGTTAGTGGGCAGGGTTCTAGGTAAGCCCAGTTCTCCTGGTGATGGTTGAGGGCAACTAGTCAGTCCTGTGGATTCTGGGCCCCTGTTGCCACCTCTGCAGGAGAAGCATGTCCTTCTCTGTCCTGTTCCTATGGCCTTTAGCATCCAGGCCCCTCTTAGCGTGGTATGCAGGGACTCTCACGGATGGGCCCCCTCCCTGCCCACCTAGGCTCAGCTCCCATCTCTGTCTCCTGTCCTCTGGGCTGTGTCATTCTTCCCTGAGGATGCGAGGTCCTTGTGTGCCACTGGCCTTCACACATGACAGTCACACCTGTCTGGACAGTCAGTGTCTACCCGTGACTCATTTGTGCTTCTCAGACTCCCTCCCCTGCCTCCTGGGCTGGCCCAGGGTGTTTAGGGTAGCCCACTCAGGCCTCACGCTACCTCATGAGGTCCAGTGTCTCTCCCATAGTTCTAGCCCCAAGTGTGTCCCTGTTAGTTTTCCTGGCCAGGCCCTGATGCATACACTTCAAAGATGAACTAGCTAAAAGGGAACTGAAGTTTGGAGGTTTTCCTTGAGACCTAGGGACTTGAATGTGCCATCAACAGGCCTGGTCCTGATTCTGCCTGTTCTACTCTGCTGGGGGAGGTGGGGGATGACATCATTCTATCTTGGGATTGGGGTTACCTGGAAAGATTCTAGAAGTCTCTCCTGGGATCATGGACAGTTCAGGCTTGTCCAGAGGTAGCCAGCAATGACAGCTTTGTGTGAGTGTGAGTGAATGAGTGTACAGTGTGAGAGGCTATGGGACTGGAAGTATGGACAGAGTTCCAGTGCAAAGGTATACACGTGTGAGTCTAGTGTGAATGTGTGTTAGTGTGAGGATGTGTGTGCATGTATGATTGTGCATGTCTCTAAGCTGTGAGTGTGACTGTGTGAAGTATGTGTCTGTGTGTGAAGGTGTGCATATGGATTTATGAATACATGCCAGTGCAAGGGCATGTGGTTATATCTGAATGAAGCCGAATGCATGAATACCCAAACGTAAGTGGGTTGTGTGCAAATGTATGTGTGAGCTGTGAAAGTGTGCAAGTGTACGTAAACTGTATGTGTGAGTTGTGTGTGCAAGTATTGAGTGTGTGTGGGCTGAGTATGTGAACAGGAGCTGTGTGTGAACCAGCCACTAGCCTCGTGGAAGAGCAGAACTTGGACCCAGGCTCTCCTCACCTCCAAGGTCGAAGGTCAACTTGAGTGAAACCAGACCCTTTCTATGAATTCTGGGGACTTTCAGGGAACTGTTGCAGGCTCAGTTCTGCCCCAGGGGAGTTTCCACATTCTAGGAAGAGCTTGGAGGTCGTTCTTTCTTCTAAAGCAATACGGAATAAAGCCAAAATAGTACTGACAAAGTATATGTCAGATTTAAGAATAAATACAGAACTACTATGTGCATTCACATGAATATGTGTGCATGTGTCTTTGTGTGGGAATGTGCAAGTGTGTGAGTTACAAGTGCCCACAGAGGCTAGGTATGTTGAATTCCCCGAAACTTCCAGGTGATTGTGAGCTGCTTAACACAGGTGCTAGGAATTAAACTCTGGAAAGACAATACATACTCTTAATGACTAAGCCATCTTTGCAGGACCTTAGGCTCTGGTCTTTTGAGAGGAGTTTTCTCATGCCCCCTTTTGCCCTGGAGTCACCACAGCTCAGAGAGCAGAAGCCATTCCCAGGCCCAGGTGAAACAACTGGAATGTCTGCCCAGGTCTCTCTGAGCAGCTCAGTGCTGCCCTCTGCAGGTGCAGGCTCAGCGCTTCTTGCCTCTCAGCCCCAGCCTGGCTGAAAAAGAGCCTACCTGGTTCACTTAGTGAGACCCTCAGAGAAGTGGACACCCTTGCTGTTCACGAACACATGCAGGACATGTTTGGATTTGCACATAGGCTATCCATACAGGTGCGCACACAGCCGCTTCCGTCATTGGTTTGATCGGGTCCCAAGTCGGGGGTCATACCCCGTGTGGAATGCACACCAGTAGCAGCTACTGTTACTGAAGAGGTCTCAGCAGGAAGGGGGTGCTTCTTGTGATGGACGGTGACAGACTCAGGGACTCCCCAAACTCAGGGCAGGGGAAGAAGCTGGTTTTGGGGTCAGCAGCTTCACAGAGGGACCTGAGGGGGAGGGAGGGAGGAGAAATGTGTGGGAGGCAGGGAAACACTTGTCAGAGATGGCAACTGAAAGAAGAGGGGCAGGTGATGTACGTTCGTGTCTTAATGCACAGACCAGTTTGGGAAGAAAATGTGGCCACTGTGGCTTTGAGTCTGGACAATGGACTCAGTGGCCCAGCTCCCCCCCCCCCAGACTAGGGGACACAGATTAGGGAGGATGTACTGAGGGAGGTGAGATGATCCAGGCTCCAGGAGGAGAAGGGGTCTGAAGGGGCAGTTGGCAGATAGGATTCCAGCATCCCCTTGAATTCCTCCTCCCTAGGAGGAATTAGGCAGCTCCTCAACCTTGTATGCAGAGGTGTATGACCCAAAGTGACCAGCAGAGGGTGCTCTAGCCACAGGATTGAAGCTGAGGTTGAGCCTTGTGGATGCTTTCATTCTTGGAAACAAGCTGGAGCCTAGAACCCATATACAGATGCCGAATGACTTCCCTTTGGTAGAGGACCTCATTGAGGTGAGGTGGGACCCCACCAGGTTCCCTTTGCTTCCTGTCTAGTTTCCATTCTCTTGTGTTTCCTGGTGACTTTGAAACAATCCCCAGGAATGTGAAGATCCCTCTAGCTTCCCTCTAGACTCCGGGGTGGGGGTGGGTGGAGGTGGGGGTGGGGGGGGTGAGGGGTGGAGGGTGGGTGTCTATGGAGAGTCAGTGAGCCTTTTTAGGAAGCTCCTGGGTGTTATGTATGCCTGGGCCACCACTTGCATCTCTTGCTTCCCTGAATGGCCTGCAGGGGGAGGGCTGCCTTGTTGGCATTGTGTTCTGCCTAAAGCTTGTGTTCTCAGGTCTTGCCTTCTGCCACAAAGGGTTAGACTTCCACAGGGCTGGCTGGTGGGTGCAGCCCTCTTGCTAGCCAAGCTAGGGGCTAGGGAACTGTCCATCAACTTGCTGGGGGTGAGGGTGGTGGTTAGGGAGGAGAGCCGTTCAGTTGTGAATGTTTCCTCCTCTCCTGAGGGAAGTGGCTCCTCAAAGTCCGGCGACTTGTTTATTCTTCCGGTCATTTATTTGGCCCAGAGTAGTGTGTGAAACTCTTCACCAGTTGGCAAGGGGAAGACAGGCAAAAGGCATGGAAGGCCAGCTCACAAGGGGTAATTAGGAACTCAAAAAGAGATCCTGAAGGGAAAACCTGTGAAGCATTTTCTTAATTAGGGATTAATTGTGGAAAGTCCAGCCCATGGTGGGTGGGCTGGTGGGTTCTATGAGAAAGCAGGCTGGGCAAGCCATGAGGAGCAAGCCAGTAAGAAGCACCCTCCATGGCCTCTGCAACAGCTCCTGCCTCCAGGATCCGTCCTGCTTGAGTTCCTGTCCTGACTCCCTTCAGTGATGAACAGTGATGTGGAAGTGTGAGCCACATGAACCCTTTCCTCCCCAAGCTGCTTTGGTCATGGTGTTTCACCACAGTGATAGAAACCTTGACAAGCACAGGAAAAGATGCTCTGTGTCACTCATAAGTTAGGAATGAAAACTGAGGTGACCATGGAGCCTTTTCAACCATTGGGAAAGGTAACTATAGAACCTGTAGCAGTGGGAATAGCTAGCTCTCACTGGCTTCCAGGGCTGGCAGAAGTAAGTGAGGGCGCTCATTCCCATTCATGGTTGGGGGAGTGGAGGCAGGGGAATCAGAAGTTCAAAGTCATCTTCCAGTACACAGCAAGTTTGAGGTCATCTTCCCTCCCTCCCTCCCTCCCTCCCTCCTTTCCTCTTTCTTTTTACAAGATGGGTTTCTCTGTATAGCCTTGACTGTCCTGGAACTTGCTCTGTAGACCAGGTTGGCCTAGAACTTGTAGAGATTTATTTGCCCCTGCCTCCCAAATGCTGGGATTAAAGGCACCACACCACCTGGGTGTCTGTCTTAAAAAAAAAGAAATCAAAATCACTGGGTGTGGTGGCCTGTACCTGTAATTCCAACACTCTAGGCAGAGGCAGGAGGATATCTGTGAGTTCCAGGACACCCTGGTCTACATATTGAGTTCCAGGGTAGTACAGTGAGACTCTATCTTAAAAAAGAAAGAAAGAAGGAAAGAAAAAGTCTAGAGGGCGGGAGAGATGGCTCAGTAGGTAAGAGCACTTGTTCATTCCCATCATTCACACTAAATGACTTCCAACGCCTTGTAATCTCAATTTGAGAGCATCTGACACCCTTTGGCTTTTGTGGGCATATGCACACATGTATGTATGCACACACATATGTATGTATACATACAGATACATTAATAAAATAAAAATTATTAAGAAATGAAAAAACAAAACAACAACAACAAAAAAAAAGGATTTGGCAGCCATCTGAATGTTTATCCTCCTTGAAGGCAGGTAGATCATGTGAGCCCAGCAAGGCTAGTCTTGGCAGAACACTGTCTCCACCAAAAACAAACATTACCCTATAGCCCAGTAATTTCACTGCTAAAATCCCCCCTAAAATTTATTTGCAGAAGTTCACAATGCCATATGTTCAGGAATGTGTACTATACCATCTTGTGTAAACAAATGCTGGAGTCCAGGGAAGGAATGGATGAAAAGGACCCCTTCCTTCATCGGTACTGTTGCCTAAGAGACAGGCCTTGAGAGATGGACAGTGTTTCCTTCTGTGGAATTAAAATCTGTAAAGCGTGGGGATGGAGTAGAGTGCTTGTCTAGCATGGACAAAGCTCTGGCTGATTCCCAACACTATATAAACCAGTGTCTGTAACCCCAGCAATGGGGAGACAAGAGGATCAGAAGTTCAAGGCTGTCCTTCTATACATAGGAAGTCAGAAGCCAGCCTGGGCTCTAGGAGAACTTGCCTTCAATAAAGGCATTTTAATAAATGCACAGAGACATATTAAGATTAAGAAAAGGCTGGGAACACGTCTAAGCAGGGGAGTGCATGTACTAGGCCCTGGGTTTGGTTCCCAACATTGCAAGCAAGCAAGCAAACGTGAGAACGAGTGAATGAATGAGCCTAGACACAGCAACGCCCAGATAACATCTAAGATCCCTTCCTTGTGGGCTTCTTATCAGCCTTTGTTCCAGTAATTTCTCACATTTTCTGTGTGCCTGGAGAGTCCCCAAAGGAACTCTCCATCCACAAAGCTCTTCCCGGAAGTAGCCTGTGTCTAAGTGAAGCCTGGAAGCACTTCACACAGAGTCTCATACACCTTCACGTCTGTGGAAAAAGCTAGCCAAAGCTCTCAGCAGATTCTGCCTTGCCCGGCCCAGCAGACTGTGGATCCTGGTTCTAAGGCCTGACACCAGCCGCGCCCCCCTGCCCCTTGGCACCACTCGGCAGTGGTTCTGGACCCCTTTGGGGTTGCATATCTCATATCCTGCATATCAGATATTTACATGATGATTTATAACAATAACAACACTATAGTTATGGGTAGCAACTGAATAACTGTATGGTTGAGAGTCACTATCACAAGAGGAACTGCACTAGAGGCATGCGGTATTACCAAGGCCGAGAACCACTGCTCTAGGCCACCTCGGATTCCGGCCTCTGTCTGGTGGCTCAGCATGACTTTTCCCTACTTAGTCCATCTTCCTGCTCTCTGAGGAAGAGTCCAGCCCAAGGGCCTTTGCACCTGGAATGTTCTTCCCTGCACATTGCTGGCTCCTTCCACAGCTGCCCTTAGCTGTGGAAGAGAGCTTCCTTGGCCTTGGAGAACACGCCACTCTTTGGTTTGTCGATCACCCAACCTTTTCACGAGACTGATTGCTCCATTAGGATAGAGTGTGTATTCCCAGCATCAGGGGCAGTGTGTGGCACAGAACCCATGGTCAGCCAATAGAAGACAAGCGGCATCTCCTTATAAGCCCCGCCCCCATCACTCTGGTTGCTTCATTCTGAGATGCTGATCCAGCTTCCGGGCCTTCAGGTATTCCCCAAACACAGGCATGTTCCCACCTCTGTCTGGCTCATCGCTTCTGCCCAGGCTTTGAAACTCAGTCTCTCAGGCCCTCCCTCAGAAATTGCTCAGTGCCTCAGTATGAGTGACTGGCTCCTTCCTCACCCCGCCAAGGTGCTTGTCCACACATTCCTTTGTCAGGGCACAGTGCTATTGTGTTCGGATGAAACGCATGTCTGTCTCTCGATCTCTGCTGGTTCTCGTGAAGGGCAGGGCTGGGCTGACTCAGGATTGCATTCTGAGCACTCAGCCCAGTGTCCGCCACACAGTGAGTGCAATGAATGGGTGATGACTGAAGTCTAACTCTGGGCTCTCACCACCTGCCTGTATCCATTTGGCTCCTAGGTCAGCACCAGCTGGTCCCTTACCATGTGCGGAGTGCAGGGTTAGGTGGTGGGACCAGAAGCCATGTTTGGCTGTATATGTAGAAGAGGAGCAGATTTCCTTAACACATCTAGTACAAGTGAGAATGGTTAGCGCTCAAGGACTAGAATGGGCTTGAGGAGTGTATTAGTTTCTTTTTGCTGCTAAGACAAGTGATCACTTCAGGGGCCTAAAGATATACAATTACTCCCTTCCAGGACTGGAAGGTAGAAGCCCAAATCAAGGTGTCAAGATGGCTGTCTTTCTCTGGGGTGCCCTGAAAGGATCAGGTGCGCTCGCCTTTTCCAGCTTCAGTGGGCTGTTGGCGTCCTCCACTCAAGTCCCGGAATCACGGACATCTGTTTCTGGATTTGCGCTGCCTGACTCTGCCTCCCATGTCCTCCAGCGTGATGACACTAGCGTCCCATCTGCAGAGTCCCTTTTGCTTTATAAAGTATAGATCCCCAGGTTTTAGGGGTTATGGGTTCACAGACAAGGGGGCTCACCTTCCATGCTCTTGAGCCACGGAACCCACATCACTGTAGAGTGCCTATCTGACATGTTCATCAGACCCTCGTGGGTAATGGGTCCACAAGCCTAGCCTTCTTGTTCTGCACAAGAGGGGGGCTGAGGCAGAAAGAATGACTTACCCGAGGCCACACCGAGTCCAGCTTGGACATCATGTTCTTGGTCTTGGGGTCAAGAGCCTATTTCATGCACAATACAGGCAGGATTATAGATCAGGCCATGTTTGGTCTTGTGTGTGTGTGTGTGTGTGTGTGTGTGTGTGTGTGTGAGGATGATGAGGGACTACTGTTCCTCAGAGCCTTTTTTAGAGAAAGCACATGCCTGTGGCACACTGATGACAGGACCCAGAGCTCTGAGCTGGAGAACTGGGGGAGGCAGCTGGTTCCAGGGTGTGAGTGGTAGGAGTTGGGGGTGAGGGAGGCAGAGTGTTACATGAGTCTAGGACACTGCAAAAGGCTGTCCTGTCCTCACCAAGCTCCTAAAAGCAGGGATGAGGCAGTGGCTTGTGGAGCCAGGGCCAGGCAGCCGTGAGTGCTAGCTCAGGAAAGTATAACTTTTCCTTTTTCTCTTTTGGATCCTGGTCAAAGCCTAAGTGTGTTTTTTTTTTTCTAGCACTTTGTGCTTTCTCACTGTGTCTCTGAAGTGACCCTGCTTTTGGCATATGGCTGACAACAATGGATGGCCTCCATTGTTAAACACACCAGCCAAAGTCAAACAGGCTGGCTTTCTCCTTTTCTTATCTCTGTACCCCTCCTCCCAGCGCTGCTGTGGTCTTCCTGATTGTCTTCCCTTGTTCTCGTCCACTGTCTCCTGTCCCTCAGTGCCTTTCCTAGGCTCTTTGGGTCATTTCAGCCTTCCCTGATTGCTGTCCCTGTCAGTAAGGCTGGTGAGTCACAGTGAGATGGGCTGGGGAGTCAGCAGTGGGTCAATGGCTGCTACCCTGAACTAGCATCCACCTGGGGGTAGAGACGCACCTGACACACCAGCCCTGGACGATACCAGGTCATGAGGTCCAAGGAGCTAGCAAGAACAAACAAACTCATCCATGCTCAAGCAAATTTCTCTTTGCAACAGATGAAGGTCATTACAGAAACCACAACTAGTTAAAATGCAGAGCTGTGGAGTCCAGTCCCAATGAATACATCTAGAACACACCTCCCTCACCTACGGCTCAGGGAACATTGTGGAAGAGGGGCAGAAACATTGTAGAAGCCAGAGGAACAGGGAGTTTGCCGTGAGGCTGTGTCTCCTAGGAATATCAGAGGCTACAGCCAGAAAGTCTCACTAACATTGCTGCCTAAACGTGAGCTAAAAAAGGGCAACAATAGAGATGCTGGTGTTGATGGGGGTCTGGTGGGGGTACAGGGAGGTGGGCCATGAAGAACTAGTTACAGGCAACTAATGAGTGTGGAGAGTGCGAGAAATATTCTTCCCCAGGGGAGAGCATGCCAATCTGTCATCCAATGCCAAATAGTCATCCCTGAAAACATACATACAAGTAACATTATGCAGACCAAGCAGGTTGTGTGTGTGTGTGTGTGTGTGTGTGTGTGTGTGTGTGTATAGGAATATACATTAGTACACATATGCATATACGCATGTAACAACAATTAATGAAAAGTAGAGGCCATGAATTTGAAAGAGAGCAACAAGGGGCAAATGAGAGGATTTAGAGGGAGGGAAGGGAAAGGAAATGATGTAATTATGTTATAATCTCAAAGAAATGAAAAAACATATGGGGGAGGGCCCCTGGTCATCCTTGTCATTTTGGACCACGGGACATAATTCTTGGAAACTGGTTAGAGGAAGATGGTGGTGGTGGGGGGGGAGATTCAGAGTTAGCGGCCCCCACTGGAGGGATCCCCGGTGACTCTGAAGTGTTTAGAGGCCTTAGGGAACCCACTATCCCTGCCTCTTCAAACTGGGAGGCGACACATGGCACATGGCATGTCGTGGGCCCTAAGGAGGTGGAGGGTGTGGCTGCCTCTGGAGCAGCAGACAAATCATTAGTGGGTGGATCTGGGTGGGTACTGAGCCTGGAAACAAAACGGAGGAAGAAGAGGATTCCACCTGAGGGTGTGGCTGGCAGGTGTGGCTGGCTGGAAAGATGTTTTCTGAGGGGTGCCTGACCAGGGGTGGGTGAGTGGGGAGCCTGTGAGTGCCTGGCTGGCCCAGCTCATCTAACACCTGGCAAGATGCCTCCTGGTGAAAGGATCTCAGTGTCTAGGTTGGGTTGGAAGGAGCAGGTGGACCCTAGTGACAAGGGCCTGGGAGTGAAGCGATAGCTTCTAGGTCCTTTTCTCATCTTCCAAGCCAAGGTTGCTGTAGGAGACAAACTAGACGGGACCTTTCTCACTCCCAACCCTCAGTTTTAACCTTCACCCTTGGCCAGTGGAGGTTCCCTCCAGCCCAGTCACCTTCACAGTTCTACAAGCTCTTACTACATACCAGCCTTGATCTAAGATGGGCCTCATCCTAGGGGTTGGCCTTGGGGGCCTACAGGAGCCAAGGTCAGCTGGACAGATGTGGCATGACCTCTGACAACATCCATATGCATTTGTTAAACGTCAAGTGTATCCAGAGCCTGCCATTAACGGAGTGAAGGTGAGCAGGCCCAACGTTAGGAGCCACCCTTCCCCGGACCCCTGTGCTCAAGTCTGAGGCAGGCCTGCCCCGGTTCACTCTGGAGCCTGCTGGCTTTTCAGCGATCTTTGGAATGAGGCTGGGAGCCTTGGGTGGTAGTCCAGCTTGGAGCTGGCTCACAGGGTTCTGGGGGAGCATCCAGAGGTCTCCCATTCCCCCCGGACTTCCCCTTGCCTCTGTCTCCACCTGGACTTGGCCCCAGCTATCCTAGTCTGGTGTGAAGGAACCCCTTGGATTTTGTCCTCCTTCCTGCTCAGCTTCAGTGTGGGCCAGTTGTTGACAGCTGCGGGGGCAGCAGGGGCCTCTCCCTGCTGGGGCGGAAGGCAGGCCCAGGCAGGAGACTCGCTGGGCCACAGGACTTCTATGGCCCTTAGATGCCTGGACGGGCCTCCTCCCCTAGCAGGGAGAGTGGAAGCTGCTAATGCTGTCACTAGGTTGACCCAAATGCTGCCACTCTGCTACCTCAGTTTCCTCCTAGTGTTGTGAGGATCTGAGGAAGATCTTCTCATCCTTGGCCAGGGATTGCAGAGGGTTGTGGAGAACTTCCTGGGACTCAGAGCCATCTTGTGCTGTCTTATTTTTCTTTATATGGATCAGACCTAGGCCTTATACATGCTAGACTAATGTTCTCCCTCCAAGCCACATTCCAAGCCCCTTTGGCATTTATTTTATCTTTTAGTTTTTTTATTTTATGTGCACAAATGCTTTTCCTGCATATATGTCTGTATACCATGCATGTGCTGGTCCTTCAAAGGTCAGAAGAGGGACTGGATCCCCTGGAACCAGAGTTACAGATGGCTGTGAGTCACTGAATAGGTGCTAGGAATTGAACTCAGGTCCTCTGCAAAAGCAACAAGTTCTCTAAACTGCGAAGTCATCTCTCTAGCCCTTCATGTTATTTCCTAAAACTTACATTTATGTTGGACATGTGTATGCATGCCTTTAATCCCAGCACTTGAGAGGCAGAGACAGACTGACCTCAGTGGGTTGGAGGCCAGCCTGGTCTACAGAGTGAGTTATAGGATAGTCTGTACAGGACTGTATAGAGATACCCTGCCTCAAAAAACAAAAAACAAAAAACAAAAAACAAAAAACAAAAAAAAAAAAAAAAAAAAAAAAAACCCAGACAACCCAAAATAAAAAACTAAAAACGAACAAACACTATCAAAACCCCAAAATAAAACAAAAAAATTATTTACTTTGTGTATATGAGTGTGAGTGTATGTGTGTGTGTGAATGAGTGTGAGTGTGTATGAGTGAGTGTATGTGTGTTTGAGTGTGTGTGAGTGTATGTGTGTGTGTATGTGTGTGTGAGTAAGTGTGTGTGAAAGTGGTTTAAGCCTACCACAGCATTTGGAGGTCAGAGGAAGACCTATAGGGGTTGGCTCTCTCCTTCTACCATGCTGGTCAAGGAAACTGAACTCAGGCAGGCCCTCTTGCTTGGTGATAAATGCTTTACCTACTGAGCCCTCCTTCTAGCTCCCTGCTTTATTTATTTATTTATTTATTTTAAAATTTGAGACAGTCTCACTAAGTTGCCCAGACTGGTTGTGCTCACTCTGTAGCCTAGGATAGGTTATGCATCTATTATTCCCCTGTCTCTGCTTCTCAAGGAGCTGAAACATCAGCCATGCTCCACATCTTGCTCATGATGTCATTTTGCCTGTTACATGGGTAGGGAGGCTAGCTAGCCTGTCCTTCAGTGTGTGAGGCCTCCCTGCACTGTGGAATTAGAACAGAAACCAGGAAACAGATGTGGCCTAGAAGAGTGGCCTGAAGCCTGCTGTCAGGGATAAGGGACGCCATGGCACTAGCTGGCAGTTGGTGTGTTGGTGAGGGCTGGGGGTGAGGCTTCGGTTGGGGCTTTTGGAGGGAGACAGGAGGCTGACTCTGTTTTTCCAACTGCATCCTTGAAGCTGAAGTCTGGCATCACTAGAAGTAGAAATGGGGGACCCTTCCTTCCTCCCAAGATCTTTTAAGGAATGTGGAGAGATGGTGATCTTAGCCAGGCTTTGAGAAAGCTGAAGGCTGGGTGTGCTTGGGTCTGGAGCCCGGGTTGGAGGGATACAGTGACCCATTGGGAAGCAGAGGAGCAGGAAGCCTGGGGAGGGGCTGCAGGGACAGGTCTGGTGGGCAAGGTCACCTGTGGCTTGGTAGGCCACTCCCCACAGTAATCCAGAGAGTGGCCAATACAGGGAGACAGTCAGCTCCTAGAGGAGAGGAGGTTCTTGGAAGTGTGGCTCTGGCAGGGATGAGGAAGGGCCTCTACTGTGGGCCTTTTCCTGGGAGGGTGGCTGGAGTAGAAACTGCTTCTGGCCCACTCAGATGGATGCAGGTTCTGTGGGGTTCCTTTCCAACTCCAAGACAATCTAGATTGCCAGGACATCCTTCTCAATATTTAACCCTGTGGCCACTTGACATTCCTCTCTAGTCTTGGTTCCGTGCTTCCTCTACCAATAGCGTCTCAGGATGAAGCCAGTGCCCTACCCTTCCCTCCCACATAGCTTTCACAGCTCTTCCCCTGGTGCCTCAGGTGAGGGGCATTTTCCCACGAGAGCCCACCACTTGTAAGCAAGAAGTCATTGTAGCAGTCTAACCTCTTTCCAGGAGTTCTGGGCCATATGGGAAACCCAGCTCCCTCCCTGTCCCCGAGTGTGGGCAAGGAGCCCAGGCCACCCGTGTGCCTCCTGTCTCTGCCTGAGCCCTGGGCCGTGGCCACCCCTGGAGCTGCATTCAGACAGGCTCTGTTCAGACGCCAGTGTCCTGGCAGCACCTAAATCATTAGCGCCGCGGAGATTAGTCCACTAAGCTTCCTGTTGGGTGGAGTGGGTGCCAGGCTGTGGGACGGTACTACTCCCCTACAGGGTGGCTGCTGGCTCCCAGGACTGGGATGTACCATGGCTCCCACTCAGGGTCACCCTGGCAACAGTCTTGCTTTTCTGTGGTTTGCCCTCCTCTGGTGCTATCTCTGGGAAGCCTCTGGGTTAGCTTTCCTCAGTTGTGGGGCAGATGAACAGGGGTGATACCCTTACTCTCTGGTCTCAGGCCCTGTCTCCATCCTTTATGTCCCCTTCCCATTTTGTCACAGCTTTGCCTATGTCAGAACACCTTGGGAGATAGCAGTGATGATGATGATGATTAATTATTATTGTGTGTGTGTGCACATGCCATGGTGTGCACGTGCAGGTCAGAGGTCAACTTTGTGGAGTCTGTACTAAATCTCCCCTTGGCCAGTGGCCATGTGTCTTCTTTCTTAGTGAGGAGTCCCCAAGTCTGAGACTGTATCTTACCATGAAGGCTTGGAATAGTTTCAAGAGAGCTGGGGGCTCCCCCAACTTAGACTGGGGGGCCCTACCAGGACCATCATATACAGGAACAAGTATCCACATCTTTCTCCCTGAGATCCTGGAATGCCAGGTAGGGGGCCAGATCAGCTTCCTAGCTCCTGGGCCTGTGGAGCCTTGTTTGAGGCCCTTCCCTGCTCTTGGGCTAGATTCTTTGGACTCTCCCCCTCCCCTAAGAATGAGCTCAGCTGCCTAATTGAGGTTGAGGATGGAGGATCACCCTGCCCTGGGGCTATAGTTCTAATACCATCTTTGTTCTGAAACAGAACAATGGACCACTAAGAGGTCACTGATGCCCAGTCCTGGACAGACACAGGAGGGGGCCTCAGGATATGGGGATGTTTTACACAGGTCAAGCCCAAGCCTCAGGCCCTGGGTGACTATCTGGAACAGATACAAATTACAAGGTTGGGGTTTTGGCTTGAACTTCAAGGGCCAGCGTTTCAATGCTCCTTCATCCTGGCTATAAAGGGTAGCCCATGGTCTCTATTATCCACTCCAGACCCTGTTACCAGACTTGGAGATACCATGGCTACCACTACCAGCATCCGCCAATATTCAACCTCCAGCTCCGTTAAGGGCCTTTGTGCTCCTGGCGGGGGATTCTCCCGGATGTCCTCTGTCCGTGTTGGGGGTGCCTGCCGGGCTCCCAGCCTCTTGGGAGGTGGCAGCTGTGGCAATATGTCGGTCACATCCTCCAGATTCTCAGCAGGCTTGGGAGGCAGCTATGGTGGTGGCTACACCTGCAACCTGGGTGGGGGCTTTGGCTCCAGTTCTGGTGTGTCGGATGCTCTTCTAGGGGGCAGTGAGAAGGAGACAATGCAGAACCTCAATGACCGTCTGGCCACCTACTTGGACCGGGTGCATGCCCTGGAGGAGGCCAACACTGACCTGGAGGTGAAGATTCGTGACTGGTACAAGAAGCAGGGCCCTGGACCTGCTCGTGACTACAGCCCCTACTTCAAGACCATAGAGGACCTGCGGAACAAGGTGGGATTCCCCTACCTACCTTCTGCTGTCTGCTCAAGGTCCTGATCAGACTCACTCTGTCTCCATAGCAGAAGACATCCTCTCTATCATAGACCTCCATCACTTGGTCATTCATCTCTCCCGCTCTCACATCTCTGGGGATATCCCTGAACCAGTGGGGTATCTGGGCTGTGTATTCTTTTGGGAACTCTCCAAGGGTTTGGAGGAAAGAGAATTCTTCTCTTCCCAGAGAGTTTATCTGGGGTGGGTGGTGGAGGAAGAGTGGGGGTGACTTCAGGACACATTGAAGGCAGCTGCAGGCATTGCAGCTATAGAGAATAGCCTGGGAAAGGGTCTGGGAGGCGGGTGGTGTTTGGTATGGATGCTGAAACATGAGGCTAGGTACTACCTTTCCTCTGGAGCTATTCTCCTGCCTCCTCACCCTTCTCCAGATAGCCCTCCTCAACGGATGGTTTGTCTTCTCCCCCAGAATTTTGGTGTTTCTTCAATACTTTGTTCAGTTTATGCCTTGATTGTTACGCTGACTTCAGAGTCTGGGTGTTCTCAAGACTGTGTTAATTATAGGTCTCCCTCCTTCCCTCCTCTGATGGCTACTTTGGGGCTTGGCTTCCTTCCTTCCTTCCTTCCTTCCTTCCTTCCTTCCTTCCTTCCTTTCGTTGATTTTTCGAGACAGGGTCTCTCTGTATTGCTTTGGCGTCTGTCCTGGAACTCTTATCAGTAGACCAGGCTGGCCTTGAACTCACAGAGATCCGCTTGCCTCTGCCTCTCGAGTGCTGGGATTAAAGGTGTGAGCCACCAACACCTGGCAGGGTCTGGTTTTCAACTCCGGCTGCAAGCTAGCCTGACTGAAGAGGATCACATCTCTTTCCCCCATGTACTTTCTTGATCTCTAAGAAAATGGCTTCAGCATTCTGTAAATGTGGCTGCTCAGGTCTTAACACAAACATGCTCTTCGAGGGTCTTCCACTGAGTCTTAGTGGAAGGCAGGAACTGAGGGTCACTGAGAGACAGGATGGCCCCACTTTGGTCCAAGGCAGCTGCGAGGCCAAGTCTGGCTCTAGGTTAGAAAGCCTGCCCTACAGCAGCCCAGGGAGGGGCTTTGTCTACTCCTGCCCTACAGCAGCCCAGGGAGGGGCTTTGTCTACTCCTGCCCTACAGCAGCCCAGGGAGGGGCTTTGTCTACTCCTGCCCTACAGCAGCCCAGGGAGGGGCTTTGTCTACTCCTGCCCTACAGCAGCCCAGGGAGGGGCTTTGTCTACTCCTGCCCTAGTCCTCCACCTGGCAGGAGATTTCTGTAATCTCCCTTGGAAGCTGAGCTCTTGGCTGTGCCAGATCAGATTCCAGGCTTTGTTGGGGCAGCGGGGGAACCCAGGGGAGTCCTGATGAGTCACTGCTCTGTGCTTTGGGGTTAACCAGCACCTCCTCCTCCTCCTTACAGTGGAGTCCCCCCTCCCCTGGGGGGTTTCCACACCTTACTCTCAGTGTTCTGGTTAGATTTCTGGGTAGATAGTTTGGGGGTGGGGTTAGGCCTCTGCAGGCCACAGATGGTGAGGCAGGGGAGGGAAGCGACCTGACCCTTAGACTCAGCCTGACCAGGTCACTGCATGAGACTCAGAGCCTTGAGGGTCTTGGAGGGGGCCGAGGTGACCCTAAACACAGGGTGGCTCTGATGGGACATCTTCCTCCTGGGTCAGCCTTAAGCAATTTCCACCTAGCTCCTGCTACCAGGTGAGTTTTTCTCTGTGCCCCTCTCTTCTCCCAACCTCATGACTCCCCCTCACTGGGTACTAGCCTTGGGCATTTCCAACAATATTGATAGCAGCAGTAATAGTAAATGAACTTCCTGTATCTTCTTGGGCTCTGCCTTGGCTTTGAGGAGGGGCTGGTCATAACCTCAGCAATCAATTAATTAGTCACATAATTAATTAGACAAATATACCCTGGGGGCTGACTCTGGGCCAGGCACTGTGCCCAGGCCTGGGTAGTCCGAAGAGAACCAGACAGGTATGGCCTTGTTCCCTGAGTGTAGTGGGGAGAATCTAATAAAAAAATGTTGTGGAAACTGACATAAGGTTGTCTCAGAGATTGAGAAGTGTTGTGAGTGAGATGGGGGAGGGGAGTTGGCAGGGCCGAGCCTGGAAATGAATCAGTTGGGGGTACGGTCCAGGCATCTTAGACCCCATGATGACAGATGGATGCGTGTTTCTCTATGTCATGGTGGTTGTTCTTTCATTGCAGTTATGAGAATAAAAGCTGGAGAAGGGGGTGGGGGTCCTGAGTGAGGGTCCCAAGGTAAGGGACCACTTGGGAGAGCACAGCAGGTTCCGTAGCGGGTGAGGGTGACCGAGGCGGGAGGGAATAACAGGCCAGGCAGATAGAGCTTGAATGAGGAGTTTATTTAGAAACGGGAGTGAGGGAGAAGGGAAGAGACATAGAGGTACTGGGAACAGAAGAGGGAGGGGGGAGAGAGGGGGGAAGAGAAGAAGAAGAGGAGTAGCTGGTGGCCAACCGAAAGCAGGAGAGAGAGGAAAAGAGCGTAAGTGGGCAGGGGCCTGACTTTTAAAGGGGTCCTTTACACCTGCCTGCAGACTAGTACTTACGGAACCATGGGCTGGCCTGAGTGCATTCTGCCAGGTGACAGGGGCAGGCTAGCCTAATGCCTGAATCCTTACCATGGTGTCATGTCCCATCACTAGGTGAGAACTTGGTGGGGGCCGGGAAGCTCCTGAAACCACAGCTGGGTGTTCAAAGGAGGTGGCCACAGGGCCCCTCATTGCCCTTCCTGTGCAAGGCTGCATGCAAGTAAGGTACATCAGAGCCGTGTGGGGGCTCTGTGGTGGGTGCTTGCTTGCTCACAGAGCTCTCTGTCATCTCCAGATCCTGGCAGCCACAATTGATAATGCCAGCATCGTGCTGCAGATCGACAATGCTCGCCTGGCGGCTGATGACTTCCGCACCAAGTGAGTCTGTGCCTACTGGCTGGACCAGGGAGCCGGTGGTGGGTTCCTGCTCTACATAGAGCCCAAACGTGTGTGCGGACATGCCCTCTAACTTCAACCCTGCAGGTACGAGACAGAGCTGAACCTGCGCATGAGTGTGGAGGCTGACATCAATGGCCTGCGTAGGGTGTTGGACGAGCTGACTCTGTCCAGAGCCGACCTTGAGATGCAGATTGAGAGTCTCAAGGAGGAGCTGGCCTATCTGAAGAAGAACCATGAGGAGGTGAGGCCAGCTTTGGAGACATTGGAGAAGCCTGCTGTGGAGCTGGGACCACAGAACTTCTGTGGCTGGGTCTGTGTACTAGGTCCAGTCCATATCACCAGTGGGCTCCTAGCCTGGTGCTGACCCTTAGTGAGCCCTTCCTCCTAAGAGACTTCTGCTCATCCCTGCAGGCTTGGCTGACTGTGCGGGGACAGTTAATTCACTAATGAGTGAATCAGGCTAACACACAGTGCTAATTATTGTAATTAATTATAACAAGGCACGTTTGCCCAGCATTAAAACTGATTCACTGCAGCTACTGACAGTGTGGCTGGGAGGAAGAGTTTCCTGCCCTCTTCTTTTGGCAGCAAAGAAATGGAGGCTCAGAGAGGGTTAGGGACATATTCTGTGCTGCACAGTGGCCCCACCCTGTGCATGATTTGTATCCATCACCCATAGGTCTGACCCCACATCTCTGCTACTCCCAACCTTCTGACTCCTTTTTCTAGAGACTTCTGAGTTTTATGTCTGCAGAGTGCAGTCCAAGGATGGAAGTCTAAGACCCCACTTGGGCTCATGCAGCTGTTAGTCCTGCCTTGGTCGTTTCCTTCCCTGATTTGCAAGTATAGGACACCCAGAAAGGGAATCCCTTAACTTTGAGACTAAGTGCAAAATTGTGTTTTTCCAAGAGACCAGAATTGCTTAATGGGGTCTGGCTTTGATGGATGCCACCAAAAGGTGGCTAACCCCTTGCTTATGCTATAGGGTTGATGGCTAAGGGTCATGTGTCTACAGCTTTACATGGCAGTTGCTGGCCTGGCTGGCTGTTTGTTCCCCTGATGACCAGAGTCTCTTCCCAGAACGGCTTTGGGTGATCTTCCACTGTCCTCTCTGCCCAGGAAATGAATGCCCTTCGTGGCCAAGTAGGCGGGGACGTCAGCGTGGAGATGGATGCGGCCCCGGGTGTGGACCTGAGCCGCATCCTGAATGAGATGCGAGACCAGTATGAGAAGATGGCGGAGAAGAACCGCAAGGATGCCGAGGACTGGTTCTTCACCAAGGTGGGTGGCCATGTGGGGCAGGTGTGCTCATGTGTGGGTGCACATGCAACCTGTTGGCATGGCCTGGGTCACTCTCAGACTCTCTGGAAACCACTTAGACCAATGCTCAGGCTTTAAAGTTAATGTGATGTCTGGAAAAGCTCAGACATCCAAGGTGCTCCCCTGTGGCTATGGCTGCGGCCCGGGGAACTGATCCAGGCCACCCAACCTGGCTCAGGCTCCACCCACCACAGGTGTTAGCCGCATGTGTGTGCTTGGATATGTAGGTCATGCCTTGGATAAACACCTACTGAATGAACAGTGGGTTCTGGAGACAGTCACTAGCACACCAATAGTCTCCAGTGCCTGTGTTGAGCTGTTGCAGTTCAGCAAGGTTCCCTTGCAGGTGCTGAATCCGCAGCACGTGTTCCTTGTGGGCACAGACTCTGGATGCAGGCACCTGTGAGCTCTTCTGAGCCTAAGGAGGGGTAGTTGTGGGAGGACAGGGCTTAGGGACAGCTCCCATCCTCGGTCCCCTCTGAAAGCCTCCTTTAGCCCCTGTGCTCACTCTGCTTTCCAGACAGAGGAGCTGAACCGTGAGGTGGCCACTAACACGGAGGCCCTGCAGAGCAGCCGGACAGAGATCACGGAGCTCCGCCGCTCTGTGCAGAACCTGGAGATTGAACTGCAGTCCCAGCTCAGCATGGTGGGTCACCGTCCCTGTCCTACCTGGTTCTTGTCACTTCTGCTGAGCCTTGCCACATAGAACCCCCACCGGGAGAACCAGAAACAACAGGTTCAGTCCACCCCATGGGACCCTCTGCCCTGGTTACTGCCTAACTGTCCATGAAACACGTATAAGTCACCCAGGTGGGACTGCTTTCCGGGTGTGTCCTGTGGGGAAGGGCCCAGCTCTTGTCTCAGTGTCTACCTGTCCCCTGGGCCACAGAAAGCATCACTGGAGAATAGCCTGGCAGAGACAGAGGCACGCTATGGGGCGCAGCTGGCACAGCTGCAGGGCCTCATTAGCAGTGTGGAGCAGCAGCTGTGTGAGCTGCGATGCGATATGGAAAGGCAGAACCATGAGTACCAGCTGCTGCTGGATGTAAAGACCCGGCTGGAGCAGGAGATCGCCACTTACCGCCGCCTGCTGGAAGGAGAGGATGCCCAGTGAGTGGGGGGGGGGGCCTAGGCACCTACCAGGCTGGGCTGGACACCGCTTTGTTCAAGGGATGTCAACAGTCAGATGTGAATGTGGAGGTGTGTGGGGTGAAACAGAAAGGCGTGGTCCTGACCATGAAGACTGTCATCAAGTGCCAACAGACGGCCTGCAGGCTAGGTCTTGTGGGCCATGGGCAGCCACAGAGTGACACTGAGCAGAAGAGTGGTCACCTAGACCTTCGGGAATATTTGCTTTGGCTATTGCTTTGGCTATGGAGGGAGACATGGGTCAGAGTGGAAGAGGAGAGACATCAGGAGGCTGGGACAGGGAGTCTGGCCAGCGTCTGGAGAGCTAGGGGTGGGGGCTGTGTTGATAGAAGAGAGGTCTCCCTAAAAACAGTGGGATAGGATGCCCGAGTGTGTGTGTGTGTGTGTGTGTGTGTGTGTGTGTGAGCATGGCTCACAGGTTTTTACTCAATAAACGCTGAGGGAGCATGTGGAGGAGTGGGAAGCAATGACCCTGGGGTTCTGGTTTGGATGACTGGTTGGTGCGTTGGTGACATCATTAGCCAGGGCAAGGTGAGGTACAGGGCAAGTGACACGTTGATTTGGAGTTGGGACTGTTGATAAAAGTCTCCGCGGGAAGCCAAGAGTGTCCTGGGGTCTCCATGCTTAGTCACACATTCTAGCCTCAGTTTCCCAATAATGGTGAATTTTGTCTACAGTCTAGACAGTCTCTCTTGTTTAAATGGAGTCTTATTGGGCCCTGCAGGATATGGAAACTCCACGTGTGCAGCGTCTCCTTGTAAATTCTGGTTTAGTAGCCACAATATAGCCACAACGTGCCCTTGGCTACTTCTTTCCCCCCTCCTGCTTTGAGGAGCCTGTGGCATTAGAACCTTGGTTTTCTGTGAACTCTTAGCTATGATTTCCCAATGTGTGTGATCCCTCTCACTCTTGGGGCCTCCCCAGCTGCTGACCCTTCCCAAAGCGCTCCCAGGGCCCTGCTGGCTTGTGGTACCTCTGGGCTGACAGGTCCCCTTTCCCTACAGCCTGGCTAGTCAATACTCTTCATCTGTGACCTCGCAGCCCTCCCGAGAAGGTAAGACTATCCTGCCTTGTGTATGGGACATTGGGGGAGACTAAGGGTGCTACAGGCTAGGTGGCAGGTTTGGTAGGGGCTCCTGCCTGAGGCTCCCTATACCTCCCTCCTCTGCCATCTGTAGCCATGGTGACCAGCCGCCAGGTGCGCACCATTGTGGAAGAAGTCCAGGATGGCAAGGTGGTCTCCTCCCGAGAGCAGGTGCACCGCTCCACCCACTGAGGTCCTATTCTTCATGTGACAGTCCAGCCTCAGGGACGGAGGTTGCAGCTCCCTGCATCTACTGCCATGCCATGCCAGAGCTCCCGTGAGCCTGAGCTCCTGCAGGCCTGAGCTCCCGCGAGCTAACTGTGCTTCCTTGTGTCTGCTTTGCACGGCCCCTTACAGAGGGGCCTCCTGGGTTTACCGCGGGAGCTGCTAATAAAGCTTTAAAGAAGCCGGTCCTTGAACTCATCATTTGTCTGGTCATCAGCTCCAGCAGTGTGGGCTGAGGGGCTGGGGAGGGTTCATTAAGCGTCTGGTATCGCTTGTCACCTGCCTACTTGCTCTGCCCACTCCATCCAGGCCTGGGGTGCCTTGGAAGTCAAGAGGGGAGGAGGTGGAAGGATGGAGGGTGGATGTATGGAGCATCCTGTTTCTAAGAATCTGCCTCTGGGGCTGGCTCTTGGTGCTGGTCCCCAGGAGGGCCTGCAGACTTTATGGGTACCACACCTGTTAGAGGACACCCTCACTAAAACAAAGGAACAGGGGTCTGGCTGGGAAAGGTGACTTTCTCAGAGTGGTCGAGGGCCTTGATGGATGAGGGGGTGGCAGCCCGACAGTCTCAAAGCCAGCCTGAGAAGCCAGACCGGCTCTACCTGGCTCCCTGGGGGTGTGTGTGGGGTGGGGCAGTTGTGTTGTGTTAGTGTGGGGGGCGTCCTGTGTGCTTTGGTGGCTTGGCAGCTCCTGGGCTATTGGGGAAATCTTTCCCAGCTGCTGATGGGGGCTGTCTAGACCTGTCTGGGAGGAGGTACCCACTGGCAGCCTGAAACAAGACCACATTCCGCCCAGCAGGCCTGTCAGGACCCTGGGACCTAGGGCTGGGCTTTGGATGGCAGGCAGGGCTAGGTGGAGCCATGGGGTGGGTCCTGTGGCCCACCCTGGGCAACCATGTTGTGCTCTGTGTCGTGGGGAACCTGGCAGGATTTTAGTTTTTCTCTTGGCTGGGATCTGAGTTGTCCATTCCTCCTCTGGGATGTTTCAGGATACAGAAGAGGGTAAGGGATATGGAAGGAGACAGCCCCTTCATGGTTCCACAGATTCCCTTTAATAAGGTGCCCTTCCCATACTAGCTCTGTTTACTCTTGAACTGTAGCTGAACTCTATTCTGCCCACCTGGTCCTGGAAGCTGTATTGTAGGAAGGAAGTAGGGAAAGGTCTGGAGGAGAAGTCTGGCCTTCCTAGGGGACCCAGGGATGGGGACCGATCCAGAAAACTGGCCAAGGGGAGCCTCTTCCCAGGATGTGTCCCTGGGTGTTGGGGCTGCTTAGAGGCGTGACTTGGGTTGGGGGTGCTGTCGCTGAGTGAAGAGCAAGGAAGCCAGCCCACTCCTTGCGTGAGCTGGGCCTGTTTGGACACCACATTCCTTGTTAAGCTTCAGTTTCCTGCCTGTGTTGGCAACTGGAGTCTTGAGGTAGTTTCTGTGTTGTGTGGTGGGCCTGGTGAGTTTAGTCCCAGATCTCAAGTCAGGATCGGTAACCGGTCTTTCTGATTCTCCAGTTCCCAGACTCAGGCTTTTCACATGTATGGGGTGACATGTTGAGAAGGGCAGCTATTTTAAGTATGTGTGTGTGTGGTGCCTAACTCCCCACTTCATTTTCCCATCAAGGTGGGGTGGCAGCTGCCTGGGAGGGCTGAGTAGAGGTGACGTCGTCACTCCTCTTGTCCGTATTAGGTCATGGGAAAGCGTAGCTGGAGGGCCTGCCTGAATCACAGGTGACAGGCCCGAGACCAGAGACAGACACACGCATACGATCATGACACCCAGCACAGGGTTTGGTGAAATGAGGCAGAGCCCTAGTGGTGGGAGGGGAGGGGGCCCGCAGCCACCTGGGAGCTGGCCGATGGCCAGTGGTGATGAAAGCCCAGGGGAATGGAAACAGCAGAGAATCTGTTGTAATCGCTACGCCCACTGGCTGCCCTATAAAGGAAGCAGGCGAGCCCCAGCGCAGCACGCACCTTGGCGCCTCTCTTCCTCCCAAGCCCTCCAGCTCCACATCCGTTGCCTGCTGCCACCATGACCACCACCATCCGCCAGTTCACCTCCTCCAGCTCCATTAAGGGCTCCTCTGGCCTGGGTGGCGGCTCATCCCGCACCTCCTGCCGACTGTCTGGCAGCCTGGGTGCAGGCTCCTGCAGGCTGGGGTCAGCTAGTGGCCTGGCCAGTGCCCTTGGGAGCAACAGTTACTCCAGCTGCTACAGCTTCGGCACTGGCAGTGGCTATGGAGGCAGCTTTGGGGGTGTCGACGGGCTGCTGGCTGGAGGGGAGAAGGCCACCATGCAGAACCTCAACGACAGACTGGCCTCTTACCTGGACAAGGTGCGCGCCCTGGAGGAGGCCAACACTGAGCTGGAGGTGAAGATCCGTGACTGGTACCAGAAGCAGGCTCCAGGGCCGGCCCGTGACTACAGCTCCTACTACCACACCATTGAGGATCTGAAGAACAAGGTAGGGTTGTTGGCGGGAGGGGCACGGACCACCCACTTCCTGCTCTCATCAAGGCCAGGAGTCCATGGGGGGGGGCGGGGGCTGCCATAGGGCAGCTAGGCTCTGATTTAGATTCTAGGAGCTTGTGGGGGCAACTGGCTGGGCCAGAAACAAGCTGGCATCACAGGGCTCCTTTGGAGTACTGGGCAGTCCTAAGGCCTCGTGTCAATGATACCACGAGGGCATAGGTGAAGGGCTGGTTCCATAGCATGAAGCTGGGTTTGTGAGTGTCCCAGTGAGAAGGCATTTGGATAGTGAGGTCTGAGAGTGTGTTCCACAGCAATCCTAAGAGAGAAACGGGAGGGGGTGGGGCGGGGCTCTAGACTCCCATGGGAAATGATTTAGGGGATTTCTCTTTTCTGGCTTCCTTGGCTCTCCTTTGTTCTTTTGTCCCTCAAGATCTCCAAGGTGGGGCTGAGGAGCAGAGCCCAGATTTACCAGGGTTAGTGATTTCTGGTGTGGAGTTCCTGCAGGATAGGGCTCCTCTAGCCACCTTTTTTAGAGACACGCAAAGTGATGGCTTCTGGGGGGGGGTGTAGGCAAATAGGGGGTTCCTCACAGCCTGTCCACGCTTTCTGGAGTTCAGGGAGAGCTTTTGCCCTGAGGTTAATTCCGACATTCTCTAGCTCTGTCCCCCTCCCCTTCAGGTACCAGGCTTGTGTTTGAGGAGGGTCTGCATGAGCAAGCAAGCACTAGGGACAGCTTTCAAGTTTCAGCTGTCTGGCCTCTGTGTAGAGAATGGCTGGCAGGAGGAGGGGCTTTCTCTGACAGCAGTGAACCCCAGCCTCCAGTCAGGAAGCCCGGTTCAGAACATGGGCCTAGGCCGAGCCACTCTAAACTCAATGACCTAATGGTTCACCATCTCCCCAGATTCTCGTGGCCACTGTGGACAATGCCAGCATCCTGCTGCAGATTGACAATGCCCGTCTGGCAGCTGATGACTTCCGCACCAAGTGAGTCCCAACCAGAGGGTTACAAGCTGGGGGGGACTCTCTGGGGCCCCTTTCTTCATCCTGACTTCCCCGAAGACGGGGGTGAGAAGTCATGGGAGCTGGGAACTGACCCCTTAGTTGGAGGAGCAAAGACAGCAACTTCTGAAGAGGGTTGGGGGAGGGGGAGGCAGAGGAGGGTCAGGAAACCAGTGGGCATGGGGGTCTTGCCTTGCGACAGTCCCTGGGCTCAGGGTTGCAACTTGCTTCCATTCCACCCTCGGATTCTCCCTCATATGTCCTTCCAGCTCTGGCACAGGGAAGGCAGGGGTGACACCAGTCAGAGACCTGTGTGTTAGAGTAGCCTGGCCTGAAGTTTCTGGTTCTCACTGCAGGTTTGAGACAGAGCAGGCCCTGCGCATGAGCGTGGAGGCTGACATCAATGGCCTGCGCCGGGTGCTGGATGAGCTGACCCTGGCCAGAGCCGACCTGGAGATGCAGATCGAGAATCTCAAGGAGGAGCTGGCCTACCTGAAGAAGAACCACGAGGAGGTGAGGGGGCAGGGTCAGCAGGTCAGAGAAGATGAGGAGTGGGTGGCAGAGCCCTGGGGCTGGGCTACAGTCGAGGGCGTGGGAGGGAGTTCTTGTTGGGCTTAGTCATCCTATAGGGATGCCCTTTCTGGGGAGCCCTGGTTCCTGTGGTCCAGAGCTTCCATGCATCCCTGCATCTTAGGGACCTTCTGGGCCTCATAGGGGTCTTCTCCCCTGCCCTTGCCTCATTCACAATGATAGTAGAGGAGGGAGGGAGATGCTCAAATGCTCATTTTGGTTCCAATCCTTAAACCTGGGCTCCTCACAGGCATTTAGAGATTGGAAGGAAAGGCCTAGAATTAGATATTCCTGGAGAGTCTTTAGTCTAATGATGGAGGCACAGACTGATGGTGGGAATAGAGTCCATGCAGAACACACACACACACACACACACACACGCATACACGCATACACGCACACACGCACACTCACAGGAAGGTCAGAGAAAAGATGCTGGGCAGATCAAAAGGTCTTGGAGAAGGGGGTCAGACCTAGTTGTGGGTGTGGAAGGCTTGGGAGTGTAGAGCCAACACTGGTCCAGAGGACCACATCTTCATCCCCTCTTCTCATAGGAGATGAACGCTCTGAGAGGCCAGGTGGGCGGCGAAATCAATGTGGAGATGGATGCAGCTCCTGGTGTGGACCTGAGTCGCATCCTGTCAGAGATGCGTGATCAGTACGAGAAGATGGCAGAGAAGAACCGCAAAGATGCCGAGGACTGGTTCTTTAGCAAGGTGAGAGCTGTTGCAGTCCAGATAGGCTTCAGGCCTGAGCCCTGACAGCAGTATGTCATCTTAGGGATGCCCTACCCTGGTCAAACTGTGTGAACTCTACAGAGTCAGGATCGCTCATTGCATCAACAGAGCTGGTGTAATCCAGTCAGTCATTTGGGGGATGAGTGGGAGGCGCCTGCCTTGTGGAATCAGGGAGAAGGGTAAAGACCTTGGGAATTTCCACCTTCACTTAAGAAGCCAGGGGCTGGGCTACATGTCCTGGCTGGTTGTTTTCTATCACCTCCTGCTTGTAGAGATTAACTATAATGTTTCAGTGAGCATGTTTCAGGGCTTGGGATGTGGGGAGCTTGAGGGCAAGACCCGTACAGGCTCAAGGGAGGTCAGGAAGGTAGTCACAGCTGAGGGGTGGAGTATGAATAGATCCAAGATGCCTGCCTGGTCTCTGGGCTGAACATATGGCATGGGGGCATGGAGCATCTGACTTGGAGGAGGGTCCAGGCTCATCCTTTCAGTCCTGTGTCCTGTTTGTAGACCGAGGAGCTGAACCGTGAGGTGGCCACCAACAGCGAGCTGGTGCAGAGCGGCAAGAGCGAGATCTCTGAGCTCCGACGCACCATGCAGGCCCTGGAGATTGAGCTGCAGTCCCAGCTCAGCATGGTAGGGGTGCTGCTGCTATGCAGAGGGATGGGTGCAGCCCCTGGGAGGCAGACCTGCCAATCTCACTGACCACCACCTACTCTCCTGTAGAAAGCATCCCTGGAGGGCAGCCTGGCTGAGACAGAGAACCGGTACTGCGTGCAGCTGTCCCAAATCCAGGGGCTGATCAGCGGTGTGGAGGAGCAGCTGGCTCAGCTGCGCTGTGAGATGGAGCAGCAGAACCAGGAGTACAAGATCCTGCTGGATGTGAAGACTCGTCTGGAACAGGAAATCGCTACTTACCGCCGTCTGCTGGAGGGAGAGGATGCCCAGTGAGTAGAGGCCACAGGGTGAGGGTTTTAGGGATGAGGAAGGAACTCTCAGACTTCATCTAATCTCTCCAATTTTTTTTTTCAGCCTGACTCAGTACAAGCCAAAAGAACGTAAGTATCTTGGTGAATGAAGGCTGGGGTAGGGGGATTCATGAGGCAGGAAGCTACTAACACATTGCCCAGCCAGAGTCCCTAAGGAGTGTCAGGGAATGATGGCTAATCCTCAGTAGGCATAGGAGGAGTGAACCTGTTAGGGCTCAGAATTGATGCTCAGAAGAAAGATCAAAGGAGAAAGGCTGGTTTGATGAGGGCATGGAGAGAGGACTGGTTGCCCAGGAGATGATAGTGTGATGAGTAGACCTCATCTGATGGAGAGAATCTTTTTCTTCCTGATACCCTGTAGATGGGCCAGAGCTAGGTGGGAGGTAGAGCTATTGTCTCTGACCTCCAGATCTCAGTCTTCTGGGGGGGCTTATTATCTTAATTCTGGGGTGTCTAGTATAACAGAGATGATTAGCGCCTGGAATTTGTCTTGGGCATCTCCATGTGGTGGAGGCGTTGGGAACATAGTCTAAGCACTGGAGGCTACAAAGGAGTGGATATAGGACTCGGTTCATGCAGCACTGTCTACCTAGCTACTCTCTTGAAGGAGAACGTGGGTCAGAACCAAGCAGCCTATCCAGGAGACCACGGCTCACACAGGGATCCCATGGCAGGGAGGCAAGTGAGGGCAGGAGGGTGTATGACAATGTGGTGTTGAGAGATGAACAGAGACTTTGCAGTATTTAGGAGAGGATGGGGTAGGATGCTGGCTTCCATGTAGGGGACTGAGGGCCAAGAGTGGCTTTCTTCACCTGCTCACGGCCCAAGTGTCTGTTTGTCTTGTAGCTGTGACCACTCGTCAGGTGCGTACCATTGTGGAAGAGGTCCAGGATGGCAAAGTCATCTCATCCCGGGAGCAGGTCCACCAGACCACCCGCTAAGGACTCAGCTCCTTCTGGCCAGCTCCTTGAGGCCCGCCAGAGAGGGGCAGCTTCCCTCTCTGCTTGGTAGCCTGTAGCCTTCTCCAGCATCAGTCCCCCGCTTCAGCCTCTTCTTGGCATTCCCCTGCTTGATGCCATTAAAGCTTCTTGACCTGATGTGAACTGTGTCCTTTGTTCTGAACACTGAAATGACCATGGTGACACTGGGGAGGGGCACACTGGTGTGTGTGTGTGTGTGTGTGTGTGTGTGTGTGTGTGTGTGTGTGTGTAGGGTACAAGGGAAGCAGTCTGTGGACATCCAGCATCATTCTTGTAGATAAAGGGCATAGATCATCTTAGACTAGGTATAGAGAGCTTAGTATCACCTGAAGTCATCTCCCCCTGGTGGGATGGATGGTCCAGGCCAAGCCAGCCTTGGAGTAGAGTCAGTGCATCATGGGTGGCTTCTAGGTAGCCTCTCTCTTGTGATGTGTGCAGTCTCATGACCTCAGGCAGTCACACAGTTCCTTCCTTCCGAGCAGTTTCATTTCTCACCCATAAATGGACCGGAAGATCTCAGGTGCAGGAGCCGGATTCCCTAGGGATGACTCATCCAATCCCTGGCTCCTCCCTGAGAGAGGAGGTGGGCCAGGATGGAGAGAGGCACACCTTCCCATGTGGGTAGAGTAGGTGGGTTCAGGGCTCAGGTTCCTATGGGAGTCTTAGGAACCCACAAGAGGAGCTTTTATGTTCTTACTATGGGGATGAACAGGAGGCCCCTGCTTCTTGGAAAAGAAAGGCAGGTTCCTAGTTGGGATGGGAAGAAAGAATGGGCTCTTTGTTTCAATGTCTCCTCACATGAGCTATCAGCTAAGAATAGGGGTGAACTGGGGCCATGGCAGGGAGCATTGACCCTCTCCCTGGTGATGGGTACCCTTGATTTACCTGGGTGAAGGTGAGGGACAGAAACTGAATTCTGGGGAAGTAGAAGAGGGTCAGTTCCTGCCTAGGACCCCCCAGAGTGCCAGACCAGATTCATTCTGGTGGCAGCTATGAGCAGCAGAGTCAGGGACACCCTTGGTACCTGGGCATCTTTTTTTTTGGAGGGGGGGATGGTTTCAAGACAGGGTTTCTCTGTATTACGAGCCTGTCCTGGAACTCGCTCTGTAGACCAGGTTGGCTTCGAACTCACAGAGAGCCGCCTGCCTCTTTCTCCCAAGTGCTGGGATTAAAGGCGTGTGCCACCAACGCCCAGCCCTTAGACATCTTTGAGTAAAATCTGGAAGCCACTGAGCAAGGCAGCTGCTTCCCTGGTTTCCTTCAAGGACTGGGGGGGGGGGTGGCAGAAGTTGAAAAAGGGGTTCCCTGTATAAACTTATTAGAGGGGTTTGGGATCAGGGAATCTTGAACCAGCATCCAGAGATACCTTCTCTCTCCCAGTGCCGGGTGGTGAGAGTGGAACCTAGGGGCAAAGGCACTGTAGGGGTCAGAGTCCCAGAGGCCTGACGTGGTGGGAGTTTGAGGTCAGGGGAGGCTGACATGGAGCAGCTGGGGACAGTGGCAAGAGCTGCAGCTGCTGGACTTTGGGTAGGTCACAGGCCCCTCCGAGACCTTGGAGGGCACAGGAAATGAAAGGCGAGAGAGTGGTGTAGTGATCTGGGGTGATGAGAGGTGATGCTGATGTGGGAATGTGAGTTTTCTTTTTGGGCTGCCGCAGCATCCGGGAGCCTCGAAGGTGCTCAGGCTCTGTGCAATCGAGCTGGTACATCTCAGCTGCCTACCAGCAGGTACATTTCCCCCAGCCACTGCTGGGCATCTAGCCATAACCAGAAGAGCCAGCCTGGAGGAGTGAGTTCATTTATCTGAACCCCAGTCCCTGGAAGCAGGGAGACTGGAGAGAGGTGCCCAATTGTCTGGATAGGCACACTGAGGCTCTGACAAGCTGTGACTCAGCTATTTTCTTGAATCTTGACTTATCAGGAGAGGATAAGCAGAGGACATGGCTCTGTTCTGTGAAGAGGGCATGGATCCATCTCCTACCTCCCCTCAGTTGTAAAGCAGGAAGGGCTTTCACCTTCTGGAGGCCGAGGATTTGCTCTCACTGGTGTGAGGAGGAGCCAGTGTGGAGGGGAGGCCTGGAGACAGTCCTGGGCTGTGCTCCTTCCCCATGGAACAGCCATGTCTACAGCAGGAGGTCAGATGGCCACACTGAGTGGCTCACTAGGGGACTATGTAAGAAACTTCAGCAACTGTCCCAGAGCATCTCAGACAGGTTAAGGTTACTAGGGACGAGTGCCAGAGCCTGGGTTGGGGACTGAGTGCTGAGACTCCGCAGAGGGTTCACTGTTTGTCTGCCCACACCTCCAGATCCCACCATTGCAGTAGATGCTACAGGTGCGTGACTGCCCCAGCTCCCTTTCCTGTGGGAGACACAGACCTGTGTCACCGGTAGCCAGGCCTGCGATTCTCCTGCCAGCACACTAACCCCTGGTAGATTTCTGCAGAGAGGTGGATGTGATGTTCACAGAGCAGCATGCGCCTAGTTCTGCGCTCAGTCTAGGGGAAGAAGTGACACTGTCTGGCCTCCAGGGACTCTGGGGACTTCAGAGCTGCTCTCTCCCGGGGACTGCTGAACAGGGTACAAGGGTGAGCCTGACAGTACACTTGACCCTCATGCATTGTGGGTCTCACGAGGAGTTGAGGGGAACAGAGGTGTCAGAAGCAGGGTGATTCTGCCCCTAGGCCACATAGATAGAGCCTCAGGCTCCGGGCCTTCAGCAGTGGTGCTCTCCGTGGCAGATATCAGCCATGCACGAGGGAGAGGAGTGTGGAAAGGGCTTGACCCCTGCCCATTCCTCCTGGCCCAGGACTAGTCACAGAACCAGGGTCTGGAGTGAGCATTTGTTTTGTGATTGTGTAGCACCAACACTCAAACACACAACACTAGAACTGCCTTTACCAAATTTTCTCACCAGCCTGTACATTTGGAGAGCTTCTCTGTCTTGTTCTTCGAGTCAGCACACAGTGGGCGTTTTATAGACCCTATTGAATAACTGCAGGCAGTGCTTAGCAGTCTATTTGCTTTATTTCGTTTCCACTCTGACACGTGATGTGATTCCCACATTCCCAGAGAGGAAAACCCAGGCTCCCGAGGATTGGGCGGATTGCCCGGACTCCAGGATGCTCTGTTGTGGCTCACCAGGTTTCTACTAGGGGCTGGGGCCTCTGCAACTGCCCCTCTGTCTTATCAGGCTCTCTAGACCCCTTCATCTCACAGCTCCCAGAGCTGCCTCCTCCTTCTCCAGCCTGGGAATCCCTTGGGGAGCTTGTAAAAGAGCCCCAAGACCAGGCTTGTCCTGGGCAATGCTGAAGCAGGGGTTGGGGCAGGCAAGAAGTCTGTGTAGAGAGTGTGATGATCTGTTGGTTTGGGAACCTCTGTGAGTTGAGGTGTGGCATTGGCCAATGATGTTTCCTGGCCAATTCAAGTGTGACATGACTTCATACCTGAGAAGGGGTGGGGTGAAGGGCAGAAGTGGGGGAGGAGTTCATTGCCTGGAGGGATGCCACCTTGACCAGACTCAGTGCCTGTCTCCTGTAGCTTTATAGTCCTGATTCCGACAACTTTAGGATTAATGGGCATCAGTAGCCCAGAGGAAGTGTCCCCTACTCCTCTGCTATCTCTGGTCACCTGAGACCCAGTCACAACTTTGTCCTGCCAAGACCCTTCCGATGGTCAGCATCAATAGAGTAGCCTTTTCCTTTATAGTTAAGTCCCACGGGGATCACATTTCTCCAGAAGTCTCCTGGGGTGGCTATGGTCTGTCAGTCAAGCTTAATAGGATCATAGGACTTTATACTACAAGAGTGCTGTGTTCCTGACTCTGTGATTATATATATATGTTTGGTATGAACCTTAGATTTGCAGTTGGTGCTGGGTGTGAGTCTGCCTTCTTTCATGCTGTTAAACCTTGGGCAAACATTTCACCTTTTGCAGTTGGTGGCCTTTGGCGACCATGATCATGATGCCCAGTTCTAATCTTAAGGGAGATGGGTCTGTGGTTGGACATGAATTCCAGGCCCATCCAGATATCAACAGACTAGTTCCCTCATGATTTTGAGATCCCTTTGCCAAAATTTGGGGTTGGGTGAGTAGTACTGGCTTCTCCCTTCTAGGTCTGCTCCTCCAAACACATGTTTTAGCTTTGTGCTTACTAGTAGGAAGTTTGCTCCAGAAGAAAAAGGCTTCCCAAAGAGAGAACAGAAGGGACATGGGTGGGCCAGCTCAAGGCCCTAAAACAGGGTATAAAGATAATGGTGGTGGTTGACTCCAGATGGGCTAGCTCAGGGCCCCCCAAACAGATATAAGAGCTAATGGGTGGTGGTAGGCCCTGCCAGTTAGATTATATTAGAGAGACCTCAAGGGTTGGTTTCCAGGAGAGCTGTGGTCTGTTCCTCGCTATCCTAATAAACTTTTCACTTTAGGAGTCCTTAAACCTTTAACTGCAATTTTGCATATTATACATAGACTTCATTCTGGACAAAGTGGGCTTCTAAGAAAAGCACTTTTTATAGAAGTGTTCACCGGGGAGAGGCACATGGCAGGTGACAGAGTGAAGGAGAAAATATAAGCTCCATGCCTGCCAGTGTGGAGGCTGTTGCTGCAGCTCAGCCCTGTCTTGTCTAAAGTGTGTGTTCTTTCTTCCTCGCTTGCTCTGATTAAATTCTTTGCTGTTTGATCTACTAATGTCCCGTTTGAATTCTTCCTGAAGCCGGACACTGGAGGCTACTGCTGGGGTCAAGACCAGAGAAGATGAGAGACCTCTGCAGAGTATTTTAGCCTCTGTTTCAGTGGCCAACAGGCCATAGTGAGTTGTGATAGTAAAAAGCAAAATTTCCTGCCTTAGCAAAGCTCAGCCTCAGGCCAGCCTCTTTGAGCTCCTGTCACTTCAAGAAAGGAATGGCAGGGCAAGGACAGGGTCCAGTGCTGTGGGCGTTGCCCCATGGCATCCAAAAGACTGTCTCTGGGTCCAGACTCCATCCTTCTTCTCAGGCCAAGACTGTGGCCACCGTGGCCAGGACTCCTACTAAACAGGGAGGTGAGCATTGGACTTACTTGCTCCCTCCCTGCCTGCAAGGCTCATGGGAGCCTGGAGAGTTCTGGCTTTGTGGCTACAAGCCTAGTAGTGGCCATGGTTGACCCCCACCCTTTTCTTGCTCTTCCGTAGTCCTTCCAACCCACAAGGTTAGTTCAGGGATCAATAAAAAGACGAGACTCGAGAGATGACAAGAGAGAGGTTCGGGGTGATGCAGAGGCTTCAGGGGTTGATGTTCTGGGAGGCCCCTGAGCTCCTGTGTTCTCACACCTTCATCTGTAGATTGGTGGTGGGAATGACATCCTCCATGGGCCTGCCTCTCGGGCACCCTGAAGCAAGTGGAACACCAAGCCCAGCCTGCAACCATGGCTACCAGAAAG
This sequence comes from Phodopus roborovskii, assembly GCF_943737965.1. Taxonomy (NCBI): domain Eukaryota; kingdom Metazoa; phylum Chordata; class Mammalia; order Rodentia; family Cricetidae; genus Phodopus; species Phodopus roborovskii. Next base: position 15,505,411 of record NW_026125052.1, on the reverse strand, counting down.
CTGCAGATCAGCTCCTGGGGCAAGATGGTTTCCACACGGGGACTCTGAGGCCCAGGGCAGGTGGAATGGAGGTGGGGGTGGGAGATTACAAACAGCATTAGGAGCAGGATGGAGCCCCCCCCCGCCCACTGCAGTCCACTATAGACAACAGAGGCGGGCCCTGAGTTGGTGAGGGCAGGAGGTGGCATGGAGGAGTTGTGCACTGGGAGGGAATGTTCTGTAGGTGCAGAGTCTCGTGTTAGAGGCCAGGATATGGAGGTGGGTGTGAAAGGCAGCCAGGCTGCAGAAGAAGGTTCAAGAGGCTGGTCACTGGGATAGGGTCCTCCAGGCATGCTTCTTTGTGACTGCTATGTATCCTGTAGGCCCAGAGAGGTGGCAAACTCCTCCTAGACTGGGCAGTGAGCGAGGCAGGTTGGGTGTGTGCCTGCATAGGCTACGGTTGCCAAGGTGTATGCCACAGTGGACATCCTGGTGTCTCAAAGGCAGCCTCCAAACCCAAATTAGATCCCACAGGAAAGGGAATCCTTTGATTTTTAGGACTTGAAAGGACTGCAGCTACTCAGCCCAGGCTTGTCCCTGTGGACGGAAAGCAGGCACAGAGAGGGGAGGTGAAGGGCTTCGGGCTCTGCAGTGAGCTCCCCAGCTCAACAGCATGGCATGTGGGAATCCCACGACGGCATCCCGAGACAGCCTGGGAGGGCATCAACGGGGCTTCTGCCACCCAAGGTTCTCACTGTGGGCAGGGAGGCTTGAGAGGTTGACTCACTGCCTGAGGACGCGGCTGCCACAGAGCTGCCTGCATCAAGGCCTTACTGTTGCTGTCCCCTCAGGCTTCAGGAACAGAAGCCGATTCCTGGTCACACAGCCTTAGTCAGTACTAGCTCTGATTCGTGTCTTTTTCTCTCGGCCCCACACCCCCAGAACTGGGTGGGAACTCTGAGCCAGCGCATGGAGGGGAGAGTCCACCCTGGGCTGAATAATCCAGAGTGGGGAGTTGGACGGGACTGAGTGACGAAATCCAGAGGGGAACCTAGAGTCAGCAGTCAGAGGGCCCCGCCTTCCCCAGGCATATATAAAGGAACCTGGTGTCTGAGGCACCCACAGCATCCACATCCTTCCTGAGCTGTTCTCTCTTCCCTCCGTGCTGACTTGCTCACGCTCTCATCTCTCTCGACAATATGACCTCCTGCAGCCGCCAGTTCACCTCCTCCAGCTCCATGAAGGGCTCCTGTGGCCTTGGCGGTGGCTCTAGCCGCTTTTCCACTGTCCTGACTGGAGGATCCTGCCGGGCTCCCAGCACTTATGGGGGCCTGTCAGTCAGCTCCTCTCGCTTCTCCTCTGGGGGAGCCTGTGGGATTGGGGGAGGCTATGGTGCTGGCTTCAGCAGCAGCAGCTTTGGTGGTGGCTTTGGTGGCGGTTTTGGTGGCGGTTTTGGTGGTGGCTTTGGTGGTGGTGATGGGCTCCTGGTGGGCAGTGAGAAGGTGACCATGCAGAACCTCAATGACCGCCTGGCCAGCTACCTGGACAAGGTGCGTGCCCTGGAGGAGGCCAACACGGACCTGGAGGTGAAGATCCGTGACTGGTACCAGAGGCAGCGACCCAGTGAGGTCAAAGACTACAGCCCCTACTTCAGGACCATCGAGGACCTGAAGAGTAAGGTGGGTGTCTCTGGTGGATGAGGTGAGAGGCCAGAACTGTAGTGGCTTTTAGGAAGCCACTTCTAGAGAGTCTGATACATAAGGAAAGAGACTAAAAACCTTTGGAGACTAATGTTCAGAGCTACCCAGAGAAATGGCAGAGGGTCCTTTCGAACACCCTGCCTTAGCTGCAACTGGGACCCTAACTCTTAACGCTCTTGAGGCTCCTTTATGTGGAATCTCAGCTCCTAATCTCTGGGCCCAGGATAGGGTGGTGGCAGATGTAAGTACACCCTGCATGCATACCCTGAGGTGGGTGAAGGAGTAACCAGTTGTCTGTGGAAGCCGTAGCAGCTGACCTGCCAGCCATGTGATTTGGAGAGACCCCGTTGCCCACCTCTATCCTTCTCCCTTGAGCAGAGGGTCCCTGGCTGGCTGATCAGACCACCTATCTTTTCATCCCCACTCTAGATCATCGCGGCCACTCTGGAGAATGCACAGCCCATTTTGCAGATTGACAATGCCAGGCTGGCAGCTGATGACTTCAGAACCAAGTGAGTAGCCATCATACTGGCCAGAGGGCAGAGGGTAGAGGGCAGAGGGCAGAGGGCAGAGGGCAGGTACAAAAGAGTAGGGCTGTCTATCTGTAGCTCTGATCTCTCTCCTCCCCAGGTATGAGCATGAGCTGGCCCTGCGGCAGACCGTGGAGGCCGACATCAACGGCCTACGCAGGGTGCTGGATGAGCTGACCCTGGCCAGGGCCGACCTGGAGATGCAAATTGAGAGCCTGAAGGAGGAGCTGGCCTACCTGAAGAAGAACCATGAGGAGGTGAGGCTGCTGATGGTGTGGGGATGGAGGGCAGGTTTTGGTGAGGCTCCCAGGAGAGATGACCACCCCCTTATGATCTTTCCTAGGAAATGCTTGCCTTGAGGGGTCAGACTGGTGGGGATGTCAACGTGGAGATGGATGCAGCTCCGGGTGTGGACCTGAGCCGCATCCTGAATGAGATGCGAGACCAGTATGAACAGATGGCAGAGAAGAACCGCAGAGATGCTGAGGCCTGGTTCTTTAGCAAGGTGGGACTTACCTCCTCCATACTCCTTCAGGACGCCTGGGCTGGGAGGCTTTGGAGAGCCCCATACCTCCTCCTCTCTCTTGTCTCAGACAGAGGAGCTGAACAAAGAAGTGGCCTCCAACAGTGAGCTGATACAGAGCGGCCGCAGTGAAGTGTCCGAGCTCCGCAGAGTGTTCCAGGGCCTGGAGATCGAACTACAGTCCCAGCTCAGCATGGTATGACGGATCCTGCCCTGCCCCAGTGAGGTTCCCAGTCACCATCCCTCAAGAGGGTCACCATCCAGTTCCACTTTTCATTTCATGAGAATGAGACTGGGAGTAGTGTCACGGTACCCATTATAAAAGGATGCAGAAATTGAAGCCAGAATGTTAGGAAAATATTTCCCCAATTACCCCCAGCTGGGGGTCAAGACCCATGTGTCTATCAAAAATAAAAAAAAAGTTCCCAGAAGTGCAGACACAGCGACCATCACCACCAACCTTTCCCCCTTTCCTTTGCTCACAGAAAGCGTCCCTGGAGAACAGCCTGGAAGAGACCAAGGGCAGATACTGCATGCAACTGGCCCAGATCCAGGGTCTGATCAGCGGTGTGGAGGAGCAGCTGGCTCAGCTGCGCTGCGAGATGGAGCAGCAGAGCCAGGAGTACAATATCTTATTGGATGTGAAGACACGGCTGGAGCAGGAGATCGCCACTTACCGCCGCCTGCTGGATGGCGAGGACGCCCAGTGAGTTGGCCCTTAGTCCCTGTTTGCAGCACCTCTGCCCGCTGCTACTCCCAGCACATCTAATGCTCCCATTTCTCCCTGCTTACCTTGTCCCAGAATCTCCTCCTCACAACACTCATCTGGCCAGTCCTATTCTTCCAGAGAAGGTAAAGCCTGATTCCATGACTTAAGGGCCAAACCCCTCCTCCCAGAGCCCTGGCCCTCCCTTCCCCTGAGTGCATGGCAGGAGCTTGCTTAGCTCCCAGAGCCCACCTCACTTTTCTCCTTTTTTGCAGTCTTCTCCTCATCCTCTCGCCAGCCCCGGTCCATCCTTAAGGAGCAAGGCTCATCCAGCTTCAGCCAGAGCCAAAGTCAGAGCTCCAGGAACTGATCTGCTTTACTCAGAGCTCCTGACCCATCCTGAAGGCCTGAGCCAGGCCTGAGCCTAGCGTTGTTCCAAGCTGTCTCCCCTCCCCTCTGCTGGTGATGGGCTAATAAAGCTGACTTTCTGGTTGAAGCAAACTTGTGTGGTTGGTCTCCATGTTTAAGCTGATGGGAAAAGAGTTGAAGGAACCTCTCAGGACCTCCTCTGGGGTCCCCATGTTTAAAGAGACGCAGAGAACTGATTGTCTTTCAGAAGATCTTTCAGGAGACTTCCAGAAGTTCTTCATGCCCTCAGGGAGTGGATAGGGGCTGGGAACACAAGGTGGGGAGATATTCTTGAGTGTGGATGGCCACCAAGTGAGGCCTTCTACAGAGGATCTCTAACTGTCCTCTTCTAGGGACCTGCAAGGCAGGTACAGTTAGGGACATTATGAGGTTAAAAACTCCTGGAATAGGGGACATTTGCATTAAAGACGCAGCATGTGGCATTTGAAGTTCTGTCCCAGGTCTTCTGTCTGGCCACAGTTCACGCCTTTCTGTTGGCACCATTCCACCTGTCTAGGTATTTCTTCCCAAAGATGCCTAAACTTGAGCTCTGAACTTTAGAGTTGTGCTTGGGAATGGCTCTTCTACACACAGACAAGCACTATGTGAGCACACACACACACACACACACACACACACACACACACACACACACACAGTGATTTTGGTATTGAAGGGAAGGCAGAGCTTAGGACCGGGTCATGGCCAAGATGAAAATCTTTCTTCTCTTAGCCTGTCTTTCCTCCTTACCTTATCAATTCCTTCATTTGGACACTGTTGAATCCCTGGGAAACATCTGCTACCCATGTTTCCTCCCCATCTTCACTCATCTCCACGGCTAGCACCATGTCTATAGCCTTTCCCCTCTCCCCCAGGAGCTGGGATAGGTGTCTCTTTCCATCTGTCTCTTGCATTCCCAGTTTCTACCAGTTATCCCTTCACACACAAACCTGCTCAAAGTCAGGAAAACGGAGATCAGCATTCCCTTCCTCAAGGGCCCGGGATGGTTTCTTCTTGCGCTTGGCCCTTCCCTGTGATGCTTCCATGAGTCAACTCTTCCTGACTAATTGCATGGCCCACACCTCTCAGGCACTGTTCCTTTTTCCTGGCTGTCTTCCTGAATTTAAGAGGAAGAAAGTTATGTATATAGTAGTATTATGTGTATGTGTGTACATGTGCACACATGCGTGTATGTATGTGTATGAGTGTGTGTGCATATGAGCATGTGTGTTACATTCCCCAGCTGGCTTCCAACTCCCTTTCTACCTCCCACTTTCAAACCCAACTCTTTCCTTTTGGTATTTTCTTGTTTGCTTTTAAATGACAATCTTCTACTTCCACTTTTTGATTATTTAGCTTCATTTTCCCCCCAATAAATGCTTCCTCCTCTGTCTGAAAGGATGAGGATGTAATTCTCATATGGCATTGACTTTGTCCATTTTCTTAACAGGTTTAGTTTTGGTTAGATAAACATTTACATTATTGTGACTATATATTATTCATAGTCAAAACATGTTTTTATAGTGAATTAATTTCCTTGGAACACACACACACACACACACACACACACACACACACACACACACACACACGAGTTGGTTTTTTGAGACAGGGTTTCTCTGTGTAACAGTCCTGGCTGTCCTGGAACTCACTTTGTGGACCAGGCTGACCTCAAACTTACAGAGATCTGCCTGCCTCTGCTTCCCAAGTGCTGAGATTAAAGGCGTGCGCCACCACTGCCCCTCCAATAGACATTTTTTTTTTTTACCCAATTTGTTCACCACTCACTTGTTTCCTAATTTACTGTTGAATATATGTATCCTCTTAATTTGTTAACATCCTGGGATTTTTATCAATTTCATTGCGAAGATGTGACCTCCTGTTTCATTTGCTATGTGAGCACTCTCTCCCTCTCTCCTCCCTCCCTCAACTATTTTAGGGAATCACATATTTTCTAAGAAGGGATTTGTGTGGGTTAGTTTCTTTTGTTGTTGTTGAACTTATGTCTGGAAAGATCTTTTGTCTATTCTCTAACAGATAGTTTGGTTGGGTATAGGATCCTAAGTGGGACATTGTTTGTCCTCAGCATCTTAAGGGCATCTTCATTGGCTCTTAGCGTGGCTATTAAAAAGTCTCATGCCACTTTGGATGTAAATCCTTTGTCCTGTTCTACTACCATTCTCTTTACTGGAAACTTTGTAGTGCTTTTTCTGTCTAGTGGAATGGGCTATCACATGTAGTGCCTTGAGGCAGCTGCTGTGCCTTCTCCCATTGGATTGGGCATGAGCCCAATCTAGAATGGGAACTTAAGTTCTTAAGTTCTGGAAAATTCCTCTTTTTCTTTTTATGTGTATCTCATACTACTTTCAATTTAATATTTGTCTTTTCCCTGCTACTTTTTGAAAAAAAGTTCTTAATTTTGTCAACAAAATGTATTATTTAAAGTTAAAAAAAAAAAACTGCAGCGTTTTTGGTATTCCATAGCTCTGTATATTTTGTTGTATCCCTGGCTGTCCTGGAACTTGCTCTGTAGACCAAGCTGGCCTCGAAATCAGAGATCTACCTGCCTCTGCCTCCTGAGTGCTGGCACTAAAGGTGTGTGCCACCTGCTGCCACCACCACCTGCTATCACCGCCACCACCCGCTGTCAGTAGTCTTTTGTTCTTGACTTAAGATGTTTTGTCCCTTTGGGTCTGTTAGCTGTGATTTAGACAACTCAATTTATTTTATTTTCTAGCTTTCTTCTAAGTGCTTTATTTATTTATTTATTTATTTATTTATTTATTTATTTATTTATTTTCTCCCCCCTGTTTGTTTGTTTCAACTCCATCTTTCACACCAGAAGCTCTTCTCAAATTCACCCTGGTCCTTGGTAGCCAATCACACTTAAGAGAAAGGTACAAAGGTACAGAGGCCCTGTCTTCTAGATTGTTTTATGGTGGATTGATCTGATGGCAAATGAAACATTTCATTGAAGTGTCCCAGATATTGTATCTGGAAGCAATTTCCCTTGAGATGGGTCTTCTTCAGAAAGGATGTCTCTAATTTCATGTGTGTGTTGTAAAAGCTACCTACCAACTTTCTGGGAGACATGTGGGAACAGGGGGATGGGAAGGTCCCAGTCTGTTAATTTGTAATGTTTTAACTGACCGTTTCAGTGTGCTACTTGGATTCTCAGCCCCAGCTGTAGTTTTCGGTTCTGATCCACTGGGGGTATTTCTTTCAGAGTTTATGTTCAGATTCTTCTGGTTCAAAGTGGGAGTGGTTGATAAGTTATCAGGTGTGCTGGGGGAAATAGAAATTATGGAGACTTCCCTACTCTGCTTAAGACCTCTAACCCCAGAGAGTTGGCTAACTCTTAGCTGCTCTTCCAGAGGACCAAGGTTCAATTCCCAGCACCCACATGGCAGCTCACAACTGTCTGTAGGTCCAGTTCCAGGGGATCTGACACCTTCACATCAATGCACATGAGATACATTTAAGTAAGATCTTTCACCCATCCTCCTGCTCTCTTGAGATACAGGGTCTCACCAGGTAGCCTAGGCTGGTTTGAATTTACAATCCTCCTGCCTCTGCCTCCTAGATACTAGGATTGCATGCATGTATCACCACAGCTGGCTACCAGCTTCCTGTTTCCAGCTCACCATTATTTCATTTTCAGGGGTGTCTCGGGTCTTTGCTGGCAGTGACTTTCTGGGGTGCTGATGTGATCTGCTTCATTCCTGCTGACTGGGTGAGTGCTCCATTTCCTTTGTACAGATTCAGACCCACTTGTCCTTTGGATTTTACTCTTATTCTTTGTCCTCATGGATTTTATCCAATTACAGGTATCCTAGCGGTGCTTAGAAGGCGAAACTAAACCATATACTTAGCTTGTCGCTTTAATCTGAAATCCCTGCTTTGTGTGGTGAAACCATATTCATCTTCCAAGGTTGCTGAGCCTGATTCATTATTTTACAATAAATAATTTTTGTTCATTGTCCAGCAAACATCTCTCTCTCTCTTTATGGTCACCAACCATATCCTCCAGATTATAGGGTGAACCTATGAGTCATACTGAACCCTAAACCCCAATACCCCAAAGCAACTACTGGTCACAAGTTTCTTATTTTAACATGCATACGAAAACACTTACGTATATAATTACAGCTACGATACACTGGATTCATTTTGCATTCGTTTTTTTCCCCATGGTGCTGTGTATCTACCCTGAGAGCCTCAAGAATGCTAAGCAAGCAGTCTACAACACAGTGACATCCCCAGTGCCAATTTTTATTAATATTATAAATGAAACGTGTTCCCGTATTATTAAAAGCTTTGTCCATTTTTAGGTTTCTTTCCACCATTTTTGGCTGCTGTTGCCACAGAAAGAGCACACTGTGAGTATCCTTCTCCATAACACTTTCATAAGTAAATCTTTTTGGATTGTTCCCTTAGGCTAGTTCTCGGAAATGTAATTACTAAATGAGCAGATAGAAATGTTTCAAGGTTCTTGATTTGGATTGCCAAATTGATTTCAAGAGGTGTTGTGCCAATTTGCCTATTTGCCAGCAGGAAAAAGGAGTGTCCATTTCAAGGCATGCCAGACAACTTTGAGCATTGTCTTCTGAACACTTCCTTAATCAAGTGATTCATCTGTCTCTTTTAGAGCTGGTGTCATTCAGGGACCCTTACACAGAGACTGAGATGTGAACCATTGAACAGCTGCTGGCCTGTGCACAGGCTCAGGAATTGTTCAGAACAAGATGTTGGAACACAGGCTGTGTGTGGATCATACTTTACCTGGGTGTGGGAGCTGCTGTAAAGAGCGGCTGGCACTACTGTCCTTAGACAGTTTACCTCTGATCAGCCGAGTCCCCCCCCCCCCCCCCAACTAGGAAGTTCATGAGAAAGGCAGCCACCGCATAGAGAAGGAAACAGGTCCATGTTAGCAAGGAATGAACTATGTGATGCTAGGTAACTTCATGAAGGTTATTATTTTGGTCCTTGGTTTTAGAGTGCCACTGGTTCAGGGTCCCTTTGGCTCAGGCTCTGGTGATGACCTTCTTGCAGGTAGAATCTTCAAGTGGCATAGGGCTTCACTGGGTAGGGCACACCAGAGTGCCTCGATTTATGTCTGTGTATCTTGTCTCCTTTTTCTTCTATAGCCACCAAGATTCAATAATGACCTTACTTAAACCTGGTCATTTTGCAAAGATGCCCACCTACAAATCCTGCAGTTGAGTTTAAGTGTCTGGCTTCTTAATACCATTGTCATATAACTGCAGGAGTTGATGAGTTTCTCAGGGTCAGAGGTGGCATGAACAGTATTCAAATCACAACAAAGCCTAAAATAATCAAGAATGGGAGGGGGAAGAAGTATTCACGGGGTCTGTCAGTTAATAAAACCCCTTGAAGAGCTGGGGCAGCATTTTATCTGTCCATTGCTGCACTTTGCAGACATAAAACAGTTGTTTTTAAAGGACAATTTGGGTTAGGGATGTAGCTCTGTTGGTAGAGTGCTTGCTTAGCACACATAAAGCCCTGGGTTCAATCTCAGTACCACATAAATCAGGGCTTTCCCTGTAATCTCAGCACTCTAGAGATGGAGGCCAAGAAGATCAGAAGTTCAAGGTTATTTTTGGCTATGTGATTTGAGGCCAGCCTGTAATTCGTGAGACCCTGTCTCAAAGAATAAACCACACACACAAATAATACCCAGCAATTTTAACACAGAAATGGGGCCTTGATTCCAGAAGCTTCCTTTAGACAAAGGAACCTGCTTTTCCACCTGGAAATGCCTGCTGATCCAAGTGCCAAACCAGCCCTAGCTACTTCTTGAGCTCCTGGGCCAGGATGAGGAGTACGCATGATGTGATATGCGTTGTCACTTGTCTACTTGAACACGCCCTCAGATTCCTTACGCCTGAGTTAGTGTCAACGTTTGTGAAGCACTGTTTTAGATAATTGCTAAGACAATGACTAGCGTAAGAGTTAATGACAGCCCACAACTCTCCTCTGCTGGTGCAAATTAATGAGGGGTTGAGTGTGTGATGTTTGCTTTCTTTGGGCCTTTTGTTTCCAAGAGCTATAAAAAGTTCAGCGTTTCTTCCCAGTGTCTGAGAGAAGCAATCTCTTATGCTAGACTGCCCACTGCTGTGGCTTAAGACCTGATGCTCTGTAAAGACAAACACAGGCAAAGCTTGGCGTTTTGCTCGTCAACACCCACCTTAGACTGTACCTAGCAAGTAAGGATGTCTCGGTGACAATGGAGGGTGTGAAGCCATGAGGCTGTGGTTTAGAAGTCTGTTCTCTCAGGATTTCAGGGAACCTTCTCAGAGGAGTTTCTGGAGGGCACACTCACTCATCCAATGGGCACAGGGCAGCTTCCATGGGGAGATACTGGTATTGTAGAAAACAAGTACTCTTTTGAGTCCTGGAAGGATGGAGCTCTTGACCTGGCCCTTCCTCTAATGTGTTCTCTGGGTTGCTATGGAGACAAATGTAGCTCTGTGACCTTTCTTCCAGTAGTTGCAAAACCCTGATGGGGATCTTGCGCAGATGAAGGGATGACAAGCAAAGATGGCAGCTGCTCTGGAGATTTCCCTTCTGATTCTATCTCTTGTTAACACATCAGGCCTCAACGGTCCTTCTTCTTCCAATCGTAAAATTGTTACACAAAGTGAAATTCCCTTTCCTCTCCCACTTTTCTCTGTGACCAACGAAAATATGAGAAAGAAAACCACTTATCCATCACTTGATGCCCAGAGTTTTAAATACCCCTAGGCTATTTTCCTGTCTCATTACATATGAATACATACAGAAGATGATTTTCAAGGGCTTTATTTAATGTGACAATAATGAAAAAAAAAATCAGCACAAAAAGACTTACAAGCCTGGAGCTGTGGCTCACCTGTCATTCCAGCTACTCAGGAGGCTGAGACTGGAGGGTCACTTGAGCCCCAAGTTGTTTGGTTGGTTCGCTGGTTTGATGTTTTTGTTTCATTCATTTTAATTTGGAGATGCTGGGATTGAACAGAGAGCCTAATGAACACTAAGCAAGCATTGGTCCCAGTCTTTGTTTTTTTTTTGAACTGGTCAGGAACTCAAGATTCTACTTCTGCCTCTCAATGCTGGAATTATAGGCATGAGCCATCACAGCTATCCTGGAAGTCCCGTTTAAATTAGGAAACTGATGTGGTAGTCAAGAAATTGATGCTTTTTTTTTTTTGTTAGCATTTTTGGAGACACGGTATCATGTAGCTGAGGCTGGCCTCACACTCTCCTCAGCTGAAGATGACTTTGAACAGATCCTCCTGCCTCCACATCTTAAGTTTTGATATCATAGAATGCATCATTCTGCGTCCTTAGCTGATTCTTTAGTTTTCCATTTTTTTGTTTAATTTCTTTTTTATGTTGTGTGTGTGTGTGTGTGTGTGTGTGTGTGTGTGTATGTGTATTTGTGTATGTGTGTGTGAGCCTATGTAGAGCTTTGAACATACTGGATTCTGCACTGAGCTCCACTCCTGGCCCTGTTAATTTCTGTAGTTCATATTCACACTCATGATGTTTGTGCATATGTAGAAACATGTGTTTACTTTCCTGTTTTACTTGGACCCCTTCTTCCTCTGTAGTTCTTTCCCTCCGCTCACATCAGCCTCCTGTACCATTTCCACATTAATCTGCACTAATGGCTTTGTGTGTCCTTTCATTCTTCCGTTGTTCATATAATCACATACATTCAATACACAGCTATATAAATGAGGCATCAGTTATTGTTTATTTCACACAGATAAAGTTAACATACCACAGGTGCTTTTCACAGAGCGTCTCTCTCTCTACAGCCCTTAGAAGAATCTCTCTTTGCCAGCTGACATCCATCTAGGGCTATCTGGCTGTACTCCATACTAAATCTCTCTCTCTCTCTCTCTGTTTATTAGTGAGGCTTATTAGCCAGTTTAGGCTACACATTGAGACTTCGGTATCAAAAACCAATCAAACACTGGGTGTAGTGCTTGCGCTGCATACACCAGGCTCTTGGTTCTATCCCTAGTATCTCAGAACAAACATAACCCAACCAAATCAATTATCCAGCCAAACAGAAATTCAACCAAGACCAAAAACCAAAAGAAGTTTGCATGAACTTATATTCTGGCTTGCCTATTTAAAAAATACATAGTTTTAAATTTATGCACATGCACGTGTGTGCATCTGAGTAGACGCATGTGCCAGCAGAGGACAGAAAGGGTGTTGAATTCTTGGAACTCTAGTTACAGGCAGTTGCGAGCTGTCCAGTGCATGCTGGGGACAGAAGTTGGGTTTTCACAAGAGCAAAAAGGGTTCTTAACTACGGAGCCATCTCACCAGCTCCTGCCTTGCCAATAGAGCAGATTTTAAATTTGTGTTGTACTCACTACGACTACACAACTTAAAAAACGATAGCCCCAAGAAGCAAGCAGAGCTGGGTGGGAAATGCAGACCTTGCCGGAGCTGGTGTGGAGCAGCGGAGTGACTGAGTGACTTAGGCAGGTGTGCATGGGTGGGTCCTGCACCTGTCTCAATCTGTCTTCTCACCTGCCACATTTACGTGTTAAAACCTAAAGGGGTTCACGTGAGGCGTCAAGGCTGCAACAGGTGGGCAAAGAACACCGCTTTGTTCACCCCTTCCTTCTCCTTTTCGACGGTTTCTCAGATGACGCAACCCGTTATTGCCTCATTTGATTCTTGCAGCAAGGCAGCAGATAGACATCTGTGTCCTGCCTTCTAATGCTGAGCCAGAGCAAGCTCCCCCTCCCTGTGGCCACTGTCAAGCCTCCTTGCCAACTCACCATCCTGATTCATCCTTTTCACAGGTGGTGAAACTGAGGCTCAACTTACTCTAGAGTTCATGACTGGTAGGCGAGGTGACCCCTGACCTTGCTTGACTTCATTAGGCTCAAAGAGAAGTTACGTCTGTAGAAGTAGCCTGGTGAATCTGGCCCAAGTCTACTTCAGGTTGCTCCCGGCAGGTGGTGTATGGGCTAGGACAGGTGCAGAGTAGGGCTACAGTGAGTGATAAATCAGGCGCCAGCCTGGCCTTAGGGAAGTATTTCCTTACAGCATCACACAGATGAGGTCCTCTTTGTCCTCCTGTGTCAGGTGCCTCCATGTATGGGGGTGGGCTGTGCCTGAGGTGGCTGAACTCTTTCTCAACAATCTCACCTTGCTTGGTTGCCTCTTTCCCACTTTTCCTCCAGGCAAAGTGGTGGAGGCTGGGCCCTGGAACCCACAAAGGACTACATGATGGCCACTGTTTGCTTTGCCTACTCAGAAGGCCACAAGAAGGCTTGCAAGCCTAGGTGGTTCAAGGTGGTGGGAATAAATGCCTCCTACAAGTTGATCTGCCTAGGCTGGGTTCCTCCCACCTGTCTTCTGGTGTGACTCTGAGGACAGGGAGGGCTGAGGAAGGTGAGACTAAGTATGGTAAAGTCTGTGAGTGCTCACATTTTTTTGAAGAGAGACCCCCAAGAGAGTAGTTTTATCTCTAAGCTAGCCTGAAGGAGAACTATTTAAGTTGGGCTTTATTTGCTTATCAAAAAAATTGATGACTAGTTTTCAGTTTTATGCTTCCCTTTCCCACCAACTCTACCATCACTACCATCCCCTAACCACCTGTCTAACCCTAGTGCCATTGCCATCACCACCACCACCACCATCATCACTATCACCCCCACCATCACTACCACCGACCACCATTGTCATCACTACCATCATCATCACTATCATCATCACCACCATTACCACCCCTATCGTCACCATCTCTAGTGCCTTCAATATAATCAGTATCACTAGCTGTAGCTCTTTCAAATGCATTTCCTTTTTTTTTTCTTTTGTTTTTTTTTGTTTTTTAATTTTGTTTCCTTCTCTGTTCAAATGCATTTATCTTTATGAGTTAAGTAAAGACGTACACAAAGTCTTGGGACACCAACACATCACCCACACTAGGATAGCTGAAGGACAGATGCACCATGGGTGTGACAGCAGAGGGACCATCAGTACATAATGACAGAGAAGGATTCTAAAGTCAGAGTCCTTTGAAAAAGACTCTGGAACCCCACCAACTCGCATGGGACTCCCTGGGGGCAGAGTGTATCTGGTGAAGGCTGGGTGATTTCTACTTCCCTTTTTCTTTAAGATTTATTTATTTATTACGTACACAGTGTTATGCCTGCATGTATGTCTGCACTCCAGAAGAGGACACCAGATCTCATTACAGATGGTTGTAAGCCACCATGTGGCTGCTAGGAATTGAACTCAGGACCTTTGGAAGAGCAGGTAGTGCTCTTAACCACTGAGCCATCTCTCCAGCCCCCAACTTCTACTTCCTTTCACTAGATTATCTTATAATTACCAAGGCCACCAACTCTTCTCCCTCCCTTCACCTGTACCTTCCCACTCTTTCCTTTATTTTGCTCAGGTGTAGAGTTGTTTCATTGTGCTTTGTTTCCCTCTAGTGTGTTTATGGTCTGAACGCAAGACTCCTCGGCATGCTGGAGCCTGCTTATGTAGACTCTTCAAACATGGTCAATACTAACAATTAAATATGTAAACATTAAATAAAATATACTAAAACTAAGGTAGGCAGTTCTTGAAACATTACTTCCTATCTATTTTACTAATATCTATGCTTCCAAGGGCATTTACAACTACTTTATCTGTATAGCAGAATGCTATATAATGGCATGTTACTGTACATCTCTTCCTAACTTTACCTTGGTTACATCAAATTACCCATCGTGGATGCATTTACACAGTGAAAACAACAAACAGTACACATTGGGACTCAAGTTATTATTTTATATTTTTTAGACACAGGAGTTGGATGGAAAGTGTTAATAATGAAAATTATTCTTTTTGTTCTGTTTTGTTGTTTTAAAGACAGGGTCTCATGTAGCTCATACTGGACTGGAACTCACTATGTGTCTTAAGATAACCTTGAATTCCTAATCCTCCTGCCTCTGCCTCCTAAGTGCTAGGGTACAGCCATGAACCATCATATCTGGCTTATTGAAAACTGATCTTAGAAGTGTGTCATGTCTGTTTCTATTAAATTGGAAATAATAAAAACAATTTTTTTCAGCATTCAAACTTTTCTGATTGCATATAGAAGTCATTCAGGGTCTCTTTCTTTATATGTGTATGTATGTTTTCCTGCATGTAGGTCTGTGCACCCACCACTTATGTGCATGCTGCCTGCAGAGGCCAGGGAGGGCATCAGATTCCCCGGGACCGGAGTTACATCTGTTTGTGATCTGCCACATGTGCTGGGAATCGAACCTGTGTCTTCTGGAGGAGCAGCCAGTGCTCTCAAGCTCTGAGCCATCTCGGCAGCCTCTTCACACAGGTTCTTGACAAATGATACATGTCCTCTGGCATTCAGGTCAGAACTACATTTGGTAACTACAATCATATGTTGCAGAAGTTTGGGAAGGAATGACACACGGATAGCATCCGCCCACCTCTTCTATCAACACGATTTACCATAAATGTATGGTCTAAGTATAGATTCCTTTCTTTCCTGGGTAACTGGTTGTTAAACATTTTTCTGACATGTAACTGACTTTATTGCAATTCAGGATCAGATACCTTGTTTTGGACTTCCCTTCAGTACCCAGCCTTGAACCCCAGCCTTTCTGACTATGGAAACCCTATTCCTCCCACATTCCCAAGAAACCTCCCTCAGTCTTGGGGAGCAGATGGACTGCAAGATGGTGAATTCACTCTCAAATGCCTGACTGGTGGAAAACCCTCCTTTACCTTTTCTCCTTGAGGAAGAACTACTGGGGTGGCTTCTATCTCTCTGTCCTCATCCCTCAGTCCTGGTGGCCCAGAACTCCTGACACAGCCATTCTAACCCTGGTGCTGACTCTCTAGCAACTCATCTTGCGGTGCTTGAGTTCCCACAGCCCCACCCCTGGCTGGAAATGCCCTCCCTGCTCCACCCTCCAGAGCTCTTCTTGCTTTCTGACCCTGAGTCAATGTTCTCTTTCCAAGAAGCCTCCTGGGGGCCACTTACTCCACCTGGCAACCTCCATTCAGTCAGTGGAATGAAGCTTGTTCATCCTCCACCATCAATGGCCTCAATGGCCAAGAATGGGGCTCCCCTATCAGACCAGAGTAATCACAGTGAATTAATATGCTAAGCACCTACCAGGGGAAGCACTTTTGCAGCTTTCTAGGGTATGAAGTAAGCAGCAGGAGGAGTCAGGTCACAGAGACAGTAGCAAGGCTGAGACTGGGGAAAGTCTGAACTGGTAGAGTAAGCCCTTTTGGACTGAGCCAACACCATTCCTTGGCTGGGTAATGGCAAATCTTCTTACCTTTTCCTTTCTGTCTGTCTCTCCAGGTATGTTCTGTGAGGACACCACAGACCTTTGTCAACAGCCCAATAGCACCATTTCCTAGGGCCCCTGGAGAGCCCCAGTGTGGAGACTGAGGGCCTCACGGCCTTCTTCATCCTCAGGCTTTGCTCTCATTTTCATCAGGTGGGTCCAGCTCTGAGCTGAGAGCTGCAGCCAGGCTTAGCTGCTTGCAGTTTCCACCAGATGGGTTTCTCATCTTTTCTCTGCTCAGGTGCTTCCGTGAGCTAACAGGATGTCATTCTTTCACGTCCTCTGCTGGGTTGGTATCCCACTAACTAACCCTCATTCCCCCTGCCCTGGTCTGGGCAGACTACTGCCCTTCCTTCATTCATCTGCTCACCCACCATCCACCTATCTTCTGCTGGTCCGTCTGTCTGTCTGTCTGTCCTAGTTTCATTCATTTACTCACTCTTGTATCCCCCCCCCCATCAAACCCAGAGCCTTACACATACTAGGCAAGGATTCTAACACTGAGCTAACTACCTGGGTACCCCCCCCCATCTCATCCTTCCATTTTGCTTCATTCCATTTATGCATCCATATATCCACCCTCCAATTATCTATCCATCTGACTGTCCATCCATCCCTCTGACCACTTATTTATCATCCATCTTATCTATCCACTTTTCTACACTCCCTTTTTTTCTCTTCCTTCTCGATACCTCAACCTCCGTCCCTCTGCCCATTTGTCCTTTATTGAGCATTTGCTTAATGCTCCAGTGTCTAGTGGAAATCATATCTTTTTTTACATTTTTATTCCTTCATTTTTTATTATCAGGAGTGAAATAAAAATGAAATAAAAATATGATTGAGTCCCATCATTATTGTCATTATGGAAATGGCTTTAAGAGAAAACTGGTCAGATGAATATTATTGCTTCCCACTGTTCAACTGGTAAATAGTTATCATTGATAAAACAGACAAGCCCAGAGAATCTGTCCAAAATGTTCAAGATATGGTGTACTATACAACATGCCTGCTCTTGGGGAGAGACCTAAGACATAATAATTATGTGTACTTCTTGATCTCATTATACAAGACAAGCACAAAGGCACCACCCATGCTCCTGAGAACGTTGGATCATGCACCCTTGAAAAAAAGCCTTGCTTCCTTCATCACAGCAATCTTCCTCCAGCAGTCAGTTGTGCCTGTGTACATGGTATCAGTTCCTTTGCATCAAGCTCAAGATTCAAAGTAGCAGGAACATGGAAATCATATCTTAAAGCTGTGTGGAGCAGAGGTTTGGTCCCGAGGAGTGTGAGGGATTTGGAAAGGGAGAGAAGATAGGCTGGGAGGCAGATATGTAAGTGCTTTCAGTAAGCCTGGCCTGTTGGAGGCTTGGCTCACAGAGGAGCATCATGGGTAATGGGCTGGAGAACAAAAAGCTGCATGTTTCCTGTACTGGCAGCCAGTGGGTGGTTAGCAACCAGATCTATTGTTGGATCTTAGTCATCTGACCACCCATGTTCTTAACCTGGATATGATCCTGGGGTGCAGACAGAGTACCCTGTACATATTCTTACCGTACCTCTCCCAGACCCTGGTGGCATTGTTAAATGCTTTTCACTTTTGAAATGGGGTCTTCTGTGTATCTTTAGACATGTTCCTTACCTCTCTGAGCCTTACATTCCCATTTGTAAACTTAAGAAGTTTACAGCCTAGAGCCTAGGCTGAGATTGTGTCTCTTGGGGACCTTCTAGCAGAAAAACCTGTCTATGACAAATGAGGCTTGAACCCAGGCTAAGCAGGGGTTGGACCTTATGAAGCAGTTCTCTCGTTGCAGAAGTTGAGAAGCTCCACACCGCATCTCCTTCCCATAGACTTTGCAGCATAGTTAGGCGACCTGGACAGGCTTCCGGTGCCAGCGTGCTTGGCTCAGCCCATTTGCTGAGTCAGGCCAAGCTCTTACAAAGGACACATGACCTAGCTGGCCAGGCTGGCCTGGGAGACCAGCAACCAGCCAATGGCAGAGCTCTTTGGAGAAAGGTACTCTAGGTTTCTGATTGGCTCCCCGCCTACCTCCTTGCCTGCTGGCCTGTTCAGGACCAAATGTTTTAGCTATCCCTGTCTTTTGTAGTAGAGGCTTCTTGGGTCCCAGCTTCCCTGAAAATGATATCCCGAGTGCTAGGAGACATTTCTCTGAGACTTGGCAGGGAGGGGGATGGTGGGGCATGGGGCCTGGAAGAGAAGGAAGGTTCTTTTATCAGGAAAAATAGGGAATGCCAGCCTTGGGAATGGGGATCATATGCCACACCTGTGACTGGGGAGGACCTTACTGTCCATTTCTTTCCCACCGGGCTGGAAGGGGCCAAGAAAAGACTCCGAGGGAGATGCTTGGACCAGACATGATAGAATGCCTGTAATCTCCAGAGCGAAGGTGAAGCTGAGGCTGGAGGATCACTGTGACTTCAAAGCCAGCTTGATTTGGGGTAAAGGAGAGAGCCCAAGAACTTTTTTCTCTAGGCATGGACCCCTGCCTTTCCTAGGCCTCTCCTGGAGCCACAGATCCTTGAGCCCAATGGGTGATAAGAGTTCGTTCCCTCTATTGACATAACCATAGCTAGAGGCTTAGAGATGAAGGGGAAATCAGACTTGTATGTAGCCTCTAGGTGTCTCCTTCCCAATATTTATTAGGGTAAAATAGAAATTTAAGGTAGAGAATTATAACCCAGGGCTGTCTTAGCCGGTGTACACCATCAACTCAGCTGCAACAGACACAGCAATGTTTCTATCTGTCCTCTGATCCAATGCGATGCTTGGAAGGATGCAGCATCATTTGTGTGGGTTTCTTGGCAGATGCACATGTCTGATCATGAGAAAGCAGAACTGGAACAGAGATATTCTACTAGAGAACCAATCAGTACTGTTCAAAAGTGTGATGGTCTTGGAAGACGGGGAGGTGGAGGAACAGCCCTGGACTGGAGGAGGGCGCAGGGGACCAGATGAGTGAATGTAGCAAGGAATCCCCAAGTATAGTCTGTAGCAGAGCTGGAACACAGTCAGAACACCCAGTAAAATTCCAGGAACACCTGTGGTTGACTAATGACATTGTTTGTGTCAGTGTTAACTGTTTTGAAAGCTGTGCCATGCTCATGGGATGGGTTGGGTATGAATGTATTCTCTGAACTCTCTTTGCAATTTTAAAATTTATTATTATTGTTGTTGAAGAGACAGAGTCTTTAAGTAGCCCAGGCTGGCCTCAAACTCACTAGGTGGCTAACAGTGACCTTGAGGCTGATTCCCTTGCCTCCATCTCCCAAGAAAATTATGAGAATCTAAAATTGTTTTAAAATTTAAAAAATTAAGAATAGCCAGGCACTGTGTCAAAGGATGGTAATCCCAGTACTGGGAGGTAAGAAGTAGATACTGAAATTATAAATTTGGGGTCAATCTGGGCTAAATAGGGAGACCTTGTTTAAAACAAAACAAAAACAAAAGAAAACAAACAAACAAAAAACCCGGCCAAAATCAAAACAAAAATAAAAATAAAAACAAAACCAAGAACAAAAATGGCTCTGTCTCAGAGTAACTGTGTTTGTGAAGGAGCTAAAGGAAGCCTTGAGCAGTACCGAGAAGCCTGCCCTGCCTGCCCCCAGCACCCTGACATGTACAGCCCAGAGCTGCTTTCTCCAGAGAAGCCTCCAGACTGGCCCTGCCTTCCCCTTATCATAATTATCTCTGCCAAGTGTTCCCTGCCTCCTCCACAGCCGGCTCCCGGCACCCAGCCTACTAACACGGTGGAGAGAGTTTGCACAGTGTCCTCTCAAAGTCAAGGCTACTTGTAAGTAGGGTCGCTGCAGGAACAGTTAAGGTAAGGGCTGAGATGACGTCACACTGGATTGTCGGGGGCACTAGATCCAATAAGCGCAACTGTGAGAGACAGAGCAGATGAACTGGCACACAGTTAGGCTCTGGGGAACAAAAGGGAGAGTTTGGAGTTTTATTGCCACCAACCCAGGGACTCCAGGAGAAGCCAGAAACTGGTGGAGGTCTGGAAGGCTCCTTCCCTATTCTCTTGACCTTTGAGGGGTCTGTGGCCCCCTGCATCTTCCCTGGGGACCTCTGGCTTCCAGAACTGTGGGGATAGGCTAGCATTGTTGAAGCTGCTGAGTCTGTGATGACTTGGGACAGGCAGCCCCGAGAAGTGGGTGACCCATTTTCTCAGGCTTGCTCCTATATGAGGCAACTTTGAAGGCCATTTCTTTTTCTTTGGAAGGCCAAAGACTTCCGAAGGCAGGGACAGTCTCTTCTAGAATGTCTCTCAGTAGACTGTGGGCTTTTAGGGCAAGGTTTTATGTCTCGTCTCAGCCCGACTCCTTTCTGAAGGAAGATGCAACCCCTTAGCTCCACCCAGGGCTCAGCACACAATGAGGCAGTGTGGGGGCTGCCTGGCCCAGTCCCCTCACCTGTTTGGATTGGCATGGGTCTCCCCACAGCAGGGAGGTGTAGGAGACTCACTAACCACAGAGTATTAGCTGCCCAGGCTGCTCCTTCCCTCCCTGTTCCCCGGGCAGGCTGGAGGGAGGGGCAACTATGGTGCTCACACTGAACATGATTACCGGAGGTAGGGTTACACCAGGCCCAGCAGGCAGGGGTGCCTACCTGACATCCATTCCAACTCATTAACCTTTGCCTTCTCAGAGACTGCTTGTCCTGAAAATGTCATTGTCAACGCCATGGGGACAGCAGAGTGCTGTTTTATTTCTATTCCCCAACTGTCTGGGCCTTTGGCAGCTCCTTGACCATGGAGTCTGTCTGCTGACCTTGCTGTAGTCTACCTGGGGGGGGGGCAGAGCCTAGGGTGGGGAGGGCTGGCAAGGGTCTCCTACTATCTTTATGTTTGTGTTCCCCTTGGAAAAGATGGAGGAGCAGGGTAAAGATGAGGATCAGGGGAAGAGGGGGAAGAGCAGAGGGAGGAGAGGCTGGAGGAATAGAGTGGTGGGGAAGAAGCGGAGGGGGAGAGGTAGGATGATGGAGGAGGAGCATGGGGAGGGAGGATCCTTGGAGTCCCACCGACTGACAGGGGATGCAGAGCTTTTCTTGGTAGACAGTGTTAGGTCACTAAAGATGCCGGGGTTGGACTCTGCGTCCTGCTCTTCTCTGTGGATCTCCCTTAATTCTGTCTTCTTCTCCATGAAGGAGACCCTTACTTCTTACGCCATCCAACAACTACACAGTTTCCAACAGAAGTACCAGTCCCTCAGTCCAGATCCCCTCTGCCTTGTGCTGGGGAAATTGGAGGGCTGGGCCAGGGTTGTGGAGAATATTCTCTGGAAGGAGATTAGAAGTGTCTATCAAGGGCGGGTGGAGCCGGGTGGAGCCCCAGGTTACTCATATCTTTGCTAGTCCTTAGCGAGGCAGATCTGGGGGGAGCCTTCCGCTCAATAGTCTGCCCTAGCCTTGTCTTTTGAGCTCTTAAGCCCTGTTGTGGGGAGGGTGTTGACTTCTGTTTTGGTGGCTGGCAGGGTCAGGTAGGGTTGGCTGTCTGAGGTGCTGCTTCCCTTCTGGAAGCAGATGATACTAAGGAGAGGGTAGGAGGGTTGTTGGGGCCTGTCTGGGAAGATGGGACATACCAGGCAGTCCCAGACACGACCACATTCCTCCCAACATGCCTGCTGGGGTCCACAGGGCTGAGGGGCTGGCAGGAGGGTGTGGGGGACAGGAAGGGGGTGTTTTGCGAGTTTTCCAAGCACATTAGATACGGGATAGCTGAAGCTTGATGTATAAACTCTGAAGCAGAACTAACTGGACTCCTGGGAGATGTCCCCTGTCCCTCGGGGACTCAGGAGTCAGGGACCCTCATGTCTACTTTGCCTGTGCCCTTTGTGCACTCCCTGGTGCCTGTCTTGGGTGACCTTCATGGGGGATCAAAGGCAGGTGACTGAGTCAACTCTCTGCCTCCCACCTCAACTTTCCTGGCATCTGAGGGGACATCTGGGGCTGGAAACAAAAAAGTCTGGCTTGTTCCAGGCATGTGGCCTCACATGCTTTGAGACCAAAATAAGCTCTAACTCTCTGGTCAGACTCCATGCCACACGAAGTTGACAAAAACCTTCAATATCACTGTCCCATTGGGCCCCCAGAGCGCGGACTGCAGTAGAAACAGTGGGCGGGTGCTCTTTGCTCCCACTTTCCAGAAGGACAAACTGAGGCTATGAGAAATGATATATCCCAGGTTGTACCTGACTCTAGGCTCTTTCTCAGTGTCTCTGCCTGAGTCTGTGAGACCTTTGGTGACCTACTAGCTGATAGCACAGGTCTGTGTGAAAGTGTGTGGTGGATATGAGGATCTGAAGCTAGGGTTGAGGGGAACTGCCTGGATTCTGAGCTACCTGGATGGCTGAGGCTGTGGCAGACCCTTAGCATGGTTGGTCCTTAGCAGGTAGTGCTGAGGGCGGCCATGCTAGTGTGCCTCCGCTAGATGCCTGTTTCCTGCTATGGTGGGCTTGCTCTATGTGTAATAAAGGACCCCCCCCCACACACACTTAATGGGAACTAACAGGTCAGCAGGTTTATGGTGTGGTAAGGCCCTACTCTGTCATCCTAGGTGAGGCCAGAACGCGGGTTCCTAAGGGCTGTGGCTCCCAGGGCTTCATGGGAAAGTGTAGCCTGCAGGCCCACCCCTCCCTCCCCTGATGATTCACGCCTGGCGGGACGAGAAAGCCCTAAACACTTCAAACAATGAGTTTCCAGTAAAATATGACAGACATGATGAGGCGGAGGAGAGGCGGGATCTGATGGGGAGTTGGCACTGGCCTGTGGGTGATGAAAGCCAAGGGGAATGGAAAACGCCAGGCCCGCCCCCTACTCACCACTATAAAGCCCCATCGCTCTTTTCTAACTCACCTGAGCAGCGCTCGCTCTCTTCTCTCTGCCGACAAATTTGCTCAGTGCTCATCTCTCTCGACAACATGACCACCTGCAGCCGCCAGTTCACCTCCTCCAGCTCCATGAAGGGCTCCTGTGGCATTGGTGGAGGTTCTAGCCGAATCTCTTCTGTCCTGACTGGAGGATCCTGCCGGGCTCCCAGCACTTATGGGGGCCTGTCAGTCAGCTCCTCTCGCTTCTCCTCTGGGGGAGCCTGTGGGATTGGGAGCAGCTATGGTGGGGGCTTCAGCAGCAGCAGTTTTGGTGGAGGATATGGTGGTGGCATTGGTGGTGGCTTTGGTGGTGGCTTTGGTGGCGGTTTTGGTGGTGGCATTGGTGGTGGCATTGGTGGTGGTGATGGGCTCCTGGTGGGCAGTGAGAAGGTGACCATGCAGAACCTCAATGACCGCCTGGCCAGCTACCTGGACAAGGTGCGTGCCCTGGAGGAGGCCAACACGGACCTGGAGGTGAAGATCCGTGACTGGTACCAGAGGCAGCGGCCCACTGAGATCAAAGACTACAGCCCCTACTTCAAGACCATCGAGGACCTGAAGAGCAAGGTGGGCCAACAGAGCAGCAGGACCTGCCATTCAAGTTTCCTCCAATGCTTCAGATAATCTTTAGACTCAGATAGCACAGCCACCAGTCCCAGATCTTTCTATGGTCCTGAACATCCCCAATAGGGCTGGCCAGTGAGAAGGTAGTGTCTCTTCCTGGCTTTCCCTCATGCTTTTCTGAGCTCGTTTTTTAGCTCACATGAGACCAAAGGTTCCGCCCCTTGACTTCTTTCAGAGGAAGAAGTTGAAGCTTTGAGAGGAGCTGTGACTTGCTAAAGATCCCACAACAGAGGAGGGGCAGACTGAGACTAGAGTGCCAGTGGCCCACCTTCCACTATAGAAGGCAGTTATCTCTCCAGCAGAAGGGAGGAGTGAGGCTCTAACGGGACCCACCACGCTAGACACCCAAACCACTCATTAGCTTGTTAGTCTGGGCTGAGGCTGTCGACGCCCATGCGCTTTGGCACCAGGCGGCCTTTTCCTTCAGACAGACATAGAAAACCCACAGCCACAACTAATCATGGCCCATATATTTATCCCCAACTGGAGAGACCCTGGTGGGATTGTGCTTCCAGAACCCTTCTCTCTCCCCCCTCCCCCTCCTGTTAAAACTGCTTGGCTTTAGTGCCTGGCATACATTATGGAAATTAGACAAGTCCCTGGCAGGAACTCCAGCCAGGCTCAGGGATCCATCTGTCTTCTTTTCACTCTCTCATTTCCTTTTTTTACTAATCCCCCGGGCAAGTTGGGTTTTGTCTCTCAGGAAAGTTCTACCTGAGTTCCATTCCCCATGGACTTAGGAAGGAGTGTGTGTGTGTGTGTGTGTGTGTGTGTGTGTGTGTGTGTGTGTGTGTGGGCTGATAGGGCTGTCCTGTATGGAGAGAAGGATCAGGAAGATGAAGGGTACATAGGAGCCTTAGGGGGACTAAAACACCAAGAGTCATGTTAGGTTTTACAGGTGAGTGATAGCAATAAGACCTAATTCTAGGGCTTTTGAGTCTGGGGGGGCAGACCTAAGCGCAGCTTTTCTGTTGACCAGGAGTCAAAGTCCTGGGTTGAAAATGACTATGTGGTGTTGTCTCTCGGGCTGCTGTGGTGAACAGAGGCTCATGGGATGAGAAGGGCAGGATTCTAGCAACAGCAAAAGAGAAAGGCTAGAGCAGCTTGCAAAGACATTTGTCTACAGATGTCTGTTTAACAAATGGCCCATGGCTTTTCCTTTCTACAGATCCTTGCAGCCACTGTGGACAATGCCAATGTCCTCCTGCAGATTGACAATGCCCGGCTGGCTGCTGATGACTTCCGCACCAAGTGAGTTTTCAGTGTGGTGGCTCAGAGCTTCCAGTGTCTGCAGGGTGGGGCGTTTTGGATCAGGGCTTTCTACCAGAGCTGGATTGTGCCAGGAGAACCCCTTGGGGTGCTTGTAAAAATACAAGACTGTTGGGCTCCACCCTGGGAATTCAGTTATTTGTAACCTAGGTGATTCTGATCCACAGCCAGGTGGAGAGCCATCACTTTAGGGAGGGGTGCTCCAACCTCCCCCACCTGTCCTTATAGTACAGTAGGCTGTCATATTTGGAGGCCTTGAGTCTTATTGGCTGAAGCTCTAAGTGCCTCTTTCAGGTGATTGCCTAATGATTTTTATTCCCTGGACCCTAGGAACGTTCAGACCTAAGCAATCAATGGGCACTGTGTCTAATACCAACTCTCCACAACACCCCTAGGTGCCAACTCTGGGAATAATACACACTGGAAGAAAACAAAGCTTTCAGTGTGGCTGGGATGGGTAGCTCATTCCTTTTCTCTTGGATCATTCTAGATATGAGACAGAACTGAATCTTCGCATGAGCGTGGAGGCCGACATCAACGGCCTACGCCGGGTGCTGGATGAGCTGACCCTGGCCAGAGCCGACCTGGAGATGCAGATTGAGAGCCTGAAGGAGGAGCTGGCCTATCTGAAGAAGAACCATGAGGAGGTGAGGGATAATAGAAAGCCAGTTTAAAAGGGTTGATGGGGAAAAGCACCTCTTTCTAGAAAGCCCTGTCAGCCCTGAGGCTTCTGACTACGGGACCCTTCATGTCTTTGCAGGAGATGGCCTCCATGAGAGGCCAGGTGGGTGGAGATGTCAATGTGGAGATGGATGCAGCTCCTGGTGTGGACCTGAGCCGCATCCTGAATGAGATGCGAGACCAGTATGAGAAGATGGCGGAGAAGAACCGCAAAGATGCGGAGGAATGGTTCTTCACCAAGGTGGGTGTCGTTTGGAGAGGGAAGGGTGCAGACCACAATGCCTTCCAGGGCTTTCTGGTGTGAGTGGTGTTCTCTTTTTCACAGACAGAGGAGCTGAACCGCGAGGTGGCCACCAACAGTGAGCTGGTGCAGAGCGGCAAGAGCGAGATCTCTGAGCTCCGACGCACCATGCAGAACCTGGAGATTGAGCTGCAGTCCCAGCTCAGCATGGTAGGGGTGCTGCTGTACACAGGGGTCGGCCTTGAACTAACTGAAGGGGCATGGCCATTCTCAGTGATCCGCCACCCATTTCTCTCCTTCACAGAAAGCATCCCTGGAGAACAACCTGGAGGAGACCAAAGGCCGCTACTGCATGCAGCTGGCTCAGATCCAGGAAATGATCAGCGGTGTGGAGGAGCAGCTAGCTCAACTGCGCTGTGAGATGGAGCAGCAGAATCAGGAGTACAAGATCCTGCTGGATGTGAAGACTCGTCTGGAACAGGAGATTGCCACTTACCGCCGTCTGCTGGAGGGAGAGGATGCCCAGTGAGTGCCTGGCCCACCCTCTAGTTCATGTCCCTTCTCTTCACAAATGTCCCGAATATGTGTAATGTTCTACCCTGTTCTGCCTTTGCAGCCTCTCATCCACCCAGTTCTCCTCATCCTCCCAGTTCTCCTCTGGTTCTCAGTCTTCCAGAGATGGTAAGACTCTTCCCCATCATGTCTGGGCTCCAGAATACCTTCAGATCTTTCAGCAGATCTAGGACCTAGATTAGGACCTTCTTGGGGGTTAAACTAAGTATTCTTACTCAGCACCCCCTATGAGTCTCTTCAGATAGAAAGAGCCATTTCCTAACTCTCCTGAGGGCTAGGACTGGTGACCTTCACCTTGTTCCTTCAATGGGTGTCTGGATAGACTCCATGGTGATGGAAATCAGCACCACGGACAGCACCAAACGATCCATCTAATCCATTTGGGTTTAATTGGATCTTCTAATGCGATTGGGTTTAGTTGGACGGCACCAGTGGAATGCTCCAGTCTGAGGACACAGACTGTACATGACTACAGGGTGCCCTGGCAGCGGCAGCAGTGGGTGAGGTGGCAATCAGGACAGAGGGCAGCAGGGGACAGTTCACGCCTCAGCTTCTTGGCTTCTCTCCACTTCAGAACACTCCATCTGTCCACCTCCACTAACGCCTTCTCTCTTGCATTCCCCAGTGACCTCCACCAACCGCCAAATCCGCACCAAGGTCATGGATGTGCATGATGGCAAGGTGGTCTCCACCCACGAACAGGTCCTGCGCACCAAGAACTAAGGCTTCTAGCACTGCTTAGGCTTAGGAGGTCCTGTGTGGACCCAGCAGCAGCTGAAAGAGGTCCTTTACTATCCCACACACTTCACCCTTTACTTGACCCTCATCCCTCCTGGCAATCAATAAAGCTTCTTTTTCTGAGTTGCACAATCACTGTCTACCTGGTCATTGTCAAGAGTTGGGGTGGGAGGAATGTGGGAAGCATAGCTTTGGAGCTCAGGCGAGCATCTGGCTTTGGCCTCTGGGACTGGGAGAAAGGGCCTGTGGGAGGACTTGGCTCAGGTCCCAGGTTGGCTCTCACTACCTCAGAAGATACAGATGGCTATGTATACCAGGTCATGGGAGCTGTTAGGGCAGACATGTGTTTCCTCATTCATTTCTTCACACACTCACCAGATATGGAGTGCCTTTAGGTGCCAGGCAATGTGCTAGGTGAAGGATTATTTAAAATAAAAGTGTAAACTTGTCATAATTATCATCATCATCATCATTGTGTGTGAGTCCAGATGTGCATGTGTCAGAGTGTGTCTGTGGAGGTTGGAGGCCGACTTTGGGGAACTGGTTTTCTCCTTCCATGGTGGGTTCTTGTGATGGAACTCAGATGGTCAGGTTTGCATAGTGCTTCTACCTGCTGAGCCATCTCACTGGCCTTAGGTTAAGGATTCTTAATGACTTTGTGGTCCTTTAAGATGACCCTGTAACAGACTTATGAATTTTCTTTGCATATCCTGTCCCCAATTAAGTAAACATCTTTATGTGCAACATTATGGGAGTCTCTAAAACTCTGAACCCAGGGTAATAATTCATGCTCAGTTGGTGGTCTTAGCTCCCAGTTCTGAGGCTGTCTAGAATTGAGTCTATTCTTAGTCAATTTACAGAGGCTCTCAACTTTCCTAATGCTGCCACTCTTTAGGACAATTACTCATGGGGAGATGATCCCCCAACCATAAAATTATTTTCATAACCATAATTTTGCTACTGTTATGAATTGTAAATATCTGATGTGCAATCCCCGTGAAAGGGTCTGTCAATACTCATAGGAGTCTTGGCCCATAGGTTGAGAACCACTGATTTAGAGGAAGTCAATGACCCTCTTTAGGCGTCAGTTTCCATATTTGTAAAATAGGACTGATGACAGTCCTGCTTCCTGGTCTTGGGGATGTTGACTGAAAGCACAACCTATAAGGACATTGTCTAGCACAGTGCCTGGAGTATGTGGGCTTAAGGCACAGCTGTGTTAGCTATTCTGGGTTCTATTCACAACAAGGGCATTTCCAGAGGCTTTTAGAATCGGTCAACTGGTGTCTGACCTTGGCCCTTCTCTGGATTAGTGTCTTTGGAGAGCTTGGCTCTCAGTTTCCTCATTCTACAATAAGAATGAGGGACCTTGTATCTTGTGGTTGATATACAAATCATACAGTTTAAGGTCCAGGCTGACCTCTGAACCTGATGGGTCACACAGGAAGGTGCCTCCAGGAGGAGGCTATGAGTTTAAGGCCAGACAGGGCTCTGTAGTGAAGAGCCTCCCCTTGGTGGATAAGTGACTTTTGCTTTCTCTGTGGCTAAGGAATAAGAAGGGGAGGAGCATTATATGGGTGTGTGACAGAGCTGCCAGGGGTGGGGAGGACTCACTGCTCCCGGCTAGGAAAAGAGTTGGCTAGCTCTGAATCCATTTCAATAGCTTGTTCATTTGGCTGGATAGAGTTGAATGTGGGGGCAGGGGATAAAAAGAGACAGTTTGGACGAGGCAGCTAAAACCCTGGACCTGAAACCCTCAAGTTTGAGTCCTGGGTTCCCATTTTCACCAGCCTTGGAGAATTAGGTCAGGATACCGAATCCACATTCCTGTTTTACAAGGTGGAGGATAAATACCTTCACTACACAGTACTGATGGATTAAATGATTTCATGGAGCCAATGAGCTTAGCATGGTGTGGCTGTGGTAGTACAAGAAGAGGCATTATTAATAAAAGGAATAAAGTGTTGTTGGTGTCCCTTGTCCCTACCTACAATGCCAGGAAAGTCATGACTGACCTATGACTTTGAAACTTTTGATAACTTTTGATCTGAGTCTTGACATCCTGCAGGGCTGAGCTGGGGTGAGCCTTATCTGAAGGTGTACACCCTGGAGCTAAAGGACTGGAACCTTAGGAAGGAGGAAATGCGAGAGAGCTACTTTCAAGATGGGTAGAGGATGGCTCTCCGGCCCTTGAGTAGTGTGGAAAGGGGCTTCATGAGACTTAAATGGATGTTGAGCCCTAGATATCAGGATGCCCACCATAGATGGTGGTTCATACTTGAAGGGCCATGTGGGTTGGGCAGAGAGCAAAATACATCCACACTCACTAGTGGGAATGGAAGCCCAGAATGCTATGGATTGCTTATGGATCTCTAGTCATTACTCTACCAATGATATTTGTGTTTGTCCTGCAAAGGAACCCCCTTTACAGAAATATGGACATGTGAGTTCCTTAGGCTCTAGTGTGCTGGGTAAAATCCTCTGTCCTTGCCTGGATTGCTGCCACTGCTGTTTGGAAGGAACACAGGGAAATGGCAGACTTGCTTAAGGCCACTTGGCTATAAGCAAGCTCAGAATTGGGGAGTGAGGGTAAGTTGAGCTGTGGGCTTGTATTCCAAGGGCCCTGGGAACAAAGGGCAGGCATCACCGCAGTTCTGGAGGTCTCACATGGACAGCCTCATCCCTGATTTTCACCACCACATTCAGCGGGACGAGTAGAGCCAACAACTGATTTATAGTGATGATTAGTGCTCTTATTCACAAGGCTAAAAGGCTACAGCACCCACTGGAGACCTGGGCTCTGCCCCCACCAGTGAATCAGACCAGAAAAATGACTCGATAGCACCGCCTAGTGGAAGCAAGAAACTTGCTTCTCAGAGTCCTGGGGCTAGCCCGATGAGGGTTGAGGTGTGGCACCTCTTTAATGTAATTTGGGAGGAGCTACTTTCTCCACCTACTCTGAACACAGAATGGGGCTGTACAACGTGAATGGAAATCGTCTCTCCAGTCTCCTCTTCTAAGAGAGATTACCCTGCTCCAAGCCATACTGTTTGAACCTGGCTACATCCAGCTTTCAGGTTCCTTGAGGGAGGGGCCATGAGTCCTCAAGAACATCTACTTGACCCAGGCTCTTGATCTTAAGGGGGACCTGGTAGACTGGAAGGATGACCAGATAATCAGGAAGATAGTTGAGACCCCAGTTCATCCAGATGGTTCAAGAGGAAGGGCAGAAGGACACCATTGTAACTGAGAGTCAGGATAAAAATCTTAGAGTGTGTTGGGCTCAACCCAGCAGTTACTCAGTAGGTCATCTAAGCCTCACGTGAAGTTGTAAGCATTTTTTTCTCCCCAAATCCTTTTCTTGATGAAGTTTCCTGCCGTTTAGCCACGATGGATGTCTGATTTGCAATCACTTTACTCTTTCCACACTAGGGCATTTGGTCCCTCTCTCAGGGTGAGCTTGATCACTTCTGCTCACCCCTCACTCAGGTGGCTCTCAGATGACTGACTGCTGCTGATCCCTCCCTGAGACCACGGAGCAGGCTGAACTATGAGCTTCCCATTTGGCCATCAATAACACTTACTTCACTTTTGAGTTTTATATTTACTGGGGGAGTCTGCTTTGTCTTACAGTTGCTCAAGGAGATAAGGCATGCACATTATTGGGGTGTGTGTGTTCACACGTATGTGCACATGTGTGTGAGGGTGCATTTGCATGTGCATATATGTGTAGGCCAAAGGTCAAGGTTGGTTTCTTCCTCAATTGCTCCCATTTACTTTTTAAAAACAATGTCCCTTTCAAGTCTCACCCATTTGGCTAGACCGGCTAGGAATCCCCTTGTCTCTGCACCCCCAACACTGGAGACACAGATGTGCACCTGCCAAACTTGGCTCTTTTACCTGAGATCTCAACTCGGGTTCTTGTGCTTGTGGGGCAGGTTCCTTACTGATGGGGGCTTGTTTACCACTTTAACCTCAGCTCTTAATGCAATGTGTAGAACCCAGTTGGTGCTCAAGGAAAGACACACCGAAATCTACCACAGGAGAGCTAGTCTGAGGTAGAGGGGAAGCAATATTCCTTAAATAGATGGAAGACTCTGGTTTTAGACTCAGAGCACCTTAGTCTGGCAGGGTCTGGCTAGGTGGGGTGAGGGGAGGTGACTATTCGGCAAGTAAGAGTTGCTGTTGACAGATACATGCAGGCACCTCCAGCTGTACATCAACCCTAAGTGCCCACGCGCATAGGAGGCTCATGGAGGGGTGGCCTGTGAGCCAGGACAGGAGCTATGAGTCATGTTTGTGTTCCTTCAGTCAGCATCCAGCCTCAGAATGACTCAGGACCTTCTGGCCCCACCTGAGCTCAAGGACACAGAGTGGTGGGGAGCAAGTGGAGCCAGAAGGGTTGGGTGGCTGGATGCAGGCAAGCAGGAGGCTTCTATAGCCAGAGCCAGGCTGGCCTTGCCTCCTCTTGAGTCCTCATACCCCTAGTACGGGACCAGTTCCCTTGAGTCCTTGCAGTTAGAACCCACTCAGGGTTCCTCTCTCTGTCTCTTAGGTCCCCAAAGTCCTTGATTTAGCTCTATCTATGTTCTGAGGACATGGATTGTATTTGAGAGACTGGTGTGGGGGCCCACTTGTCTAAAGGGATAGGCAAGCAGCAAGCAAGAGGGTTGAATCCAGGTCATCCAGATGATCCAGGAGTGAGGATAAAAATCATACTTAGTGCCACTCACGGTCAGGATAATGTCCCAAGATGTGTTAGGATTTCCCAATATTAGCTGCAGTCTGGACATGGGCAATAGAGACAGAATTTGTTCTTATGGAGACCTGGGAAAGGGTACCCTGAGCTATTCCTTGTTCATTGCCAGGAGGAGTGGGAGGTAGTGATGAGAGGGCAAACCCCAAGCCCTGCCACACAGCCAGGAAGAGGCCTTAAACTCAGTCCAGGACAGTTAACTTCCTCATCCCTGGCACCATCTTTTCAATGCCAGACAGAGCTGGAAGAAGGGAGGAGATGGTGAAAAATTGTAGAACCGATATACGTCTGGTTCATAGGAGTTACCCAGCATGGTTGGCTCCTCCTTGGGTTGAAAGTAGAACCAGATGTGGAGAGGAGAAGAAAGGATGGGAAGGAAGGTGGATGTGGGGAGGAGAGGATGTGGTGGGGTTAGGCACTGGGAGGAGGGAGAATAGGAAGGAGAGTAGATGAGGGGGGAGGGCAAAGGGGACAGAATGAACGCACATGGACGATTGGGCTTTCATACTGGCTCCCTCCATCATGTAATGTATTTGTGCTCCTGGCAGCTCAGCATGCAAGGACTTCCCATGGGGAAACTGAGGCCGAACCACAAGGGTGGCCCAGCCGTGCCTCACTGGCAAGACACTGTTGTTTTCACTGTGATGTCCCAGGAGACTCAGTGGGGAGGACTCCATCTCAGGGGTAGAGGCACTGGAGCCACATACAGACATGACCCAGATGCAGGAGAAAGGCCTGTGTCTGCTTTGAATTCAGATGGGAAGGGATGTTTAGGGATTCCTGGATCCAGGCAGAGCACGGTCCAGATAGGTGTAACCTTCAGGGAAAAGCAAGTAGATGCCAGTCATCCCAGAACTTTGGAGTCTGAAGCAGGAGAATCAGGAACTCAAGGTCAGCTATAATAGTTAGACCCTACAACAAAACCAAGCCAAGCCAAGCCTAGCTAAGCCAAGCCAAGCTAACAGAATGCATTTGCTAAGACCAGGGTCACAGAAGGGCTGCTCTCCCTGAAGCTGCCCATCTCAACTTGGCCAACATGTCCTCCACCAGTTTAAGCCCTGGGACTTGGAGTTTCCATCCAATGAGACTGGTGATGTTAGCGTGCCTGTGGCAAAGCGGGGTGGTGGTGGTGGTGGTGGTGGGGTGATGGGGTGGGGGGGGAGGGCATCAGAATGGGTCTGAGCCTTGGATCACATTGAGGACAGGTCTTGGGTGTTTTCCAGTGGAATCTGGCAGGAATGTGGGCAGAGATTTAGAGCCATCAAGAAGTGAGGACAGTGACCAGACTCACCACTAGCCTTGGTCTAAGAGTTTCTCAAGTGTTAGACTTGCAAAAACCTGCTATTAACATTCAGTTCTACTTAATTGTCTATTTTAATGAACATACTCTGCACTACCAATTTAAATATTTACTTCACTCATTTTGGTAAACTAGCTCTCTTTTCATTTTAACAAGCATATTTGTTACAGAAAAATTTGTTACAAGCATATTTACTACAGAAAAAAAAAAGAGGAAACTGAGTATCAATTGCCATTTATACTGTCAATGAGGCAGACATGTCTAACTAGATGCTATTATTTCCTGCAGGTTCTGAGCCAGGATGGGCTTAATTTGATTGGCTAGGATGATTGACAGGTGTGGAGGCTGCTAAGGGGACTACAGTGCTGACTGAGATTTCTTTCCTGGAGAATCAGGAACATAGCAAACGAAATGCTTTTCTTGCCATGTGACCAGTGTTTTTGCTGTCATTTTGGCAGGGTCTTGTTATGTATCCCAGGCTGGTCTCCAACTTGCAATTCTCCTGCCTCCGCTCCTGGAATGCTCGATTCTGTTACTGAACATAGTCTCCACATATCATCCAGAAGCATCTCTCATATGCTACTCTTTATACTACCATCCAGAGACCCTCTTCTAGACCCTTGCTAGGAGGAGACTTGTACCACTCAGCCACACCTCCAAGGCTTCAGGCCCTTGTCAACCCTCGTGAACTTTTTTCCTATTTCCTGTTCTCTCCCAGCCCTGGACATCCGTTTGAAATGACTGGTTCTTTCCCTTTTATTCTGTTTTATTGGGATCTTACTTTGACCAGCATGGGGTTTGGGCACTGGGGCATGTGCAAGATGAGCAGGTACAGGCTTAGAGAAGGTCCTGCTGAGGTCGGGGAGGGGAGGAATCCTTGCTGCAATGGGGGTGCTGCTGGTGGTGGTAGGGGCCCTAAGAGGCAAGGTGAGAGCTCAGAACTGGACAGAGGACTAAGTGGGAATTAAGAGGAGGAGCCCTTAGGGAGAGGAGGCACACAGGTTTGCTCAGGAGGCTTCCTGGAAGAAGAGGCACACAGGTTTTCTCAGGGAGGCTTCCTGGAAGAGGAGGCACACAGGTTTGCTAGCAGTGAGTAGGAGTTTACTGAACAGAGGAGATAAGAGGGAACATTTTGGTGGGAAAGGAACTGTAGGAGTTCAGGGGTCCTGTAAGGAGCTTCACGAGATTTGGTAGTTTTTTTGGAGAACGGGATGCAAAACTGGGGACTGGCCTTGAATGCCAGAAGCATGGATCTTGTCTTAAGGGAAGCCAGAGGAGAGACATTAGAAAGGTCATCTCAGGGGCAGGTCAAAAGGTCCAGGGGGCTGACAAGATGGCTCAGTGGGGTAAAGGCACAAACCTGGAGAGCTGAGCTCGGACCTCAGAACTGGAGTGAAAGAAGGGAGCCCACTCTATAGTCATCTCCTATCTGTACTTGTGCACCAAGACAGGTGCATTTCCCCCATCAGAACACACACACTGATTAATTAATGGGTTGAAGATTTAAAAACAGTCAAGAGGTATGGGAGGAGCAAGGAGAGCTGTTAGAAGCTGACATCTCAGAACCAAGGGTCAGTATCAGTGAGGGGGGGGACTTAAGCAGGTGAATGATCAGAAGCAATCGTTCTTAAGCCTCTCTCATGCCTTCTTTCTTGAGATGGGCAAATCACACTTTGGAGGCGAGAACAGAGGCCCAGCATAGAGATCAAGTTATCACACATCCAGGGAGCAGAGTCGGGACTGTGTCCAGGTTATCTGGCAGCAGAGCCCATAGCCTCTTTAAAAAAATCTCCTTTGGCACTGGTGACCAGAATAAGTGTGATGTTCTATCAAGAGTAAGGGAGAGTGACATCCTGGTATCCTGCCACCCCCAGGGTTGAGCATAAGACAGGCACCCAACCAAGAGAAAGTCATTATATTCACTGTGGGGCTCTGTAAGAAGAATCAGGTCAGAGGCTGGGAAGATGAATCAGGGGACAAGGTGTTTGCCATGCAAAGACAATGGCCTGAGTTTGATGACCAGCACCTGTGTAGAAAGCTGGTCATAGCCGTGGAATCCTACACAGTGCACTGTGGAACCAGTGCCGGGAAGTCAGAGAGAGAAGGATCCTTGTGGCTTATTGGCCAGGTAGTTTTGATGAATCAGTGAGCTCCAGGGTTAGTGAGAGACCCTGCCTCTGACAATAAGGTGGGTAGTGACAACTCTGGCCTTCACATGTGTATATACATGTGTACACATATGCAACACACTCAAAAAAACACACACACACACACACACACACACACACACACACACACACACACACACGAGGCCAGACAGTCCCATCGTGCTCCTGTTGTAAAGTCATCCAGCAGTAACAAGGGTGTATTTATTGGGTTTGCCATCTTCTCACAGTCATCCATGTGAACGCTGCATGCTATTCTGGAACTCTGGAGGATGCACAGCTATGCACCTATCTCCATCTTTTGGTCACAGCACCATCTCAGCATGTTCTAAGAGCAGAGCCCTCCCTGTTCTGTACCACGGCCGCAGCTGGATCCATAGTGATGAACACCAGGCATGGGCAGAGTGAGTTTAGAGAATGACAATCAACCTTGATCTTAGGTACTCAGAGGGCTGAGTGTTAGACCTGTTGTCAAGGTCAGCCAGACACCAGACTGTAGGATATAGGTCACCCCCTCTGCAACAGGGCTGATTTATGGGGCCCTTGACAGCCTAATATCATTAAATTGCCCCACACAATGGAGAGAGGCTGGGCTGCTGACGGGCAGTCACCAAGGGACGCAGAGCCTGGGGCTTCCTTGCTGCTCCCATACCCTAGACCTTCTCTAAGTCTATTTTTTTGAGGGGGGAAAGCTGGCACAGAGTGAGGGCACACCTAGGCGTGCCACCTTTAGCAAGGGTATAAGAAGGTAGCTCCAGGGATGGTTCAGTACCCAGCAACCCTAAGATCGCTTCCTGCCTACTGACTCCGGCAGGCAGGCAGCATCATGAGTTGCAGACAGATCTCATCTTTCTGGAGTCGCAGCAGCAGCAGCAGCGGCTGTGGCGGTGGAGGCAGAAAGGGCAGCGGGAGCAGCATGCAGTCTTCTTTCAGTCGCTCCTCCAGGGTTGGTGGAGGAGGCGGCCGCTTTAGCTCTTCCAGTGGTTTTGGTGGGGGTGGCCTTGCAGCCTGTGGAAGTTTTGGCTCTAGCTATGGTGGAGGAGCTGGAGGGGGCTTTAGTGCAGGGAGTTCCTGCAGTATGTTTGGGGGAGGTTCTAGGGGCTTCGGTGGTGGCTCTGGCGGTGGCTTTGGCGGTGGCTTCGGTGGTGGCTCTGGAGGTGGCTTCGGTGGTGGCTCTGGAGGTGGCTTCGGTGGTGGCTCTGGAGGTGGCTTCGGTGGTGGCTCTGGAGGTGGTGAAGGTGGTATTCTGAATACCAATGAGAAGGCTGTCATGCAGAATCTCAATTCCCGTCTGGCCGCCTACATGGATAAAGTACAGGAGTTGGAGGAGGCCAACACCTCCCTAGAGAAGCAGATCCAGGAATGGTATTCAAAGAAGGGGCCCAGAATCTTCCATAAGGACTACTCTCATTTCTACAACACTATCGAAGACCTGAAGGACAGGGTATGTACATGGATCAAATCTCTCTTTTTCTCTCTCTCTCTGTCTGGCCTGTCTTCCCTTCCTTCCCTTCCTTCCCTCCTTTCCCAGCCTTTCTCATGAAAAGGAAAGATGCTAGAGTCCAAGCAAAGCCATGCTTGGATTTTCATCAGAAGCAAACTTGTGTTTGGTTTCTAAGGTCTTAGGGGTTTGGGTTTGGATTTGAACTTTGGTATTTCATTTTGAGTTTGGGCAGAGCAGGGAGGAAGCTTGTATTAACACTAGGGATCTGACTGGAGGGTTCTTTGATCTGGTTTCAAGTCAGCCTTATTCTTCTTTTCCTATTTATCTTGGGCTCTCAGAGCTCTTCTTAATCTTTTTAGGTCCTTAGGACTCAGGAATGTAGGCTTGTTGATCAGTGATGTAAAGAATCTCTAGTTGTGAGGATGATACTCATCCATCCATCCATCCATCCATCCATCCACATACCCGCTGACTAACTTAAGTGGATGACTACCCTCTGTGTTGCCTTGAGTAGCCATAGAGAAAGCCCACACTCAGCCTCCACCCTAATGGAGTCCACGGTTGGGTTTCTTACTGTTCTCACTCATCCCTCCTGCTTTTATATATTTTTATTTCTGAATGTGCTGTTTCTCCAGCTGTAGATCTCTTCCATCCATCTACTCACATGAAATCTTAGCTGTCCTTCAGGACCTCGTTCAATTGTCATGTCCTTTCCAAAGTCTTTCCTGGTTTCGCAAGATGGCCAAAGCTACTTCTCCTTTTCATGACTCTTTTGGGATAATTTAGAATCTGTGTCAATGGTGGGCTCCTTGGTATTTGTCCTAGACCCTCCACTGACTTTGCAGAAGATCTTCAAATATTTGCTGAATGGATGATGACCACCCTGGGCACATCTGAGGAAGGCTGTGCGGGTGCCATGTCACATACAAGCTGATGGAAAAGTCCTCTTGCTTCTTGAACACCTTGCATGTGATTATCTCCTCTGCTGGCTATGTCTGGCCTCTTCCTCTCTCTGAAGTTGGTCATATTAAGGGAAAAAATCCTATTCATGCAACCTTATCTTTCAGATTGTGGATCTTACAACAAGGAACAACAGAACACTCCTGGACATGGACAACACTCGCATGACTATGGATGACTTCAGAGTTAAGTAAGTCCCTTCCCTTCTCCCTATACTGATGCTTTTTCTCCCTCATCCCCAATTTGCAGAGCTCTGGAGGTCCCAGTAGGATCTAGTACCCTCTTGATCATTCTCTACCCATGGTTGGCCTCCAGGTTTGAAATGGAGCAGACCTTGCGGCAAGGGGTGGATGCTGATATTAATGGCCTGCAGAAGGTGTTGGAAGGTATGAAGATGGAGAAAGCTGATCTGGAGATACAGCTTGATACCCTGGATGATGAGCTGAAGGCCATTAAGAAGAATCACCAGGAGGTAGGTTACTGTGTCTGTGGCTTAGTGGGTACAGGGACAACAGAAGGATGGGGATAGCACAGGGTGCTGTGGAGCACTGACAGCACTCTCAATGGGGACACGCCTTCCAGCATGGGTTGCAGTGGCAGTCATGTTTTGATTTCATGATGCTCTTCCTCTTTTGCACTCTGAGAGGACTTGTGGGAGAAGGTTGAATGACACAGGAAGGATCCCGCTCCAACCTCCTGTCTTCTTCTTCTTCCCTGGCAGGAGATGAAGCAGCTGACAGGCCAGAATGATGGAGATGTTAGTGTGGAGATAAATGTTGCCCCTAGCACAGATCTCACCCAGATCCTCAACGACATGCGTGAAGAGTACGAGCAACTCATTTCTAAGAACCGCCAGGACATTGAGCAACACTATGAGTCCAAGGTGAGCAGAGTGGGTTGCCTATTCAGTTCTCTAACCCTGCTCTTCCAGGTGTCCTTCTACTTCCTTCCTTCCTCTTCTCATCTCTTTATCCTTCTATCTCTTCATCTCTCAGCATAGCTCTAGATATCTATCCATTCTCCAATGGACACCACACATTATTCATTTGCCACACACAGATGCAACTGTGAAGTGGTTCAACATGCAGAGAGTGGGCAACTTACTATAATCCTATGTGATAGAAGACTCTAGTAGAGACACATAGCATCTTCCAGAGTACAGAGTTTCATGTCTGCTCCCTTCCTCCCCGGTTCTCCAAAACTTGGCACAGAGTCTGGCATATAAAGGCAAGCCATTGTGCATGTATTCAAGAAGCAAGATTAGAAAGGTGGCTTTGGGACATAGTATGAAGGGCTTTGAAATCTTGCTGAAAAGGAATATGATGTCTAGAGAATTGATGTCCAGAATCCAATGGCTTGGTCTCAGCTTTGCTTGGTTTTAACGGGAAAGACCCTGGTGAGTGAAGCACAGTATTTCCCACAGATGCTCTTGGCTCCACCTGTTCCTAACTGAGCCTTTGCTTTGCAGATGACCCAGATTGAACAAGAAGTGACAAACAGTGGCCAAGAGATGGAGAGCAACATGAAGGAAGTGTCCCAGCTCCAGCACAATATCCAGGAGTTGGACATCGAGCTGCAGACTCAGCTTAGCACGGTTGGTAGTCCTGCTCCAGGCTCACTGCCAGGGCAGGGCATGAGATGGCTTTACAGAATCCTCAGCAGGGGCCAGGATTGCAACATTCCTCATAAAGTCTCCTCTTGCTCCCTAGAAATCGGCCCTGGAGAAGGCTTTGGAAGACACAAAGAACCGCTACTGTGGCCAGCTGCAACAGATCCAGGAACAGATCAGTCAGGTGGAGGCCCAGCTTGCTGAGGTCCGGGCTGAAACTGAGTGTCAGAACCAGGAATATGGCATTCTGCTATGCATCAAGACAAGGCTGGAAAAAGAAATTGAGACTTACCGCAACCTCCTTGAAGGCGGCCAGCAAGACTTGTAGGTTCTCAGGAGTCTGTAGACTCAAGAGTATGGAATCTTGTAGGAGTCCTTAAGTTTCTGACACCATTTCTAGCCTTTCTAATAGAAGCTGCTAGATAAATTCTTATATGCAAGGGTCTGATGGATTGAGGACTTCATCCCGTCTCTCTCTCTCTCTCTCTCTCTCTCTCTCTCTCTCTCTCTGTGTGTGTGTGTATGCGTGTGTGTCTCGGGGGAGCACTCAGGGCTTTTGAGTGTTGGAAACTAGAATGGTAACAACTTGAGAAAGAGATGCTTCAGTTCATACTTGAGCCTTGATTCAGTCCAGGGTTGTCCTTTCATATGTACCTATGTGTTTTCCTTTATCCTTAGTGAATCTTCTGGAGCTGGACAAATTGGCTTTGGAGGTGGCAAAGGAAGACAAAGAGGAAGTGGGGGCAGCTATGGAGGAGGAAGTGGGGGTGGCCATGGAGGAGGAAGTGGAGGCAGCTATGGAGGAGGAAGTGGAGGCAGCTATGGAGGAGGAAGTGGGGGCAGCTATGGAGGAGGAAGTGGGGGCAGCTATGGAGGAGGAAGTGGGGGTGGCCAAGGTGGAAAAAGTGGAGGTAGCCACGGAGGAGGAAGTGGAGGAAGCTATGGTGGAGGAGGAAGCAGTTCTGGGGGAGGCAGTGGAGGAAGCTATGGTGGAGGAAGTGGATCCAGGGGTGGAAGTGGAGGTGGCCAAAGTAGAGGAGGTGGCTCCAAGGGAGGAAGTGGAGGCAGCCATGGTGGAGGAAGTGGTTCTGGAGGAGGAAGTGGAGGCAGCCATGGTGGAGGAAGCGGTTCTGGAGGAGGAAGTAGAGGCAGCTATGGTGGAGGAAGTGGTTCTGGAGGAGGAAGTGGAGGCAGCCATGGTGGAGGAGATAGAAGACCCTCTCAGTCCCAGTCCTCAAAGTCTGCCGACTGTGATGATGACTCCCAAGGTAAGGAGTTACTGAATTCACAGTCCTGTGCACCTAGGCAACTACCTCTTTTCTGTGTCTTTGGACTCCTGAGTAGAAATGGATTTTAGGAAAGTCTCTAGTATAGACTCTTACCTGGTCCTTAATTGACCATTGAATGGAATTAAATCTGCAAATGGTCTGGGTTGAAAGTTGTGCACTGTCATGCACATTTCTACTGCAGCCTCTAGATAACTTTTATTTATGGAAAATGAAGTTCGGAAGAAGCAAGTTATTTCCTCATAGCCATGCACTTTCCAAATGATGGGTGCAGCACTGTGGGGCTCTACGGCCAGTGTCTTCAGTCACCATTAGGATAGACAGCCTGGATCAATGACAACACATGGGAAAAGATGTTCAGGGGCCTTAGTCAGTGGTCAGTCAGTATAACCAGTGCATGGCACACTGTTGAAGGGAGCATATCACTGGTGCCATCATCTACCCCTAAGAGGGACTCATGCGGGCGAGGTGGCCTCTAGGTCATGAAATAATTTCTATGTACAAATTGAATTACTACAGTAAAATTCAGTATCTGGGTTGGAGAGATAGCTCAGCAGTTAAGAGAACTTGCTGCTTTTGTAGAGGACCTGGGTTCAATCCTCAGTATCCATGGTGGTTCACAACCCTCTAGAATTTTAGTACCAGGGGATCCCATGGCCTTTTCTGACTTCTGAGAGCACCAGGCACACAGACAGGGCATATACATACATGGAGGCAAAATACCCATGTAAATAAATAAATAAATAAATAAATAAATAAATAAATAAATCCACTGAGCTTTAAGCTATGGTTTCATCTTTAAAAACTCCAAAATGATGTTACAGTAAACAACTTACTACCAACACTGCAATGTATAGTTCAGAGAAGCCTTTAGGTATCAGGGAACGGTTCCTTTACAAGGTATCTCGTGTGTTTGCATGTCCAGTTGCTTTGCAGGGGCACAGATGTGCACCTAGGGATCAGGTTGTGGTTATCTTTGCCTGAGTAACCACAGAATCTACTGACAAGTCTGTGGGATGGTGAAGGGGGCTGGTCCATGGGCTCCCCATCCTCAGAGTTGCTGCAGGAGAGACTGGGCTTCTTGCTTCTAGTTTCTTCATCTTTCTTTAAGTCTCCACCCAAAGTCTCTCTCTTTAGTGCTGTCTCCTTTCCACCCTTCCACAGGCTACCAGATGCGATACTAGAACCCTGGCCAACTTTCCCCATCCATCCCCAGCTGAGACTGCCCCAGGAGGGCAGAACCTACATGAAGCATGCTTACTGTATCCTGACATCAAGACTAGTTGGCAACAGGTCGGAGTCCCTATTTGGAACTGGATGGAGTTGGCATTGTGCCTCTGGACATCTATTAGCTGTGTCCCTTACTGGGGAGGCTTTATGGCTGGGGAGAACTTGATTCTTCCATGTGTCCCAGGGGTGGCTCCACCCCCTTCCTTATCCTGACTTCCTAATAAAGTTTTCCTATTGCAAATTAAACTTGAACTCTCATGTGTTTGTCCCCTGAGATTAAGTAGTGTGCTGTTTTGATCTCAGTTGTGAACTTGATTGTATTGAGATCTCCTGGGAGACAGTAATGCTCTTTTGAGTGTGTCTGTAAATACATCTCCAGAGATAATTAATTAATGAAGGAGGTGAAGATCTATGTTGAACACAGTGACACCATCCTGTAGGTGGAGCCAATGGATGGAAAAAAAAAAAAAAAAAAAAAAAAAAAAA
The DNA here is from genome assembly GCF_943737965.1 of Phodopus roborovskii. Taxonomy (NCBI): domain Eukaryota; kingdom Metazoa; phylum Chordata; class Mammalia; order Rodentia; family Cricetidae; genus Phodopus; species Phodopus roborovskii. The sequence goes on along the minus strand of NW_026125052.1, from coordinate 15,462,963 downwards.
AAAGAGATCGCCAATAAGCAAAGTCTGTCTGTCTCACTACAACACTTTGTGCCATGATTTGAGCTATCCCACACACCCTAAACTTTCTTCTTTCCTTCCTTCCTTCCTTCCTTCCTTCCTTCCTTCCTTCCTTCCTTTCTTTCTTTCTTTCTTTCTTTCTTTCTTTCTTTCTTTCTTTCTTCCCAGACAAGGTTTCTCTGTATCTTTGGATTCTGTCTTGGAATTTGCTCTGTAGACCAGGCTGTTCTTGAACCCACAGAAATCCTTCTGTCTCTCCCTCCTGAGTGCTGGGATTAAAGGCATTCACCACCACCACCTGACCCATTTTTTTAAAATGTATTTTATATAACCAAGTCCATTTAAATGAAAACAAACATTTATAGACAATATTTGGGAATTTGGGTGTTGTTCTTTCCAAACTACTTCCTGCTGGTAAGGGGCACTGTCATGGGGGATTCAAAGAAGATTCAGAAATCCTGGCTGTAGTCTGTAAGGCTGCTTTGTCCAGCTGTTTTGAATGTAGGATCACCTGGTACTCTGTTTCAGGTGGTCTGGCTTGATCAAACCACATTAGTCTGGAAGGAATCCACATCTTTTCATTTTCTGTGGAAACAAAAATAGAAATCCTTTTCCCCAGTAATTTGTCCTTGAACTTAAATTTTGGAGTCAAAGCATTTTTTTTTAAATTTAATTTATTATTTTACATGTTAATCCCAGTTCCCTCTTCCTCCCTCCCTCCCTTCTTCCCTCCCTCCTTCCCTCCCTTTTACCCTCTCTGCCCTCTCACATGCACCCTAACCACCCTCCCCTCCCATCCCCCACCCCAATTCCATATGTAGGGGAATGCCATCCAGTTGGGCCACCTGACCCTTTTATGTTTTCTTTTCTTTGCTTTTTACTAAAGATTCATTAGCTATTTTTATTTGTGTGTATGCCTACAAGAGTTTATGCATGCCACATGCCTTCAGGTGCCTGTGGAGGCCAGAATGTGTCAGATCCTCTGGAACTGGAATTAGAGGTGGTGGATAGCCACTTGATGGGGGTGCTGAGACCTGAATCTAGGCCCGATACAAGAGTAGTAGATACTCTTAACCACAGAGCCATCTCTTCAGCCCTGTCTTTTCATGTCCTCTTGGAGATTGGACCTGCTTTGCTCATGCTAAACAAGCACTCTACCACTGAGCTCCATGCCCAGCTCTCTGGAGCCCTGGCAAGACTTGAATTTGTGACCTTCCTGCTTCAGCCTTTTGGGATTTAGAGACTCATGGAGCCTGACTGTAAGTTCTTTATGCCACAGGAATAAAAACCTAATGCATATCAGCTTATTTTTGAAAAGAGTTGGTTAACTTTTCCATCAGTTCACTTGCATTAGGAATGAAGCAACTCACAAGAACATTCCTTAAATGGCCATTTACTTGCCTTGTGATACTACAGATGGAGCATTTCTATTTTCTTTTAGGCATCTGGGGACAGCTGCAAGGCAACTAGGCAGTTCTGTCTTTGGGATTACCTGGGAGCTGCCTGGGATATTGAGGATGAAAGGGAGATTCTCAGCTTTCAGTCAGCCAGCTTGAGCCAGTGTTTCAAGGCACCTGGCAGTTATGTGAGGTCCTTTGAGATGCAGTCACTTTGGCTGCATAGTGCTGGCCAACACAAGTCACAACCCAATCTGAATTTAAGAGCAGAGACAACTGACTCCTCTTGAGACCAAAAGCTGAACAGTCACATGACCAAAAAAAAAAAAAAAAAAAAAAAAAAAAAAGAAAGAAAACTATATAAAGCAATAATGGAGACTATTTTTGGGCAAGCACTCTTTTGTGCTCTATTAGAAAGTCACATGTTAAGTATGGAGTAAAAGAAGACAAAATTGGTGTGACTTATGTAATAGAAGATATCACAAGTGGTGAAATGTAGGCATAAACAGGGTACTCCTAGGAAGAGTGAAGAATATCCCACAAGAGTGCCCAAAAACTCTGGGTCTGATGGTCAAAACTCCTTCACAAGCTAGGGACAGACCTCCCCTTCAGATAATTCTTCAGAAATGTGGCTGCATATCAAGCCACCTGAAATGATTTGAATTTGAAATGTCTCCAAAAGGCCTTTGGGTTGAAGCTGATCCCCAGATGGGCTGTTGGAAGCTTTAGAACAATGATTCTCAACCTTCTTGATGCTGTGAGAGTTACCCATGTCATGGTGATCCCAACCATAAAATTATTTTCATTACTACATTATAACTCGGATTTTGCTACTGTTATGAGTCATAATGCAAATATCTGACATGCAGAATATCTGATATGTGACCCCCATGGGGAGGTCATGACCCACATTTTGAGAACCACAGCTTTAGAAGATGGGCTATACTAGGAGGAAGCTAGATCATTGAGTATCTTTGAAGGTGAATGTTGATCTCCCTTTCTTTTGGCTTTCTGACCACCTTGAGGTGAGCAATTTCCTTCACTGTGCTCTTGTCATTTACTGCCTATAGGCCCAAGGGCTTGGGCCATACTGCTAGAGACTAGAGTCTGAGTCACTGAGTCAAAGTGAGTGCTTTCTCATTTGGAGTTGTCTCAGGTCTTTTGTCATAGAGATGGGAAGTAATGCACCATATCAAAGCTGAAATTTATGTCCATCCTTTCAAAAAAAAAAGTGCTTATGTGCTCATGTGTATGTGCATAGATTTGAGTGTGAGTGAGCATGTGGAGGCCAGAGGACAACCTTGGATGTCATCTATAGGAACATCATCCACCTCCTTTGATACTGGTAGCCTGCCACCCAGAGTAGGTTAAAATATAGTCTGCAAGCCCCAGGGTAATGGAAGAAGAGGAAGGCCTGAGGGAAGTCCCGAGTGAATGTACGTTGTTGACATCGTCATGAACATGTCAATGATCCTCCTCTTAGGACTAGAGGGAAATGGCAAAGCCTCTCCACTCCCACCTTCCCAGAGGTGAGGCTCCAAGGGAAATGGCAAAGCCTTCTCTACTGATCCATGTGAAGATGTTGATAGTGTTTCCAGAAAATGTCTACTGCAATGCTCTCCTTCTAGATAGTTATAGCCTGGACTGCTCCCTACAGACAGTGCTCTTGCTGAGATGAGCTAAACCTCTCTTCTTGTTCCAATGATATACCAGAAACCCTGCCTCCTCTTTTATCTGTGTATCATTACCCCACCCCCTTCAGCTGATGCAATAACCCTGCCTCCCTGTTCAAGTCTTCATAATAAATGTGCTGAGGTTTCTCTAGCTGAGATTTCAGTCTGTCTGACCAGTTCTCCTGTCCACCATGTGGGTCCCAGGAATCAAACTCAGTTGGTCAGGATTTGAGGCAAGCATCTTTACCTATTGAGCCATTTTGTTGGCCCCGAGTCATGAGATTTCAGTGGTGGTTGAAGATTGAAGGGGCTGTATGGTGAGGAATGTAGAGGATCTCCTGCTGAAGACTTTCATCAGAAAATTTCAGCTTCCCAGCTGCAACAAACTGATGTCTTCCAAAAACAAGAAAGCACTTGAAAGCAGATTTTACATCGGTCTCTAGGTGAGAACTCATCTTGATTTTAGCCTTTTGCTACCCTGCAGTAGTTCTGTTGAGTTATAAAGACTTTGCTTAAGCCCCTGAGTTTGCAGGATTTGGTAGGAAGGAACAGAAATATGGACCCGGTGATGGTTAGTGCTAGGCTGGTGTGTGAACACTTGGTCCCCCAGTTGATGGTGCTTTCTAGAGAGGTTAAGGAAACTTCAGGTGGTAGATCCTTGATGAAATGTGGAAGTATGAGAGTCCATAGCCTAGCCCAACTTCTAGTTTGTTCTCTCTGCTTCCACTTTGCCACCAAAGATTTGATCTCTCATCTTCCTGATCCAACCTCCCTTGCCCTATGAATTCTCCCTCTGGCACTTAAAGCCCAGATAAACTCTTTCTTCCACAGGTTGCTTTGGATCATGGTGTTTTATCACAGCAACAGAAAGTAAGTAATACAGGTGGGATTACTCACCCACCGTGTGTGTGTGTGTGTGTGTGTGTGTGTGTGTGTGTGTGTGTGTGTGTGTCTATGGTCAGGGAACCCTGGGCTGTATAAAAAAAGAACTGTGGAGGTCTGAATAAGAATGGCTCCCATAGTCTCATATATTTGCTTGCTTGATCATCAGGGAGTGACACTATTTGAGAAGGATTAGTTATGGCATTTTTGGAGTATGTGTGACCTTGTTGGAGAAAGTGTGTCACTGGAGGTGGGCTTTGATGTTTCAAAAGCCCATGCAGATCCAGTCTCTCTCTCTCTCTCTCTCTCTCTCTCTCTCTCTCTCTCTAGATCAGGATGTAGATCTCAGCTACTGCTCCAGTGCCTGCTGGCTTGAAGCCATGCTCCCCGACACGATGACAGTGGACTAAGCAAGCCCCAATTAAATGCTTTCTGTTTATAAGAGTTACCATGGTCCTGGTGTCTCTTCACAGTGACTAAGATAGGAGCTGAGCATCAGCTTGTTTGTCTTTCCTGCTTCCTGTTTGTGGATGTCACGGGACCAGCTGTTTCAAGCTGCCTTGACTTCCCTGCTAGGACCAATTGTACTTTGAACTGTGTGCTAAAATGATCCTTCTCTCACATGTTGCTTTTGTCAGAGTATTTTCTCAGAAAAAGAGGAAAAGAAATGAAGATGGCCCATTTCTTTCCTACCCAGACCCCATGCCTTTGTCTCATGGGAGGAGAGCTGCAACTTGCCACAGGCTGGGTCAAATCCCTGGGGCTGGGGCTAGTGAAGGGGCAGGACACTCATGGGTAAAGAGGCTCAGAAATTACAAGACCTCGGGATCCATGCCGGAGGAAGGAGAGTGGTATCTTTTGTACAGGTGACACCTAGCAAGCTTGAGTAGGGAGTTTGGGTCCCTCCCTAGTGCTTTACTTCAGCTTTCTAGAGATTCCCCATGCACTTTTCTGTGTATTTCTTTTTCTTCCTTTTTCCCAGAGGGTCTCATATAGCCCAGGCTGGCCTCTGAGCTGAGGGTGACCTTGAACTCCGGATTACTACAGGCACATCTCAGATGAGATGTATTTAATGTGTTCAAGGGAGACTAAAATGTAGTTGGATTTTTCTGTCCCACCTAGTCTCTCAGCCACTTTGCCCCAAATAAACACACAAAGACTTATATTAAGTATAAAATGTTTGACCAATGGCTCAGCTTCTTATTGGTTAACTCTGTCTTAATTATTAACCCATTTCTATTAGTCTATGTATTGCTACAAGGCTTTGGCTTACCTGCAATCTGGCATGTTAGTCCTTCGGCAGCATGGTGTCTCTTGGTGGCCTCTCTCTGCCTTCCTCTCCCCAGCCTTCTCCTGGTCTGGTAGCCCTGTCTATGCTTTCTGCCTGGCTATTGGCCAATCAGTGTTTTAATCATCAACCAAATAAGAGGAACATATATACAGAAGGGCATCCCCCATCACTAACACTGTTCCAGTAGCTAGAGGAAGTGTAAGAGAGAAGAAACTCAGTGGGAGATGATGACATCAGAGTGGGAGAGATCACACATAGCCATGGAGAGCTGTCTAGAGAACTTGGACTTTGCTCTTAAGGAACCTCAAAACACAGAGACAAAGGCAGACAGCTCTGAGGTGTGAGGAGAAGAGCCTCTCTGTGAGGGTGCTGCTTGGGCAGGGACCTTCAGGAGAGCTGCCAACCAGGAATAACCACATCAGCCTCTACGTGATCAGGAAACAAATGCTCACCATGGGAAAATAAAGGGATATTGAGGCCTTTATGGCAGCTGGGGTTGATGAACATGACTAACACATGGCTCCAAGCAGAGGAGTGAGATGTCTGGGTATGGTTAGATTATGGAGATGATCTGAAAGCAGAACCCATTGTCAGGATTTCTTAAAGGACTGTGTGGCACCAGAAAGAAATGGGGGACCAAGACTATCTGGGAGTAGTGATCTTTGGGGAAGGAGGATTGGGATGGAGGACACTGGAGCCTGTTGGTTGTGAGGAACATAGTCTGTTAGATACCCAAACCCAGGTTCCAAAGTCTGTTTCATCACCAGCCACACCTGTCCCTGACTTCTGTATCCATCAGGGTTTTCCCTAGCAAGGCCGGGAGCTACACCCTGAAACAAGGCCACTAAGTGACATTAAGGGAGTCCTAGAGCCTCCAGGAAGAATTCTCAGAGAACAGGGCTGGAAGGCGCAGTCCCAAGGAAGTCGACTTCTGGCTCCAACTGCAAGCATGGATTCGATAGCATGTCCCGCTGCTTGCCACCACTGAAACGGAGCAGCGCTACAGCCAGTCTGTCTCACAGTCACTCCTTCCAGAATAGATTGCAACTGATAACCTCCTTCCCTGGGACATTAGTACCTGACTTGCAGGCTTATGCAATGTGTTGGGCTTGGAGAGCCTGGTCAAGAGCCTGTGCTCTGTCTAGAAGGTTAATTGATGGCTAGCATCTAGGGGAGGTACAGACTTTAGGTGAAGGTTCTTTTTGGACAAACTGTGACCAAGATTAAGAATAACTATGTGTAAGAGGAGGGGGCAGGGACTGCTATTTACTGACAACCTACTATGTGCATGATGTACAGGGCACTGTGCTAAGTGTTGCAAATATGTTCCCTCATTGTGTTCCCACAGAAACCTCATAACATTGTTCATATCTTCTCTTAAAATTATTCATGTATTGTGTATGTGTATATGACCGGTGATCTTGCACAGATGGGTATTTTCCTAGCTTTTCTGTTTCCCCTAAAAGGCCGTGGGTCTGCCAGTGCCAGAGGGAGTGAGGGCGACTGATTGAACAGTGGAGGGAGGAGGGTAACAGCTAGATTGCCCAAAACCACCAGCACCCCCTCCAGTTGTTCTGACACCCATAAATCTCCAGGCTTCAGGGCTTTGACCGCCAAGTCTCCTCCCTTTGGACTTTCCTACTTGTTAAGGCTGTGGCTGGCTCAGCGGAGCTCTCAAAGCCCCAGGCTCTGATGCTCTCTTCGAATCTCATGCCCAAACATGAATGATGGTACATGCCTGAGATCCCAGCACCCAGAAGCTAGAGACGGCAGAAGCAGAAGTTCAAGGATTTCTTCTGCTACATAGTTTGAGTTCAGCCTTGGATACTTGAGGTCCTGTCTCAAAACTAAAGAAAACGATGATGAGGATGACGATGACAATGACAACAACAGCAAAACTCTAATGGGATGTCTCATCTATCAGGGGTTGGAAAGAGAATTATGACCAGAATAGGTGGATTCTCTGTTCTCATAAACTCAGCCCCAAGCTGAAGGCAGCTGTGTGATTAGTGGGTACTGAATCTTATAGCAGGTGCCTTTGGAGATGGAGGAGATGGGCTGAAAGGTCAGAAAGGCTTCCTAAAAGCTCCATGCCAGGAGGGTAATGCTGTCACTTACTGATTAGGTTCAGAGGAGGCAGGTTGACATGGCTCCAAACCCATCCTCTTAGCAAGGGTTCTTCATCTTTTAACAATTTTTAAGTCTTCCTAAGATAAGGTTTCTTGTGTCAGTGAGGACAGGCCTGGGGGGGGTGGGGGTGGGGGAGGATCGGAGCCTGCTTCTTAGTGCTATTGAGTAGAGAGCAGGGAGGGGCTAGTGAGAGATAAGGGGTGGTCTGGAGAGGGTGGGAGGCATTCTGGAACATTCCGATGGCCACAGACAAGCCTATGCCATCTCTACCTACACTCCCCTTTGTCTTTGCCTGTTGTGGGGGGCAAGACCCTATTGGCTAAGAATTGCTCACTATCTGTGGTGGTTTGAAACAAAATAGCTCCCAAAGGGAGTGGTACTATTAGGAGGTGTGTCCTTGTTGGAGTAGATATGATCTTGTTGGGGGAAGTATGTCACTGTGGAGGTAAGCTTTGGGGTCTCATATATGCTCAAGCCATGCCCAGTGAGTCAAGCTGTAAGAATTCTCAGCTCCTCCTCTAGCCTGCATGCCTCCTTGCTGCCCACCATGATGATAACGGACTAAACCTCTGAACTGTAAGTGAGCCACCTCAATTAAGCGTTTTCCTTTATGAGAGCCGCTGTGGTCATTGTGTGTTCCCACAGCAATAGAAACCCTAAGGCACTGTGTAACACTACCAGCCATCTTTGCTGTGGACCACTCTAGTGGAGGATGACTCTGGCAAGCGCACAAGTGGTTTCTGTTCTGGTGTAGGGGATTAGCACCAGATCTGGGAGCATTGCCTGTCATACATCCAGCACCATTTTCTCCGAGGAACCCTAGGATTGGTGGTGTCAAGTGCCTCAACAGCTTCCTGTGTATGCTTACCCCGTCTCATCTCTGGGAGACCCCTGCGGCTAAGCACGGTGTCTCAGTTGGGATCTCTTCTCCACCAAGGAGTGTGGTACACTGATGCCAGCTGTGGTTATCATCAATGTCATTAATGTTCTTTGCCTCCACCTCAGCTGCCTCACCACCACAGTGGCACCTCTTCTGTCTAGGACTGAACATTTTTTATTGGTGTCACTAACGTTCTTTTCCACGACCAACTTCATAGCCAGCAAAGGATCTGGTTTTGGTCTGCCTCCCAGGCCCACCCTTATTTTACTTGTAAAACAACCACAGGACACCTCCTGGTACAGAAATAGATATCTCCCCCTGAACAGGAATGAGGCGGAAATTCTCTTCCTGGGAAGCAGGAAGCCACATGGGAATAGGGAATCCTCATTCCAGGTATTTCTCATCTCTGGGCTTCAGTGTCCTTGCCAGAGACTCTGTTTATGGAACAGAATGGAGGCAAATGAAGAAAGGGAGGGCCCTGGGGTGGGTTGTCTTTGATGACTTTCCAAGCCATGGAAAATCCATGGTGTTGACCAATTCTTTTAATTGAGACAGGGTCTCTGACTGGCCTGGAATTCACCAAGTTTATTAGGTTGTGTGCCATGGCACCTGGTCTAGCTTCTCCTCCTCCTACCCCTTCTTCTTTCTCTCCTCTTCCTCTTTCTCCTCCTTTAAATGTGGATCCTGAGGATTGAGCTTAGTATATACAAAGATTTTACCAACTGAGTCATCCCCCAGTCTAGAATACAGTATCCTGGAATGATCTCGTCCATCTCACCATCACAAGCCCCCATCACTTTTGGGACTTTTCTCTCTCTTCTCAGACACAAATATGAATAAAACCAAATTCTTTCCTGCTACCTGAATCCCCCTGACTCTCCCACATGACTTAACACATACTGGAATTTTCCAAAGGTGCTTCCATCAGGTCTAATAGAAATCTTGGGTAAATACCAAGAAAACAAAGGATATTTAAAACCCACAGCAAATGGTTCTGTTTAACATGTGACAATGAGCTGTGGAGGCAGGCGATTGAAGAACCCCTTTCATAATAGTTTGAGCCCTTTCCAGAATTTCTTGGGCCTGTGGATTTCATGGTGTACATTCCTTTGGGTGTTAATAAATAAGAAATAGCTCTGAGGGTTGGAGAGATGGCTAAGAGCACTTGCTTCTCTTGCAGAGGACCCAGGTTCAGTTCCCAGCACTCACTTGGTTGTAACTCCAGTTCCAGGGGATCTGAGGTGCTTATCTGACCTTCATGGGTCCTGCAAACAGGTGTCATACATAAACTCTCTCTCTCTCTCTCAACACACACACTAATAAAAAAAAGTCTTAAAGAACTGAACAAAATGATTTTTTTTTTTAAAGAATTAGAACTCCAGGGAGGAGTACAATCATTGCTTTTATTTGAATTCATTAAGGCATTTATTTAACTTCTGTTTCTTCCTCCTCCTCTTTTTTTTTTTTTTTTATGTGTTTGAGGCAAGGTCTCACTACATGACCCTAATTGGTCTGGAACTTGCTATGTAGACCAGGCTGGCCTAGAACTCATAGAGACCCACCTGCAACTGCGTCCTGAGTGCTGGAGGTGTGCTCTACCAAGCCCAGCTCATTTCGGCATCAATTACCATACACTTGGGCTTTGTGGCTGGCCATCATTTTCCTCTTCCTTTATTGGTTCCTCAGAAATATGAATACTGAAACTTATATAGTCTTGTGTTTTGCTAGCCTTCTTACTGCGAAATGTAAATATTTTAAGGGGTACTTAGAGTATAAATATAAAAACATTTCCCATCTAAAAAGTAAAATAACCAGAAGCTGGGGAGAGGGCTAGTTGAGTAAAGTGATAAGATACCAAAATCAGTGAGAACCCCTGGCTCAAAAAAAAATAAGGTAGGGTGCACTGCCACCCGAGGCCATGGTGATGTCTGGGCCTGTGCTGGCACTGAGGGCTATGTCTGGGTCCATGTTGGGTCTGTGGTGGTCCCAGTATCGCTGGGGTCTGCACTGATGTCTGTGGCCTGTGTTACCACTTGATAGCCATGTTGATGTTCATAGGCCATGTTGCCTCTGGGGGTCATATTGATGTGAATGGCTTGCACTACCACCTGAAGCCGATGTCCATGGTCCCAGTTGCCTCCAAGGGCCTTGTCTGAGTCTGTGATACTCCTGCAGCCGGGGGCCGTGTTCACGGTCTGTGCTGTCACCAGAAAACACGAGGGAGCCCGTGATTAGCTCTGCAGCTGACTGTGCAGAGCAAGGAAACTACTTTTGCAAAGATATTGATGATTGCAGATGCACAGTTCAGATAGAGGGACATGGATGGCTTCTGTCTCAGCCCTTATTCCCAATGCCCACCCTCCCCCGCCCCCCAGGTCTATGTAAGCTTCAGGCCACTGAGAGTTTGACCATGCTCCAGTGAGTATGTAGAAAGCACAAGTTGGCCTTGTGTTTTATTTTAATTTTAATTTTTTGGTGTTTTTTTTTTGGGAGGTCACAAGGATGAGGGGCAGACTGAGAAATGCCTGTGATTGCATGACGTGAAAGAAAGTGGGGAACAGCAGAGAAAGACACTATGTTGACTTTTTGTCTCCACATGCTCACACACAAGTGAGCACACTTGCAGATGAATGCAACACACGCATGTACACACACTACAAAATTATTGAGTACATGTCTAGTAGGAACTATGGAAGTGAATGAACAATACTTTCCTTGTTTGTAGGATTCTCTAAAGGCTTCTTTCTGTTCCTTTCAGTGCCCAGAGGTTCCTAGAGGTGCCCAGAGGTTCCCAGAGGTCTTACCTGAGCACAGGGTGCTCTACTGCATCCATCTGGGGGGAACAATGACCTCCAAAGGATGTTGTTGGGGTAACCAGGGTGTCTCGACTCATTTTGCTCACCTGGGCGGGGTGTTTCTAGGCTGCTCAGAGTCCCCAGTGAAGAAGGTCACAAGGTCATTCACAGTACTCGAGAAGCTCTTACCCATGGCAGTGTGCAAGGGAAGAAGACATTATTGTCCTGGGAACTCATCATGAGGAATGGTGGGAAGAGGCCTCCTCTCTGACCCCCCCACCCCCGTCCAAATTCTCAGCATCTCTTTCCTCCCGGCAAATGATCCCACAAGAACCGTGTTATTGTCCCAAGTGTCCAGGCCAGACCACCACTCTTGGTTTTCTCTGATGTCCTCACAGTTATGCACGCTGCACTCCGAACTGACACATTCCCCTTTGCAACAAACACAACGAAGGCATAGTTGATACCCCGGAATTTCCAGAGAGAAATGAGTTTGGCAAGCCCAGGACAATGGAGACAAATAAGAAGCAAAATCCATTAAATGCATGAGGTGCAATCAAGTTGACAGAGGTTGGCTTTAGAGACACTGCTCCCAGAAGGCTACACTGTAATCCATACTGTGCCCTTGTAGGTGACTCGTGTATTCAACAAACACCCAGCACACAATCCCTGTTCCTATGGGCATCCCATGCCACCTGCAGGCGACACAGAAACCATGTCCAGTGACCATAGGCTGTGCTGGGGGGAGATACATAAGCAAAGGAACATGGAACAGGGTCACCCGTCTAGACTTGGGGGAAGCCCAGGGAGGTGGCTAAGGAAGACAGGTAAGATGGGAGAGAAGAGAGGGATCTGGTAGAGATAGAAAAGGAGGTGAGACTACACACGTCCAGAGGCAAAAGGGTGAGTGGCTACTAAAAGCCACATTGGAGTTGTGAATTCGGGTTCCCACCTTCGGGCTGTGAATGCCAGCATCCATGTTCATGTCTCAGAGACCCGAAGTCTTCCTGCCCATACCCATGTTTGAAGGAGATCCCTAAACCATAGTTAACTCCTGTTCCAGAATGCCCTTCCTGTCAGGTGTTTCAGGGAAAGGCTGAGGCTTGGAGTCTCAGTGACCTGTTTAAAGAAATTAAAAAAAAAAAAAAGTCTAGTTGGGATAGGTAGAGCCTGAATTTGTACTGGTGCGGGATTTCCTTTAGGCAACTGCTTCAAATCTTATGTGGAGGGGCTTAGACAGGCTTCTGGATCTCGATGGGTATATGTTCCCAGGCTGGGCTAGAGTTTTGCTGCCCCAAACTGAATTCTATTCCCAGTAGAAACAAGACATGAGAGGACTGTAGTTTTGAGTATAGTGTGTCTCTAGCAGGCTGGCTACTTCTAGGCAGGAGTCTCAGCTTCCTGGAGGCAACCTGGGGCAGGCCAAAGCCTGCCTCACAGCTATGGTTGCAGCGCCCCCTTGTGGACATATTACACATCAGAAAATTGTCAGATAAACTAGTCTTACAGCAGGGAAGGAAGTGCTCTTTCTTGGAAGACAGCATCTTCCCCATACTCCTGTTGACCACAGAAGAGACAAAAGCACCCAGGGTTGCACAGGTTGAACTTTGGACCTCTGGCCCTCCTGGGTTCTTCCTCTTGCAATACTATGGGTTCAATCCTCTTTGCTGGCCTAGGAAGGCGAGGGAGAAGAGGTTCTGTTGTGCTCAGTCAGGCTTGCTCTCACGTTTCCTCTGGTCCGCGTAAGGCTGGCTCAGCAGGGCAGAAAAAGAAGTTGGAGGAGGAAGAACCCTGCCAGACTGCTGAGTGTGAAGTCTCCTTTGACCTCCAGGGGGTGCTGTGGAGCCGAGCTACCCCAGTCCTGGACGCTTGTGGGAAGATGAGAAAGCCTTGCAGCCCCAGGACAAAGGGCTGCTATTTTATCAGCTGGCTGCAAGGCTTTCAGCCTGTCTGCAAATGTTCCCCAGTCTGCTTAGGGATCTGGTATTGGAGGCCCAGAGTAGTTTGGCTTAGGGGCTTGCAGGGTGGGTCAATGCAGTTAGCCCGTGGAGAGCCCAGCAGCTGCCTCTGTCTGGAGCAGAGTCTGGCCTCCAAAGTCTACCAAACACACATTCCAAGCCAAGGCCACTGGTAAATGACACAGCCTATACCTTAGGGCTTTGGACTCTTATGTACTGTCTTTCTGCTTACATGTCTCCTGTGTTTGCTTAGGGAGTCTGTGAAGGTAGTGGAAGGCAGGGGCTCTAAAGAGTCAGTGCTACAAACACATAAGCCTCTACTTCCTCCTCATCTGTGAAATGGGTGATAGCTATTTCCCTTGGAAAGCTGTTGCAAGGCAAATATATAGTTGCTGTAAAGAGACAGTGAGCTCATGTGTGCGTGCGTGCGTGCGTGCGTGCGTGTGCGTGTGTGTGTGTGTGTGTGTGTGTGTGTGTCGGGGTAGCTAGGTTTTTATGTGTGGGCTCTTTCCTGGAGATTGGGCTCAGGGAACAGCCGTCCCTGCCTCAGGGAACAACAGTCAGAACCTGTTGTTCCCTGAGGCAGGTGGAGAAGTTATAAGAGGCCCTGTCCTGGACTGGAGTGGGCCTGGGCCTTGCTAAAACACTCAGATAGCCAGGAGTCAGGGTAGTGCAGGGATTGAGGTCTGGCAGGGTGAGGGACAGGGCAGAGAGGAGGGGTGTGGGATGAGTCACTCACTCCCCAGCTCAGCTCGGTGGGATGCGGAAGGAGTGAGGAGACTCTGCTGCCTGGCAGCACCAGGTACAGACAAACCAGGCTGGGGAGGCAGCCTTGGGGAAGGGCACGGCACCCTGCCAACCACACCTACTGGCCAGGCTTAGCCCATCCTGTTTAACCCACAGGGTGGGGATGGGGTGCAAGAGAAATGTGGTCTGAAAATCTCAACAAGTGAGGAGGCTGTGTGGGACTCTGAGATGAGGGAGGGCTGGTAGCTCTCTTCTTCCTGTTTTCCCTGAACCCTGGTCATCAAGGCTTCCTTCTTTCCTGTGCGCTGGAGAGGGAGAAGGATGCTCATAGCTGCCCCCTTCTAAGATATAGGCTGCAAGTACCAGGTTTCATGTAGACTTTCAGACACACTTGGTCCCATCGGTACTAGATGCATGCTTGGGGGTACCTGAGTGGGCTGTGAAATTAAGCACAGCTTGATCAGAGGGGGGAGTTCAGGTAGAGCACAGTAGGGGTTCAGAGCAGGGAGGGAGCCTGGGGCCTGGGCAGGGGGACTACCTGGGTGAAGAGGTTCTGGGTAACCTTAACAACTTAGTACAAACCCCTGACACAAATGCACCATCTCTTTTCGAGGCAAGTCTCTCTAGGATCCCAGATTGCCATCAAATTCAGAAGCCCCTGCTGTGATTGCAGGCATGAGCCACCATGTCCAGCCTTCTGAGTGCTGGGGTAGCAGGTGTGGGAAGGCAGGTGTGCCGCTATGCCTGTTTCAAACTTGCTGCCTCACAGTTCAGTTCTAGGGATGGGTGGATGGTGGCTTACAAGTCTGAAATGGGTTATATGGCTAAAATCAGAGCGAAGGTAAGAAATGCCTTTCTTCTGGAGGCCAGGGTGTGGAGGGCTGAGAATCCACCTTGATGGTTAACTGTTAACTTGACTGCTTTTAGAATCAACCAGGAGGCAAGGCTTTTGGTGTGTCTGAGCTCATTTCCAGAGAGGTTTAACAGAAGCTAGAGGACCCATCCTAAACATGGGCAGCATTTTCTGGTAGGGTGGGGTCCAGGACTGAAAAAAAAAACCCAAAAAAACCCAAAAAGACATCGTGCAACAGGCTCTCAGACCATAGTAGCCCCTAAGATCTTAGCACAATTAACTCCACGATGAAAGAACCATTTGGGCCCTAAAACTTGGCACATGGGCAGCACCACCAGACGAAATGAAAACAAAGACCTAATCCATTAATGTCCATAGTTCTGGGAAGTCTCTAAATGTATTAACCTTGGTTTTTTTTTTTTTTGGCTTCTGTAGTTCTGCTTCTGCTTAACAACTGTTCTTGTTAACTGAAGTTTGCCAACCCATTTGTGTTTAAAAGCTCATCCTGAGAAAGGTTCAAAACTCCACTGGGCCCTTGACAACCAGTGTAGTTGCTGGCTGGCTAATAAAGGCATTCTGTTGGTTTAAACCGGTATCTGAGTAGTCTCGTCTAGTGGATATCCCACAACAATTGAGCTAAGTGCTAACACATGGATTTCTGCTTCCTGACTGTGGGTGCAGTGCGACTACCTGCCTAATGCTCATGCCTTCCCTGCTACAGTGGATTGCCCCCTCAAACCTTGAGCAGAAATAAATGCTTCCTTTGCTAGAGTATTTCTGTTGGGTATTTCGCCATAGCAACAGAAAAATAACTAACACACCACTTCCTTGTCTGTCCAGTTTCTAGAGCTGTCTGGATTCTTTCCACGGCTGGAGGGCTCTTCTTCACAGTGTATCACCTTGCCTCTGTTTCCACGATCACATCTCTTCTCTCTGATTTTCATAGTCCTGTCTCACCCTCATAAGACCTTGTCACTACATTGCACCCAACCAGATAGTCTGCCTCCTATCTCAGGATGTGTAACTGAATCACCCTCCGAGTCCCCTTTGGCTGAATCTATGGGCTGGCTGTCGCAGGCAGGGTGATGAAGGTATAACGCCCTGGGAAGTGTATATTCACCGGGACATGTGCGTCTTTGGAGGGCTGCTCATCTGTAGATGGCATTGGAGATGGGCAAGGTTGATACGTGGATGACAAAGGGAGAGAGAGCCAGCTGAGCAAAGGTAGGGGTATGAGGATATACGTGGTCCATGCCAGCTCCTATGGGCGATTGCAGGAAGGCGTGGCTTTGGTCCTGACAAGCCTACTTGTCATGACCAGACAAGTGTGTCCTAAGGGTTAGGGTAGGGGCTGGGGGAAGCACCACATCTAAGGTCAGAGAAGTTTGTTTTGTTTTGTTTTGGAGATGGGGGTCTTAATCTGTAGCCAGGCTGGCCTGGAACACACGGGTGATTCTTCTGCCTCAGCCTTTTGCTGATTGCAGGCATGAGCCGCCATGTCCAGCCTGAGAGAGGGACTGCGTCTGTGGAAAAGATGGAGGTAGTACACTTTGAAGGAGGAAGGGAACACAAGCCACAGACAGCTGGGGGGCTTTGAAGCCAGACAGGTAATCCTCGGCCCCACAGCCTCCTGGAGGATACCTTCTGAAAGATACTGTGATTTTAGCCATCAAGTTAACACTGACTGGGGTTGGTGTGCTGGGTGTCCAGAGTGGCACTGCTCAATGCTGACCCCTCTCTGACCTTGTCATGTCTTCCAGGGTCACCACTGCCGACAGGCTCAGAGGCAGTGCCGTTCTCCACCCCCGCCCCCGTCTGAGGCCTCGAATGCTCTCCTAGGCCTATCTCCTGATCCAAAGTTACATCCAAACACCCCACCTTCTTTTTCCATGCCAGGCTGTTCCACTCTTCATGGCCCAGGGGTTGAACTGAAGAGAGGATGAAAGAGGACAGACACACAGACACATGTACAGAAATGCTGGGATCCTGTAGCACTGTGCTTGCTCTGATGAAAGGCACCAATTACAAATGGACTTGGAACCTCGGCCAGTTTCTTGCGTAGAGGACAAGGAGGAGGAGTTAGCTAGTCCCTGCAGCAGTGTCTGAAGATGAGCAGAGTCAGGTGGCAAACATCTGGGGAGGCGGGGGAGGCAGATGCTTTTCCTGCACTGTCAAAATTCACACATGGACCAGAGGAAGGCTTTACCAATTCCCATGGGTCTGAGGAGTTGGAGGTCTTGTCAATACTACACATTCACTCAGGATTCCAGCTGCTCCTTGCCTGTTCACCTGGGGCTTGTCTTCCTTCCCACACCAAGCTCCTTTGGCTAGCTTTCTTTGTGTCAGAGATACCTTCCTTATACCCATCCCAGCGCCTTCCTTCCCACCGCACAGGGAGCAGACAGAGTAGGCTCCCACCTGGCTTCGTGGGGACACCTGCTCCTGCTGTCTGGTTTGTCTCTATCCTAGCATGATGGGCATATGACATTCAGTCCCTGAACTGGTGATGGTGGGAAGTAGTTATGCCTCACCGAGGCTGACTGTGGGCCAGGGACTGCTTTACCCACAGTCCATCACTCAGCTCCCTCAAAACACTGCACGGTCAGTACTTTAGCCCCATTGTAGAGAGGCGGAAACTGAGGCTGTGTGCACGCGCATGTGCATGAGTGCATGTGTGTAAGTACTGGCTTCAGAGGACACAATTTTAAGTCAGCAGTGACTTGTCTCACACCAGGACCATTTTGGTTCAAGGCCTGTGTGTTAAACCTGGGCTGTGCTGACTTTGTCACTGCCCACATGTTGCAGGGGAGGAAACTAAAGCTTGCCGAAATTATACAACTGGGCCAGGCTAATGAGTGGCACTCAAACCAGGTGTGGTGCACTCCAAAGGTCAAGCTTGTCACTGCCTTCCCACATGGTCACTTATTAATCTTAACTGCTATGCTGCATGGCCTTGGTTTTTTAACTCTTTGTATGGCTCTTTCTCCCACCATTAACTGTCCTGCGCTGTGGGGAGCTCACTGGGGCTTGGATCTGCTTCCAAGCTTGTCTTTGTGTGATGTGGCTTGTGTCCCCACACCTCAATCTCCCATAGTAAATAAATGCACTAAAAAAGACCACACGGTAACCGGTGCTGTACTGTTCTGCCATATTTCTTTCCCATTTCATAGAATAAACTGAACAGCTTTCCCACTGGCATCACACATAGTTGTCACTGCTCTTTGGTAGTTGCCTATTATACCAGTGCACAGGGGTGGCGCACGGTGGGTGGTGCACATTAATGCACAGGGGTGGCACATGGTGGGTGGTGCACATTAATGCACAGGGGTGGCACATGGTGGGTGGTGCACATTAATGCACAGGGGTGGTGCACGGTGGGTGGTGCACATTAGTGCACAGGGTGGCACACGGTGGGTGGTGCACATTAATGCACAGGGGTGGCACACGGTGGGTGGTACACATTAATGCACAGGGGTGGCACACGGTGGGTGGTGCACATTAATGCACAGGGGTGGTGCACGGTGGGTGGTGCACATTAATGCACAGGGGTGGCGCACGGTGGGTGGTACACGTTAATGCACAGGGTGGCGCACGGTGGGTGGTATACATTAATGCACAGGGGTGGCACATGGTGGGTGGTATACATTAATGCACAGGGGTGGTGCACGGTGGGTGGTTCACATTAATGCACAGGGGTGGCGCACGGTGGGTGGTGCCCACCAATGCACAGGGGTGGTGCACGGTGGGTGGTTCACATTAATGCACAGGGGTGGCGCACGGTGGGTGGTACACATTAATGCACAGGGGTGGCACACGGTGGGTGGTGCCCACCAATGCACAGGGGTGGTGCACGGTGGGTGGTGCACATTAATGCACAGGGGTGGCGCACGGTGGGTGGTACACGTTAATGCACAGGGGTGGCGCACGGTGGGTGGTGCCCACCAATGCACAGGGACAGTGCAGGGAGGGTGCTCAGGCCTTTCTAGTCTTTAGCTGATATGAGCAACACTGCAGCGAATGTTCTTGAACACATGGTGTTTTACAAAGGTACATCTGAATGGTTCAAAAATGACCTTTAGGGAGGGTGAGATGTCTCAGTGGGCAAAGATGCTTGCTGCTAAACCCAACAAACTGATTTACATCCCTAGGATCCACCTGATGGAAGGAGAAAACCCACTCCTGTATTGCCCTCTTGCCTCCACACATGTGCCATGGTAATCCCTACAATAAATAAATGGAAAGCATTGAATTTAAAACTAAACATAAAAGATTCTTTAAAAAGTGCATGTGTGTGTGTGTCAGATTCCCTGGAGCTGGAGAAGTTACATGCTTGTGAACTACTTGATGTGATTAAGGGGAACTGAACTTGGGTCCCCTGCAAGAGCAGTAGATGAGATGTTCTTAACTGCTGAGCTACCTCTCTAGTCCACATTAAAAATTTCGATACACAGTTGGGGTATCCCAGCACTCAGGAGGCAGAGGCAGGTGCCTCTACCCTGAGGCTAGCTTGGTCTACAGAGCAAATTCCAGGACAGCCAAGGCTGCACAGAAAAACCCTGTCTCAGAAGAAAAAGAAGAGAGAGAGGAGAGAGAGAGAGAGAGAGAGAGAGAGAGAGAGAGAGAGAGAGAGAGAGAGAGAGAGAGAGAGAGAAAGCTTTTCTCAAAGCAAATTTCTTTGATACACACTGGGTATTATTATTTATATAATTATACATTTTTTATCACAATCAAGGAATGTGTGATGTCCAGTTCCCCAAATCCTTAATAAATATTAAACTCTCATTTTTTTTACCTATTTATTTATTTTAAAGTTTTTGACACTGGGTCTTGTTATGTAATCCGGACTGCCCTTAAAAACACCAGCTCCCCTTCTTCCCCCTCCCAGGTGCTGGGATTCGAAGCTCGAAGCGCCATACCCACACCACTGTGCCTGTACAATCCTTGTCATGTCTGACCAGTGAAAAGTGAGATTTCCTGGCAATCTGGAATTGCATTTCTCCTCTTGCCAACGAGGCTGGCTGTTTCCATGTATTTAGGTGTGGTTTGCATATCCTTTGGTGGGAACTGTCTTCGCAGTCTTTTCTTTGCGACATTCCCTGCATGGTTGCTGGTGTCGTTCTTGTCTGTAGGTTACTTATTGTGCTTCAGGATGGCAGCCTTCTGTCCTTGATAAGGATTGTGAGTATTTCCTTGTGTTGTCACCTCCAGACTTTATGGTGAAAGAGGCTCCACATTCTTTACTTTCTATCTTTGCCTCTAGTTAGTTACCTCCTTGTCTTATCTCCTCCAGCGTGATCCCTCATATTCCCGAGAACTCTCACTAGTGTTATCTGCTTTATGGCTTATGACTTCCTTGGGAGATGAGAGGTGATGCCATCACGGGAGGCAGCTCTCCACCCATGCCTCCTTGCATATCTGCACACCTTTCAAACAGTGTGGGCTAGCAGCAAGCTGCTCATTCTGTCAATGACTGTATGTCTCTCCAGAGTAAATGGCACACGGCTTTGCTTGAGGCTCATTACAAAAGAATTGATTTCCTAAAGTATGGTTTGGTTTTGTTTCTTTTTTCCCTGTGATGCAAAACCTAAGGCTTATATCCCATTGCAGGGATAAGCTTTGCATTGTCCCCATGGTGCTTGACGGACAAGAGGACTTGATGCAAACATGAAGCTCAAGCACCTTAACTGGGACTCATACCATTATTGTCCAACTTTGCTTATCAGCTCTCTTGGGCTAGTCTTGAACTCATGGTAATCCTCCTGCTTCAGTTTCCCAAGTGCCAGAATTACAGGTGAGCCACTGTAGTGGAAATTGAGGGGTTTTGTGTCTTCAGTGAACATCTGTAAAGTTATAGCAAAACAACTTGTTAGCTAACCCCCCCCCCAAAAAAAAGTCCCATCTTTTCAGTGTGTAATGATTCAGTAGCTGGGCAAACTGAGCCGAAGGTCACGCTTGGCTGGGGTACTGGGTATACAGCTGGTCTCTTAGCTCACATCCCAAACTTTGCTATGCTAATGTGGTTTGCTTCCCGCTCACAGTCACATGACCTCTGAGGGCTTGATTGCTGGTCTTTCCCATGCTTCCCAGTAGCTTCATAGGTATTTGTCGAACCTCTGAGTGGCTTCCAGAGTTTATGAAAAATTCGGAGTTGTTGGCCAGGTGCAGTGCCGCACACCCCTAATCCCAGCACTTGGGAGGCTTGAGGCAGGAGGATGAGGTCGGCTTGGGTTACAGAGTGGAAACCCGGTCTCAAACCAAGCAAGAAAACAAAAACCAAATTTAATTAGAATTATTAAATATGTAACCTCATTTACAAAAAAAAAATGTAACTTGTGACAATCCATACTCTGAAAAATATCCTTTACATTCAAAGAGACTGGAACTTCTCCTGGACCTCACAGCCAAGTTAATGATACACCCCAAGGTCACTCAAGAGTCGAGACGACCATCCTGTTGTGTGCTCAGCCTGTTTGTTCAAACCGTCTTTAAGAGAACACTGTAACAACCAGTCTTACTTGGCTTGGATTTTCCATGTAATCAACTTTTACAATCTAAGTTAATGCATAGTGTAACCTTACGCTATATACTACTCCGTGCCCCTGACCTAGGGTAACACACGTGCGGATGTGTGCATGGTAAGTAAACGCTAGAAACAGCAAATAGGTTGAAGCCATCTTAGAAAGTGAGTCCCACGGTGAATGTCAGACATGACCTGACTTGTATCGATGTTGCTGTTGCACTACAGCTTTGTCTGGGTCAGTTGGAGTCTTAACCCCTTGTAAAACATACAGACTTCTGTCAAGTGTTGGTCATTCCTTCCCCCTGTGGTTCCAGCGTGCTCCACAAGCGCAGAGCAAAGGCCTCTGTTAGGATCACACGGACACAGATAAAGGGACAGACAGCATTCAGGCAGGCACAGATTTTATGTTCCCAGCTTCAGTGTGCCAGCACCTGGCTGGCTGACTCACTTAAGCTTTGTATAAGCGAATTTCTGGCTTTTTTTGCAGGGGGCAGGGAGGTAAAATGCAGTGGTCTGAACTTCCGTGTCCCTCTGCTACCCTTGTTTTTTTTTTTTTTTTTTCCCACAATGGTTACATCCCAGGGTGCAGCGCCAGATCAGCTGAGCTTAAATCCCACCTCTCCTCACTGAACTGGGCATACACAAAGGTCTTAGGTTCCTTGGTCACCATAGCGGAGGGAGTTGGGTGATTTCAGCAAGCTTGTGTGTGTCACCCACAGATGGGGTCACTTCACGGAGAGGGCAAACGATGAAGCCTGTGTCTTCAGGGTCATCTGTCACCTGTGTTGTCACCCTGACTCACCTACTGAACCTTCCCTCTCTTACTCAGGGTGTCCTCCTCCATGCCCTTCCTGCTGACCCAGGCCTGGCTCCCAGCTCAGATAGCCTCCCTCCCGAGTCCCTATAGCTCCACCCTGCCCCCTCTGTCCCTGGCCTGTCACCAGCTTCTGTCAGGAGCCTCCAGCTCTTGCCTTTCTCTTCACTGAGCTTCTGGTATCCACGATGGAAATTGTCCCCTGTGGGCAGGCAGCCTGGATTCAGAGAAAGCAGCTGAGGACCCACGGTGTGTGTGTGTGTGTGTGTGTGTGTGTGTGTGTGTGTGTGAGATCTCCTTGCTCCCTCCCACCTGTAAACAGTTTTCTCACCTATAAACCAAAGGTTGTGCTGATTTTGCAAAACAAACAAGAGATGTTTTGTGTATGTGCATGTTTGTGTACAATAGGTGTTTACATGCATGTATGTGTGTGTATATGCTTAAATAATTGTGCATGTGTATCTGTATGTGTATATATGTGTACTTTTGTACTTGCACGTGTTTATGTGTGAGTGTATATGTATTCAACTGTGTGTGTGCATGTACACACATGTGCAAGCGTCTTAGCATGTGTGTATATGCATGTATCTGTGTGTATGTGCAGGCTTGTGTGTATGTCTGTGTATGCATGTGTTTGTTCATTTTTATGTGTATTAGCATGTAGTGCATGTGAATATATGTGTGAATGGATTTGTGGGCATGTATGTGCATGAATATGTGTTTTTATGTATTCATATGTATTTATTAGTATGTATGTATATATGTTCAAATAAGTGCTTATTCACATACATATCCTCTTGTGCGTGAATGCATGTATTAGTATTTGTGTATGTATACATGTACCTTTATGTATGTGTATGCATATGTATGTGCATGCTTGTGTGTCCTTGTATGTATGTATGCTTGTGTGTATGTATATATAGATATGTTTGTGTGCATGTGAGCATGTGTGTAAACATGAGAGTGTGCAAATATAAATCCATCTTGTGTGCCCGCATGGGGATATGAGGATGTTATCATCAGTGTATGAGTTTGAGTGTGTGTCCATGTGAAGATGTGTTGGTGTAGGTATGTTCTTGAGCTTTTGTATGAGTGGGAACTCAAGGCAGTGGGTGAACATGTCAGTGTTTGTATGAGTATGTCAATGTGTGAACATGTCAGTCTTTGTGTGTGTGTGTGTGTGTATGTTTATATCAGTGTGAGTGTGTGTCAGTGTGGAAGAGCCTATTAGTTTGTATGAGTGTGTGTCACTATGTGCTAGTGTTCATGAGTGTGTTTGTGTAAATGTGTGTAATATAAGCATGTGTTTTGGTGTGAGTATGTGAATATGTGTGTCATTGTGCAAGTATGAGCTAATGTGAGCTGTAGGTGTGAGTCAAAATGTATGCCGATGTATGCATATGTATGTTTTATCTTGTCAGAGTGTGATGTGTCTGCATGTGTTGTGTGCATTCATATGTCAGTCTGAGCATGTTAATGTGTATGTGTGTGTGTGTATGTGTGTGGAGAGAGAGAACAAGTTTCAGAGTCTGATTCTGAGCATGTGTCAGCGTATGAGTGAGGCAATGTATGAGCATGTGAGCATGTGATTTTTTACTGTTTGTCAGTGGGTGAGTGAGTGTGAGCTTAGGCTTCAGTGTGTGACAGTATGTGTTCACACGTTAATTTTAGCAAGCGTGTTAGCAAGTGTGAGCATGCCAGTGTTTGAGCATTGTGCCTCAGTGTATGAATGGGACAGCGAGTGTGAGTATGTGCTCATGTGTGAGTATGAGAGTGTAAGTGTGAATGTCAGAATATTAGTATAGTCTGAGTATGTGTGTCAGTGTGTGTAAACAGGCGTCAAATGTGTGACTACATCGCAGTGAGATCTGAATGCTTGTGTTGTGTAATGTAAGTCGATGTGTCTGCCACTGTGATCATGTGCCTACTTCTGCTTTTGTGTTACACATACTCCAACTCCATCCCTCACCACCCTCCACTCCCCACCTTTTCCCTCTCATGGCCACTTTCTAGTTTCATGACCTGTACCTCCCCACATATGCTCGCACGAATAAAATGAAAATCTAGGATCCACTTACAGGAGAAAGCATGGTATTTGTCCGTTTGAATCTGGGCTATTTTGCTTAACACCATGTTTTCTTAATGTCAAGGTGAGAATAAGGACAGGGGGACCTGGCTTGGCAAGCCTGGGAAGGTTAAGATCCTCTCCCTTCCCCTCCTCCCTTCCCTCCTGTATTCTCACTTCATCCCTCCTCTCCCTGGCTCAGACCCAGCCTTCTGAGCCCAACAGGTACAGGTCTGATTGTGGGAAGTCTCTTTAGTTTGTGTGTTCCAGGACCCGAGTGCAGAGTGTGTGTTCACTGCGGTGGCTGGGTGATCCAGGGTGGGTATCTCTGGTGAAGGTTCACAATCTTAAACCTTTGCCTAATCCCAAACGGTGTGAGTAGAACACTCCACACCTGACCCCATGGCATTCCCCTGGAAGATGCAACATCCAGGCAGAACTGAACCAGTGGAAACCAGATGAAGCTTCTGAAATGTGGGTCCTTGGTGGATCCCTGTTGTCCCTAGTGCTGGCCCGGCTAATACCTTGTCATGGCGATGATGAGGCTGCTGTGGGAAGACCCTGCCTGGAATGGGTGGGCGATGCTCATAGGAATCCACGAGCTTTTGAAGTCTGTTCTGTGTACCTGTGCCAATAAATGTGTGTGCTTCCTTCCAAGGTACTGTGTGTGCCCTGTTCAAAGTGCTTCTCAGTTACCAAGCTCAGCATGGGCAGAACGTTTTTCTTTGGGCGAGGATACCTTTGTCTTCAGGTCCCAGCCCCCAGCAGTGTGATGCTTCCAGCTCTAGGGGGCCAGGTTCCTGGGTGATGAGTTATATTGAAGCTCATAGCAGCCAGGGGCAGCTAGGCCTGGGGTGCAGCATTCTGACTTTATAGCCACTGGGGTGTCTTCCAACTGTTCATAGGCATGCCCCTTCTCCTCCACACTCTTTGCCACTCTGGTCCAGAGACTCAGGCAAGCTGGCCATCTCCTGCAAGGCCCTACTTGCGAAGGAGCTTGCAGCCAGACTGGGTTTTCCTCCCGTTGGGCAGATGACGTCCTTCCCCTGCCTCAGTGAGCATCAGTATTGGCAGACAGAGAGTGTTGTCCTTGGAGAAGGGAACCTAGTTCTGCCTGAGCCCCTGCCAAAGCAGGAGGACCCCAGGGACACCACTGTCTCCTGGGGTGGGGGTAACTGGATTAATCACACTCTCAAATCAGTGCAAATGCCAGACCAATGTCCTCCTGGTGTCACTGCAGGAGGCCAGCTCCTCCAGGCCTTGACAGTCTCCCACCAGCTCCAGCCCTTGGCATATTTCATGGTCTCCAGGTTTCATTTTTGCCTCCTACCCCCAAATCAATGCCATAGAGAGCCGCTGAGGGCTCCCCAGTGCTCCTCTCTCCTCAGAAAAGAGCATTCATCTCCCTAACGAGACTGCAGTCTCCTACCCAGCCCCCTCTGGCATCACCTCCTGCACCCTGACCTGGCTCACCTCCTGAACTCTCCACCCGTGGTCTGGGAGATGTTTCCCTAACACACCTGGCTTCTCTCCCTCATGGGGACTCTGCCTATACTCTCAGTCTGGAAGGTTCCTCTCCAGGCAAGCTCCTCCAAGGAAAGAAAAAGGCTCCTCATCTGAGTCTTCATTCCTAGGTCGTCCTGACCTCCCTCAATGACCTCACCTTCAGGGTCAGGCCTCTTTCTAGCTCTGCCAGCACCCCAACTCCCCACATTCCACCATGGGAATGAGTTCCAGTGGGAAAGGACGCTTTGGCTGGGTCTAGAAGGTGCCTGAAACAAAGAAGGTAGTCTACAAAGACTTGGGTCTATTCATTTGCAAAGGATTTCTTTCTTCCTCTACCCTAGCAAATGACTGTTAAATGTGATAAGCACCAGGTCAGCCTGGGGCTGGATTCTAACTAAGCTAGAGGCCTGTGACTTGTCAGGGTGTTTTCTGGGAGCCATGGGAACCCAGCCGGAGGGGCTCAGCAGAGACACTGCCTGAGTGGAGCAGAGCCAGTGGCCCAGGTAATGGAGAAGGCAGGGGGACAGGGAGAATCCTGCAGGCCACAGGCCTGGTCTCTCCTGGAAGCTGGGTGCTTGCTTCCTTCAGCCCAGTGTCTCTACATTCGTAGTAGGGGCTCCCTGGAGGCTCCCTGGTGACCAGGAGTTTCTTTTCTCATAGATGAGGGAGTTCACTAAAGTTCCTGGACAGGACTGTCACCTTCTTTGGTGAGCTTAGTCTAGAAATGCAAAGCTTTTGAATTCAGAGTCCTAGAGACTTTGTCCCATCCCCCACCTCCCAGGACAGACCCTAGTGGTGGGTATGGGGGGTGGAGGGTGGGAAGTGGGGATGTAGAGGGGTGGAGTGGGGTGTGTGGAGGGGGGTGGTGGTGGTAGGGGAAGATGGCTGGCTAGGGAGGGAGAAGAACCACTCTGAGTCTGGTAGATCCCATGCCTCCTTCCAGGTCACATCGACCTGGGGCAGGGCAGGGGCTCCAAACAGGGCCCATACAGAACAGGGGAGGGTGAGGCTGAGCTAACCTGACCAAGGAGAGCTGGGCCTCACCTTGTGTGTAGGGAAGCCTGTGCCTTCTCAGGTCCATATTCACTCTAGCCTTCCTAGGATCTCCCTCCTCCTCCCTCTCTCCCTCCCCCCACCTTTGCTCTGGTTCTGGTCAGACTGCTTTTTTTCTCCCCAGGGCACGTAAAGGAACACCGTGGGCCATTCTGACTCACAGCATCTGCCCTGCCCCCTCTTCCAGATCCTTCTTGCAGGAAGTACCTGAGGTGAGCCATTATTGGCCCCTGAGTTCCCAAGATACCTCTCACCCAGTCTGGTTTGTCCTCCAGCCTGGCAGACAAGATAGGAAACAAAATTCCCCGTTCTCCAGCAGACAGACCCTAACTGTTTGGAGTCTGATCCAGGGGCTTCTCATGCCTTACACTAACAATGAGAACTTAACCCCTAATGGCCCTTACTTCCTCACCTTTGCAAAGGGCTGGTCTCAAGATCAAAGCTGCTCTTTTAAACTCCGTTCCAGAAAATACCACCCCACACAAGTAACCCAGTAGGCCAAGTTAGATACTTTCTCTACCTGATGAAGGGCCTCATTCCCCTGCAGGGGTGTGGCGTTTCTGTTCACAGTGCTTTATTCTTTAATTAAAAACAAAACTTTTATGTGTGTTTTCTCTGTTATGTATGTGTGTCACATGTGTGCCTGGTGCCCTTGGAGTTTGAAGAAGGCATTGGATCCCCTGGAACTGGAGTCGCAGGTGGCTGTGAGTCACCATGTGGGTACTGGGAACCAAACTCAGGTCGTCTACAAGAACAAGTGCTTTTAACTGCCAAGCCATTGTGCTAGCTCTCGAAGTGTGTGTGTGTGTGTGTGTGTGTGTGTGTGTGTGTGTGTGTGTGTGTGTGTGTTTCTTTCTTTATTAAGAAATAATATGTCAGTTCTGGTCTGATAAATAAGTTTCACCTGAACCTTGGTGTCCGGTGGTTGGTGGCCCGTAGTTGGTGGCTGGTGTTTGGTGTTTGGTAGCCGGTGGATGCAGGCCCTTGCAGGATACACTGTGACCTGTGCCAGCTTCATCCCTGTGGGGTTCAGAAGGACTAGCTCGAGTCTTCCTGCCCAGTGTGGGAATGCCCGAGGGCCCAACAATTCCATCATTGCTTCTGACTCTTGTGGAATCAGAGTGGGAAGGCAGCTTCCTCTGGGACAAAGTCCTGTGGGGCCTGAAGAGCCTCCCACTATCAGATGTTTCCAAATCCCTCTTGACTTTTTCTGCCCTGTAAAACCAGCCCCAAAGACAAGTGCTGGCCAGGGGGCCTCTCCTTCCCATGCTTGCTCCCCTTTCTAAAACACCCTGCTTTCTTTCTAGATCAAGACTGACATGTCATTGGAATGTAGGGGTGCACATGGTGAGGGAAGAGGGTGGTATTGTATTGAACGCAGCCAATTCTAGTGTGTGTGTGTGTGTGTGTGTGTGTGTGCGCGTGTGCACATATGCATATAGTTACAGAAGTCAGGATTAACTGTGGTATCATTCATTCTTCAGTTCTTCAGGAGCCATTCATATGTATGTATGCATGTATGTATGTATGTATGAATCATCTGTCTATTTATGAGACAAGGTCTTTCATTGGTATGGAGTACACTAGGTTGGCTGGCCAGCAAACCCCAGGGACCTACCTGTCTCTGCCTTCTAGCATGGATATTACAAGTTTACACCTCAATGCCTGGCTTTATTTCCTCATTAATGGGACTTCTTTGGATCGGTTACTTTTCTATTTGCTGTTACAAAACACCACAAGGAAACCTATAGTAGAGAGGGTTTATTTGGCTTATGGTTCCAGAGGGGTAAGTGTCATTCATGGTGGGAAAGCATGGCAGAAGCCTGCATCATGACATCTGGAACTGAGGGTTCACATGTTGTACTGCAAGCATGAAGCAGAGAGAGAAAGCTGGTAATGGGGCAAGGTTTTGAAACTTCTGCCAGTGATACAGTTCCTCCAACAGAGCCATACTTCCTGAGATCCCTCCCAAACAGTACCATCAACTGGGGACCGAGCATTCAAATGCCCAAGACTATACAAGACATCCCATTCCAACCACCACAGGCTCTAACCCAGGATTTCATGCTTGCCCAGCAAGCAAGCTCTTCACCAACAGTCATCCTTAGCCCTGAATGCAGCCAGCTCTACAAGTCAATTATACAGTGTTTCTTAGACAGCATTTAATTTAAATAAACAACACACAAACGCACTCTTGCAAAGATGAAAACCACATAGATTTCAGTTTCTGCCCTCCAATCAGCGTCTCCCCGAAGAAACCTCTCCAGCCAGTCTGTACTTTTCCTTATTGACATGCTTACAGCTGTATTCATATGCACCTGCAGAAAAAGCCATCTTTCAACCATATGCCAAGGGGCGTTTATCATAGCATGTGTCATGGCCTCCCATTGCTTTTATTATACCCAGCAACTCATTCTTAGGGTTTTCCGAGTTCTGTTGACATTACTCATTCTATTTGATTTCCGCCCCTGTTCCTCCCTAGATTTTATGTACTTAGCTGTCTGCTCACTTGCAATTGTTTCTGTCTTTTCTTCAAAGACCCTCCCTTTTGTGTGTTTTCCTGAACACATTGCAAGGCATTCTCTGGGGTCAAATAAAAAGAGTCAGCCAGGTGGCTTGTGGGGGTTTTTTAAAAATAAAAGGCCCTGAGAAGTTACCTGTCAAATGGCTGTCAATTCATCTCCCTGCAGCTTTCCCAATACTTGATGAGATGGAATTCTGCAATTTTTGACTGGGGGATGTGATTCAGGAAACCAACCAACCAATCAACCAACCACCCACCCACCCACCTACCAACCCACCCACCCACCCACCCCTTTGCATTCTTCACTGACTGGGGAAAAGTGAACCTTGCACATTTTCTTGGACTGGAGAGAAGTGGTCAACCAGCTTCTTTCATTGGGGATGGGGTTTAAGTGGGAGCCTGGTGCTGCTTGTAGAAACTTCCAGAGATTTAGTGCTGTGTATTCCCCACCTCCTCTGGGTTTGCTTCTCTTTTCTCTTCCTATACCTTAGGTTTTGGAGTCTCTCCTACTACACCTCTAGTTTTTGAGGAGATTTTGCATCTTCTGCAGCTCCTTACTCTCCTTTAGGCATCCCTCTTGTCTCTTTAGGGCTTTGGAAAGGGGCTAACGTTAGATGTGCACATCCAATCTACCCTTCCCCCTTTTCTTTTTTCTTCCCCCCCTTTTTTTTGAGAGACAGATTTCATTAGAATCAGACTGACTTCAGACACAACAATCTTCCTGCCTTAGTCTCCCAAGCGCTAGTATCACAGGTGTGGGCTACCATTTCATCAAAGCTCATTTGTCTCTATCTATAATCCCTTACATACGTCAGGCTCTTGGTGACAGGAAAAGCTTGTGTTTACACCTGTATCTCAGAACCTAGCAACAAAACTGGTATGGATGAAGGGGCTTGTTGCGTGTTCAGTGAATGGCAGGGTGAGAGGAACCCTGAGTGCTCAGTGTTGATGGTCCCTGGAGAAGTGAATAGTTCTCTAGGTAACAACAGGCTAACTTATTCTGCAGCTGAGTTCGTGAAACTTTCCTCACATCTACCCTTTTCCTCTACAGCACAAGTCTATCTCTTCTACTAGGCTGAACTTGGAGGAGGAACAGTGCTCCAGTGGTCCAGTGATTTACTAAATGATTGAACATAAGTAGAAAGGACAAGTAAGGACCTTCGTGGGTGACACTATGACCTCCTTAACTGAACAAGTCTTTCTCCAGGCCAGTGGAGGAAACACCTTGACCTCTGTCTAGTGAAATCGGAAAAAACCATAATGGCTGGGACTGTGGCTCCAGGGGGGTTAAAGATCTGTTCTGGAAGCCCAGGTTCACCTCTTATCCATGGGGTTCAGTTGTTAGCCTTTTGAACCCCAGTTTTCTCAACTATAAAGTAGAGACAAAGATACAAAATTTACCAGATTACCAATTTCTTGCAGAATGGCCCTGGGCAATAGGAGCTGACAATGATCACCTGCTGTCACCATTATCACCTCCATTTTTATTTTGTCACCATGCTGTCACTGTCATCACACACTTCCACTTTACTCAGGGGCTTTCACTCCCAGCAAACCCCAAACCTTTCCCAGTTTTCTCAGGGATTAGGAAAGTTCCCTACCTTTAGCACCTCTCCTGAGAGATGTAGAAGCCTTTGCTAAGTGGAGGAAACTTCTAGATTATGCTCAGATGGAGATGTAGGGACTCTACCTGATAGCCAGGAATGAACGCTCTTCAGTAGGCCTGTGACCTAAGACACCTTACCTTACTTCTCTGCGCACTCTTGGATTAGATCAGCCTTTCATGTCATTTGAGGGTTATTGCTAAGAGTCAGGGGACAAAAGAGCCAGTGGTCCATTAAACAGAGTTAGACAACAATACTCGTACTTATAATTATGACAACTACATACTACTTAATACGAATAACATTATATGATAAAATAATAATAATGAAGCAATCAGAGTGCTATTTGCCAGGCACTCTGATTAAGCCCTTCACAATTATTGAGATCTGGGTTGGACACTGCTGAGACCAAAGACAGGGGACAGGGTCTTCTCTCTGACTGGGCCCTCAGTGGCCAGACTCCAGGCCAGTCTGGGGCCGATTGTTGATACCATAAAGAGTTATTTGTGGGCTGCATATTCTTGGAAGGGCATGCAGAGTCTTTCACACTCAGAATCCCAGGTTTCGTGGGGCTGGGGTCAAGAGGTTGGAATCTGGACATCTTGGCTGAGCATCTCTGGCAAAGTTACTGCCTTTAGTGGAGTGGTTTCCTTATCTTTAAATGGGCAGAGAATCTTGTTTTCTTTGCACTGTTTTAGGCTCCAAAGAGGCCTGAGAAGGCTTTGTAAGATTGTACTCAGGGTAATGTCACCTTGGCAGGAGTGGACAGAAACCTCCTTTGAAGCCGAGGGAGCTGAGAACACAACGATCTTCCTGGCATCGCTGTTCATCCTAGTCTTTGTTTCTGGATGCAAAGTCCCTTCCAGAGACCCCTCTCCTACCCCCAGTCAGGCTGGAATACCAGAGGTGCTGCTGGGGCTTAGAACTTAGTAACTATCTGGCCAATCTCTTCCTTCACCTCCCCCCAAGAGAGCAGGCCTCCTCCTCAGGGCCAGATAAGGAATGACTCACAGTGGCTCGATAACCCTAGCCACTAAAACCTTTATGAAGATTGAGCCACACCCCATTTCCTGACTGGTCCTGGGCTCCCTGGAGTCCTTCTACAACTGATTTTAGTTTACAGTCACTCATGGTCATGGTAGGGTCCTGTGCGTGCGTGCGTGCGTGCGTGCGTGCGTGCGTGCGTGCGTGTGTGTGTGTGTGTGTGTGTGTGTAAATATTTTTGCTGCCTTCTTCCTGGAGAAGATGGTGGCTAGAAGACAGTGCACTGGGTTTTAGAGAAACAATTCTTCATTTTAGTCATAGAAGACCAGCTGATACTATGAAGAAAAGAGAGCTGACTAGGAATATTCTGCATTCATCTTCCTTCATGTCACAGGGGAAACTGGCTGGTGATAGGGAGTGGCTGGCCTTTCTCCCTGTCTCCTTAGCCCCATTTTCAGGAGGCACAGGATCTCTGTCCTGAGACAGAGACAGCTTTGACAAAACTAGACAGTTACTAAGGACTAGTGAGATGGAGTGGGCAGGAACTTGAAGGTGAAGCTGTTCAAGTGTCCCCGCAGTATGTATCAGGGAGCCTGGCCTAAGGAAGCGATCCAGAGAGATCTGGAGTTGTCACACTGGGGGCTGGGTGTGGAGACGGGCTCCTTCCATTCTGGAATACTCCTCTTTATGTTACTGGTTTTAGTCACTCATTCCTTCACCTCTGTTCTAGGAGGTGTCCAAGGCCCACTGGATTCAGCCTGCACCATTGTAACACACTCTAACCCTCTTCAGAACCACTCAAGGAGGCAGGTCCCATTCCATTTCTGTCTCTGGGTGGCAGGTGCCAAATGCCTCATGGGCAAGTGATCAGCATCTGCCAGGCTCAGAGTGCTCATCATGGGAATACTGAAGAAACTCAACAGAGGTCTTGTTAAGTCTATCTTGACACTGGGATAGGGAGGGTGGAGATGTCCCTGTGGGGGTGAGGGTTGAGTTTCTGAGCTGGATCAACCATGTTGGAGGTCAGGATTAAGCACCTACAGTGCTGTGGAGAAGCACTTTGGTGGCCTGGCGTTTCCTGCAGCTGTATCTATTGTCACCTAGGGCCTTGTATAGCTACAGCAGGGTGGGGCAACTTTGTCTCAGACAGCCAAGGAACAGGAATCTGTATTTGTCAAGAAGGAACCGATGGGGAGTTGGGGTGGTGGTCTTTGCCATCAAGCAGCTCTGAGAGGTTGTTATTTCCAGTGGTGTGTAGAAATTTGGTGTGTGTGTGTGCTCACGAGGAGGGAGGGATTTATTAACATAATTCCAAAGGGGGCCTCTCAGAGTGGTCACTGAGTAGGGGGGCAAAGGGGTGTGATTCCTGAGGGCATCAAATTCTTGGAGGTTTTAAAGGGCCAGGGTGATACTGTCATTCAGGGAGTCAGCATTGTCTAAACCTGTGTAGTAGGGGGCTGAAGAGACAGAATAGGGACATGCTGTCTTGGCAGTAGCTTTGGAGTGGCCTGGGGTGGGGCAACTCTGGGGCCTCTGGCTCCTGGGAGGGAAGAGGCAGGGGCAGTGTCACCAGGAACTGACCAATGGGGAGATAGCCCATATTTGTACTCAGGAGCTTGGAAATTCCCGCCCCTGCGATATTTCCATCCCCCTCCCGCCTGGGGCATAAAAAGCCCCAGGTGAGGGCCTTGCCACTCCTCCTGCGGTCAGTTGCTCTCAGGCCTGTGTCCCCTGTCGCTTCACTCCAGTCTTCCTCCTCATCATGACTTCCTATAGCTATCGCCAGTCCTCGGCCGCCTCTTCCTTCGGGGGCTTGGGCAGCGGCTCGGTGCGCTTTGGGTCAGGGGGTGTTTTCCGTGCACCCAGCATCCATGGGGGTTCGGGCGGCCGCGGTGTGTCCGTGTCCTCCACCCGCATCGTGTCCTCGTCCTCTGGAAGCTATGGCGGAAGCTATGGCGGAAGTTTTGGTGGGACCCTGGCTGTGTCCGACGGTCTGCTGGCTGGCAATGAGAAGCTCACCATGCAGAACCTCAACGATCGCCTCGCCTCCTACTTGGACAAGGTGCGCGCCCTGGAGCAGGCTAACGGCGAGTTGGAGGTGAAGATCCGCGACTGGTACCAGAAGCAGGGGCCCGGACCCTCCCGCGATTACAGCCACTACTACAAGACTATCGAGGATTTGCGCGACAAGGTGGGTAGTGGCGGGGGCCCTGGGACCTGTACTTGCTGGGGTTGGGCGGCAGGGCGGGGAGGAGGTGGAAACCCAGCCCGCGGGCGGGCAAACCCGTTACACCTTCGTGGAAGAACCCGCAGGGTGGGGCAGAAAGGCTGGGCTGAACCCTGGAACTCGAATGGAGGCAGGGTGGAAGAAACCAGGACAAACAGGTAAGTGGGTGGGGCCTTCAGAGATGGTGGGGGCGTGCGTAGAGAGAGAGAGGGTTAGGAATACTCAAAGAGAGAGCAATGCGACAAGCTGTGGGCTGAGCAGAGAGGGAGACGGAGCCATAGTCTCAGCTGGATGCTGCAGGATATTAATCTGCGGACCCTTGGCTCACCTGAGCCAGCGACCCTCTTCCGGGAGTTTTCAGCGTTCTTTTCAGTGCTTATCTGTTGTTCTTCACATCGGCCCTCCTCCCACTCCTCTCTCCCCCAGGGGACCACCCAGGCTCGCATAGCTCCTTGCTGGCAAGGAGCTATGCACAAGGAGCTATGCGAAGAATGTAAGAGCTGGGGGCTGCATAGCAAAACCCCATCTCAAAAAAACATTTCTAGTCCCTCATGGTAGCTCAGGCCTATAATCCCGGCACCAGGGAAGTAGAGGCTATAGCAATGGTTCTCAACCTTCCTAATAATTCTGCGACCCTTTATTTAATATAGTTCCTCATGTTGTGGTGACCCCCACCCATAAAATTATTTTCCTTGCTACTTCACAACTGTAATTTTACTACTGCTATGAATCATATTGTAACTATCTGTGTTTTCCACCGGTTTTAGATAATCCTTGTGAAAGGGTCCGCTGACCCCAAATGGGTCGCGGCCCATAGGTTGAGAACCGTTGGGCTAGAGGTTGAATCATGGCCATGCTCGTTTAATATGAGGTTAGTCAGGGCGACATGAGTCTCTCTCTACACCTCCTCCCAAAAACCCCTAACATTAAAAAAAAAAAAAAAAAAAAAAAAAAGAAAAGAAAGAAAGAAAGAAAAAGAGAAAAGAAAAATGGGAGGGGGAGATGATGGCCCCTGCTTATGTGGCCCTCCCTCCTGGAGTACCAGGTATGGACTTCCCTCCTGGAGTATCAGGTATGGAGAAGGCAACCCTCAGGTCTGTGTGAACCACAGGCCTGTGTGAACCACAGGCCTGTTGCATGGGGCATGGTCTTCTCTGCCAGGGAAGAGCTGTGTCCTGAAGAAGTATACCAGAAACCAGGAAGGCAGGTCCCTCCCCACTATTTCTCCCAACATGTAGTTCTCTAGAGTGTTTTTCCAGTGCTATATGAACCCAGCATGGTGTTGGGTGCAAACGTTACAGATGCCAATCAAACAGCAAGAGTAGTGCTTTTTTTATTATGAGTTTTTTTTTTTAACTTTCTTTTTTATTTTATTCTTTGTGAGAGTAGGGCTTTCTAACTCAGTGACTCATGGCTGGAATCCTAGGCAGCACCCTCTTCCTGCCTTGGTCCGTTTGCCCTCCCTCACCCCTACTGGAGATGTATCTAGAAGCATTTCTTACTCCACTGTGAATGGTCACTCTGAATTTTATATTCTGCTCTGCTTTCTCCAATACGGCACCTCCCCAGCGCTGACGCAATTGCATGTGGTGGCTTACACCTATAATCCCAGCATTAGGAAACTGAGGCAGGAGGATGATGAGGTTAATGGCAGCTGAGCTACATTGTGAGATTCGGTCTGGAAAAGTCAAACCAGAGGAAACCAAGCCAAACAAAACAAAACAAAAACATAAAACAACAACAACAAATCATGCAAATGACTATCTCTCTGGTGACCCAATCTTTGAAAACATCAAGCCCAGGTATTTAAATCAGTGGGTGATTTGAATGAAGCCCTCAGATCAGATAGTCTTCAGAATGGGGAAACTCAGGATTCCCAGTTCTGTACAGGGATAGTACCAACGTGGACGTGAGACTGAGTGACTATGAAGGGTAAGGTACCCGAGGTGCCTGGCACATTGTAGATGATCAATGAAAGACAGCCCCACCCTGCCCCACCCCGTGGAAGGTAGAATGTGCTTTGAGGTTGGGATATAGATTGGGATAAATGATTTTTCTTCTTCTATTTTTTTTTTTTTTTCAAAACAGGGGTTCTCTGTGTAGCCCTGGCTATCCTGGAACTCATTTTGTAAACCAGGCTGGCCTCGAACTCAGAGATCCATCTGCCTCTGACTCCCAAGGGCTGGGATTAAAGTCATGCACCACCACAGCTCGTGGGACAAGTGATTTTTAATACCTCTCTGCCTTAGGTTTATAGACCTTTTAGACCACTTGAGTTTTACCTGAACAGGTCTTAGACATGTCCGTCTGGACTTGCCTCTCTGCCTGACTCCCTTCACCCAACCTCTTGCACAGTGTGTCCTCTGGGACTGTGGACCCACGCCAAAGCCTCCCAGAGAACAGGCTGGTGGATAGTATCTAGAGAGTGGGACTATTCATTCATTTCACTTTCCTTCTCTGGGAGGAAAGTGGATAGGTAATACCAGTTTGTCAAACTGGTACCAACTGCTGGCCTCCTCCCCTCTAGATTCTTGGTGCCACCATTGAAAACTCCAAGATTGTCCTTCAGATTGACAATGCCCGCCTGGCTGCAGATGACTTCCGAACCAAGTAAGTATCCCTGCTTTTGGGGCTTCAGAAGCCAGGGCAGAATGTTGGGAGGGACCCCAGGCATTTATCATTGCAATGGAGGGCTAGACTCTGCCCTTCCCCGCTCTTGAGCTAGATTGAAGCAAACCCCCACACACTCCTAAATTCTGGGGAAGCTGGCAGACACAGAGCCAGCACTAGCCTGACTGCAGCTATTTCCTTGGAAAGGTTTGAGACAGAGCAGGCCCTGCGCATGAGCGTGGAGGCCGACATCAATGGCCTGCGCCGGGTGCTGGATGAGCTGACCCTGGCTAGGACCGACCTGGAGATGCAGATCGAGAGCCTGAAGGAGGAGCTGGCCTACCTGAAGAAGAACCATGAGGAGGTGGGTCAAACAGGCCTCCTGTCCCTCTGTCCCAGAACTGAGAGACACTATTACCTTGGACTCACTGAGCAAAACCTCATTTCTTCTATCATCAGTATGGACCTGGCTTGTGACCATGCCTCTCACAGTCCCGGCAGGGCATGGTGACCGTCACATGTGCTCTCCATTGCTGGCTCCTGGACCTGCACCTCCAAACAAGCCCTCTTTGGCTCAGGGCCTGGGGGAGTGACCTGGTCCAGAGCCAGCATGTTTAGGTCTTGACATGCCCACTTCTGTGGTGTCTTTGCAGGAAATTAGTGCCTTGAGGAGCCAGGTGGGTGGCCAGGTCAGCGTGGAGGTGGATTCTGCTCCAGGAGTCGACCTAGCCAAGATCCTGAGTGACATGAGAAGTCAGTATGAGGTCATGGCTGAGAAGAACCGGAAAGATGCTGAAGCCTGGTTCATCACTCGGGTATGCAGAGGATGTTGGTATCCTGTGGGGTGGCAAGGAGAGAGACCCTGAGCCCCCCCCCCCACATAAAGATATGCCTTGGTGCTTATTTTCTCCTGGAATTGTCCTGTTACAGACCGAGGAACTGAACAGGGAGGTTGCTGGCCATACTGAGCAACTCCAGATAAGCAAGACAGAAGTCACCGACCTCCGACGTACCCTCCAGAGTCTTGAGATTGAGCTACAGTCCCAGCTCAGCATGGTATGTGTCTCCACCCTACGGGCTGCACACATGTGTCCATTCAACCTCAGGTAGCTTGACTGGTGGTTGTGCCTGCATTCAGGAACCTGCCTCTGCTGAGTCATGTCCCCTTTCCCTCTCCCCAGAAAGCAGCCCTGGAAGGCACGCTGGCAGAGACAGAGGCCCGCTACTCAGCCCAGCTGACACAGATCCAGGGTGTGATCAGCAGCATCGAAGCCCAGCTGAGCAATGTGCGCGCTGACACTGAGCGCCAGAACCAGGAGTATCAGCAGCTCATGGACATCAAGTCCAGGCTGGAGCAGGAGATCGCCACCTACCGCAGCCTGCTTGAGGGCCAGGAAGCCCACTACAACAACCTGCCCACTCCCAAGGCCATATGAGCTGATCCTGGGCTCTGGCCCTGTTGCCAGTGAGACTCCCTTGGTGAGGGGCATGACTGGGGTGATACATTTACTCCAGCTCTTTCCTTGACTTGCCAATAAAACTATCCTCCAGGGGAAGAACGATGCTTTGCTTATTTCAGCCCATGGAGATGGGTTATGTCTTAGCCCCTTGTTTTATTTGAACAGTGTCCATCCTGTCCCAGGATAGGGAGTGGGGATAAGAACACGCTGCTATGGTGATGGTGATCCCCATCTGTACCGGTCATTTATCTAACCTATTCTTTACAACAATCTTGTCTCTACTTAAGAGAGCCAAAGTGGGGCTTAGCGAGGTCCAGTGGTTGGTTGTGTATGTAGCTGCTATAATACGTGGCAAAAGTGAGGTGTGTGTGTGTGTGTGTGTGTGTGTGTGTGTGTGTGTGTGTAGAGGCCAGAGGTCAACATCAGGTGTCGTCTGTAATCACCCTCTGGTGTAGAGATTGCAGATGTGCAATGCTACACCTGGCCTTTTCTTTTTACATCTGTTTATCTATTTAGCGTGTGTAGGTGCGGATGCACACGCATGCATGCGGTTGTGAAGGTTAGAAGACGCCTTTCAGGAGTCACTTCTCTCCTTCCACCCACATGTGTTCTAGGGATCTAACTCAGGTGTCAGGCTCGGTGGCACTTGCCTTTACCCACAAAATCATCTTGTGACCCCACACCAGCTTTTCCTGTGGGTGCTGGCCTCCACACTCAGGTCCTTGTGCTTGGGCAGTAAATGATTCTGCAGCCAGAGCCATCATTCCACCCTCAGAAGTGGGCTTTGAAACAGGCTCAGACTTTGTTTCCTTTCCACTCCACTCCCTTGGGCTGGGATGTGTGTATGAAATGAATGCAGTTTGAACACCTACTATGTGCCATTAATAGAAACAACCCCAGAGGTAGGATGAGCTGCATTTTATACAGAAGGGAATGAGTTCAGAGAAGTTAAACCTCTGGCTGAGGCCACACGCAGCTATACAACACAATCAGGGCTAGCATCAAAGCCATCCTGTTCTTAGCCACTGTGACCCAGGTGGTCTCTTAGAGTTGACATCATTTCTCTTAGCCTTGTTTCATGTGACATCTCAGGATGGGGATCTCCTGAGGCGTTTTGTCCTGACACATTACTTAACCCACACTGGGGCTTTGGGGTTTAGACATTCTGTTTAAAGCAAGCTTGGAGTGGGTGTCCTTGTCAGCATATGCCTGTGTGCAGGTACCAACACATTCATTACACAGCCACCCTGCCTAAGACCCTTAACACCCACCAGCTCCTATCTAGGCTCAGAGCCTGGAATGTGTCTGGGCTGTGAGCTAGACCGCCTACCTGGGTCCCCAACCTGGCTTGTCTGGAGCCTGCCCTGAGCTCACAAAGGAACAAAATTGCAGCTTCCTGGTTCAGCTCTGCTCCTGGGTAGGTATGGTGACCCTGTGGTTTACAATTCAGCTGCCAAGAGCTGAGGCCAATTCAGGGTAAACAAGGGACCTATAAAACAAGGCCTTGGCTGCTGGGTGCTGGCTCTCAGGACATCTGGCAGGGACCTGTGGTGGAGGGGACAATAGGAAGGCCTATTAGGGAAGCACACTGAATGTTGGTTGCCCCATGCCATGATTCCAGATAAGCCAAAAGAAGGCGCTATTTCTTTTCCTGGTGGGTCTCTCTGAACCGTAACTTGCTCCAAATCATAAGGCTGATTATAAAAGTGTGGTCCCAGAGCCCGGCTCTCCTCTTTTCTGCCCACCTCTGCCTTAATAATACCTTCAATCACTTTCTAGCACTTAAATTCCCCAGAGGATTTGGAGCTGGTGGCAGAGGCCAGGCCTCACCCCAACCTCAGATTGCTGGGAGATCCTTGTCCCTGTCTATGAAAGCCTCTCTTGTCACAGCAGAAACCCTCCCTCTGCCCCAGGGGCCCCTGGAATGTGACTGTGGGGCGGGGTGTGGCAGGTGGCTGGGTCACCGATACAGGAGGATGCAGGTTGGGGTGTGGGATGAAGGAAGTGTCTCTGTGTTTTCAGGAGAAGGGCTTTGCTGTTTCAGGCTCAGAGCTGTTTCTGGGGCGATCTGGGACTGACAGAAGAGCTGGGTCTTTCCACTGTGGCTACTATCACGGTCCCTCCAGTTTGTAACACATTTCCCATCAGCCACCTGGTTCCTTCTGTGCAGCAGTTATGTCTGTGTGGGCAAAGGTCAGAAACAGGCGCATAGGCGCATATTTATCCAGCCTGCTGATGAAGATGCTGCAGACCTCACCTTCTCACCCAGACATGCGCTCACAGTAGCTGTTTGGACTGAGATCAAGGCTTGCCTTCCTTCCTTCCTTCCTTCCTTCCTCCCTCCCTCCCTCCCTCCCTCCCTCCCTCCCTCCCTCCCTCCCTCCCTCTCTCCCTTCCTTCCTTTCCTCCTCCCATCCGTTTTTCTTTCCTTCCTTTCTTGTGTGCAAACACATGAAGGCCAGAGTTCTTCTCCAATCCTTCCCATCTCGGTTTTTGAGACAGGGTCATGCTGTGAGTCAGGAGCTGACTGATTGGGCTAGATTGTCTGGCTAGCGAGTCCCAGTGATCTGCTTCCCCCCAATACCCCCTGCTGGGACTGTAAGCCTCTAGCACTATGACTGGCTTTTAGTGGTACTGGGAATCTGGACTTGAGTACTCATGATTGTGCGGGGAATATGCTATTGACTGAACCATCTCCCCAGCCCTGAGATTAGAGACTTACTTTTGAATTAGGACAGAGAAGAAGGCAGGTGTCACTACTGGCCTGGACCAGAGTGGAAGGAAAGTCTCCCCAAGAGCTGCTAGCGGGGAGTTAGGGTGCAGAAAGGAGCTGGCTGGAGTACAGCTCTCCCTCCCCCTGGGGTGATGGAAGATGAATTGTTCTCTGTGTTAATTGCTGGGGCCGCCATGTCTGCAGAGGGTTTAATGAGCTCTGACTGATCTGGGTTTGATTATTTTTCTTTGGAAGGAAAAGACAATATCCTCCCACTCATAAGACAATACTATACTGTCTGGAGCCAGCACCAGAAGGCCTGGCCTGCTGTGAAGTTGGTGAGGAGGCCTCTCCCCGAGGCCTGTAGTTCTCCTTTTAACCCAGTTCAGATAACAGGAACGTTTTCTATATCTTGCTTGGGTGGGTGGGTGGGGTGTCAAAGGACTGGCAAAGTCCTGGTAATCCCCTTTCCAGGAGGGTCCCGTGTTCGTGTTCATGGTGTCACCCCCTTTGAGCCTTCATTTCGTTCCTTCTGAAACTTGGGTCCCAGTTGTGCTCTGTGTCATGTGATTGGGGGCGGTTGTGGATACGGAAGTGCTTTGTCAATCTCGGACACATGGGGCAGAAGTAGAGGATTATCCTCTTACAGCAAAAGAATGGCCATCCGATGGCTAGCTGGAGCTGCCGAGCTCCAAGTCTGAGGGCAGAGTTTTTCCTGGAGAGGTCTCAGGAGGTGCAGGTGTCAGACCTGCAGCCATCAAGCCCCCTCAGATGGATGATGGGAAGTCAGGGAGAGGCAGGATGGGAATCTTGAGTCTCAGCATGACCCATAAAGTGAGTGTCCTATACCACAAAGAGGCTGACTGTGTAGACTTTCACAGGAGTCATTGGTAGAAATGGGGTTTAAAGACAGGCCCAAGGCACGCAGGTCCACTATTTACTATTGCAGCTCCCCATTAGGAGCTGTCCTGTGTGCTCTCTCCCGCTCCAGTCTGGGTGGTGCTGCCCACAGTGACATTGTCTTAGGAAAATAGGGCTATTTGAGCTGGTGGCAGAGGGCCCTCTTGAATGTGCGCCTGTCCTTTT
The DNA here is from genome assembly GCF_943737965.1 of Phodopus roborovskii. Taxonomy (NCBI): domain Eukaryota; kingdom Metazoa; phylum Chordata; class Mammalia; order Rodentia; family Cricetidae; genus Phodopus; species Phodopus roborovskii. The sequence goes on along the minus strand of NW_026125052.1, from coordinate 15,421,173 downwards.
GGGCCTCAGTGTAGCAGTGACTGATTCCTTGGCCTTTTCCGTGTCCCACCTGCCTGCCAGCCCTCCCCCCCCCCCCCACTGCTTCCACCTTCCTCCCAGTATTTAGGCACGTAGAGCACAGCCTCTAGCTCAGCCCCTCCCCAGCTGGCAGCAGTTGTGAAGGCAAATGGGGGTTAATCTGGCCCTGCTAAGCAGGGACATGTCTTTTGCTAAAGAAGGCAGGGGACTTTCTGGAACTTGCCTGGGTCTTATCTGCAGGGGTTTGCCCCAACGCGTCTTGGGAGCAAGCAGAGGTTCAGTGACATGTGCAGTTGGCAGGTGACAGGGTCATCAATCAGACTCCTGTCAGCCTGAGCCTTCTGGGCTTTTGTGAACTAGCCAGGACCCTGGGTTGGGGGTGGGGTGGGGGGGACTGAAGAGGTAGGAAGGACTTGTGGGATTGGAGTGATGGGAGGGGCCGTGAGAGGAGAGAGTCCAGGTACCAAGGATGGGAAAGAGGGACAGGTACTGGCTTTTCTGGTCAACTCCTTTGGAAATTGACTTGAGACCCTCTCCTCAGCCTTCACTGTGGTCCCCTGTGTTCTCATTCCTAGGGACTTCCATGGCCCGAAGGCTCGTGCACAAGGCATTTGAGAAGGGAGCCCAGAGCAGTGATGAGAGAAGCTAAGAGCAGGGAGCTATCTACCTGGCTGAGGTGCTCATGCTAGCAGTGGGGTGGGGTGGGGGCAGAGCTGGCCTGGCTGCTCTAACGGGATGGGGCATGAGGGAACTTGGAAGTTGTGTTATGCTGAGGGTTTGCTCTTGTGGCTCTCTTCTTCCTGAAGTGAGAAATGAACCTGCAATCCAAGTGTTAAAACTATGGCCTAGAGCAAAACCCCATTAATTCTGAATCATCTCTCTTGTTGCATTAAGGAAAAAAAAAAAAAAAAAAAAAAAAAGAAAAGAAAAGCTCCCCACAAGTGAGCCCTGTGGAGGTGCAGGCAGCTGTGTTTGTCTGGAAGGCAGAGGAGTTGGCTCCACTCAGGGGGAGGAGGCGAGGCCCCCACCCCCTCGAAAGGGTATATAAGGAGTCCCAGGCTAGGGGTGACAGCACTGTAGTCTGGTTTCAGCCCAGCTCAGAAGCTCCTGCTAGAGTCCCTCCTGATTGAAGAGGACACGAAGGCACAGGCTGCCTGACCATGGCCACCACATTCTTGCAAACTTCTTCCACCTTTGGAGGTGGCTCTACCCGAGGGGGTTCCCTCCGTGCTGGTGGAGGCAGCTTTGGTGGAGGGAGTCTCTACGGGGGAGGCGGGAGCCGAAGCATCTCTGCTTCGTCTGCTAGGTTTGTCTCCTCGGGGGCAGGAGGAGGGTATGGGGGCGGTATGAGTTGTGGTTTTGGTGGCGGTGCTGGTAGCGGTTTCGGTGGAGCCTTCGGTGGGGGTTTTGGCGGTGGCTTTGGTGACTTTGGTGGTGGCGATGGAGGCCTCCTCTCTGGCAATGAGAAGATCACCATGCAGAACCTCAACGACCGCCTGGCATCCTACCTGGACAAAGTGCGTGCCCTGGAGCAGGCTAACACGGAGCTGGAGGTGAAAATCCGGGACTGGTACCAGAAGCAGAGCCCAGCCAGTCCAGAGCGAGACTACAGCCATTACTTTAAGACCATGGAAGAGATCCGGGACAAAGTAAGTTCTCCTATGTCAGACAGAGGGAAACAGGCAGAGGGTGCCTTGTACACATCTGTAATAGCATCATTACTGCTGACTAAGAGAAGTCCTTCCCTGCCGTGTCACCTCGGCAAGGCTGGGATGCACCTGCTTCCCAGGCACATGTGGGAACACATCTGTTTCACTTGACAGTGCTGGGGGAGGGTCTTGGGAATCTCATTTGGATACATGGGGCTGCAGATGGGGGCAACGAAGAGAGAAACTCCTTCTCCCTGCCCCACAAAAACCTTCGGGGATTTTTGTAAATGTTGCTTTAACTTTTTGACCCGTGTGCTGTTCAGGCACAGCCTCAAGAACCCTAAATGCGAGGACTGTTTGCTTCAGGCCTTTAGGGTGTCTTTATTGCTGATCGTTGCTGTATCTTAGGAGATTCAGTATCGGCTGTGGCACCCGCTCACTTTCCCTTTTACTAACTGGATCTGTTTTCCTTAGCTGCAAACACGTTCCTTAGCTGCTGTCCAAGCTCCCAATGGCTGCAATATTTTGGAGATGAAGGGCTCTGCCAAGGCATGCAGGAGGCAGCCGCTATGATCTGTGCCCAAGTAGGCTGTTCTAGTGTGTCTCTGGAGATCTTTTACCTGACAGAGCCAACTGTATCCCTTGCAGCCCAGCCTTGGCTAGCCATGTCCCCCAGGCCATGCCAGGCAATGCTGCCTCCTTAGTGTTCTATGCCTTGAAGGTGCCCCAGGGAAGGTAGCATGGGTCAGCACAACTGAAGCGCACAGGAAGTGAAGCTGGGGAGTGGTTGGCAAAGAGGGGGGGCTTGGGCACAGGGCAGAAAAAGCAGCAGCCCTTAGGCACAACTTTCTGTCTCCTGCAGATCCTGGCTGCCACCATTGACAACTCGCGTGTCATCCTGGAGATTGACAATGCCAGGCTGGCAGCGGACGACTTCAGGCTCAAGTGTGTTCCCATTGCTTCATGCCCCAGCCCCAGCCCCAGCCCCAGCCCCAGCCTCCAGCCCCCAGCCTTCCTCCTCTCTGACTCAGAAACCTGGGCTCCTCACCTTTCCTGCCTTTGGCTCCTTTCCCCTCCACAGGTATGAAAATGAGCTGGCCCTGCGCCAGAGTGTGGAGGCCGACATCAACGGGCTGCGCAGGGTGCTGGACGAGCTGACCCTGGCCAGGACTGACCTGGAGATGCAGATTGAGCACTTGAATGAGGAGCTGGCCTATCTGAAGAAGAATCATGAGGAGGTGACAGCAAGACGGGGTGGTAGGAAGAAGACCAGGACAGCCAGTCTTTTGTCACAGTCTTCTGAGGGCTTGGTGATTAAGAAATGCACCTGGGGGGCCCCCACGGAGGTTCTCTGGACCCAAGGCCAGGCCAGCTGTGAACTGCAGGATTGGTTTGCATCATGGGCTTATTATCTCAAGATCCTTGTTTCTTTAGGACCCAGAGCAAGAAAGATCCTCAGAACTGAGGGGTCTATGTGATCCAAGGGGGAGCACAGACAGGGAGGTGTGATGACGTGCTAAGGTCGCATTGCGAGTTAGAGACAGAGTTAGCTCTCAGGACTCCCAATTCTTGGTTTGCTTCATAGCTTTGTCTCTAAATGGCTGATCCCCCCACCCCCTTGCAGGAGATGAAAGAGTTTAACAGTCAGCTGGCCGGCCAGGTCAATGTGGAGATGGATGCAGCACCTGGGGTGGACTTGACCCGCATGCTGGCCGAGATGAGGGAACAATATGAGGCCATTGCGGAGAAAAACCGTCGGGATGCAGAGGCCTGGTTCTTCAGTAAGGTGGGTCTGACACGCCCAGCTCTGCTCTCTCCCCCCTTCCCATTCCATAGGCCTCCAAGGAGGCCCATGAGGCTCATGTTTCTCACGTGGGACTTGCAGACTGAAGAGCTGAACAAGGAGGTGGCTTCCAACACGGAAATGATCCAGACCAGCAAGACGGAGATCACAGACTTAAGACGCACCATGCAGGGGCTGGAGATCGAGTTGCAGTCGCAGCTCAGCATGGTACGGTCACTCTGTCCCTACTGGGTGACACATGTGCCCATCGTTCATGGCTGGCAAAGCCTCACCCCACCTCACACATTCTTGTCATCTCAGGCACTCCCTACCACCCTCCCTCCCCTCTCCCTTCAGAGGGTTGCCTTCTAGCCTAATGGGTTTATGGGTCTGTTACTCCACCAGAAAGCTGGGCTGGAGAACTCTCTGGCAGAGGTGGAGTGCCGCTATGCCACACAACTGCAGCAGATCCAGGGGCTCATTGGTAGCTTGGAGACCCAGCTGAGTGAGCTCCGCTGTGAGATGGAAAGTCAGAACCAGGAATATAACATGCTGCTGGACATCAAGACTCGGCTGGAGCAGGAGATCGCCACCTACCGCAACCTGCTTGAGGGCCAGGATGCTAAGTAGGTGCACAGGTGCAGGGAGAGAAAGGAGGGCAACAGATAGGCTGGGGTCCAGGGCCATCATAAGAGGGAATCAGGCTATCCCAAGAGCTGCTTTGTTGAGTGGAAGGAGACCTAAGGAGTCTGGAGTCCTCCGTTCTGGTGTTCGGCTGTTACTTTGGGCATATCATTTCTACTCTCTGGACCTGTGCTTCTCCTGTAAATGATGGACAGGGCATGACTACAACTCCTCATCTGTCTGTTTGGGATGGAACCTGAGGGGCTGGCCACCAGGATGACCTAGCCCTTAGAAAAGTCACTGTGGTGTGGGGGGCGGCTGGAGAGGATGGCTCAGCTGTCCACTCAGGGCTCCTTTAGGGAGGTTGGAGCTTTCTTCATTGCCTCATACCCAGTGTCCCTTCTCTTTCAGGATGGCTGGCATCGGTGTCAGGGAAGGTAAGAGAGGGTAAAGCCGGTAGGTATGGGTGGGAACAGAGTATTGGAGGCATCATTCTACCTACAGAGAAGAGGAAGGAGGAGGAGACAGCTATCCCAATAAGTCAGGGTACTCTTGCTACAGATATCCCCCTTCCCCAGGGACTCTAGGTGAGACTGAGATTAGAAGTTTCCTAAGAACATTCCAGGTCCCGCAGGCTTTGATAAGGGCTTGCTTTTCTGCCCTATCTCACCTTCGTGCTGGTGTGATTTGATACTCACAGTAACTCCTGTTCACGTACAGTTTAAAATCCCCTGTACTGTTCACTGCTGGGCATCCCAGAGGTTACCAGCTCTCACTTCTGATGAGTAATCCACCAGACTTCCTGGGAGCTCCAGAGGGATTGTCCAGTGGCTATTTGCAGGAGTGCTGTCCATTTTCCCAGAGCTTAACCTGCCTTTTTTTTTTTTTCCCCTGCAGCCTCCCTGGGAGGAGGTGGCGGCAGCAGCAGCAGCAATTTCCACATTAGTGTGGAGGAATCAGTCGATGGAAAGGTGGTTTCTTCTCGTAAGAGAGAAATCTAAGTATCTGGTGCAGGAGAAAAGCCCCTTGCTACCCCTGCTCTCTCTGGGCTGAGAGAGGCACTGGCCAGCGAGGTTGGCAAAGCAGACTCCCTGTTCATGCCTGTTCATGAAGAGCTCTCCTGCTTCCCAGTCCTGGGCTCTGCATGCTTTCCCTATTGTAGCTTTCCCTGCTTTTGAGCATGGAGGTGCATGAAAGCAACTGACCTTTGTATGGCTCTCTGTCCCTTCAATAAAGAATCACGTTTCTTTTCATTAATGCCTCTTGGCTATGTGTTCAGTATTTCTGGTGACATACAGTTCTGAGGAAGTCACCATGCTGACACTTACCTCTGTTGTTTCTTTCCTCCTTGAATGATCATACATATTTTTATTTTTTGAGACAGGGTTTCTTTGCGTAGCCCCGCTGTCCTGGGAGTCAGTCTTTAGGCCAGGCTGGCCTTGAACTCACAGAGATCCACTGGCCCCTGCCTCCTGAGTGCTGGGATTAGAGGCGTGCGCCACCACTGCCTTGAGTGTGCATCCATTCATTCTTGTGTGTGTAAAGAGTTTGGGTCCCAGAAGGTGGCTCACTTTTCTGCTTTATCCCATGGGATGGGGAGGACTGGAGAGGGTGGAGGTGGTGTTGGAACCGTTGCCAGGGTTCTTTGGGACACTTACCATAGAACACATTTAATAATTATTTTTCAAGCGACAGCTGTACACCAGCTAGGCACACTTAATCCATGTGTCTGATTCAGTACTCACCACCATAGATGGTCAAGGTCTGTCCTTCCTATCTTAGAGATGAGGACCCTGCTGTTATAGAGATGAAGGGCTTGCTTGGTGGATGGGTAGTAAATTTTGGGGCTGGACTGGATCTCATACTTAGAGACTCCATAGCCAGGTCTTATTCTGGGATCCTAGGCCATGACCCTTCACAGCTTGTTGTGAGACCATGTTCCTGCTTCAGTCCTTACCTCACACATTGAACATTCCTTACTGTCTAGCTGTGCACATTTAGTCTCCAAGATGATCAGCCACACCCACCTCTGTCCCTCTGTAAAGCAGTACTTGGTCCCTTTGAAGCAGACACCTCCTTCTAAAGGACACATAAGTCCCCTACATGAAAAAGGCACTGGCTTCAGGAAGCCCCCTTTGATTTTTTCCAAAGTCAAAAGCCACTCTAGCCCTTGCTGCTTTCCTTGATCCAGACCTGCTCCAAATTCCCATCATCCCCTAGGGCTCATCACAGTAGCAGTGTCCACACACACATGCTTATTGCCTCTGGTCTGGGGCTACTTCCTCCTCCTCAGATCACATTGCCTTGAACAGAGAGTAGGAGAAGAAGGAGTGGCTTGGCTGGGCGGCTTGACTGGGCTGTGTCAGGTCTGGGTGAGGACTGGGCATGGAAGGGAGAAGTCTTTAGTCCTGCTGGGAGGCAAAGGCTGAGTTAAGCTCTAGCTGGTCTTCAAGGGAAGCACCTAGCCCCTTGAGAGTGTCGACATTGTCTCCATGGGCAGACTACTTCTCCACAGACCCTTGGCGGAGATAGTGCCTGCTCTTCTGAGGAGACTGAAGGGCCAGTGTGTCTCCAGACAGTACAGGGAGGCCAGACTTCCTTAGGCTGGAGGAAGGTAATGGATTACTGAATGTCTACACTATGCTGGGCCCTGGGCGGGGCTTCCCATGATACCACCTCATTAAGTCTCCCGCCAACACTGGGAAGTGGCCTCAGCCTCCAGTCAGTTTCAGAAAAGGAAATGGAGGCCCAGGAATGTGAAGTAATATGAATGATCTCACAAGCCAGAAATAGGAACACTGGGTCTTGATAAATCCCTTGACCCTAGGTCCTCCCCTCACTGCCCAGCAACTGCCCCAGGGGAGCAGACGCTTAGACATATCTTTTCAAAGAAATGTGCTCACTGGAACCCATTCTCAACCTTCAGGCGGCCTGTCCAAGTGTCATAAAGAAATGCTGTCAGAAAGATTGTTCTGGCAACCTGGCCTCTGTCTCTCATGCTGTGGCTTACACTCACGTGGAAAGAAGCTCAAGACAGTCTATGATAGCTTCTCCCTGTCCTAGGAGCAGTCAGATTCCGTATCAAGCCTCCTTTGGCTCAGGTGGTAGAAGCTTGTAGCCTGGTTCCTGCTCTGCCTTACAGGCCTTTGGGCCCGTATTTTTCTGCCTTCAGTTTGCAAAACAAAAAACAGCAAACAACCAACAAACCTCTCTGCAGAAGGTGCAGAAGCAAGAGAGGGTACAGCCTGAGGGTGGCATCTGCTTGCTTCCTCCTGCAGCTAGACCTTGAGTCTAGGGAGGAGGGGACACTTCCTCTCAGACAGGTGATGAGGCTCAGCCAGTAAAAGGGGATTGATGTGGTAGGAGAGAATCAACCTCCATAGGCTGTCCTCTGACTTCCACTGGTGCACTGAGGACAGCCTCGCCCACATACACACACAAGTAATAAAATAAATGTAAAAATATTGTGTACACATGCTGTGTGAGGGGGAGGAAAGGGGGAGAGAGAGAGGGAGAGGGAATGGGCTTTCTGTAGTCCCCCTTTACTCTTGTTTTTGCTTTTTTGAGACAGGGTCTTTCTGCCTGGCTTCGAATTCCTGTATAGCTAAGGATAACCTAGAACTCCTGACCTTCCTGACTACTGGGTTTATAGTTGTGAGCCACTATGCTGGCTTGGAGTACCTATTTCTGCTTTCCTGGGATCCCCAGTGATGTTGTCAAGATGTTCTTGGTACTTGTTAAGTCCTGTCTCCTTCTTTGTCCCTGGAGATGCTTGTACCCTGAGATGGCTTATGCCCTATGAGCTCTTAAATAGTTTCTTGGCAGAAGAGGTACACCTTCTGTCTGTCGTGGGCTGAGGTCAGGCTTGGGTTCCAGCCAACCTGAGGAAGCAGGCATCAGGTGAGCCCCCTCTCGTCCCTGCAGAGAGAGGTTGTCTTTAGGACAAGAACGTATGGTCTTGGGTGTGTCTTCTGCTCAGGTTGGGCTTCCCAGACCAGGCATGAGATAGGACTGCTGAATCCTCTGAGGACTAAAGCTGGTCTTTTCCCTTCTCTGGGCCTCAGTTCCCCAACCTGAAGAATGATGAGTATGGCAGGACACGGTGACCTGGGACCTCAGAGAAGAACCAGCCGCTGGATCTTCTGCAGAGCCCTCCGAGTGGGTCCTTCATTAGCACTGGCTGACCTTGTACATGGAGTTGGCTCTCCTTCACTGCTCTTGCTCGATACATAGCTCCCGATAGCCACCAGTCTCTTGGAAGTGTGCCTATGTGGTGGCCACCTACAAGTGCAATGGGAAGAAACAGGTCCAGCAGGACAGCTTTGCTCCCGAGACTGGGAGCTGGCGTAGCCCCCCGAATGTTGCTTCTGTGTGCTTTGTCTTATCACCTGCACCCACAGACAAAGGCTCCCCCAAACAGCTTCTCAGGTTTTCTCTGCACCAGGCGCTATGTTCAGAGGTGCAGCCAAGGATTCATTCTCAAAAAGGGTAGAGGAGCCACCTGCCATCTGCCTGGTTGCTATGGGTGCTATACAGGGACCAGAGAGGGAGGAAGGTGAAGCTGTGTGTCAGTGCAGGGTGGAGGCTCCAGAGGCTTTTCAGACTGGCCATCTAACAATGAGTTTGCATCTCCTCCCAGGCAATTCTCTCCCTGCCCCGTGACTTTTTCATCTCAGGTATTTGATAAGTCTTATGTACTCACTCCTCTAATACTTGTTTTTCATTTGTGGCCATTCATGCCTTGGAAGGTTAAGCAACTTTCCTAAGGTCACACAGCTAGTTGGTGGCCAATGGAGGCTTGCAACTCAGGTTCATCTCATCTGAAGTCTTTGCTGACCCTGCTGAGTCCCTGGGAAGCCTGTGTTGACATAAAAGGATTTTAGGATTAGGCACTGTGGCCATGCCAGAGCCGGAGGCACCAAGGCTAGTTTGAAGTGATTTCTGAGTAGTTCTGTAAGAAGCAGGTGTCTCAGGAGGGGGAGCTGTCTTCAGACCTGGGCTGACTATCAGGAGGAAGGTCTGCTTCTCAGGAGAGGATGAGGGACTCCATCTAAGCAAGACACTGTAGTAGGAGCCAGGGGAGAGGGTGCAAGCCAGGGAGGACTCTGCACATTAGCAACCTGCTGAAGACCTGCATAGCTCAGGGCCAGAGACTTGGAAAGACAATGTGCTGAGACCACCTTGGAGATGGTTTCACTGAGAGCTCCGTGAGAAGATTTGAAAAGCCCTACATTTCTTTTTGTTTCCTACTATCCCAGACCTCAGTTTTCTAAAGTGTGAAAGGAGGGTACTAAGTGGGACAGTTCTTATGGAAACCCTTCAATGCGCGAGCACTCTCATAAACCCCTGGGCTTAGGAATTCAGATCAGACAAAGTTGTTGGGAAGACTGACACTGCAAGCCATTAATGTCATTGGCTACCATGGGAAGCATTGCCAGGTGTTAGCAATGCCTGCGTATGGAAAGGCCAGAAGATGTTGCACCTGCATGGGGATAGAGTTAACATTCAGAAACTTGAGTTTAACTAGAGTTAACACCTCTAGGTATGGTAGACAGAGCCAGAGATGAGATTCAAGATGAGATTCAAAACTTGACTTCAAGGTGTCCTAAGGCAGATGAATTGCTTGTCTGAAATTCACCTGCTTCATTTAAAAGCAGGACTTAAAACACATACACACACATACACACACACACACACACACACACACACATACACACACGGACGGATGTAGCTCAGTGGGTAGTCTTGTCATGCATTTTGTCTAGCATGCGTGAGGCCTTGGGTTTGATCCCCAGACAGAAGAAACTTGGTGTGGTTACACTCACTTGTAGTTCTAGCATTCGGGACGTGGAGGTAAGGAAATCAGTCAGAAGTTCTAGGTCATCCCTGGCTATATTTTATTCGAGATCTCCCAGGGCTACATAATGATTTTGAAGTCATCCTGAGCTATGCAAATACAGTCTCAAGAGTAAAACAATAACACAATGAACAACATCCTTCTCCTCCTGTGAGACTACATGGCGAGAAATTCTATGTCATCTACTAGGAATCTGACACAAGTTCGATTCTTACGTAACCAGAGTTAGAAAAGACCTCACAGGTTAGGGCTCAGTCCCACAAGAAGGAACCCTGCTTCAGGTGACAACTGTAAGCAGCGTGTCCCCATGCTACCCCAACGTCTGCCCCTCTTGGTTACAACTTGTGGGTTTGCATGACTCCCCCCTTACTAGTCTCACAGAATCCAGGAAAACAATGTGTTTCATATTGCCAATCGATTGTGAAGAATGCCTTAAAGGTTTCCAGGGGTTTCCAGGCAGTAAAGACGAAGACCCCGGAGCAAGATTGTTTGTATTGAAACAGGTTCTTATGGATTCCAGGCTGGTTTCAGGTTTACTGTATAGACAAGGATAATTTTGAAGTCTGAATTCTTTTGTCGTCACTTCCCAAGTGGTGAGATTACAGGCATGTGCCACCATGCCTGGTTTATATAGTGTTGGGCATTAAGTCCCGGCCTTCACGAATGCTAGGCGAGCATGGCACCAGCTGAGCTGCATCCTAGTTGACCACCGAGAATTTGAATTTGGGCAATGCAATTAACTTCTCTGTGCCTCAGTTGCTACAGCTGAATAAAAGAGTGTAGTATACACAGCAGAGTTGTTCTGGAATGAGGTCATGCATATAGAATGTATTAGTTGTGTGTGTGTGTGTGTGTGTGTGTGTGTGTGTGTGTGAATGGAGGTGCTGCGTGGAGGTTGGAGGACAGCTTGGGTGCTGGTCTTCACTATCTACTTGTTTAACACAAGGCCTTTTGGTTATTGCTGCTGCTGTCAGTCCAGCCAGCCCATGGCCTTCCTGGGAGTCTTCTGTCTCCACTTCCTGTTTTCCTGTAGGAGGGCTGATAATAGACATGTTATGTGTCCGTCTCTCATGTGAGTCCTGGTGATCTGAAATCAGGTCCTGGCCTCAGGCAGCAAGTGTTTTTACCTGCGGAGTCATCTCTTCATCTTTACAGCCTGTAAACCACTGTAAGTCTTCAAAGTATTCCTCACAATCACTCAGCACACTATTTTCCTTAATATAGGGTGTGGTGAGTGTTTTTATTTCCTTTGACACTCGTGGAATATGAGTAGAGGATGGTTGACCCACCTCTGAAGGGGCCCCGAGGCTTCCGCCAGAGAGGGGACTGTACTGTGAAATCGACCCCTCCAGAGCACTGGTCCAGGCTTAGAAGACATTTCCCCTTTCTCAGAGATACATGTTTGGCACGGTACTGTTCACAAGTCACTTCAGACTAACGTTAGTGCTTCAGGTCCTTGCATGTCCATGAGGTTCACTTCCTTCTTTCTCTTCATCTCAGTAACACACAAGTCAGTCAATTCTGACATTAACTGGAGTTAACACAGACCCCAAAGGCTGTGAACCCATTCTTTAACAGCTGAGCCAGCCCTCCAGCCCTGGAGTTAGCCATACCCCAAAGGCCAGGGGCTCAGGCCCATAAGACTGAATAAACCCTATTTCAGACCGCAGTTATAGGTAGTACTCCCCAGGTTAATCACAACTTTTTCCTCACTTGGTTACAAGTCATGGCTCCCTTCTTCGGTAGAGTAGCTCACAAAATTCAGGAAAACATTGTGATTATTGCGAAAGGCCCCAAAGCAGTCCTGTGAAGAAACACAGATGAGTTTTAGCTGGGCCCCCAGTACAGGAATTATTGTCCTCATCAAGTTGGTGTACATCATCCTTCTGGCACATGGGCATGGTCTCCTTCATCAACTGGGAGCTGTCTGAACTGCATTCTTTAGCATTTGAGTGGAGATTTCATCACACAGACATGATTAATGAGCACAGCCTCCAGCTGCTTTCCCCTTCTGGAGGATGGGGGCTGGGCAGGTAAGGCTGAAAATCATTCAGGTGACCAGCCCCATGCATGAGCCTACCTAGAACCATCAGCCATGATGCTTTTGTTATCAGAAAAAGCTGAGAGACTGGAGACTTGTCTGTGCCTAAACATGGGGACCACCATGTATGAGGACAAAAGATGTCCCCAGTGTCCTTATCACTCAAAGATTAAGGGTGTTAATTATGTGCCAGGAGCCCAAGGCAAAACTTCCTAAATGTCCATATTTCTCTATAAATCACACTCATGGATTGAACTATCCTGAGACCCGAGCATCCCACTACTGGGTATAGAGAGAACCAGAAGCCAGATTCAAAATTCAAGGTGTCAATAAAGAGAGTTGCTTTCTTGAACCTAGGTAACCCGCTTTGTCTGAAAAATCCTCTCCTGGGCTGGGGATGTAGCTCAGTGGGTATTGAGTCTGTTTTGTATGTATGAATCGCTGGCTTTGATGACTATCGAGGAATAAATCTGATATGATGGAACATGTCTGCAATCCTCGTACTCAGGGGGTTGACACAGCATGGTTAGGAGTTCAAGGCCCTTGACTACATACATAAGACTCTGTCTCAAAAGAAAAGAAATAAAACAACAAAACAACAATTACCCTCTCCTAACATGAGACTAATGTGTTAGTGTTAAGCTTGGTAATTAATGAATGTGGGTTTCCTTCTCCTGCTTTTTCAACGTAACTGGAGATAGGATGGAATTTCATGTTATTTTGTCAAAGAGCTGAGGAGAAAACTGTCAGCCAAACTAGCTTGAGTTTTCATGAGTGCTGAGATGGGGACCGGGCCCCCAGATGAGTCTCTGCTCAGCTTCCCCCAGAAGGGCCTGGCCTGTGCCCATAGGCACTGGGGGTCACAGCATGAAGGTGGAGGACATTCTTGTAACAAGACACCATGAGTCCCTTCTGGGAGGGAAAGGCTGTGCCCTGACCCTGTGAGGGGAAGCATGTCATGGCCATCTATGTTTGCTCTGCCAGGGCTTTGGAGGATCTGTGACATTGTTCCTTTTAGAGGCGTTGGCCCCAACCTGCTTGTCAACCCCGGGAGGATTGGGGCATCATCACCTCAGGCCAGGCAGGTTCCATTAATCACCTTTTTGTTAGTTTTGATCCTTCATAGAGAGAGCCAGGGCTCTTGCTTTGGGCTGAATCATGTCTTTCTAGTGAGAGAGCTGAGCCATCAGTTTGAGATGGGAGGGCTGGGCGGGGTCAGAGGTCAGCCCAAATCCTGGACTCATCAGGACTTTGAACACCCTAGTACACCTTGGGTCTTGCTCTAGCAGGACCACCTGCCTTCTGAGTGACCACAGGCCCACTTTCTTACCTCTGGACACAAAGGTGACAATGTCCATACTCAGGGCTCTCTTTCCTAGTCTTGCTGAATCAGCACAGGGAGCTCTGGGATGACCTCACCCACACCTGCGCCACCTCTTCTCAGCCCCTGCCTGGTATCACTAAGCCCTCACACTCCTGCAACTCAGAACCCTGCTTCTGAGAGCTCATCCACTGTAGCTGTGGCCCATTGGTGTGGGGAAGCTGGGGGCCTAGGCTGGGGTCCTTCCTTCTCAGCCTTGGAAACTTTCCTATCTCAGGTTCTGAGAGGAGCCCCTCAAGATTTTTTCTTCCAGCTGGACCAACAAGGTCTCCTCTAACAGTGTCTTTGGGTAGTCCTTGTGCTTCTTAGCCACACTTTGGGGGTCTTCAGAAGAGACCCCAACCCTAGCCCCTGAGACACAACCTCCTATGCATCTCTCAGTCAAATGCTTACAAATTGAAGCAGAGATCCACTGGAGATTTGGAAGGTGCCCTAAGACAGTCAGAATAGTGGAATATGAACCCTATGTATTGAACTGACCCATTGCTTTTGAAACTCAATCTTGTAAATCTTTGGGGCATGGTAATCTATTACTGCAGAGACTTCTGAGCATCACAAAATATTTAGCAACACCCCCTATCTCTAACACCCCTTTGTTAAATTCCTCTGGCGAGCCAAGATGCCTTTGGTGGAGAACCTAAGGATTCATCTCTAATGACAGAAGTTGGGAGAATGTTCTTATTAGGGGTGCAAGCAACAAGTAGATATTCAGGAAAGGTACCATGGGTTTACGGAGTGCTGGAAGGTTCTGGATAGTGGGAGCTTGCATAGGTGACAAGGAAATTAGACACTTAGGATTTATAAACTTTACTGTATGAAAAATAGATCTAAAATGAGTCTAGGGGCAGGTAGAACTAGCCCTGGGGTTTAGTTCTGATTCTACCTTAAGATTCAGTTCTCTGTGTATAAAGTGGGGGATAATATAGAAGCCACCTCCTGGGGCTGCTGATAAGAGGGATGAAACTGAGTGCAGGGCTGGTGAGATGCTCAGCAGGCCAGACTTTCGTTCCTGGGACACACATAGAAGGGGAGCTGAGTCCCGACAGTTGTCCTCTGGCCTCCATGGTGTACTACAGCACACGTGTTGCCCCAGTGCACAGAATAAAGAAATGTAACTGAAAAATTAAAAGAAAAGAAATCGAGTATAAAGTACTTAGGCTGTAAGCATGTCAGTGGGTCACTTCCTCTTCCTGTGCTTGAGTTTCCTCAACTGTGTTTGCTTTCTCAGGTCTCTTAGTGTTGCTTTTTAGAACCCTTTCTTCTTCCCTCCCTCCCTTCCTTTCTAATATTTATTTATTTTTATTTCATGGGCATAAGTGTTTGACCGCATGTATTTCATGCATCATGAGAGTTCCTGGTGCCTACAGAACCCAGAAGAAGGAATGACATCCCCTGGAACTGGAGTTACAGATAGTTGTGTGCTCTCATGTGGGTATTGGGAACTGAAGTCAGGTCCTTGCCCCAAACAGCAAGTATTCTTAGCCATGGAGTCAACTCTCCAGTCCCTGGAACCATTTTTTCCTCAGGCTAAATGTGTTCAAAGTGGTTAATTCTTTAAGATCAACAAAGTTTGTCATGAGAAGTGTTGGGAGCATTGGTATAGATGAAGTGCTAAGGGGGTTCTAGAACATTCCAGCCAGATGTTTTAGAAACAGAAAGAAAGGTAGTGAGGGCTATGGGGATGCTACATAGTATGGGGTCACTTTGCAGCCTGGCCTTCCCCTGAGGAGGCTCTGTGGTAGTTCAGTCCCCATTCTAATACTGGGCAGGGCTGGCATGGAGGTTCTCATCTGGAAAGGCAAAGTAGAATCTGGTTGTCAAAGGGTAGTCTCAAGCAGAACACTGCTCCCTCTGAATCATCTCTTTTGTTAAGGATTAAAAGGAAAAAAAGCCACCTCCAAAGACACAACCCACCCTGGAGAGTAGAGGTAACTGGCCTTGTGGGAAATAAGGTACAGTTGGCACCAGGTCAGAGGGTGGGGAAGGGAGGAGAGAGGATGTCCCACCCCCGTGGAAGGTGCATAAAAAGGCATGCACAGCAGGGGAGAGCCACAGTCCTCCTTGGCCTTGGTCAAGTTCTGCTCTTGCCTGCTCCTGCTCTTACTCTTGCTCCCGCCATGAGCTGTCGCTTTCAGAGTTCCTCCACTAGCTATGGAGGTGGTTTTGGGGCTGGTTCTTGCCAGCTTGGAGGAGGCCGTAAAATCTCTACCTGCTCTTCCCGGTTTGCCACTGGAGGGTCAGCTGGAGGCTACGGAGGTGGCATGAGCTGTGGCTTTGGTGGAGGGGCTGGCAGTGGTTTTGGGGGTGGCTTTGGTGGAGGGGTTGGTAGTGGTTTTGGGGGTGGCTTTGGAGGTAGCTATGGTGGGGGTTTTGGTGGGGGCTTTGGAGGTGGCTTTGGCGACTTTGGAGGTGGTGATGGTGGCCTCCTCTCTGGCAATGAGAAGATCACCATGCAGAACCTCAACGACCGCTTGGCCAGCTACCTGGAAAAGGTGCGCGCTCTGGAGGCAGCCAATGCTGATCTGGAGGTGAAGATTCGTGACTGGCATCTGAAGCAGAGCCCAGCTAGTCCAGAGCGGGACTACAGTGCTTACTATAAGACCATAGAGGAGCTCCGGGTTAAGGTGAGGCCTCTGATGCTAAGAAGGGCAGAGCGTCAAGAGCTAGGATATGCAGCATCGTAGAGGACCACACACGCATGGATTTCATATTCTTGCAGAGGGGAACATTTTAACTTTGCACTACCAAGAGTTTCTACTACTGAAGTTTTCTTATGTCTTGGCCCAAACACTTTCTCTCCTATACTTCATGTTTATTGGTGTCATTATTCCTGCCAATTTTTTTTATGGCTTCCTGAACTGTTACTTGTGACTCAGTTGCTATAATCTAACTTCCTGAGTTATTTGGAAACATGACATTTTAAGAAGTCACTGTGAATGGCTAAAACCAACAGAGAAAAGACATCTGCATTTACTGTATATTTTGGAAGAATGACATATAAACTTATTCTCAGTGGATGATGACTCAGTGGGGTGTAAAGAGGTAGAAGCTTAGGCTGGTATGGAGCCTGGAAGTTCTCAATGGTGCCTGTTTGTCACATCGTGACACCAACTTGTTAGAGCAGAAATCTACTCGCCTGGATCAAGCCCCAGTTATGCAGGACAGGCTATAGTGCTTAGACTGGAAATGTTTGGGCAAGGGATTCAATTGCATGTGTTTCCTCCTTGCCTCTCTGGGAGGCCAGCTTCTGGGACATGGCCAGAATATATCTGGGTCACACTAACCCCTTCTGATGTTAAGGGGGCAGGCTCTCGAGACAGTGGCCTAGGCAGGTAACAGTTCTGAGATATAACTACTGGAAGATGTCCCGAGTGGGTGTTTCCTCTGAAACGTCCATCGTTGACCTCTCTCACCCTAACCTGATGGGGAAAACTCAAGAGAAAGAGGAGGGCGCTGGCCTTGTCTCCCGCCTCAGAGAGTGCCTTATCTCTGCTCAAGCACAGTCAAGACATCCAGGTTTGCTCGCTAACCATAGCTCAAGAGTGTTCCATCTGTGTTTTGTAGATCCTGGAAGCCACCACTGACAACAACCGGGTCATCCTGGAGATCGACAATGCCAGACTGGCTGCCGATGACTTCCGGCTAAAGTGAGTCCATTTCCTGTATCTGATGGACACTGGGACATCCAGTAGCAAAGGCCTTAGAGTAGAAGAGAGTTCAGTGTATGGGGTGGGATGTGTCTAATATTATTTTGTTTTGCTTTAATTCTTAAAAATATTTCAGGTATGAAAACGAGCTGACCCTGCGCCAGAGTGTGGAGGCCGACATCAATGGCCTGCGCCGGGTGCTGGACGAGCTGACCCTGTCTAAGACCGACCTGGAGATGCAGATCGAGAGCCTGAATGAGGAGCTGGCCTACCTGAAGAAGAACCATGAGGAGGTGAGGGGGGATGACAGGCCTGCCATGGGCTGAGCCACCTCTAGTGAGCAAGGGGAGCCCTCTGCTGCAGGCTGACACTGCCATCCTCTGTGGGGTCCTCAAGACTCTTCCAGAACATTCTGCTGTCACTCACAGATAAGGAGAAGGGGGTGGCCTCTCACATCTTCCTTTCCTACCCCACAGGAGATGAAGGAGTTCAGCAACCAGGTAGTAGGCCAGGTCAACGTGGAGATGGATGCCACCCCTGGCATTGATCTGACTCGTGTGCTGGCTGAGATGAGGGAGCAGTATGAAGCCCTGGCAGAGAAGAATCGGAGGGATGCCGAGGAATGGTTCCAGAACAAGGTACTGGTGCTCCTAACCCACATGGCTAAGTGGTGCTGGCTGGGTGGGACATAGCTTTCAGTTAGGACTTCTTGCTAAGTCACCCCTCCCCCTACCCCCTTCTCTATGTTTAACATTCAGAGTGCAGAGTTGAACAAGGAAGTATCGTCCAATGCCGCCATGATCCAGACCAGCAAGACAGAGATCACAGAGCTCAGGCGCACACTCCAGAGCCTGGAGATCGAGCTGCAGTCCCAGCTGAGCATGGTACCCTCTGCCATCCATGCCTTGTAACCCACACTACTAGGTCTCGCTCTGGACTGGCTCCCCCCATAACTTCCTCCTTGTTGCCCAATCAGAAAGCTGGCCTGGAAAGCACCTTGGCAGAGACAGAGTGCCGCTACGCCCTGCAGCTGCAACAGATCCAAGGACTCATCAGCAGCATCGAGGCCCAGCTGAGCGAGCTCCGCAGCGAGATGGAGTGCCAGAACCAGGAATACAAGATGCTGCTGGACATCAAAACACGGCTGGAGCAGGAGATCGCCACCTACCGCAGCCTGCTCGAGGGCCAGGATGCCAAGTAGGTCCCTGGCACCCGCTGTTTAAGTGGTCACAGGAACAGCGGCTGGCAGAGCAGGCCGGCTCTTAGAGATCAGCCTCCTCTTGTTGGAGAGGCCACCGCTTCTCTCTGAGCTTAAATAGTCTGGCAAAAGAGCTGGGTTCAGAGCCCCTCCCTCATCTTTCCAGTTAGATTGAGGAACTGCTCTGCAGCAGGCTGTGAGACTTATAGTACCTTTGTATATCTCAGTTCCAGCCTGTTTGTGGATAGAACGGAAAAGGGATGTGAAAGGAGCATTTCCTTAGTTGGGATGTGGTCCAGCCAGACAAAGCCGTTAAGACAGTGGTTTGGAATGGCCACATAGCTCCATGACAGAGTGCCTGCTTGGCTCTGTCCCTGCACCAAGGAGAGAGAGGATGGGGGTTTAACTGCTTTCATACTATTTGCAGAGATCAAGCCATCACTGTGGGCTTAGGGAAAAGGTAGGGGGCAGAGTACTGAGTGAACCAGACACCCCAAGTCTTGGGACTAATAGTATCTCCTTTTGAGGGTTTTCAGACAGACACATTGGCAAGATAGGTAGACAGACAGGCAGGCACACCTGGTAGATACCTGGGGGGGGGGGAAGAAAGTCCCAGGTTGGGACAGATTCCAAGTCAAGGCTCTGGAAGGTGACAGAGTCCCTACATCAGAGGACCATAAAATGCCTGTCTTCAGTTGCCCTCTGCTCACGGCTGTTTCTCCCCTCCCTTCCAGGATGACTGGCTTCAACAACTCTGCAGGTGAGGAGGCAGTTCATGGGGGAGGTGGTTTGAGCTGCCACTTGGGTGGAGGTGGGCTGGGAGGGAGGCAGTGCTAGCTCCCAAGTACAAGGACTGAGGGGATTGCGTGGGAATGCTTACTTGATTACTGGCCCATCGATATAATTGTCTCTGCCCCACAGTGCCAGGGGTTGTCTTGGAGAAAGCCACCACTGGGGACAATAATAGAATCCCCACCCATGTACCTCTTGGTACTTAGGAGCTTGTGAGCCTTCCTGGGGTCTTGGCTCAGCTTGGGTGGTTTCTCCAGGCTGAGCATCTTGTCTTCTCTCTGACTCAGGCACTACTTCTACCTCCAATGCCTCCCTCCCCCCCTCCACTTCCGGTCGCCTGGACTTCCGCAAGTATTAACTTAGCCTGGAGTCCCTTCCCTGGCCTTCAGCAGCCACCGGAGGAGAGTTGACAGTGCCTGTAGGATGAGAGGACTGCAGGATGTGAATCCAGTCTCCTTGTCTCCACGTCCCTGACAACCTCTGAGGGCGGACCCGCCCCCTCCTCTCCTGATTGGAGGCCTTCTCTTCCCTACCCTGCTGTTCCTATTCTTTGGTTTCTCAATGTCTCTACTAAAAAGAACAGATAATTCAATAAAGATTCCTGATTTTCTGCGAATGTTTTTGTTTCTGGCCTGATTTCTGAGGGTGGCTTCTGCCAAGGTCTGATTTGGGTTATGTATGGGTGAGGTGGGTTCAGGTGGGCTGAGCAAATAACTTAGACACTTATTGGGTAAATGGAGAGCCAGGATGGGTATCCTAGCTTTAACCAGTTGCCTTTCATGCTGACAACTCCGTTTTGGCCTGCGATAGCCTTCCTTTCTATTTTCCTCGGCACACCTCAAGGTCTTAACAACTCTAAATCACCCAGGGACTAGTCCATGACTCACTCAGTACCTCAGCCTTCCCTGGTCTCTGGCTGCCCTCTCTGGCCTCCCTGATCTCTCCTACTTCTCTGGAGATCTGGCCCAAAGTCATAGCCTCTTCTGGCTGTGTTTATCCTACACAAATTGACTACACAAATGTTTTCTCTCCAGTCTTTACTCTCCCCTTGCACCATCCTGCATGTGTCTGTGGCCTAATTACTACATGTCTGATAACCCTTGCATCTGCCTTGCCAGCCTTAGAATCAGCTGCCCTATTGTGTGTAGGGCATCCCTTCCTAGACTCTACAGACCTGCAGGGTCACACTCAGATTTCTTCATCCCTGTTCCACTCTCAGGAACCTGGAGATCCAAGACAGCATGATCTTGAGCTCTCCCTCCCTCCCTCCCTCCCTCCCTCCATCCCTCCCTCCCTCCCTCCCTCCCTCCTCTTTCCCTTCCTCCCCCCTCTTCCTCTGTCTCTCTGTCTCTCCCTCTTCCTCCCCACTTCTGTCTCTGTTCTTCCACAAGTCCTTCCCATGGACACTGTTTTAGCTCCCATAGCCTCCCCAGTTCTAACTTTGAGGACATGATACCGCAATGTCCTTACTGGCGCCCCTGCCTCCAGTTTGACTGCCCTTCACTCAAGCTGGGGTGATGGATTGAAATGTACAGCTCTATAGCTTAGACACGACTCTGGAGATATCCATGGCCACCAAAGAAAGGCCAGGCTCCTTTGTAGGCCCAGGTCAGATGATCTGATCTCACCACCTTCCAGCCCTGGCTCCTACAAGAGCCTCCCCAGTGAACCTCAGGTCCTGCTATCTCGAAGTGCTCTTGGTGAAGCAGCCATGTGTCTGGGCACCTGTTCTACAGGAGACCACAGTCTGACCCTCTTCATCTTCCTCTCCAGGTACATCTTTGTTTTATCCGAGACTATAAGGCTTTTCTTCAAGTGCAGGTTGAGATGGATGGCCCTTCTCCATGGCAGTTGGATGGTGTGGCAGGACTCTGGGTGCTCCCAGGATTGTACCCACCTGTCTTCACTTTGACAGTATGGCCCTAGGGGTAGGGCTGTGTCTTTTCATCTTGTGGACAGCGGGGGTGGGGGTGGGGTTAGCTAGTGCTTGTTGGAAGAAGAGAGGAGTTAAACGAGCTGGGGATCTGCCTCCGAGGTGACATTTGGGTTTTGTCACAGAATTTTTGGCTAGAGGGTTGGAGGGTGTCTGGCACCCTTGCCCCCTGTCCCTTTCTCTGGCCTTTCCCTCCCTTCCTATCTCTCCTGTGCAGTTTCCCACCCCAACCCGGTGTAACTTAGATTCCTCCCACTTGCAGGCTGCATGCGGCTGACTTAGACACACAGCAGCCACTCAGGCATGACTGGGCTAGCTAAAGCAGAGACAGCATCTGTTCTCCATTCATCTCAGAGCCTGCTCTGCTCTCCATTAGAGAAGGAGGTGGGGCTCAGTCAAGTTCAATGTCCAGAACTCTGCCAGGAGCTAAAAGCCTTACAGAAAAGCAGGCCATGCCTTAACTCCCAACCCTTTTGAATTTTTGGTTAAATTGTTTAGGCTATAGATTCCTGTTGAGTGCTATTGGAATTTTTTTTTTTTAAATACCTGCCTCTTTTTTTTCCCATTTATTTGTTATATATACAATGTTCTGTCTGCATGTTTGCTTGCAGGTTAGAAGAGGGCACCAAATCTCATTATGAGTGGTTGTGAGCCACCATGTGGTTGCTGGAAATTGAACTCAGGACCTCTGGAAGAGCAGCCAGTGCTCTTAACCTCTGAGCTATCTCTCCAGCCCTGGCTATTGTATTCTTGACACTGGATTGATTCTGGAGAAACAGAAAAGATGGCCCCTGTCTTTAAAGGAGTTCTCAGATAAACAGGAACTACTATGAGTACTTCCTCTCCTGCTAATTGCTACCTGCTCTGTGGGTTATTAAAGTTGAGGACTCAGAACTTCTGACACGCAGAGTCAGTGCACAGCAAACAGCACTCCGGTTGTGACCTTCCTGGTTCTGTGACTCCCTTTGAGGAAGAAAGAGTTTCAGGGCCACCTACATCCCCATACCTAGTGTATTTATAGGAGCTGAAAGAATGTACTAGATTGAGGACTGAGGGATCATGGGAAATGGGAGAGGCAGTAAGTACATCTACTAAGGGCAGGAAGAAATGGGTTCCCCACCCCAGTCAAGGATAGGAGTTTTCAGAGCTGTGCATTCCTGGCTGGTTCTTGTTTCCGAGGCCAAAGATTCTTTCCTGACTTGGTATTGGTATGTTCCACAGAATATGGGGGGAGTCATTCAGTGACAGGAGCTGGCCCCCTAAGTCTGCAGGGCACTCTATCTGGGGGCCTTTCACTAAGATCCCAGGGAGGACTGTGGAAAGCCTCAACTAAAGACTTCTGTAGCCCCATGAGTTGTCTAGGGGAAGCTAGGCAGGCCAGGCCAGGAGCAGGTGCTTCTGCAAGGCTACCCAGAAACCTTTCTGAGCTGGGAAGAAGGCTGAGGGAGGGGTGGGGTAGGGATCCTGTCTTTCTGCCTAGAACTCCATCTGTCACTTTAGTCACCTGTGTGGGGTGACACTTGAGGGATAAAAGACCTGCTGGGTCAACAGTGCCCCTCCCTAGGGGGTTGTCCTAGGTGCTTAGGCCACATCAGACTCTGTGGCTGCTTTCCAGAGCTCCGGTAGTGAGCACACAGCCATGACCCAGGGTCTCCTGACTCACATCTATGTCACACCATGAATGAGTGTGTGTTAGGGCAGGAGACCCTAGGATACAGCCATATTGAAAAGGCCAACACACTGCACATCGTATGCGCCACCCATCTCCCCAGGTAGACCTGGAAGACCAGTTCAGGCCTTCTAAGTGATAGACCTAAGGCTTCCTGAGATGCTGGTTGGTACTTTGTCAAGGATCATAGTTCACTTTCAGTAGTGTGGGAGAGGGGTGAGACTCCCAGACCCCAGTACTCAGGTGACAGAAGAGTCAACCAGGGCACATTCACGTGATGCCCAGGAGCCTCAGCACTAGGTCAGGTTCCCAGGTGGGGGTTGTGGATTGGTGGGAAAGCATGGTGTGTGGCAGGTGATGTACCATGGTGGCTCAATGCTGCAATTCTTAAGAGGCTCCTGGCTTTTCACCTTGAGCAACAGATACCTCCCCATCCTCAAGGCTCCACCCTTTGTTAATGGACCAGTGCATGTCTGCCCATCCTATAAGGCTGTTTGTCCTACCTGGGACCTGCAGAGGGCATACTCATGCCAGAAAGCAGACTGGGGCCTCTGGTCATTTGTTGGGACCCAAGGTAGAGGGGCGGAGCCTTAGATCTGGCCCCAGAAGGAGGCTTTCTCTGTCCCCAGATTTGGGTACAGCAGCCAGGCAACTAGGGGAGCAAGGTGAAACTGAGGGTAGAGTTCCATGCTTGAGACTTCTTTGGTACTTGGGTCATCTATTTTGGGTGGCAACACTGACCACGTAAACAGGAGTTTGAGACTTTCCTAGCTTTTCTGGAAAGGGAATCCCACCCTAGGGAAGCCTGTAATAAGACAGGAAAGGGATGCTGTTGCAAGGCTGTAGTCAACAGGGCCTGATGATATATTGTCCCAGGATCCCCCACGTCCCTACTGGGAATCCTTTTTTCTTCCCGCTTTTGGGTCAATGTATCTAAGAAAGCCTATGTTCTTTTGGATGGCATGCCTGGAGCTGTTGGGGTTAGAGCATGATACCTGAGCTATGTTCCTTTGAACAGCTGTTCTGGGGCTCTGGGAGATATGGGCACACTGTGTCCCCTCATGGAGTCTGAGAGGGGACAGATGGATGGGTGGCTGCAGAGACTCGTTCAGACACCTGTTGGGGATGGGCTTTTGGTAAAGCTGGCGGGTGTCTGGCACTTATTCTCCATCTAACTTTCATGATTTGTCTTAACAGCTATGTGGCTGCTTTCATCCGAGCATCTCAGAGAAACTTAAAAGTAAAACCTATGGCGTGTAGGGCAGTTAATGATAGCCTGGAGTCCTGGGCCTGGCCACAGAGATGCTGCTGCTAGCAAGAGGCGTGTGGTTATGAGGACTGCACAGTATCTGTAAATGCTGATGGCTGAGCCAATCAAATGGGGTGTTTGGGGGAGGATTTGCTTTGTGGTTCAGTTAAGTGATACTTGAATGGAGGGGACGCAGACATTGATGTCCCTGTCCCAGGATGCCTGACAGTGCATCTCCCACAAACCACAGGTTCGCTAAACACACTGGGGAGAAAGGTAGTGCTGTGGAATTCTCAGGCCATAAAAGCTGAGCGAGGGGAGGAAGGACTCAGTAGGTCTGAGCAGAAGGCCATGTTCTACAGATGGGAACTGTTGATCAGTATGGTTGTGCAGGAAGAGCTGGCCCTCGGGGAGAGGGCTCTGGGCCCTGAAACATGAAGGCAGAGCATGGCCACAAGAGGACCAGAGAGGTATGGCTTTCTTCTGGGTCCAGTGGCTTCCTGGGCACTCACTATGGCAAGAAACATGGCTCATTCTGAGCAGACTTTCTAAGTCTGGGAAAATAACCAAAGTTACTCCTGGGGGAGATATTTTATTTTGTAGTTTTGGGGATCAGATATTCTGGAGCATTCTGGGCTTGGTAAAGTGGGAATTTCAAGACCTAACAAAGGGGAGTTTTAAGACCATGTCAGGGCCTTGGAGAGTTGATGCCCTAGAGTTTTGAATAGGGAGTCACAGTTTAAGGCCAATGTCATTCTTCATCAGCTCCTCTGAAGATCCCCATTGAAGGACATCCAGGGAGTGGGTGAGTGACCTCCTTGGTCACCTAGCTTGTGTTCAGACTGTCCTGAGTCCAGTGAGGTCTGGTGACAGTAGAAGTAGCAGAAGTTTGGGTACTTGAGAGATTGGAAATAGGGCAGAGAGAGACGTGAGACTCCTACTTGGCTGAGTCACCTAGTGGAAGGAAGCTGGGATCAGAGCAGAGTGTCACTGAAGTGGTCAAGATCAGAGGGATGACAGCTTAGCCCCCAAACCCCTGAGTACTGCTCATGGAGTCTGGGAAGGCACACAGTCATTGAGACAGGACATAGGGGTCTCAAAGGTAATGGTTTTCCTAGGGAAGTCTGATTGACCTAGGGAAGCTAGTTTCATGGTGACAGGGAGAAGAGTAGGAACAGTAGCATCTTGCTTGGTTGAGGCCCTTAAATAGTGCTAAAACCCCCCTGAAGACTTCCATGAAGAACCCAGGGTGCTCAGCCAGATTGGCTTTGCAGATAGTCAATAACACTTTAGTATAACCATGCTCCAAAATGCTGAATGTTATTTTTCTTGCTTAATCTGGTAACCCTGTCCTTCCTAGGGCCTACAAATGTCCCCGAGTCTGTCACCACTGAAACCCAGTGGATTTTATTTTATGGATCCTTCTGAAAACTTAAACGATGGTTAGAAATGTCTTCATTATACACCATGCACTCTTTCACTTTCTGTACCAGTTTCTGCATGTCAGCACTAGAATATGACATCAGCTGGGAGCACCTTTGGCAGGAGCTATGTCAGTGGTTATTTAAAGCAGCATATCTAGTAACCAGGCTTCTCAGGTGGAGGGACCAGAAATCCCAGGTGCTTCACGATTGAACAAATTCTGTGTTATAAGGAAAGAACAGTTGTGAGGAGGAGATGAGGATTAGCTGTAGGTGGGGTCCTAGGTCTGAAGACGTTAGGACATGGAACTAATTTTCGGGTATCTTCTATGTTAGGCGATTTTCTAGGACCTGTGTGTGGACCTCAATATGAAAGCAAGTGATATGAGAAAACTAGAAAAATAAAGCCTGGGCCAGCAGGTTGCTTGAAGAGGGAGAGCCACTGGTCATCTTGGGTGACCCTATTCTCATTGATGTTCATTGGTAGGTGGCCTGGCTGTCCCATTGGCTACTGTCTGATATGATTTCTCTGCTACCTTGGGGGTTCTGTGGTGGTGTGGTGGCCCAAATATTCTGACCAAAACCTTGAGAAGCAGAAAAAAAGGTCCCTGATGGGTGAGCTCATCTTTTTCTTGGACACATCACAACAAGACTTCCATGTGTTCTTAGGATGGAGTGACTGCTCAGAATAGGGTAGGATGATCAGGCTTGCTATCTCAAGTCTTGGCCTAGGCAGATGGAAGCTTATTTGAGGTAGAGACTCTTTTTGCAACAAAGACATTTACCTGGCTATTGATCTTGAGGTTGATGGCTTTCCAAGACTGGTTTGATGAAAGGGATCTTTTCTGTTCCTCCAGCAGCATTTTCCCTTGTCCCTGTCCCCCCAAACTGAGCCATGGTGAACAGAGAGCATTCTCTGAACACTGCAATTGGTGCCTGGACACAAAGGAACTGCTAGAGCAGTGGTTCTCAACCTGTGGGTCCCAAATGACCCTTTCACAGGATTGCCTGAGACCATCAGAAAACACAGATAATTACATTATGATTCATTACAGGAGCAAAATTACAGTTATGAGGTAGCGATGAAAACAGTTTTACGGTTGAGGGGCCATCACAATATGAAAGACTGTATTAAAGAGTCACAGCATTAGGAAGGTTAAGAATCGCTGCTCTAGGGTAAGGGTCAGAGGCTTGATAGAGAATCCTGGCCAAAGGGACTGCTGTATTCTGCATGCACCAAGCACTGCTTCTCTGGGCAGTTGTCTCTTCTTGGACAATAGGGTTTGGCTTCAAACATCACTATTCCAATAAGCGGACAGTGCGTTTGGCTTCAGTTCCTATTATGTGGGTTTCATAGTAGTTTTGATTCTTGAAATCAATGATATAATTTTAATTTATGAAGGATAGTTTTGACAGTTCTGTGACTGGCAAGAGATCCACTCACCTGTTGCTAAGGAGGCTCAAAGGCAGCAAGCAGCTTAGATCCCTATGTTATCTAAGTTTTTCTGTACTGGGAGGTCTGCAGCTTACTTGGCCAGAGATGCCATTGTAGCCTGGGCATGCTGGGGTGTCTGCTCATGTCCAGTGGCATTGACCTTTGAAGGAGCCCTTCTCAGGGATAGCCTGGGGAGGTGGGTCTATGCTGCTACAGCCCATGGAGTGGAAGGTAGGGAGGAGGGCTCTTGTCATTTTCATGTGGTGTGTGATGCTGAAGACAAAGGGATTCTCTGAAATACATGGATGTTTTAAAGAAAAGAAGCCTCAAGGCTGGGTGTTGATAGTGCATGGCTTTAATCTCTGCACTCGGGAGGCAGAGGCTGGTGGATTTCTGTAAGTTTGAGGCCAGCCTGGTCTAAAAAGCTACACAGAGAATCCCTGTTTTGAAAAACAAACAAACAAACAAACAAACAAACAAACACCCAACCAACCAACCAGCCAACCAAACAAACAAAAACCAAAAAGGAAAAAAATAAAGAAAAGAAGCCTCAATCATGACATGTTTGAACCTCTGAAACTCTTCTTTATTTTGTAGATGAGTGATAGGGACAGGGGCAATGGGGGCTAAAGAATAAACCACAGCCACATCCCACCAACTCTTTGTCTCCACGGAATGTATATTGGCAGCTAACTGCAGGATTCTTCTGTTCTCATGGGTGAGCCTTTGCAGTGCAAGGGGGCTCACTCAGGGAATTGTTGCAGAGCTAGGCCCGGAGTCCTGGTCTCCTGCTTCTTAGGATGTGCATGGTTAGAAACACCATGTACAGAGTTTGAGAAGGCCTCTCTCTTGCCTATTTTGCTTGACAAGCACTACGTGGTTAAGAAGGTAAACTGCATTTACTTGTGTTAAGGGCTTGCCTGGGCGGGCCTCAAAGAGAGCAGACTCCGCCATGATTTTCCTAGAAGATAGGATTGGGGGGTTTAGGGGAAATCTCATCACCCAGCCTCTGTGCTGATAGTTCAGAGGCTGTCAGATGGGGGTGAGATGATCACCCTCCCCTTCCCAGGGGACACAGGAAATGTCTCTAGGCAATTTTGGTCATTATAACTAGGCCAAGAAGTGGCGCCTGCTCTGTGGATGCAAAACTTCATCTCTTTCACTCTCTAACACTAGAGCAAGCTTCATGCAATGTAGGTTCCCAATGAATATTTATTGAGTGAGTGGATGAATAAATGAATGAATGAGCAGGCCCAGTGAGCCTGGGAAAGCCTGGTGTACCATTGTGGCCTCCCACCTGGACCCCTGTGTAAAGGGAGCAGGGAGTTAGGGTGAGTCCCCTTCCACCCAGAAACCCAGGGCAGCTGGCATGACAGGAGGGGGTGATGGACAGGGAGACAGAGAAGAGAATGACATCAGGTGTTAGAGGTGAGAAACTACAGTGCACAGGGTAGCCCTGAACAACTCAGGATGGCTCAGCCCTCAGTGTCTACACTGCTGGGGCTTCTTAACAGGGTATTTTAGATCTTTCAGGAGAGTGTGGAGATAAGCAGCCGCAAGGAAGTCGTCGATGGGACAGCTAGAGCTGTGGGTACAGAGGCTGATATACCCCGGCTCTCTAGACCAGCAAGAGCTGCACGGAGCTGCTCCCAGGCAGCTGTGGAGGTGTCTACCCACCCGGGTGTGTTCACCACAGCCAATCACCCTCCTTGAGTAATCTCAGAGAGAAGCTTATAAAGTGTTTTTAAAAGGTTGAGAACCACAGCTTCAGAAGCACATAAATGCCTCCATAAACGCCAACTTTGCAAAATGACTCTATGGAGGTAGGGCAAGCAGGGTCATCTCCTACGCTTGGGAAAGCTCAGGGTTTGAGGTAGAAGAACCAAGTCTATCTTTGGTCTGTGATTTCCAGGGTCTCCTCTCTTGACTTGCTTAGGCATCTGGTAGTTATTTGGTTTTGTTCTTTTTATTCCTTCTCTGCCTTTGGTCATCGCTGGGATGTGGTCAGTGACCAGGAAGGTCTAAATGGTTCAGGTTCAGGGAAGATGAAGACTACAAGGGAAATCGTCTTCCAGCCATGCTCATGACTGCAAATAGGCAGATTACATGATGACTAGCTCAGGAACTGTCTGAAGGATTGATTATTGGGTATCCCCCCCCATTGTCACCATACTGCTGGGGGGTGGCACAGAGACCTCAGCAACTCCAGCAGAATGCTTATACCCATGAGTCTTGCTGTCTTTGCCACAAATCATCTTTTTTTTTTTTTTTTTTTTTTGACTAACCATCACTTCTGAAGTATTTAGGGGCTTGCAAAGCACATTTGCAGCTGCCTTTGGATTCTCCTTGAATCTGTGTGAAGTAGGTAGAACAGCACAGTGATTTCTACTGTTCCCATCAGGCCACTAAGGATCCTAGAGAGGTGACATGCTCAGTGCCACAGGGTGAAAGATTGACAGAGCCAGTATTTCAACATCGGTCTCTTGTCTCTAAGTTCTAGGTACCCTGAATTGGGGTGTAAGAGCCCTGGTTTCAGAGCTAAGTATTACCACTGGCTCTGATTACTGTGAGTGAGTATTCAAACAATGATTGAGGTTTGCTGGGCATGATACATGACTGTTATGAGGAACAACTGGAAGAGTTAAAATAATGAACACCACAGGCACACTACCACATCTAGTTCTCTTTTAATTTTATTAAATGAAAATCTATAAGCTATATTTTTAAAAGAATTTTGTGTGTATGTGTGTACACAGGTGCATGCAAACTTGGTACTTGTGTGCAGATTAAAGGGAAACTTGTAGTCGGTTCTTTTCTTCTACCATGTGGGTCTGGGAATTGAACTTAGGTCATCAGGCTCGGTTGTGAGTGCCTTTATTCACTAAGCCATCTCACTGACCTATATGCACTCTCTTTTTAAAAATATTTTAGCTTTACAATTATTATCATTATTGTGTGTATGTGCGCATGATATATGTGTGAGAGTGCAGACATGTGCATACTATAGTGTGTGTATGAGAGAGAGAAAGAGAGAGGAGAGGAGAGAGGGGGGAGGGAGAGGACATCCTTTAGAAATCAGGCCTTTCCTTCTACCTTGGGATCCAGTGATCAAAGCCAGGTTGTTAGGCACGTTCTTCACAAGCCCACTGAGCCATCTTGCTGGCCCTTATTTTGTTTTTAAAATTAGCTTACAAGGAATCAGGTTCCTTATAGAATGTGTCTATATAAATAGAGATCTATTAGTTTTGCTTGCCCTTGCTCCTCACTTCCTTCCCCCAACTCTGTGCCCCCTTAACCTGTCTACCCCAGTCTCCCCTTCCTAGATCCACAGCACATGTTCTATGACCTCCCCCTTAAAGTCTTTTTTTATGGGTCCCTTTCTAGATGTCTGGCCTCTACACACACTCCTACATGAATACAGAGATGTAAAAATTGGAGGGTTCATATATGACAGAGAACATGTAGGGCTTGTCTTTCTCAACATGAGTTTCCTCACTCAATAGAATACCTTCCAGTTCCATGCATTTTCCTGCAAATTCTAAATTTTTATTTTTCCTTATGGCCAAATAATATTCCATTATGTATCCTTTACTCCCTTTTTATCGCTCTGGTGGCCCAGGGAATAGATGAACAGCTGGGGGAGTGTGGATGATAGATGGACAGATTGGGTTCATGGGGGAAGACAAGTAGGGAGGACAGAAACCAAATGTCACATGCAAGGCCACTCCCAGTTTATGGGATCTGGGGCAAGGACTCTTTGAAGAGGTAATAAAATTCAGCCTGCTAGGAAATGACGATGGCTGAGGAGTCCTGACTTAGCAAACCCAACCGAACAATGTTTCCCCCCTTTTTACAAGGAAAGACATTCTGATGGATAGCAAAAATGACATTCTAATGAGATACACTTTCTGGGATTGGAAAGGGCTTTCCCAAGAGCTAAAGACCTGGAACACGCCAACACCCCATGGAGAGTGTATATAAGCACTGTAGAGAGGCCTGGAGAGTCCACAACCTGAGCTCCTGCCTACGCTGCAACCTCCTTCACTAGCATCATGGCCACTCAGATCTGCGCCCCGACCTTCTCCACTGGGTCTGCCAAGGGCCTCTGTGGCACCTCAGGCAGCTTTTCTCGGATGTCTTCCATCCACTCCATGGGCTCCTACAGGGCCCCTAGCTTGGTTGGCACTGTGGGGTCCATGCCCTCCTTCAGGACAGGCTTCTCTGGCCTTGGGGGCTGCTTTCCCGGCTCCTATCTGTCCTCTGGGTGCCACTCCTCTGGCTTTGCAGGGAGTGGGGGATGGTTCTGTGAGGGCACCTTCAACGGCAATGAGAAGGCGACCATGCAGGTCCTGAATGACCGACTGGCTAACTACCTGGAGAAGGTGCGGCAGCTGGAGCAGGACAACGCACAGCTGGAGTGCCGCATCCGAGAGTGGTATGAGTGTCAGGTCCCATACATCTGTCCGGACTACCAGTCCTACTTTAAGACCGCCGAGGACTTGCAGCAGAAGGTAATGAACCAGGTCCTCTTCCAGTTGGCCAGGCAATTCCTGGAAGCCTCCTATTCCAAGACTCAGCCACTCTCTGAAGCTTAGGGAACCCTCTGGAAGGAGAGAGCTCCACTCTCTGGGGCTTTGTTCCCTGGAGAACCAGACTTCTCTGCTAGTCTGTATACCAGCTGCTCTTCTTCCCTCATTATCTTAGCTTCATGAGGGATGGATCATGATGTTAGCCCCCACTTGGTGTAGTATTATACCGGATGCCTTCCTTATCCTTCATCCTGGAGATAGGGGTATTGCTATGCCCATATAACAGATAAGGAGGTTGAATTTTGAGAGGCTCAGCAACTTGCCCAAGGTCATACAGTTTGATTGTGGGATCCAGAATCAGAACCCAGTTCTTATATACCAGAACCTCACCCTGATATATCTGTAGCACCACCACTGAGGCTACAGGAGCCAGGACCAATGGGCCAGGGATGTGGTGTCCCTCCTGGGGCCTGCTCTGCCTCCATGTCTGAATATTTGAAGACGATGTCTGTATTTACTGGCATCTATGAGCTGGATTCCCCATGCCACTGTCCTCACATTGATGGGCCTTCCCCAGTTCAGGGAAAACCTCTTGTTTTTCAGATCCTGCTGACCAAATCCGAGAACGCCAGACTTGTCTTACAAATTGACAATGCCAAGCTGGCTGCTGATGACTTCCGCACCAAGTGAGTGGCCCAACCAGGGGAGCTTTGCTCTGTCAGACTCTGTCCCCAGCTTTTGGGAACTCGTGAGGTGGGAGTAAGGCCAGATAAAGCTGTAAATGGAAAGACATGGCAGAGGCCCTGGGCCCCTCCTGGGACAAGGGAAAGGATGGACTACCGTGTTTCTGACTCCAAGTTAGCCATGGCAGTTTAGCCCAGGGCTTCCCTTGCTGCAGATTCCCTTAGCAGTCAGTGTTCTGTGTGTGCAGGTATGAGACGGAGCTGTCCCTGAGGCAGCTGGTAGAGGCAGACATTAACGGCCTGCGCCGGATCCTGGATGAGCTGACCCTGTGTAAGGCTGATCTGGAGGCTCAGGTGGAGTCCCTGAAGGAGGAGCTGCTGTGTCTCAAGAGGAACCACGAAGAGGTGAGGCTGATGCCACCTGATCCGCAAGTTCCCCATCCAGCTGAGGAGTCCCTGCTGGCCCCTGGGGCTTATTGTATGGCAGGAAGTCCATGAAGCACTTTATGTCTTATTTAATCCTTACTGTAACCCCAAGAGGTAGATCCCACTATAAGCTCCATTTTACAGCTGAGAAGATGGTCGTAAAGATGTGATGTCATTTGCCTACAGTCACACAGAGACGGCATCCTCACCCATGGCACTACAACTCCATTTGGATTATGGTGTCTGATAATAATTCCATTTGCTTGGGGTGTCATCCCCCAAATCCTCAGGAGGGACTAGGTATAGATAGACCAATGAGGAGACCTGTGTTCAAAGAGACCAGCTCTCCTAACTCACAGTACCCAAGGAAGGAAGGAGAATTTGAACTCAGGTCACTGAACCTACCAAGCCAGCAACTTTTTTTTTTTTTTTTTTTTTTTTTTTTTAACAGCCTTATGCCATCTTGCTTTGTCACTGCAGGAAGTCAATGCACTCCGTTCCCAGCTTGGAGACCGTCTGAATGTGGAGGTGGATGCTGCTCCTCCAGTGGATCTCAACAAGATACTGGATGGCATGAGATGCCAGTACGAGACCCTGGTGGAGAATAACCGCAGAGACGTGGAGGCTTGGTTCAACACTCAGGTGGGGCTGGTGATCCAGGACGGTGGGCTGTGGGGTCGAGTTGCTGTGTGAAGGGGAGACACGAGGTCTCATTCTGTTCTTCATTCATTCTCTCCTTCGTAGACCGAGGAGCTGAACCAGCAGGTGCTGTCCAGCTCAGAGCAGCTGCAGTGCTGCCAGACAGAGATCATCGAGCTGAGACGCACAGTCAACGCCCTGGAGATCGAGCTGCAGGCCCAGCACAGCATGGTGGGTAGTCTCTGCCCAGCTGACTGGCCACAGTTCATTAAAGGCTCACTGACTTACCAATGTGCTGGCCATCATGCCATCACAGGGCCTAATCACCACTGTGCGTGGATGCTAGGACAGTGGGTATTTAGGGTGGAATTCCTTCTCCTCAATAGCTGCTCTTCCCCACTTTAGCGGAATTCTCTGGAATCTACCCTGGCTGAGACAGAGGCCCGTTATGGCTCCCAGCTGGGTCAGATGCAGTGTCTGATCACCAATGTGGAGTCCCAGCTGGCTGAGATTCGCTGTGACCTGGAGCGGCAGAACCATGAATATCAAGTGTTACTGGATGTCAAGGCCCGGCTTGAGTCAGAGATTGCCACCTACCGTCGTTTGCTGGAGGGCGAGGACTGCAAGTGAGTGACCCTGGGACTCCTAGAGCTGGGCCTAAGAGAAGGGATTGACACACTTTCAGAGATAAGTAGTTGTTATAAAGATGAGCTAAAGCCATTGAAGATTCCTTCTGGTCCAGGACTTTGAAAATGCACAAGGGGACAAGCTAAGCCTAGGCACAAGCCCACCTTTGACCATCTTTTTGGTGGATGTTCCTAGTCTTCCATCCCGCAGCCCCATTCCCCCTTCCTTGGCGTCTCAGAGTCATTGAAATGTTCTGATGTCATTCATTGTCGTTACCACTGTCTGGCATGATCCCCTAAATCTGTCTAATGCTCTAATGCCAAGTGCATAACAGGGAGATTTCGTTTCTTCAGGCTTCCTGCCCACCCTTGTTCCACGGAGTGTAAGCCTGCCGTAAGAGTTCCTTATATCCCCTCTACACCCTGCACCCCTGCTGGACCCTGCACTCCGGCTCCCCAAGTCAGCACCCAGATTCGTACTATCACCGAGGAGATCAGAGATGGAAGAATCGTCTCCTCCAGGGAGCATGTGGTGCCCCGTGCACTGTGACCAGCTACCAGTGAGGCCTAGGCCACAGGAGGACACCTTGTGGCTCTTGGCGGCTAAATGATCTTGCATTTCTCTAAGGCCCTCCTTGCTTAGCAGGTTTTTCTACTAAAATTCATCTATTGTTTCTGGTCTTAACTGTGCTTTTTACGCCATGCAAAACCAGGTTCCCCTGGAAGCATACCCAATAAAATGTTTTCTTGGCATAGCAAACCTGATCCCTGTTGACTCTTGATTCTCCCACGGTTAGTGTCCAGGGGTGTTTGGGCATGGGATGCATTAACGTCAATGAGTGATCAAAAAATATTTAATATTGGAGATGTTTTACGTTCTGGTCAACAGTTACTGACTCTCCCCCTGAACACCTCAATCTTGGTGGGTGCTGGTCAGTGTTCCCAGATTGGCCTTGCTTGCAGGCACCTACCCTAAGATAGCTGAGAAAATAAATGCAAAGGCTCCAGTCTTCTTTAGCATCCCTGGTGGGATTAGTGGTCATCTTTCATTCCTTCCTACATTCTAACCATTGGCTAGCCCCTGTCTCCCTGCTTCCCTACATGGATCAGCTCAACAGAGATGATTCCCAGGGCCAACCAGGGAGCACCAGTTGGACGGTGAAGACAGAGTCCGGCAAATCCATGTTCCTAACGTGGGAATACAGGAACAATAGAGGACCCTAGAGGGACAGATAGGGGCACATTTACATTCTGTATCACAAAGACACATTTGCACTCCATATTGTAAAGGGGTCTGTAGTGTACAGACATTAGGAGCTTAGCATGTATGCAGTAATAATAATAATTCCCACCTGCAGCTCAGATGTCCCAGGAGGAGCACAAGGTTGATGATGGCAGATGCGCACTAGATTTAGAATTTCAGGACGTCCCAGAGCACAGACATCCACAGAATGAAAGAGTACCAAGATGACAGAGGCACAGCCATCGCAAGTCTCAGGAATGCGTCTGATGGCCTGACTAGAGAGGCGAGCTTGAACTCCAGGGGGACTGACAGCTTTTACTCTCTCACCCAGCCCCATGTCTGGCTAAGTTGATAGTGGGAGATGAGACAAAAGGCAGGATTTCTCTTCTCTTCTTTCTCTTCTCTTCTCCTCTCCTCTCCTCTTCTCTCCTCTCCTCTTCTCTCCTCTTCTTTCTCTTCTCTTCTCTCCTCTTCTCTCTTCTTTCTTTCTTTCTTTCTTTCTTTCTTTCTTTCTTTCTTTCTTTCTTTCTTTCTGTCTTTCTTGAGTGATGTAAACCCATCACTTTTTCAGGCCACCATCTCTCCTAATAAAATACAATGTAGATTAGATTCCCATCTCTGTTCATTGGCCTTTGTCATAACAGGCCGCATGAACTCCCATATCCTGGTCACAGGAAGTATAGGGTGTCAGGGACAGTGCCGTGCAGGGGACTGCTGTGTGAAGTGGAGCTCGGGGTGTGTGGATTCTCCCAGCCGAGCTCTTCTAACAGGTGCTTGGAGCTCAATTGAGCTAGGTTTTGGACCCCCTACTGGTCACAGAAGCTGGGTCTATGAGAAGCCCCATGCTGGCCTCTCTGCCTTTTGACTCATTCATTGGTTCAGAACACAGACCCAGAGCTAGCAGTGACATACACCAGACCACACAGCACTGAGGGGCTGAGTCCTGGCCATCACCCAGCTCTTCTGCCTTTGTCTCTGGACTCTTACTTGAGGCCAGGACAGTGCTGCTAATGCTACCATATATTTGGTGACTCAGCCAAACAGGAAGAATCCAGAGGTTCAGCAGAAGCACTCCAGGTAGGTCCTAGGAGAAAACATCCACAGGCAGAGTGGAAGTGTCTTGGCTGGGGCTGCTCTGTTCCTTCCTTAGTGTGTGCCCAGGCATGCACAGGGACTCCTTTAATCGAGGCTACCAATGGACAAACTGGAACACTGTACAACAATCGGAAGTCCTAGGACTCCTCAGTTCTTTTGACTCCTATCCTATTACTCTCTCCATGACATCAGGAGAGAGATGAGATGATACAGGGTACTTTCTTTCAAGGTGGTCAATTTATTGTCTACTTTCTAGGTATACTATCTGGTGTCACTCACAGACACTCATGCTTCAGGGAATGAATTAGAAGGTAATGCATGAGGACCTCCCTACCCCATTCAGCGAATCCTGTGCTCATGCCTACCGGGGCTCAGCCAGAGAGGGGCAGGGACATGGAATTAGCTGCATCCACTGGATAACAGGCATGGCTCCCATGAAGCAATCATCCAGTTGCAGACCTCCTTATCTCCCTCCCAGGATCAGCTCAGGGGTAGCAAGAGCCAGGGCGGGGCAGGATCTTGAGTTGTGATTGTTGAATGTCGGGGGTGATTAGGGAAGGGTTCCAGGAAGATTTGAATTTGGTGGAAACCTTCAAGGATGGGCAGAAGAAGGAGGCAAGAAGGTAGAAGGTATTTTAGGGCATGGCTGAGTATGTCCATACCATGCTTTGTGTACAGCAGAGAGCAGAATGGAACAGAGGACAGAGATCTTGAGCAAGAAATTATCAGGGTGCTCCTAAACAATGTTAGTTCCTGCTGATGCGGAGTTCTAGGCAATTATTTTATTCTAGTTTTTTAAATTCTAAGGGGGAAGAAAAGACACGAAACAGCACAACTTATAGGCTATTCCACAGCACTGAGAACATTACTTATCTGTTTTTTTTTTTTAATCCTATTATCTAAAAACATCTTATCAGGATTTTTCAGCCATACCTTTGAGTTTCCTCACTGGGACTGTCTTTTGTTCTTTGCTAGGGGACCTGGCTTGTTGGGGCAGGTCCTGTCTTGGAATTTCTGCTTCCTTATCCCTGAGAGTGGGACTAGCAGAAGGATGCCTCTCCCTTGTCATTCATTCATTCATTCATTCATTCATTCATTTTCACTCATCCATCCATTCCTTCTCCCCTTTTCTCCTTCTATGCTCTCTTCTCCCCCAAACCCATTATTATCTTTTAATCCAACACAATCCACTCATTCACCCAGTCACTCACATACACCCTCACACACTCGTGCACTCCCTCGTGCACTCGGAGACATCTAGAAGTGCAGCACAATTTTTAACATTGCAGGGGCATTTCAAAAGAAGTCTGATGTTTGTCCCCAGGTCAGTCCCTGGGGAAGATGGTGCTGAAACACAAGACAGAGGATAGCAGTTCGTAGAGGACAAAGGATTCTTTCCCAGTCACCTCTATGGCTTCTAAGTATTGGGCAGGCACAGCAGGACTGGAGAGGGGTGTGAGCTCTAAGGAGAAGGAATGGCTGGGACTGAGCCCCCAGAGGCAGTGGGACAGGTCTGAGGACTGGAGTCACTGGAGGGGCAGGGTTATGGTCTCCTGGCAGAGCCTGTGTGGACCTTGCATCACCCCACCATTGGGATTTCTGTGGGATTTGGCACCCATCTATTTATGCAGGGTGTAGATGGTGGTGGTGGGGTTTAACTTCAGGGACCCGCACATTTTGAACAAGAGCCATTTTTGCCAACTCTGCTATTCCTTGGCTGGCTACTGATAATGCCAGTCTCACATCTCATGAAGCTGTTATTATGAGGGTTGAGTGAGAGGATGTGTAGAAGGACTGAGCACAGGTCTTGGCACATACTGAGTGCTCAGTGGGCGATGGAAGTCCCAACTGCTATTGTCATTAATAGGGTGGTTTGGAGGTGTATTCAAAACTGCTACCAGCACTTGGTCCCTATCCAGGCAGCTCAGGTGGAAAGCCCCACCTAGGAAGTCATGTGACCCCTGAGGTTGAGTAGATATACAGAGTTGCCAGGCCTTCTTGCTGGGCCACATGGCTTCAGAGTTGACCCAATGAGAGCATATCTCCAGAAGACTATGGCTTAGGAGGGGGATGGGTGGGAAACACAAACACTCCAGGAGGCTCAACCAGGTTCTCAGCTCAGCTCCATCTTTGCACTGAGCCATAGCTTTCCAGGGAGGAGAGGCTGAGGCAGCCAATGGGACCCTAGGATTATGCTGGGTGTGTGCCAATCACACCGGGTTCCAGGGTGTGGGAAGGGTGTAGTGACTCATGGGAGTTTTATATCTGAGGGTTCCAAACCTATGCACCTGGCTCATGGGGTAGTGGACTCTGTGCTTGGAGTCTGTCCCAACTCCCTAATGACAGCTACTCGGCATTATCAAGTTCTAGTTCAACAAGACTGCACTTGAGAAGGGGTTGGCTGCTGCCACTAGGAGCCCTGGCCACAAGCAGATACTGTCTGAGCTTCTTCAAGTTCAGTTAATGCTTAAGGTGAACCGGGTACAGGCATTACTATTTGTTCTCACTACAAAAGAAGAAACAGGGAGACGCTGAGAGGTGGAGTCAGGTGATTCATGGTGGGGCTGTTTGAGCCCATAAGTTCCGATGTCATTGCCAAGTCAGGTTGCTTGTTTTGGGACCCCAGAGTGTGAGTCATGTCCTTGTAGACTCTCCTCCAACTCCTTTCTGTTTCCCATAGACTCTATCATATCAAGCAGCCTGGGACATAATCCCAGGTTTTGCCAGCCATAAGCTGGAAGTGCTAAGCAAGTTCCTATTACATCTGAGCTTCCATGTCTTCTGCTACAGGGTGGGGACCATGAGCTCAGGTCTGTAGAGAGCACATGGAGGAAGGTGCTCGACCCCATACCTGGCCACTGCTGGTCTCACCTCATGGTTGCTGACTAATAGGAAGATAGTAGGTGTTCTTAGATGAGTAAGCAGAACCCCTTAGAGTCCTATAGGCTCTCACCTGCAGCATTCCACACCCAATGCCATCGCTCCTTACCTTGTTTTCAGGGCTCACTTGTGTATGCACTGATTGGCCAGGTGTCTTATCAAGCTTTCTAGGCCTCGGGTCAGTCAGCTAGTTTCCAGAGCAGGGATGAGCCTGGGAGGCTCAGGTTTCTTGTACCTGCTGAGGAGATATATGAATCAAAAACTCACCTACCCTTCCATCAGTTCAGACATATTGAAGGAAAGCCTCCATTTCTAATTGGGCTTGGAAAGACATGTCCTCCTAAACATGGTTCTACATGTCACCAGGCTCAGGAACTGACTTCGAGTCATTTTGGCTGGAGTTGAGGCTATGTAACGAGAACAGAGCTACTGGCAATGAAGTAGAGGAGTGTCTGCCAAGGGTCTGTTGGGTTGAGGGCTACTAACTGTCACATTTTGTCCAGGACAAAAAGTTCCCCACGTCATATTAAAACCATAACAGTCCAGAGGAACCTGCAACAGTTGGTCACTATAGACACGTCTTCCAGGCCTATTCAAGAGCCTTTTATGTTCACCCAAACTTTAAGACCTCTGCCTTCTAGACACTTGTAGACTTGCTTTCCCTTCCCCCAGACAGACCATCAAAAGAGGCAAAGCTGAAGAAGGCAAGATGGTGGCTGGACTCCCACGCCTGCTTAACAAGGAGGCTGAGGTCTGGGTTCTGATGACAGGCCCCTTTGAAGAGCTGATGTAGACTGGGTCTTCCCAGGGTGTAGGGCTGTGGGGGTGAGTCTCCACATACCCACTTGTCCAACGGGGCTTCTGTTTTACGAGGCCAGGGTATGTTCACGGGGAGGCTAATGAGAGGTTTTGATAGAAAGTGGAATTAACTTTAATGAGGAGAAAGCACTTTGTAAGGGCCAACCAACGCCCACTGGGGCAGAGGTATAAAGTCAGGCTAGGGCGATGCTTCTCTATGTTGGGGTGTCTACTCTCAAGTATCTGCTTACCAGGCTGCTATGGCCATGGCTTCCAAATGCCTCAAGGCCAGCTTCTCCTCGGGATCCCTCAAGAGCCCAGGTAAAGCCGGAGGGGGCTGCGCTCGAACGTCCACGATGTATTCCAGTAGCTCTTGCAAGCTGCCAAGTCTTTCCCGGGGAGCCCGAAGTTTCTCCGTGTGTTCCGCTGGCCTGGGTAGAAATAATTACAGGATTTCCAGCTGCCTCCCTGCTCTCTGCCTCCCCATGGGAGGCTTTACCACCAGCTACAGCACCAGTGGAGGTTGGTTTGGGGAGGGTATCCTCACTGGCAATGAGAAGGAGACCATGCAGGTCCTGAACGACCGCCTGGCCAGCTACCTGGAGAAGGTGCGCCAGCTGGAGCAGGAGAATGCCAGCCTGGAGAGCCGCATCCGAGAGTGGTGTGAGCAGCAGGTGCCCTATATGTGTCCTGATTACCAGTCTTACTTCCGGACCATGGAGGAGCTCCAGAAGAAGGTGAGTGGTTTGGAGTGGCTTCAGGTCCAGAAGCTAGAACATGTGTGATAGCCTGGATCCCATGGGGGACTTTTGGAGGGAACAAAGCTTGTTCATAGCTGTAGCCTCTTCTCTTCTCCCCCCATGATCTTAGCCCAATCTATCAGATGAGAACACTCAAAGCCAGACTGGTTAAACTTGAATATGGGCTGTATTAACTAACTGGCTGTGTAACATTTGATACTACTGCTCATCTCTCTGAATTTTAATTGTTTTCCCCCTCCACCCCACCCAAGACAGGGGTTCTCTGTGTAGCTTTGGAGCTTGTCCTGGAACTTGCTCTGTAGACCAGGCTGTCCTTGAACTCTGCCTGCCTCTGCCTCATGCCACTACCACCCGGCTTAATGTCCTCGTTTTAAAAAGACAAATCACTTGGATTTGGTGTATTTAGTGAAGCTTTGTTTTCGCATCTGTAAAGCAGAGAAGGCGCCTTTTCTATAAGTACTCATTCCTGAAGGGCTCAGCTGTATTCCCAGAGAGCACTTGTGACCAGAGAACTAGAGCATAGCAGCGACATGCCTTGGGCCCACAGCAAGCCTTGTTGGTGGCGGGGGAAGGGGGGAGGCAGAAGGTAGGAGGAGGCTTCATATCCTCATGCTGCGTACTTCCTGCAGCATGCCTTTGCCTTTGCTACACATCATAGGCACACCACATGTGAAGGGATCTTGAGGGTCTACTGTCTGACACCAGCGCTCATCTCTCACAGAGTCCCATGCTGTTGAGATCCAAGGATGGGAATGTACCTCCTTCTATGGGCAACTCTACCTCCTTCCATGGGCAGCTCTTGCCAGACTCAGGGGGAAGCCCTCACCAACAGAACACCCTTTCTTACATGCCCTTCTTCCTGTCCCAGACTCTTTGCAGCAAGGCAGAGAATGCCAGGCTGGTGGTACAGATTGACAATGCCAAGCTGGCTGCCGATGACTTCAGGACCAAGTGAGTTGTCCTGCCAGTCCCTGGGCTGGGGCTGGTACAGTTGGATACTGGATGGTTGGTCTCAGGGTTTCAGCTGCACCCAGTCACCGAGGCATGAGGGCAGAGTTATATTACAGTACTGGGCCAGTCTGGATGGGGCTTGATTTCGATATAAACAGGGTCACAGGTTTGGGTGCCCTGCTATGTGTCTTCAGGTATGAGACAGAGGTTTCCCTGCGGCAGTTGGTGGAGGCTGACATCAATGGCCTGCGCAGGATCCTGGATGACCTGACTCTGTGCAAGGCTGACCTGGAGGCTCAGGTGGAGTCCCTGAAGGAGGAGCTGCTGTGCCTCAAGAAGAACCATGAGGAGGTGAGCATGGGGGAGGAGGTGAGCATGGAGGAGGAGGCGATCATGGGGCACCAGGTGATCATGGGGGACCAGGCGAGCATAGGGACCATGTGAGGTTAGGGAAGAGGTCAGCTTGTGGAGCAGATGTGAATGGGGGAGGAGGTATCCATGTAGGACCAGGTGAAGATGGGGAAGAGGTGAGCATGGAGGATCAAATGACACTAGGGAGAGGTGAGCAGAAGAGGGTGAGAATGGGAGGAATGGGGAGAGGTAAGTATGAGGGATAGGTGAACATGGCGGGGCAGGAGCAAGGGAGAGATGAGCAAGGGGAAGGAGGCGAATGTAAGGAGAGGAGGTGAGCATGGGAAGAAAGAGGTGAGTATGGCTGAGGCAGCCCCCTAGAAACAGACCCTCATCGGTGTCACAGGAAGTGAACTCACTGCGCTGCCAGCTTGGCGATCGGCTCAATGTAGAGGTGGACGCTGCTCCACCTGTTGATCTCAACCGTGTTCTGGATGAGATGAGGTGCCAGTATGAGACCTTGGTGGAGAATAACCGGAGGGATGCAGAAGACTGGTATGACACCCAGGTAGGTACCTGGGAGCAGTCAGTGCAGCAGAGGTGAAGCCTTCTAGACGTGCCCCTGGAGCTCTGAACGAGAAGCCAGGGATGGAGGGCTGTACCTCTGTTTCCATTCCATCTTATAACGATGCGGTCTCCGCAGCAAGCATGACATGAACGGGT
The DNA here is from genome assembly GCF_943737965.1 of Phodopus roborovskii. Taxonomy (NCBI): domain Eukaryota; kingdom Metazoa; phylum Chordata; class Mammalia; order Rodentia; family Cricetidae; genus Phodopus; species Phodopus roborovskii. The sequence continues at coordinate 15,378,771 of NW_026125052.1, read as the reverse complement.
TGGAGTGGGTAATCTGGAAGAACTTCCTTGACTTATACTCTTGGTTCCAAGTGATCTCTGTGGCCTTTGGAATGAGGCTTCCGGGTTCCTGATCAGATGCCGTGTGTGTATATGTTTCAGACGGAGGAACTGAATCAGCAGGTGGTGTCCAGCTCAGAGCAGCTGCAATCCTGCCAGGCAGAGATCATGGAGCTGAGACGCACAGTCAACTCCCTAGAGATCGAGCTGCAGGCCCAGCAGAGCATGGTGAGCACTGGGGTGGGGTAGAACAGCTGCCAACCTGAGCTTGGAGGCACACGACCCTGAGGTTCCACATGTTGGCCATACAAACTGATTCCAAGAGTCCAAATTCTTAACTCAGGGCTTCCCCGTGTAGAGAAGAGCATATGAAGGCCAGACACACATCACAACTGGCCTTGTAGTGAAAGACCAGAGGGTCTGTAGTACTTGACATGCCCAGGGAGCGATTCCTCTATTTACATAAGATCTACCTCCTCTGTAATTATCAGCTGTCCAGAGGTACCGCTAAGAAGGAGATGCTGTCTGGATCAAGGGGTTATAGGAGCAGGACTAGCTCACTTTCAGTGGTGTTTGACTGTGGTTTCTCCTAGCTCTGTGTCTCTCTTAAGCTTCCATTCTTGTGTTCTGAAGTCCCACTGAGACCCAGGTAGACCTTCCTCACTAGTTCTCTGGCCTCTAACCTCATCCTCTTCCCACAACCCTTGCCCTCCCAGAGAGATGCTTTGGATTCCACCCTGGCTGAGACAGAAGCCCGCTATGGCTCGCAGCTGGCACAGATGCAGTGCATGATCGGCAACGTGGAGTCCCAGCTTGGTGAGATCCGGGCTGACCTGGAGCGTCAGAACCAGGAGTACCAGGTGCTGCTGGATGTCCGGGCTCGGCTGGAGTGTGAGATCAACACGTACAGGGGGCTGCTGGAGAGCGAGGACAGCAAGTGAGTATGGCTGCACGCTCTCACCTATCCAAAGTTCAGAGGAGACCACACGGTGCCCAGGAAGAGCATATCCTGATTCAGGAACCTTGGGGCTTAGGGCTGGTCTTGGGACAAACTCTTTTGTATGCTCTAGCTGGTTCGGTTTTCCTCTCTGAGTTCCTGTGTCCCCTTGGGTAAAACAAGGAGACAGGATTTAAAAGGTACCATTCTGCTTGTATAGTCTAGGATCTGTTCAGTGTTATGGAAAACAGCAACTGGAGTATGACAGTAACCTGAATCTCTTTGTCTCCCAGGCTTCCCTGCAACCCGTGTGCCCCTGACTACTCACCCTCCAAGTCATGCCTCCCCTGCCTTCCTGCGGTCTCCTGCAGCACTGGAGCAGCTCGTGCAAACTGCAGCCCCCGCCCTGTCTGTGTTCCCTGCCCAGGGGGCAGGTTCTGAGAGGGACAGTTCCAGAGGGCCAAGGCCATTGCCTTCAGGGTTCTGACATGGTGTCTAGTTAACCCTAACTCTCACAGCCCTAATCTCTCCTTTCATGCTGGGCCCAGGTCCAGGCCCTGAGAGAGCTCCCTGAAAATATATGCTTAAAGTTTCTTAGACCCTGTCAACTAAGGCTGGTTGCCCTACAAGCCATGACTCCCCATCATTTCAATGGGCTCCAGGGTCTCTGTTCTGGGCCTATTCCTTGGTCAGTCTTTCTTTCTGAGAGTGTTTTCATAGGTTCTGAAATTTAATACAGTGTATCTGAGGGTGGGACAATAAAGCCATTTGCTCTGACTCCCAGTGACCAGCTCACATCATTTCTTTGTTGGCTTGTACCCATGTGGGGTTCAGGTTGACTGTTGGGCAGATGCATGGGGGATGTTTGACCAGGCGTGATCCTGGAAATAACAGGGTCCCCACGATCCTCACTCATTAGGGGTGGTGGTTAGAGGACTGCCATGTTTTTATTTTATTATTATTTTTTTTTTTTTGCCTGTGCATGTTTGGGGCAGTCTTATGTGTTCTTCCTCAGGCTTCATCCACTTTTTCCCACTTTGAGACAGGGTCTCTCTTTTCCCTGAAACTTGCCAAATAGGCTGGACTGGCTGACCAGGGAGCTCCAGGGATGTACTTGTCTCTGCTTCCCAAGCATAGGCATTACAAGCATGTGCCACCAAGCCTGGCTCTTTGTTTTCTTAAATGTTTGAGCTGAGGTTGTATTTGCAAGACAAGCATTTTGCTAGCCAAAGGCCTTGCTGTAGACGGCTTGGCTTGGTTTCCCTGATGAAGACCTTTCTGCAAGGTCCCGGGTGGTGATAACTGTTACCTACTTTCCTTCTGGTATAAATAGCAACCCTTGGGGTCATAGAATAGGCCTGGTAAAGGTTAAGTGTGAGAGAGAGCTTTGGGGTCACTTTATTAGCCCGTGTATGCTCCTCACAAAGCAATGGCACGTGCCCTACACCCAGGTTTTTAGGGTTCATTCATATTAACTCCCTTCTCCCCTTGCAGCCCTTTCCTGAAACTTCCAGTTTAGTAAATCTCATAATTCCTAAGTTCACAATTCCATTACACACTGGTAACAGAGGTTGAGCTTGAGCTGGAACTTCTACTTGTAACTAAGAGACTTTTGACCTAGGAGGCCTCTCTCTGCATGCTCTTGTCATCTAGTGAGGGGTGAGGCTCAGATGCAGAAACTCCCAGCATTCCCTACCCCACCCCACCACCTGTCATTTGTGTTCAGAATGTCTTTCCTCAAAAGATCAAGCAAAGCACCAAGTTCTTCCAATCCCAATGGGAAAGGGACAAAGGCGATGGTACACTTTCTAAGACACATAAGCAGGCAGATTGTCTCCAGAGGGACTTGTGCTCCTCAAAGATGACAAAGGTACCTGCTAAGGAACCCAACTGATGTTAAGAGGATGATCATGGTTCCAAGGTGAAGCACAGGATGGTGGGAGGACCTGGGCTGAGATATGTCCCTTCAGGGCATCAGAACAGCTCCCTCTGATCTGGGGCAGAATCTTCCCCTTTAAGCTCCCTGACAGGAGGGCCCAAGCCTTTGGTATCTGCCAGCCTATACTCCTGTCTTCTTGGAACACAATTATTGAATTTGCTGAGGCTCAGGCATCTGCTTCATTCCCTTTATTCAATAAACCCGCATGAGCATCAGTATGTGACAGGTAGGATGCTACCACAGATAGGAGATGGTCTACATGGAAGGGATGTCTTGGTATAGGACAGGGAAGATACCCACTTCTACTTACAAAAATTTTTATCTGTCTGTCTATCTATTCATCCATCCACCTACCCATCTATCTATCTATCTATCTATCTATCTATCTATCATCTATTTGTTTGCCTGTCCATGCATCCATCCAGCCATTCATCCATCCATCCGTCCGTCCGTCTATCTATATGTCTATCATCTATCTGTCTGTCTGTCTGTCTGTCTGTCTGTCTGTCCTATCTGTCTGCCTATCTATATATTTATCATCATCTACTTTAGTGATGGGAGAAGGCTATGCCATTTATGTAAGGAATGCAGAACCAGAAGATGGAGTCAGAGGGGCCTGTGACTCCAGGTCCACTGTGGTATACCAGCCTCACCACTGTGGGAGAGTACTGAAGGGCCATAGTCCCTTTCAGAGTCTCAGTTTTCTCTGAGGAAAGCAGAGCAGGTGACACTTACTATGCTGTAATTTCCCTTTAATAAGCATACAGCTGGCATCTGCAAACTGGCCAACACTGACTTGTTCTTCTAGTTGGATGCTCTGAGGGGGGGGGCATCTACTTTTCTATGCTGGAATTTCATTTTTGAGGCAGCATTTCCAGGCAGCCAAATATATATATATATATGAAGTTATGGGGCTGAAGAGATGGCTCAGCGGTAAAGAATGTTTATTGTTCTTACAGAGGACTGGAGTTTCATTTTATTTCCAAGCATCCATGTCAGGCATCTCAGAATCCTGGAACTCCAGTTCCAGGAGATCCAATGCCCTCTGGCCTCTATGGGCATCTCATCCACAAGCATACTCTCCCATTACACCTATTTTTTTTTTTAAATCTAAATGAACCAAAGACAAACCAAGAAGTTAAATATGTTAGTATCAGTTTTAACACTGACAGCCATGGCCAACAATTTGCTCTTTTAAGTTACATGTGTGTGTTAATATCAGTTTCACCTCTGAGAGTGTGGTCAGCAGGACAATTTGCCTTGAGTACAGGCTCTAGTGAAGTCTGTTTTGTATAAGTCACACTCTTCTCACGGGTGTCCTTAGCATCAAAAGCCCCTTCCAAACCATCCTAACTCTCCCCCAGATGATGCCCTTGCTTTTAAATTACAATCCTGTCTCCACAGAGCCAGATGTTTTCACCTTTGTCTGTACACTGGATTGACCCAGAAAACTTAGTAAATATAAACCACAATGCAACCAAATAAAAAACAGAAAATAACTCTTGGCTGCTTTGGTACCCAGAAATCCTGATTTAGTTGACCCGAGATTTGTCCTCATACTGGGATGTCTGAGAGCTGTTAGGCTGATGGTGATGTAGAGCCTGGGCTGCATATCTGTGCATTTGTTGGCAGACTTTTTGGTACTATAACTCGGGAGCCCAGGGCAGCTTTATCTGCTTTCTAACTACAGATGCAATGTTACCAGCTGCTTCAAGTCCCACTGTATGGCTTCCCTGTCATGATAGGCTATCCCCTCAAAGTGTGAACCAAAATCAACTCTTTCCTAAGTTGCTTTCATCGTGGTATTTCATCACAGCAGAAAGAAGAGCAACAAGAATAGGGACTGTTGTAGAATATTATTTTAAGATGTGTCATGTTTGTTTATATTGTGGAACATTTGTTTAATGATGCAAAGGTATGATACATTCTCTTACATTGCATTTGTTTAAGCCCATGAAGCTGTGTCACTTTGCCTGTCTAAAACACCTGATGTGTTTAATAAAGAGCTGAATGGACAATAGCAAGGCAGGAGAAAGAATGGGTAGGGTTGTCAGGTAGAGAAAATAAATAGAAGGAGAAATCTTGGAAAACAGGAGTTGGAGGAGCAGAGAAGGACAGGAGGACACTGGGGGGTCAGCCACCCAGCTACACAACCAGCACTGCAGTAAGAAAGAAAGAAATACAGAAATAGAGAAAGTGAAAACCCAGAGGCAAAAGGTAGATGGGATAATGTAAGCTAAGAAAAGCTGGCTAGAAACAAGCCAAACTAAGCTCTGGCAATTCATAAGAAAGAATAAGACTCTGTGCCTTTATGTGGGAGCTGGGTGGTGCCCCCCCCCCAAAAAAGTAAAGAGTGTAAAAAAGCAACCAAAAGAAGGGACAAAGTAAGTAAACTAATGTTGAGTACCAGGGGCTGTGCCTGGCACACAAATATCTCCAGTATCTGTGGGTTCTGATGTTGCGGGGCTGCTGAGCTGTCTCATCTCAGGTGGCTGGTGCTGCTCTCTTCCCTCCTTCCATCTGACATCACCAGCTCCTCTAACCTGTCCACTGAGGCAAAGCTACAGGAATTATGGTTGTTCCAGGGGATCAAACTGGAGGATCTTTTTTCTTGGGGGGAGGGGAGGGTCACGAGAGTGGTGCTGGGACCCCTGCTCTCTCTCACATGTGCCAGGCATGCACTGTACCACTGAGCTGTATCCCCATCTCCTGAGAGATCATTTAAATCAGTTTTCATGAGGAAACTGAGATTCAGGGAGACAAGGTGACTTTTAAAGGTCACGACATACATCAGAAGGCAGGATTTCTACTGTGTGGCATTTCCTGTCCTCTAGCCAACACTTTTGCAGGAAGTAATTAGAAAGGTAGGAAAGCGCTTACTTACACCCCAACATTGTACTGAGAATGTGATGGTCAGTCTCCAGTGACAATGTGACGAGTCAGAATCACCTAGGAGACACACCTCCAAGGGTGTTTCTATAGTTCAAGACCCATCTTGAACATGTACAGCATCTGAGGGTCTAGGGTTCTGAACGGAACAAGAAGACAGCCAGCTGAGTATCAGCATTCATTTCTCCCTGTTTTTTTTTTTTTGACTGGATACAATGTGACCAGCTGTCTCAAGCTTCAGCTTCCATATTTTGCTTGCCATGATGAAATGTGATCCCTTGGACTGAGCCTTTCTTCTTTGAGTTGTGTTTTTCAAGTATGTTGTTACAGCAGCAAGAAAAGTAACTAATACAGGAGTAAATACAAAGGAGGTGATAGAAAACGTGTGGTGTGCCAGCCCACGGAGTCCACAGCTGGGACTGAAAAGCATGAGCTCACCATGTTCTTTTAAGGCAGTGGTTCTCTCAACATGTGGGTTGTGACCCCCTTGGAGAGTCAAACGATCACATATCAGTCATCCTGAACATCGGATATTTACATTATGATTCATAACAGTAGCAAAATTACAGTTATGAAGCAGCAATGAAAAATGATTTTATGGTTGGGGTCAACACAGCAGGAGGAACTGTAGTAAAGGGCCACAGTATTAGGAAGGTTGAGAGCCACTGCTTTAAGAGAATGCTCAAGGCTTGTAACTAGGGACAACGTCTCCCTGTTTCTTGGCTTAGCACAGAGCATCCTTCTTCAAAGACCTGATTTACAGGGCTTCCGCTACTGGGGTCCCAAATTGAGCCTTCCTTGTGCACCACTATAGAGAGTAAAAGGAGAGCCAATTCTAGCTTATTCAAAGTCACTTTTAATAGATGATGGCTGAACATTGCATGGTGGCAGTGATCTTCAAGTGGCAGGCCCAGAGAGAGTCAAGACAGAGTGTCTGCCCACTGGAGGTGTTCACGACATTGAACTGCTTTTCCAAGGAGAAGGGCCTCACCTTTCTGTTTCTCATCTGCATTTAACTGAGAAGCCGTCTTAGCTGCTTAGGTGTTTCTGTCTCCATTTCTTCCTCTCCTCCATGACATGCCTTTTCCATAGGAAGAGCTGCACTCTGAAGCCTCTGCTCTCTTTCCTGTCTCTCCAGATTTACACCTCTGTATTGAGGCTGCTTCTGTCACCCACACATTCCCTTGTGAAGAGGCCAGGTCTCTTCCCACGTGGAATGCTTTCATTAAAGGGGCATCTACTTTTCTGCAGCCTTGCAGCCTTCCCTAGGGCAGTTGCAGGTGGGGGCCCAGTGGGCAAGGTCCATGGCAACCCAGGACAAGCTGTGGCAGTACCCGCTGCCACACCCTGGTAATGAGGGCCCAGGTATTAGGACTGGTCCTTTGAAGATGTGTCTTGATGCTCTCCCCCTCTCCCCCCCCCCCAGGTGACCAATGACAAGAACCTAGAGTCCTACTTTAGCCAAATGACAAGTTTGGCCTCTTTTTATGAGGAAAGGAACTCCTTATTGGAAACCAAATTACAAATTAATTATCAGCTTCCTCTGGGACTGAGTGTAAACATCAACACTCCCACTCCTCTGAAGAACCCCTTCACTCCAAGAGTATAAAAAGGCCTGGGCAGGATGGAGGCTGTAGATACCCAGAAAGCTGCTAGGGGGAAGGACCTCCCTAGCATGACATCCAGCTGCTGTGTCACCTTAACAGCCTCTCTCAAGCTCTTCACAACTTTCCTCTGTCTATTCCAGTAACATGGGCAGCAGGCCGGAGCTGTGCTTGGGGTATGTCTGCCAGCCCCTACAGTGCATGCCCTCCATTTGCATGCCTAGCCCCTACCGGCCAGCCAGCTGCCTCTCCAAGACCTACCTGTCCAGCTCCTGCCAACCCAGCAACCGCCGGCCAACCAGTTGCATCTCCAGCTCCATGGGTACCTATGGCCTATTCTGTGAGGGCGCCTTCAATGGTAATGAGAAGGAGACCATGCAGGTCCTGAACGACCGCCTGGCTAATTACCTGGAGAAGGTGCGGCAGCTGGAAAGGGAGAATGCAGAGCTGGAGGGCAAGATCCAAGATGTCTACCAGGTGCAAGTGCTGACCATGTGTCCCGACTACCAATCCTATTTCCAGACCATTGAAGAGCTCCAGCAGAAGGTGAGGGTGGGTTGTGAACAGACTAGCTGGGAGAGGCATCCAGAAAAGCCAGTACTCTCATTAATGTATCCAGCTATGCTAAGGGAGAAGAGACCTCCCCGGGGCATAAGAATATCTCCTAACTTGGACACTTAGAGTCCTTAGTGCAAGAAGAGCACTGTTAACAGGCCTGCCATTGACATACTGCATAGGTTTGGGAGGCCCTTTTCCTTTTCCAGATAATGGTTTCCTCATCTGTAGAATGGGAAGGGTAATGGTCCATATCTAAATGGGGTACTTAAGAGAATTCAGTAGACAACGGAGGTCAAGTGTTTGGCACAGCCTCTGTATCTGTTGAGTTTTCAGTAAATGTCAAGGACTTGTCTGTCAGACAGAATTGGATTCTTTCCTTACAAATTGCTCATGTCATTTGTAATGAGGCATTTGGTGGATCTCAACTAGCTTAAGACAGTCCTCCACAGACAGGCCCATAGACTAACCTAATGTAGATAAGACCTCACTGAAGCTCTCTTCCTAGGTGATGCTAAGTTGTGTTAACAGATGTGGGACAATGCATTTCACTGCAGGTGGCACCATTCCCTAGGCAAGGATTGCTGAACTGTGTAATAGTAGAACAATAAAGCTGGGAACAAGAAAGCCAGCCAGCCAGCCAGCACACACCTATGCATTTATTTCTCTCTGTCCTTGACTTTGGATGTGATGCGACTAGTTGTTGACTTCCCTTCAATGATGGACTGCAACCGGAATCATAAGCCAAATAAACCCTTCTTCTCCTATGCTACTTTTTTCTAGAGTATTTTATCACTGCATCAGAAATGAAACCAGGACATCTTCTTTATGTTCTTTTCCTTCTTTTCATACTGCACTGACCCACATTGTGTGCCTTGGTTGGCAGGTTCTGTGCACCAAGGCAGAGAATGCCAGGATGATTGTACATATTGACAATGCCAAGCTGGCTGCAGATGACTTCAGGACCAAGTGAGTCTGGCAGGGGCCTTGTAGGTAGGGAGTCTTTTCCTCATATACTTTTGGGATAGCTCTCTATTGGTCTCATACAGGGTTGGACAGAGCCATATCCTTCCTTGAGTTCTATATATAATTAGTTCTACCCCTCGGTGGCTGTTGCTGATCCTGACCTTTTTGTAGGTATGAGACAGAACTGGCCCTGAGACAGCTGGTAGAAGCCGACACCAATGGCCTGCGCAGGATCCTGGATGAACTGACCCTGAATAAGGCTGACCTGGAAGCTCAAGTAGAGTCCCTGAAGGAGGAACTTCTGTGCCTCAAGAGGAACCATGAAGAGGTGAGATGAAAAGTAAAGAAAAGCAGTTGTGGGACTGGGATGCGGCATGGGGACAACATGGGGTTTGGAGGTGGGTAGGTGTGGGTTGAAACTGCCAGGTGGACCACATATTGTTCCTGTGACTTTACGTGATTAATGTATGCTTCCTGATACCCATCACTCATGAAATGGGATTAACTACCATGCAGAGTTACTGGGAGGATTTAATGACACTGTGTGGATCCTGGATATGACCTAGGCCTTGGGCATAAAACACCTACCTCAGAAACTCACCTCTTTCTTCTGAAATTCCTGGACAAGGGTGACTGCCAAGTTTCTCTAGCAAGGATTCATTTGTCTTTCTGGTGACGGCCTCATCCCAGAGAGATAGTGGTGCAGCGGGGCCTGGGATGGTTACGCTTTGGGACATACACAGAGACTGTCTCTGTCAGGCTGCCTGCTGGGTGAGATCCTCCTCATCTGAGGGTTGCACTTTGCTGTTTTCCATCTCTGGTCCATCCCTGTCCTTGCCCACCTCTTGGATCTTTTGTCTGTATATCAGATACATAAGCTTAAGTCACAGAAACTTTTCTTTCCCCCTTTCTCACAAATGCTGCAAGGACCATGGTGCTCTGGTCTTCCTTCTCTGGGTTGACGCTCACACCTTTCACTCAGGATTTGAATGAACAAGTGTCTCTACATTCTGGCTAGGCTTCCTCAGGCTTAAATGTAAAATAACAATCAGTCACCATGCATTCACTGAATGCCCTAGGGCACCTGACTCATCCCACTTAAACCAGAGAGTTGGGAACTGCACCAAGAAGTCACTAATGAGGCATTATCGCACACTTGGGCATCCTCAGTGACAACTTTCTCTCGCTGGCAGGCAAGCCTGGGGAGGAGCCTGCTCACATTTAGAACTCGAACCAAGTAAATCAGGCTCTGGGGCCCTCCCTTGATGAATTGGGCTGGTAGCATGATGAGGAAATGGCAAGGGGTATGTGGGTTCCCATCTTAGTCCAAATGGATCAAACCAGTTACCTGTCACTTGCATTCTGCCCATGTGACAGGAAGTGTCACCTGGGATGTTCAACTGCAGCTGGAAGACCCCTGAGACTCTGCAGGGTAGGCTTCCATCCGTGAAGTCCCACTCCCCAATGCTGAGCTACTCGGCATTCCTTGTTATTTTATGTATTTTTCACACTTGCCTGGGGTCTTGTGTCTTCTCAGGAAGTTGGTGTCCTTCGACAACAGCTTGGGGACCGCCTTAACATTGAGGTAGATGCTGCACCCCCTGTGGATCTGACCAGGATGCTGGAGGAAATGAGATGTCAGTATGAGACCATGGTGGAAACCAACCACAGGGATGTGGAGGAATGGTTCAACACACAGGTGGGTGCATCCCTTTAAGGAGGTTGGGCTCCTCAGGGTCCTAAGGACCGTCTTAGCCATCTCCTTTTCATTACTTCAGATGGAAGAGCTTAACAAGCAAGTGGCCACAAGCTCTGAGCAGCTTCAGAGCTACCAATCAGATATCATTGATTTGAGACGAACGGTCAATACCCTGGAGATTGAGCTGCAGGCTCAGCATAGCCTGGTGAGTGCTGCTGGCAGGTGCCTCTTAGCTCTGGATCTGGGAAAGCCCTGTGTATGGGTTGCAGGCCTTTTAGGAGGACAATCAGATTCAGCCACCATGGGGGTATCCCATGATGACTTTTTTGGAGGGAGATTTCTCTCAGGAACCAGGTCAGAGATAAAGGGACATTTTCCATAGTGCATGTCAAACATGATTCCTCCAACATGTCTATTATCTGCTTAGCCCGTCCTTCTAACTCCTTGTTCTCAGTGTCACCTATAGAGATAAAATAGTCCTCACACCTCGGGAAAATCCCAGGAGTCTAGGGTAAATCCTAGGAATCTAGAGAAAATTCCAGGTGTCAGGATTATTGGTCTAGAGTCTAGACCAATGGAACTATAGTCTTTGGCAGCATCCCTTGGGCCTGGGTATTTTTTAAAGGGCTCTCATGTGAAAACCATCAGAAAGACATAATGTCATATTAGAATACTTGATTAACTCAGTTCCAAACTGTGTGGAAGGAACCAGGGACATAGGCACAGACTCAGGACTTGGGTTCAAACTCTGCTCCTACCACACACCTGATGCCTTGCCTGGAGTAGATGACTTGACCTATTTCTATACTTCTGTTTCTACACTGACTTAGAGAGATGGGCCGTTTGCAACACCAAAGACTTGGCACTTCTCATGTCTTTCTGAACCAGGCCATGGAAAGCAGCTGCCTCTTCATAGTTGTGTCTTTCCTTTGCCTTAGAGAGACTCTTTGGAAAGCACACTGGGGGAGACGGAGGGTCGATTCACCTCCCAGCTGTCCCAGATGCAATGCATGATCACCAACGTGGAGTCCCAGTTGGCCAACATTCGCTGTGACCTGGAGAGACAGAACCAGGAGTACAAGGTGCTGCTGGATGTCAAGGCTCGGTTGGAGTGTGAGATCGACACATACAGGGGCCTGCTGGAGAGCGAGGACAGCAAGTGAGTTTGGAGGGAGAGGCTCTGTAGGGTGCCCACCAGGACTGGGTGGGGCCTAAGACGCAAGTCCATCTACCTGTACTCAAAGGACACAAGCTTAGAGTCTGTCAAGATTAAGAAGCCACCAGAAAGCGGGCATGCTCTAAAGGAAGCCAGGTGATGACGTTTAGGCCATCATCTCAAACCTGGCCCAGAGGAGGCCATTCTTCACCTTGATCTGGCAAACTCCTTTAAAGAGCCTACCATGTGTCAGGCATCATGAAGGATACTGAGATAGATGCTGGGAAAGAATTTGTCTTCAGACACCTGTCAGGGCACAGCCAGCCAGACCACTGGAGGTTGCTCTGGGGGTAGGGGAGGAGTTCTGGGGCTGTTGGAGAGACAGGAGGTAGCTTAATGTGATTGACTCTGGTGGACAGCAGGGCAGGAATGCTCAGCTGGAGCTCATCCATGGATAACTAAGAAGGACACACTGAGGCCTTTGTTGTTTGAGGGAATGGTAGAACCTGAGTAATTGCTCATCTCCCCACTGGCTGGTAAACATCTGGAATGCAGAGACTTGGCTCCCTGGACTCAGTTCATGGCAGATGCCTGATACATGGTTTTTTGTCTGAGACAAAGAAAACTTAGATGTCCTATTGGGAAGATTATCCTGAAAGATGCAAGAAGGGCTGAGTGGGAGGGGAACCAGGCAGTTACAGTGTTCAGGAGCAATGGGGAGATCACTGGAGGTATCTTTCCCTACTGTCATGCAAACAGGATCAGCAGGACCTGGTGGCTGTCTGGATATAGGCTGTGTGGTCATCGGGTGTGCTAACAGCTGTTGGAGAAATAACCCCCCCCACTCCCCACCCCTGCCAAATTCCTGTATGTGTGTACACATATGCACATATCTATATATATTTGAATGTGGATGTACATGTGTTATAGCATATATATGTCGTGTGTGTGTGTGTGTGTGTGTGTGTGTGTGTGTGTGTGTGTGTAGGGCAGAGGATGACCTCCGGTTTCCTGTTAGATTGAGACAAGGTCTCTTGCTCACCATGATATACACTAGTCCAGTTGGCCCACAAACTGCTGGAGATGGTCTTGCTTCTGCTTCACCTCTCACCATAGGAACACCAGGACTACAGACATGTGCTACGGTGTCTGATCTTACAAAGGTTCCAGGGATCCAGCTCAGGTCTAAACACTTGTATGATAAACCCTTCACTCGCCGAGACATCTCCCCAGCCCTTGTAGCAATTTCTTGTCCAGCATTTAGTCTTGTTTTTCTAATACTCTTAATCTTATTCCACTGAGGCAAGTGTTGTAAACTAACGTTTGCAAGGACCAGGCTGTTCACATCCACACATGATGTGGGATCTGTGGGGGCTGTGGCAGCCAGGGAGCTTGTGCTGTGCTAAAGGAGGGCATTACTGTCCCCTTATGGCCGTTTTCACCACATAGGATGCAGATCCCAGGCTGCTGGTCTTCCAGCTGCTCAAGGAAAGCTGGGATTTGTGTTTATTCCAAGTGTTGAAAGTTTCCAAACTTAAAATATATTTAACAAATTGAAAAAAAAAAGTGCCAGCTACATTAAATCCATTTAAGAGTGAATGTGACCCTTAAACTACAGGTTGGGTCTCTGAGCTGTTCGGTTGCTGCTCAGTGTCCAGTTTCTGGTTTTGTTCCCCAGCCTGTCAGTCTCGGAGATCATCCTGTTTCCTTCTGCCATGTGACTCATCCCACATCACTTTAGATTTTCCTCTTATTCAACACACTCATATGAAGTGCCTGCTCTATTCCAGGGACACAAAGAGTACACGCCACGACTGTTTGGTAGAGGAGACAAACTACATGACCCCGCTGGGGGATTTAACACCTAGAGAGGGGAGGGTTCAGGGGTGATGCGACAGTTAGTTGAGCTTTTAAAGAAGAGAAGGGGTTGATTAAGTGGGTGGTCATGGGAGAGAGTTGTAGAAGGTGACATGTGTCCCACAGCCTGAGCTAGATAGCTCATGGAGGGACTGGCAGAGGGCTAGAGCTTAGCCATCAGAACTGTGAGGAGAGGTGGGTGTAGGATGCACACATCTGTTAAAGACGATAATGCTTGTGTCTCAGTTAGGCACAAGTGGGAGCCACTGAAAGTCTAAGGTAGGGGCAGGATGTGATTAAATTACTGTCTACTGGAGATCGCTCTGGCCATCCATCTGCCGGGGGTGAGAAGGAGAGGCAAGAGCAGAGTTGTGGGTAGGGAATCAGCTGGAAGGCCACAGAGGCAGCACACACAGGCAAAGATGAGGGTGACTGAAGTAATGAAGGCCAGGTGGAGGAGATGTACAGCGGGGGCCATTAGAGGTGCCTGAGGGTAGAATTGTCAAGGTCTTTTATGAGTTGGGCACCTCCACTAATTCTTCCCCGCTGTGACTTTTTCTCCCAGGCTACCCTGTAACCCTTGCTCCGCTGCCTCCTGCCAGCCGTGTGCACCCTCCCCTGGGGCGCCTCGCTCAGTCTGTGTGCCCCGCACTGTTTGCGTGCCATGCTCGCCCTGCCTTCAGAGCCGCTATTGAAGCTTCCATGCATCCCTCAAAGTGTGGATCCTGGAGGGACCTGAGTTCTGTGACCCCCCCCCGCCATCCCCCGCCCCCCCCATGCCTCTTCATGCCAAGCCTGACCACAATTCTGAGACCATGAAAAGAGTGGGGCCAGCTTAGACAGCCCTGAACAAAGCCAGGAAGTGGACACCGGCCACCTGTTCCGATTCTACAGGAAGTGCCCTCGCCCCCATTGCTTCAATACTGCCTTCTCTATGTCCCTGGGCAGAAGGTTCTCTTTGGTGATGTTTCTGGCTTTCTATGCTTTTTTCTCGGAGTGCATGTGTTTTCAGTTTAACTGCAAATAAAACTTAACTCAATGGCCCTGTAAATTTGTATTTCTTTGCTTCTCACGATGGTGTATTCATGAACCAGCTTTATTCATTTGGGTTCAAGAAGAGAGTGTGTTGTATTCTCATGCCTCTTCTTTTAAAATGATCAGTTATTTTTAAATGAGTGTTTTGCCTGTCTTGCATGTATAGGCACCACATGCATGCCTGGTGCCTGTGGAAGCCAGAGGAGGGTGTTGGATTCTCCCATGGAACTGGAGTCACAGATGGTTATGAGCCACCACTGGGCCACCTTTCCAGGTCTCTCATGGCCCTTCTTGTTTCCACAGACTCAAGGGATAGTCACTAAGAAAGGCTTGCCTGCCATAACTCTGTTCAAACCAGAAAACCACTCCAGAGCCAAGCAACAAAAGAATAAAGAGAGAAGCGAGGTATGGCCATGCCAGAAACCAAGGCAAACAGCTGCAATTGAGAATAATGCCCTAATAAACGGACCTCCTTGCTCCATCTAGCTGGCATGATGTGGCTGTATATCCAATAGGCCTTCAGGGAGTGCTGCTGGGTGTGGGGTCTGCATCAGAGGCTGGCTAATCCAACAATGGTCTCTAGACACTGCTAGTTTTGCCTCATTTAATCTTGCAAAAAAAAAAAAATCTATAGAAAAGGTACCATTATTTCACCCATTTTTAAACGGGGAATCAAGGGTTAAAAGGTTGGCCCAAAGTCGCACATTTATTGAGAGATGCTTGATTAATTCCCATTCGGAGTCTTCAGTGTTTGCAAACTACAGTTGGGTATGGAGGGAAAAAATGCAAGCGCTCCTCACTATCTGGACACTTCTAATTAGAGTGGGGAGCTAAGAACAGAGCATCTGAAGCCCCACTCTGTCAGCAAGGATCAAGCCATCACAGTTAACAGCAACAGTGATTGCCATCTCGCTTCCTTTTTGGCTCTACTGGCAATTGCATGTTATAGGGTGTCATGCATTTAGGCAGGTGTTCCATTGTGGTGATACATGCACCTCCAGTCCTCCCTTTAAAAAACCATTCTTAGCAAAGTCTCACTAAATTGCTCAGGCTTTGAACTTGCCACCCTCTTGAGTAGCTGAGATTATAGGCCTGCACCAGCATCAGTAGGGTTGGTGCTATCTCTTATGGGGCACGTAGTATGCATTTATATGTCCTGATTTGCTGAGGACATCATGAAAATGAACACATGCAGTAGTTCCTGTGACAACCTCATAAGGTGTTGCTGCTGTGTTCATTATAGACACAAAAAGTCAGGGCACAGAGAAGGTTTAGATCCATTGCCCAGGATTACATGCAAGGAAAAAGTTTTGAACCCAAGCCTAGCTGTATGATATCATTGTTTTAAATACCATGTGAATTCCTACCCAGAAGGAATAAACACTGGCAAAGATTGGGAGGAAGTAGGTTGTGGGTACCAAAAGGCTTGTAGCCAGTGAGATTTGAGATGGGCTGGGGAGGTTGAACAGGATCTACAGAGAAGAGGTATGAGTGTGGGGTCTTTAGGGAGGCAATGGTCACATCTGGGAGCCCTAATAGATGGAACAGAAAGCTCCTAGGTGAACAGTTACTAGAACTAGAACTCAAAGGGAGGAAGACATTGGGCTGTGGGCTTGGGTACCCATAGAGAACCTGTCTTCTCTTCCAAAGACAATGGGAGGTCTGCTGCAGGATTTGGGTTCCACAATGACATTACCAGAGTGGTATCTTAGAGCATTTCACCAAAGAGCATAGATAGGATGTCTGAGAGGCAGGGCCACACACCAGCAGTCAAGGAGGAATCAACAGGGTCTTGAGCAAGGTAATCAAAGCAACTCTGGAAAAAAGGAAGGGCTCAGTGTGAGAGACTCTGACTTGGCAATGACCTGGCCATGGCAGGTAAAGGAGGAAAGAGATTTCACTCTCGGAACATACAGCTCTTCCTTAATGAGTCCAGTGAGTTTTTTATTAAGTATTTGTTCTCTGTCCTTGCCAAGAAATCATGAAAAGTAGGCTGGTTCCCATAGCGGCCTGGGGGCTCTCCAGACATGATCCTGCATGTTCGCCTGGCAGACAAGGCCATTAGCCTGACAGCAGAGACACAAACACACTGCTGGGCTGGCTGTAGGTCCCGGTTAGTAAGTAGATGAAGTTTCAGTGCCGGCAGTGCTGAGGGAGAGGGGCGACTCAGAGTTGGATTTCTTCATAACTGCGCACAAATCAAGGATCTTTCCTCTGTAAAACTGTCTTACATTGTCCTTGGTTTGAGACACTTATATAGAATATACCAAAACTTTGATTCTGGAATCCTGACCTGTTTTGTCCAATTTGCTTGCCATACATGCTTATTTAACTTTTAATTAAGTAAAATTAAATAATTTTGGGGAGAAACCAGACCCTCTTTTGCAGTAACCCCATGAGGCTGTGTGTGCCTTGTCCCAAATGCTACTACCAATCAGAACAGTGCAGAAGTTGAATGCTCTCACAACCACACAAAGTGCTTTTACTCTGAGCTGCTCCAGACTGCCAGACCAGAAGGAGCCTTCCAGACAGACCATGGGTCCCAGCCTCTCCCATTTCACAGACAAGCAGTCTAAGACCCAGAGGGAAGGAAAGATATGTTCACAGACACACAACCAGCAGGACAGAATGGAAACCAAGCCATTCTAGGCCACACCCAACATGTCTCCAAGTTCTTTGTGACTTTTTAAAGCACTTGAGGCTTATTATTATTTCAGGTCAATAAATATTGCCCCCTGCCATCCTTTGGTTCCCTAAGAATGGAGATATTCTCTCCAAGATGTTGAAAATTCCCTGGAGGTATAGCTTCCTTAAAAGAAGAAGGAAAACAAAACAAAACACAACAAAAACTAGAAACCACCCCCTTCAGATCCTTGCATCTTTTCGCTCAGGGTGAGCACATCCCTTAGGCTGAGCAGGAAGAATTGTGTAAGGAGTCCTAGGTGGGCTTCGAGTCCCAGGTGACCATTTGGGAACTTCTGCAGGCTCCTTTCCCCATTGTGTATTGTCTAATCCAACCAAGACTTTGTCTTCACACCTGTGTCAGTGTAACTCCCCAAGACTTGTCTGACCACTCAGACGCCTATTAAAGTTTTAAAAATACAAAACCAGGCCCCACAGACCAGGGCCTGGAATATGCTTCCTGCTGTAAACCAGTAGCCAGCACTCTCCATGTCCAACACGTTTGTGACCCTGCCTATCCTGTTTCTCTTACTAAGGGTCAAGAAGCCATGGGCATGGGCTTTGGGAAATATTCATGCCCCACTAGCACCAGGACCTTCTGGCATGTTCCTCACACAGGTTCCTCAAAGGAACTCCGTCCTCATGACAAAACCTTTGAGCTTCATTAACCCTGGTTTATAGGAAACAGGCAGGGGCACAGCAAAGTAATGAAACTCGGTCATACTTGATGTTGGGAGAAATCCCCACAGATGGTTAGGGTCCTCTTGGAGTGGGGTTAGATAAAAAAAGGTGTGGTTTTCCAAAGACTCACTACTCTCCAAAGTCAGTCTTGGCCTGGCCCTTGCATCCACCGTCCTAGAGAAAACTTCCTCTTTTGGGGGTGAGGGCCTGTTGGCACCATTGACCATCTGGCTCAAGGGTGACTCTTTGTGAAAGATCAGAAGTTGGACACAGTGTTTCAGAGATGGTTTGGGGATCCTAAATTATAGAGTAAATTTTTTTTGTCTCTTTTGTATCAGAACATTTTATAATATGATAACACTACACATTCCCATGTTATAACTGGGAAATTACTACTAACAAAACAATTCTGTTGCTGGACATGATGGCATAGACTTATAGCACCAGAACCTGAGAGACAGGCAGGGGGATTATGGGTTGAAAACTAGTCTGTCTCAAAACAACAACAAAACAACAACAACAACGACAATGACAATGACAACAACAACAACAAAATGCTCCTAGGGAGTTTAGTAAATTTTAACATTCCAATGCAGTGATTTCAATTGGCTAACTAGAAAGTTCTTTACATCATTTCCTGTCTGTTTTTTTAAACCATTGGTTAAGATAACTGTATCTTTTCTTAGCCGTAATGAGGAAGCTTGTATACAATAGACATCTTGACACAATGGAGAAGATCAATATTGGCTTGAGCAATACTGGGCTAGAATACCAATATTGCTACTCAAAAGCTGTGTGGATTTGGTAAATCTCCTAGTCTCTTGCATCTCAGCCTTCAGGCTAACCATAACTGTTTTGTAGAGTCATTGAGATATAAATATGATGGCAATACTTATGTTCAATGAGGTGGTTAAAGACAATCTACTTTGGTAGCCAAGTTCCCCCCCCCCCATGACAATGACAGCTGGTTCACCTTTTGGAGCCACTCTGAAACCTAAGCTTCAAGAGCATCAAGAGCAGCCCATGGGAAGCCTTGTATCGCTTCAGAGCATCCAGATGTTTTTCCAGTCTTGTCTCAGTGTCTTGGTGGAGTAGAGACCCCAATGTTCCAGCCTAGGGTTGGGTTCTGGAGTCTGGCTGGGTGATGACCAAGTTTCCAGGCTCTTCCTGGGCCCTCTGCCAACACATCAGATTGAAGGGCTCCGGCATCCTCTGAGAGACCTGAATTTTCACCCTTATTAATTGTGCTGTGTAGAGCAAGGGGCTACAAAAGACAGCAAAGGCTGCTGATGTAGTTCTGGCTAAGGAAATTTTCTGGGAACAGAGCCACAGCCTTCATTCAATTCCTTATTGCCTGTGCCAGCTCTGTGCCTTGATGGTAGAATTGAGTTTCTGCAGTGCCGAGATTGTATGGCGTGCTAGCTGGCTCTTTAACAGGAAACATTGGTTCATTATAGTATTGTGGAAACAGTATGCTGTCAGGAGCCCAGAGAGAAGCCCTGGCTCTGTCACTAACTTTCTCCATGCCCCTGAGGGATTTACAGCTCCTTGTTGGGTTCTGAAGCATGAGTGGACGTAATGGATAATCTTGATTATCAGTTTGATGGGATTCAGAATCACCTAAGAGACACATCCCTGGGGGCATCTGTGAGTGTGTTTCACTAGCAGGTTAATTAAGACCCATCCTGAATGTGGATCAGCCCTATACCATTGGCTCCAGTCTGAGACTGAGCAAAAAGGAGAAAATGAGCTAAACAGCCGCATTCACATTCATTTCTCAGTGTTTCCGCACTATGGAGGCAATGTGACTAGCTAGTCATCGTTCTAGCTGCCGTGCCTTCCCTGTCATGATGGGCTGCACTCTTGCACTGTGAGCCAAAGCACGTCTTTCTCTCCTGAAGTTGTTCTTGTCTGGTGTTTGGTTGCAGTAATGAGGAAAATAACTGCTTCAGTGGCCGAGTTATTCTCTAACCTTACAACCCTTGTTATTGTGCAGACTCTTTAGGGCTTCTTTCCCTGAAGCCCCTCCCTGTGTTTGGGCCAGCAGAGTGTCCTGCTGCATCTGAGGGAATGCCAAAAGACCTGAAAAAGTTATCCAAAGGACACAGCTGAACTTCTCCAATAAGAATCATCTTAAATCGGGCGGTGGTGGCATCGACTTTTAATCCCAGCATTTGAGAGGCAGAAGAAGGAGTTTGAGGCCAGATGGTCTACAGAGCAAATTCCAGCCCAGCCAGGGCTACATAGAGAAACCCTGTCTCAAAATACATACATACAAAGGAAGAAAGAAAGAAAGAAGGAAAGAAAGAAAAGTGAAAAAAAAAAAAGGGCTTTCTTCAAGGAGCTAATATGACGCTTTTAGCAAGAGAGGGCAGTGACAGAAAATTCAAATGCAGTCTCTTTCATGAACTAGGTGGCTATACTGCTGAAGAGTTGCTCTGAATATGCAGTGCTGGGGGTGTGGCTTTCTTACTGAACCTGTTGACCCAATGGGTGAACAAAAGCTTTGAGATGTCATAGCTGGACACTTGGCTCCTGTTATCCACCTGCTAATCACTTTCCCAGGATCATGGTTCTAGAAGTCACAAGAACCCCTCCTTTGTGAAGAATTCTTTGAAGGGTCTCCATTCCAGGCAGCCTTGGGCAAAAGCAGCAACCCCAGAACTCTATGCATTGGTTGTCCAGTCCAGTCTTTGACACCCATTTCAAAGACGGATCCTGATCGATGGAATGACCCTTGTCTCAAACCTGTGGACTCTCTCAGTGAACGCTGACATCCCAGTGCCTGTCCAGAGAAGAACAAAGAGGACTGCTGGTCAGAAAGCTAATTGGCTGCACATCTGCCTCTGCTACAGCGGGTCCAGAGTATGTCAGCCTTGTGCCAGCTGGTGGGGGCCCATAGGCACAGCTGCTCCAGGTGCTGGAGGATGAGTTTTATCTTAGGTGGACAAGAGGCTCAGCAGGGGTCTCTGAGGGGGTGACTCTGTGCTTAGAAAGAACGGCGAGAAGGGGCAAGCTGCTAGAAAATGGCAGAGGCCTCTTGAGGTTGACCAGAAAGAGCAACAGGCCTTCAGTTTGTGCTTGGGCATGGTCTTTAATAGGCAGAGCCTTTTAACCATCAGCTGGCCTTGTCTCTACTCCTAGATAAGGACCTCTGGGAAAGCAGTGTGGGTGGAGGCAGTAAGGGCTACACAGGTCCCCAGCCCAGCGCTTCTGCTTTGCATTGTGTTAAAGTAGATGGATAAGAGAATAGTGGAGGTGGATTAACCGCCTCCACCAGATGCTGCTCCGGCCCGTGGCTCCTTCCCCCTTGTCACAGGTGCCCAGCTGTAGCACTGCAGATGTGGCTCTCTAGAGAGTTCCCCTTGCTCTCCCCAAGTGTTCCTGTTGGTTTTTTTCTCCAGCCAATGACTCATTAGAGGGACTGGGTGAGGGGGGAGCTGGCACACAGGTGCCTGGAACATCTGTGATGTGCTGGGCATGTGGCATTCCCTTGTTGAGTCCTTATCACACTGTAAAGCTCAATTAAAAAGAACTTTCTCTGTGTGTATCTGTTCAATGGAGAGAAAGGACGGACACACACACACACACACACACACACACACACACACACACACACACACAGAGAGAGAGAGAGAGAGAGAGAGAGAGAGAGAGAGAGGCATTGAAGTGAAACTGAATGGAGAGAAACATTTTCACCTGAAATTCAGATCTCAACATACATGTATGTATATGTTTGTGCATGTGTGTCTATTTCTGAGTTTCAGTATGCAACACGTATTCTTGTTTGAGCTGTGCTCACAGGAGTTGAGGTACACAGTCTATTCTGGAGCTTGCCTTTTCAAATGGGGACCCAGGGTGTCTAGCTTTCAGCTATATGCCTAGTGAGTGATAATGCTAAGGGCAGAACTTTGACAGTGTTGCTTCTTTCTTTAACAGCACAAACACCCAATTTGGCCTATTTAGCAATCCAGAATTGGATGCTCTAGGACCAGAGAAGGAAAAAAAAATCCATTCTTCTCTGCCTGGCCACCAAGCCTTGGGAACTGTGCAAATTTCTAGGACTATGTCTAGGGAGCCCCTCTCATGTAATACTGGTCAAGAGTGATAGAGGTTCCCTGTCCTTGCGCAGAGGGTGGTGCTTCAGTGGACACTTAGTGAGAACCAGCAGAAGGGGTTCAAAGCTTATGAGTCGGGTTGAGGTGTCTCCCAGACTGCTTGTGAGATCCTCAGACCTATAACCCTTGGTTCTAGGAGAACTTCGTCTTACCCGAGAACTTCTCTTCCCAGATCCCACTCTTGTCTGAATGCAGGATGTCATGTTCACCCTGCAAGGCTAAGGAGGTCTATTCTTGATGCTAGCTTCCCCAATGTCTGTGCTAAAGAAGAGTTAAGGTGAGATGTACTTCCTCCTTCTCTGAGAATGCCTGTTCTCTGCAGATGATTGACACACCAGATGAGTCTGTCTACGTATCACAGGTGTGGGCCCTACCCACCCAGATCTCAATCATTCATCCAAATCAACACTCTAAATCCTGGCATTCATGTAGAAGATATCCACCCCACAGCAAGTGGGGCAGTTCTTTGCTGAGCCCCAACGTCTGGGCTCTAGTCCAGACTTCTCAAGGGTGTGGGGAAGACCTTGTAAGCAAACACATTACTAATTCTCCCTCGGTGTATTGCTATTTATACCAGCGGGATAAATAGGCACTGTTCAAAGACAAATGAGTAATGGGAAAAAGCCTCTTGCTGTTCATAGGCAAGCATCAAATCCATCAGCAAATCTCACTGTGTGAGATGTGAATTCTCCACCGGTCTCTCCCAAAGCAGACTTTATAATCCTCATTTGCCCCAAGAGGAAAGGAGAGTTTTGTGGCTTAAATAAAACCTCCTAGGAGGCCTGAATCTGTACCTCTAATCTTTACATCATTGCTGTCTCCTCTAGGTTCCTCCTTCCTCACTCTTCTAGGTCAGTGCTTCTCTGCTTCCCCCGGAGTCTGAGCCCACCTGGATTTTACTTGCAAGGATACAGATACCGTTGGCCTTAATGTGATTGGGATCAGTCTTCTAGAAGTTGCCCAGGGTAGTCTCATGTACTCCTAAGCTTGGAATTGGTTTGAATTGTATTTTAGCCGAGATAGGATGCTTTGTTCTTGCTTTCCTGTGTTTGCCTGTGTGCAGGCCTGTTCCCTGTGCTCAGGGAAGTGGCTATTACATCGTATCACTAACTAGAAGTTCCTTGGACACTTGTGCAAACCCATCTGTTCATCTTGACCTCCTATAGTAGGTCCAGTCTGGGGCCTGAGAATGTGTATTTCTACAGTATTGAGAACACTGCCCTGGAGCATGACAAAGCCTGCTTAGAGGAGTGTCCAGACGTGAGTTTGCTTTACCAACATGTAAAACCAAACCTACATCTGTATTGTGTTTCTAGACTGGATTGACTTTGTCTTTGTAATGCTTGAAGGTGGCTTCACATGGATCCATATCTTTCTGGGGTCACTGATAGTGTCGGAAATGATAGGGGATGGCTCAGGAGGGAGGTGTACTCACTGGAAGAGAAGGGCTATTTCCAGTGATGCACAAACTAAGCAGCTGTTTCCACCATTTCCAAACCCTTCCTGATTTCCCTAGATCCACAGTCCATCTTGGATCTGGGGGCTCTAAGACAGAATCTCAGTGACCGGTGAGGTGATGAAGCTGTACAGGCTGTACCGTGGCCACACTCCTTTCTTAACTAAAATGGGATCTCTCTGTGTGTACGAGAGACAAGGGCAGGGAGGAGAAGAGAGGAGAGGAGATATTTGCCTGGGAATTTAGTGAGGACTTTGCTGGAAAATGTGTAAATGTGATAGCTCACAGAGCTCATCTTTCTGTAGATACCATAAGGCTCCAGACTTAAGATATTTAATTGCCATGGGTTTGTAATCAGCAAAGTAAAGCAGAGTTTCCAATATTATTACATTTCCCATCATGAGGATCCTTGAATTATGCCAAAGTCTCTTTTCATTCTTGCTGAACTAGGATTCTGTATTTGTCCACCTTTTTAGAGTCTTAAATGCAAGAATCTTTCCAGCTTTCCCAATCCATCTCCTGAAATCTCTTCTAACTATCTCCCTTCAGAGTGAGGTGAGTTTCACAAAGCCTCTTCCCAATGGATGGATTGCAGGTTAGCCAAAGATGCCACTGGAAGCATCTCTCTCTGAGTCCCTGTAACTGAGTATAGGATTGAAAGCTCATGACTGCCTTGATTTGCATCTGGTTAACAAAACATGATGGGACCTGTTTCCTCCTACTCCTGCCAGCACTGTGTACTGTTATTCCACTTTAACAATCAGATAAAGAGAAAACAATATCTCTTTATTTGTTTAGCTTGTATTTCTTAACTATAAATGTGCATATATCAAAATAAGATGACATCTTATTTAACTTGAGCAGAAAGGGTGTGTTTCCATTCAGCATAGCCTGAAGAGTTGGCTGCCTTGAATTGATTTGCTCAGGCTGGTCTGTTAGGTCTTCATGGTTTCCTTGACCTATGATTTTCTAAGGTAATATAACACCTAGGACAAGGTTCAAGCAGTTGTCTTAAGTGTTTGCATCTTCTGCAATGCATGATGGGTGAAGTCCTCTACAGGACACAATTATCTGTGTTTTTCAGCAGTAGGAGCCATGTAAAAAATGTAAGCTGTAATGTAGCCATCCTGTCCAGGAAGTAGTTTGCAACTCCAAACTTTTCTTTCCTACTGGTTGAGATATAGGCATATGATCAAACACTATGTTTTGTTTTACTTAGATAGAGTCTTAGTAGCCTAGGTTGTCCTTGAACTCACTATGTAGTTCTACTGGCTTTGAACTTGTAGCTATCTTCCTACATCAGCCTCATTATACCTAGTTGCAGCATGGTATTTGAAAATAGCATCCCAAGGTTCTAGGTCCCCACAGTAGTCTTTGATAGACTTCTGCCTGTGGTGCTCGGTGTTGATTGTCCATGTGATAGGATCTGGACTCAACAGGCACACCTGCCAGGGATTATCCTGATTATGTTAGCCTCTGGGCATGCCTGTGTGGGAGAGGCATTAAGATTAGGTTATCTGAGGTAGGATGACCCACCCTCAAAGTGAGTAGCACCATTCCCTGGGTTTAGGTCCTAGACTGAATAAAAAAATGAGAAGGCTACCTGGCCCAGAGATTTCATTGTTCTTTGTTTTCTGACCTCAGACGCACCTGTTTCTCAAGCTCCTGCCTCAGGACTTCTCGATCATGGTGAACTATGTCCTTGAACTGTGAGCTTAAATAAACCCTCTCCCCCTTGAGTTGCCTCATGATTTTTTTTTTTAAACACAAAAACAGGAAAAGTAAGGGAAACACAGCCTCCAGAGACTGGTTTGTCTAAAGTCAGGTCCAGCATAGCATGTAAAGCTTTGTGGACACAGGTCTGAGGAGAGGCTTCAAGCTCCCTTCTCTCATGCTCCACCTTCATCCCTTTTGCCACCAGACTTGGCTCATAGTTGATCACTGGGTTCACAAAGGGACTGTTATTTTCTTGTCATTGCTGTGCTGTGCGGGGATTATCCCGCAGGTCACATCTCACTCCTGGTAGCTGCCATTCGGCCTGCTGGGGATCCTGGATTGAGACATCCGCTGAGTGCTCTGGAGTGGAACACCAAGCTCAGCCATCCTGGCTTGCAGCCTTCACCCTCAGCACTCATGCTGTGCCATGTGCCGCTGCTGGGCAGTAACATCTGCCAGAAGTCTCACTAATTCGTTCCTTTAAAAATTAAGTCTGGGGTTGAGATTTTATGAACTTTCCCCTTCCATGCTAAGAAGCATATTGATATTGTCCTTGTTCAGGTCATGTCCGGGCAGCCATGTTAGCGGAACTTCTAGGAGACAATCCTGTGCCTTTGTCTCTCTTTTGGCTCCTTTTCCCAAAATGATCCTTGAGCTTTACGTACAACTAAAGAATGACGAGAGAGGGAAAAGTAATCTTCCTCAGGGAAGAACATGCCAATTGGTTATCATACCAAATGGTCTGCTCCAAAAACATATACACAAGTAACAGCATAGGGACCAAGCATAATGTATTTATAAATTTAGGAACACACACACACACACACACACACACACACACACACACAGACACAGACACACACAGAATAAGAGACCAAGAATTTTAAAGAAAGCAAGAAGGTACATGGGAAGGGTTGGATGGAAAAAAGGAAAAGGGAAATGATGCAATTTTATTATAATCTAAAAAAAAGAATAAAAAAATTGATGGGAAATGTCATTCTGTAAATATGTTTCTCATATTGGTTAATGAAAAAAATCACTGTTGGCCAATAGGAAAGCAAGATAGGAGGAACTAGGAGACAAGGAGGATTCAGGGGGAGGTAGGAGGAGAGTCAACATGTAGGACCAAGAGAGCAGAGGTTTGGCTCCTCTCTCCGGTAAGATCACGTGGAAACACTTAGATTAATAGAAATGGGTTAATATTTAAGACAGAGCTATCCAATAAGAAACACTAGTAACAGGCCAACAGCTTTATAGCTAATACAGTGTTATTTGGGGCTGATGTGGCTGTGGGACCAGGCTGGAGGGAAAGCTGCTCATAACAAAAAATTACTTGAATAACCTTAAGCCAATTCTCAGGATCTGGTTGTCCCTCTGAGGTGGAGAGGCCTTGCTCTCAAATCAGCTTGACTCAGAGCAGTTCCCAACAAAAGCCAACTCTACTTCCTTAAGAATGAAGTGCGAGGTTCAAACATTCACTCAATTTTTCTGGATTATAATTTTGGTCAAGTATTGGGGACAAATGGATGAATAGGGCAAAGTTTTTTGTTAGAATTTTTTTGGTGAGAACTTTATGATATTGGCCCACTCTGGGGTCACAATGGCCCCCTGGCCCACTTGGGGCATGCAGTGGCCCTGGACCCAGGGTACCGTGGGAACTCCAGACACCTAGGGAACCGCAGTGATCTTGTGGCCCACTCCAGGGGTGCAGAGGCCCAGGACCAGATATCCCAAAGGGATAATCTTAGAATTTGAGTGTTTTGCTATGATCTTCATGGCTGAATTTGGTGGTACCTAGGTTTTCCACTTTATCACTTCCTATTACAGAAACTTGGACAGAATTTTAATTAAAAACTTAAATTTACTTATTTCATGTATATGAATGTTTCCCAAATATACACACAAACACACACATATATATACATATGTATATATATGTATATACACACACACACACATGTATATATGTATATATATGTATACACACACACACACATTCACTACATGTGTGTCCGGTGCCTGTGGAGGTCAGAAGAGAGTGTTGGCTTTCCTGAAACTGAAATTACAGACAGCTGGGAACCATCCTGTGGGAGCTGGGTGTTGAACCTGGGTCCTTGTCAAGAGCAGCAAGTGCTGTTGCTTAGTCACCTCTCCAGTTCCTAGGGTGCAGACCTGTTGTCTGAAGATGAGGTAGCTATGGCCCTGAATGCTGGAGAGCCTCAGCAACATGGAGGGACTGCTATCTGAGGTCTGGGCTCCCTTGTGGAGTGTGATCAATGTGTACTAGAGCTGACTGGAGAGTGTATACTGCACATATATCATTTAGGTGAAACCTGGCCAAACCAGGTACATACCTGACTGTCAGGTGATCCCTCAGAGATAACTGAAGTGCTTGCAGATCTCAGCACTGGGAACACGCCTTCATGTGTATTTTTGCTCAGTGACTCATGCACTCCTATGCTGACAGAATGTTACATAAATGATAGCTATGTCCCCTCGTGATCCCATCCCCAGCCTCCTGGATGCTGAAAGACGCGGATGCGAAGAACAGTGGAGCTGTCAGCATAGCTTTATTCCCTTGATTCGAGTGCTTGGTTGAGAGCACACTTGCCGTTCAACCCTTTGGGTCTCGTCTTGTCTGTCTACCACTGAAGCATCTTCTAATTTCCTTTGCACAGCTCTTTCTTTTCTCTCTCCCTGCAGCCCCCCCCCACCATCCCTGCAGTTACCTGCCTCCTCTGCCTTTCTCTCTGTCTGTGTCCTATCACCTGAAAGCCTCACTTCCACAGTTGTGTTGGGAGATGATGCTGAAGTCAGAGTTCCAATGCAGGGTATTATAGTGGTGGCACTAGGGTCAAGGTACGCTTTCTCCTCTTTGCTTAAGCTTCCTTCAAAAAGACCACACTGCCATGAAGGCATTTCTACTAAAAAGCAAGTAGCAGATACTTTCAAATAGTGGCTTTCTGTTATTCCTCAAGCTTCATTTAAAAAAAAAAATGTGTCAGGAACACAGCTATCTTTCATTAAAGCTCATGTTGCTCCCAGTGTCTCTCCTGGGATTTGGGTTCTAGTCCATTGTTTCAGAGATTTTTAAGATGAAGCTGTGTGCTTGCACTGCATGGAAAACTGCCCTGCATATATCAGTCGCTGTCATTTTGGTGCTTCTATTCATGTGGTGGTCCTCAAGTTGCTGGGTCCTCTTTGATCTTGACATGCCATTGTAACTGGTGTACTGGGGTCTTAAGTCTCTCGATGAATGGTATTTCCTGACTCTGGATGTTCAATTTGTCTGTAGTTCTTTACAGACTGGTGGAAGGAAATGATGCCTGTTGCCAGGCTTGAATTCCTTCAGAACAGCTCAGAACTAACATGTCCCTACCATGCTTTTGGCATCTTTGGCCTCTTGGTATTTCATCCAAGAGCAAACTCACCCACTTAGAGTTCCAGTTCAGTTAAAAGGAGGTTGGTCATGTTGAGAATTGCTTTGGTCAAGTTGCCAAGTTCTATCTCTCATTCAAATTGGCCCTTTTCACAGAGGCATGGGATTCTTAGGCCTGGGTGCCCAGCATGGGTACTGGGGACAATTGTCTTAGTTCTGGCTCCCTCCCCAGATGTACTTTTCTTTAGAGAGACATTGCCACAGATTCTTTGTTGTTCCTGCCTCACAAGTTCTAGCTTTGAGGATCGCAGTTGCCACTAGAGCTGTCTAAGTCTGTATGGCCTCCTAAATAGGGTTCTGGTAAAGACCAACGTGATCCTCAGGGGGCCATGGTTGAGCGACAGGTGGAGAGAGGCAGTCCTGAGGGGCTCTGCTGCTTTCTACACTGTGTCAGCCACTCCAGGTTTTGGCAGACACAGAGTACATCCACAAGAACAAAATTTCAGATCCTAGCTTACCTATGTGCCTGGGTGCCAAGATCAAAGCAAAATTGGTCTTTCTTTGTGGCACCATCATATGGAAGAAAGAGAACATTTGCTAGAGTCTGGCAGAGCTGATTTCAGACCCTGTCCCGGTGATGCTAGCTTAAGTCTCTACAGTGATGACCTCTTGACACCTACTCCTCATTGGTGAAAGGAGAATTATTGCAATATCTTTCCATTAGGTTGAGGGAGTACTCAAACAATGTTCCTGGCAGGTGGAAGGTACCCAGTAGAAATTGCATGTGGAGAACCAGTGGGGGCTGTCTTTCTCCAGCAGGAAAGAAGAGGCAAGGGGTACATTCCCAGGGTCAGCTTGAGGAGCCCTAGCTGTCCATGTTGACTGCTTTGAAACTTAACCATAGCTCTTGATTAAATAAACATGATTGTTACCGGGACCTTTTTTTTTTCCTTCTAATTTTGAGTGGTCCACCTGACACTAAGACATTTTTGTATTGTCACAAGTCAAGAATGTCTTGCAGGGTGGGAGCGTAATGGACCCATCAAATTGCCTCACAAGTAAAAGTAACTGTGTTCATTCCCAGAGATTGGTGTTCCTGTCAATTTTGGCCAGGGAAACTTCTTGGTTGCAGTGGGTAGTGATAACTGCAGAGAGTCACACTTAGTCAAAATGGCGAGTTACCGTGTGCCTTGCTGCCCCTTTCTAGGCTTTGCATGATAACACTTGTTGAGCCTTCCAAAGTGTTGGGTTTTTTGAATATAAATATTGTTACCTACAAAGCCCAGCAAAGCAGAAAGAGTTGCACTGCAGGCCCTAAGAATGGACACTTAAATTACTTAGAAAACGCTGGGGAAGGACCCCACTTCTGCTCCCAGTGAAAAGCCAAGACCACTGACATATCTGGACTAGGAGAATTTATGTGTGTGTGTGTGTGTGTGTGTGTGTGTGTGTGTGTGTGTGTGTTTTCTCCTCCCTACCACCCCCTCTCCCTTTGTGTTTGTATGTCCTGTGATGTTTCTGCCTAAGGCAGTTATATGCAACCCTTCACCTGGCTCAGCTTTCTGCTTTCATCTTTCTGGCCAGAACACAATCATATTTGTTCCCTCTCATGGGCCCTTACAGCAAGCTTCAAGGGCACAGCTTGGTGAATCATCTTTTAATCCTCCTTCTTTCCTCATTTTATTCAGTGCTTCTCAACTATGCCTTCCCATTTTCTAGATATATTAAAAAATACCTCATCTTGCTTAATGCTATTTTAACTTTAAACAGCACAGATGCCAAACTCCCATCAAGGCTAGAACTCAGCCCAGTTAAAATACAGGTTATGCTTGTTTTTAAGAGACACTCCCTCTAACCAAAATATCTCCCCTGCCACCTGCTTCAGAGATTCTAAACATTACCTTCCCTTTGGGGCACAGGCTGTTCTGGTGAGAATCACGGCTGCTATTCAGATGTGAGCCCCTGGGCTGTCTGCCTGTCAGGGGGAGATTGTAGCAGGAGCGAGAGGAAAATTTCTCAGTGGGTCCTGACCTCCTCCAGGCACCACCTGTCTGCCCCCAGGCTTTCCTTCATCTCTGATCCCTGAATGGCACATTTCCCTTCCAACTGGCTTTCCCTTGACCACCTACTTCTCTTCAAGTACACGGCTGTCCTCCAAGTGGTTTTTCTCCCTCCGCTGACCCCTGTACTCAGCTTGCTCAGCTCCAGGACCTCTCTGGTCTCTGCCCTTCCTGTACATCCTCCTGGGAGCACTGCTGGTGGCTTTGACAGGGTCTTGATATGCAGTGGCCTGGCATTTTCTATGTAGATGAGGCTGGACTCAAGCTCACGCTGACTCTCCGCCCTAGAGTGCCAGGACTGCACGTGTGCTCTGCTGCTTGGCGCCCTCTTCAGTCCCTTGTAGTGCCTCCTGCTCTGGCTCTGTCATTTTGGTGTCCTGTCCCTCTCCCGCGCAAGGCTGCTGTCCTTTGGAGTCCTACTTCAGGAGTGCAGATTTGTGGGAGATGCCTTGTCAGGGACCCAAGAGCCTACAAAGTGGAGATTCAGTGTTTCGATCCCGGGAACACCCACTGTGGGTACCAATTGACTGGTCCCAAACTACTCCTTTGATGAACTCTCTCATTTGCTCAGACACCTGTAGGGACTCTGTTCTAGCGTGGCTGTAATTCTGGCTCATCAAGGGAGAGACCCAAAGCAGAAACTTAGTGTCTACTTACTGAATGAACTGAGTGGGTGGCTCTGGATGGCGGATACCTCGCTTAGCTTGGTGTTCAATCCAGGTTCACTCGTTGGTCCCTTCAGGCTGTCTGGGAGATCAAAAAGAGCTTGGGCTTGAGAGCCAGGCAGATCTGTGCCTTCCTTCAAGCTCTGGGAGCACAAGCAAATTATTCAACTACTCTGAGCTTTTATCTTTATTGTGTAATAATAATAATAATAATAATAATAATAATAATAATAATAATATTTTAAACGTGTATGACTTTTTTCCTGAATGTATGTGTGCTTGCCATTTGTGTTCTTGATGCTCTTAAAGTCCAAGAAGATGGTTTCAGCTCCCACAGATGGTTTGTGAACTGCCATGTGGGTTCTAGGAATCAAACTTGGGGTCCCTCTGAAAGAGCAACCAGTGCTCTTAACCACTGACTTGTAGCTCTATATTCTATATAGGGACATTTGTACAACATTGTAGCAGGTGTGTAAGGCATGAACTATATGTACAGAGAGAGCATCTGGTACCAAACTTGGTGCAACTTTGGAGATAGTCAACATTTCTATAGTAGTATATGCCAACTTTGAGTATATAGGTAGGTATGGTGTGTTGGGATATGTGTGACAGCCAGACACACACACACACACACACACACACACACACACACACACACACACACTCAGCGAAATACTGTGCTCATTTTCAGATCTGATTCCCAGGACATAACTGAAGTGAATACTACTGCCTCACTTATTTTCTCTATAAATGTTGCTCTTTATGGCACCTGGCCTCCTCCCCCTCAAGCTTAACAAACAAAACACTCAGGTCTTTTCTGGTCTCTTCCTTCTTCTTCCATCTTAGAAGTTCTCATAAAACAAACATTGGTCATGAGGTGTGAACTAGGAAATAATAAACAGACCTTGTTTATTATCTTGAAGGCAGTGCACACACAAATTTCATTTGTTTATCTTTGTGGATCTTGGGATGGAGCCCTGGTCCTTGTACATATTCAGCAAATTGTCACCCATGAAGCTATATCCCCAGCTCCTGAACTGGTATGTAAAGGTCATAATTCAAGTATTGGATCCTCTTGGTCTAGTCAGATGGCTGCTTGTTTTATTTAAGAGTCACTCCAGAGCTCTATGTTGCCCATAGAGCAGTGGTGTGCCCTCTAACTATGGTCGTCCTGTATCCTGCATCCTGCAGCATCAGTGACAGGGGCCTTGTTGGAGACTCCCAGGCCTGACTTCAAATGTATTGTGTGAGAAACTCTGGCCTGGAAATCTGCAGTGCTGTAAGTCCTGGCTGTCCTGATATAGGTGAAGTTCAAGGGTCACCAGCAGAGAAACTTCAAAAATTGAAGCCACCTACATGGTTAGCACAGCTGAACACAAGTCTCAACAGGACTTGAGAAAAAAATTATACTTCTACTCTTCTTGTACATATTTTTTGTGGCACTCGAACCTCTTTCTTCAGTGATCTGATGATTGGGGTAGGCCTATTGCTGGCTGCAAACTTGCATTCTTGAATACTCATTTTTTTTCTTAGTTTTTTTTTTTAATAAAGAAAACCCTCCCTGCCTCTCTCTGCCTGTACAAGTTGTCCTTATCTTCAAGTTCCAGGTAGTTTCTTTGATGTTTCTTCAATGTCTCCCAAGTACAGTGACTTTATGGGGTCCCAGGGGTAGAACTAGGAAATAGATAGCTAAAGGAAAACCTCCCTGACTTCCCTGCTGACATATCAGCAGCCTCTGGCCCAAACAACTGCCTGGTGAGTTTAGGCACTAATTAAGTATTTGTTGAATGAGTGAATGAAAGGACAAAGGAGACTAACAGGCTGATGAAGCAAGGAGGCAGCCTTGTGTCTGCACTGAGGATTTATAATCCATTCTCATGTGTTGTGAGCGCCTTAAGGCAGGGCATGCTGCTGGTTATTTCTGAATCCCAGTATCTTGGTCAAAACCTTGGAAACTGAGCCATGGGAGCTCAGGAATCTCTAGAGCAGTGGTTCTCAACCTTCCTAATGCTGCAACCTTTTAATAAAGCTTCTCATGTTGTGGTGACTCCCAACCATAAAATTATTTTGTTGTTACTTCATAACTGTAATTTTGCTGTTATGAATTATAATGTAAATAAATATCTGAAATGCTATCCAGTGGTTGAGAACCTCTGGACTAGACACATAGTTGGAGGGACGTTATCAGAGGGACTTGGGTGTCTGAAAGCCTTAGGCTTGAGGACTCTTAGATCCATTCAGCTTGGAAATTCTTGATGTTGTCTTAAGGATGAATCAAGGCTTGGAAGCCAGCTGGCTACTCTTTCCAGGATCTATTGGACAACTAGCCACTAGCTCTTTGTTTTAGGCATACACTCATAAAATATCTAATGCTCTGAGCATTCTTGAAGGCTAGAAAAATGAAAATTTTGTTGTTGAAATGAGAGTTAAAATTACTTTGAGATTCCATCTTACCCCAGTCCGAGTAGATACCACCAAGAAAAATAAATGGCAGCAAATGCTGGTGTGAATGCAGACCTACCTATACAGTGACTATAGAAAACAGTTGCAGATTGTGAGCCAGCTATACCACTCCTGGCTTCTCACCCAAAGGACTTCATATCTGATTAGGGGTACTACGCTTGCACATCCATGTTTACCACTTTCCTTTGCACACCAGTAAGGAGATGGGAACCACAGAGACATCCATCAACCGTTAAATAGTGAAGATGTGTTCCATATACTCAACAGACTCTTATTGAGCTATAAAGGAAAATTAGGGAATTCACAGGAACATGGACGGAACTGGGAAACGTATTTAGCAAGGAATCCTGGGTTCAGGAAGAAAGACACGGCATGCACTCTCTAGTAGGCAGATCCTAGCTTTTAACAGATAAATATTAGTGTCTAGGTGGGGGTAGGTGTGAAGCAGCTAGTTATGAGCCCACAGATGGGGGGTCTTCAAGGGACAGGCATGGGAAGAATAGGGATACATGAGATGTGGAAAGGCAGCAGAATAGTACAGTGGGGGAAATTGTGACCAAAAGGGAGGTAAGAAACTAAAGCAAAGCATGCATCAAATGTTAAGGAAAACCACCGCTACTTTGTAAGCTAATTAAAAACAATAAAAATATGGGCTGGAGAGATGGCTCAATGGATAAAAGCCCTGATTGCTCTTTCAGAGGAGCAGAATTCCATGGAGGCTCACAAAGGGAACCTGACACCCTCTTCTGGCCACTGTGGGCACTACATGCATATGGTGCAGATACATGTATCATATAACATTAAAAAGAAATACTCTCAAGTTTCCCAAATAATGAACAAACTATTTAGGTGCACTTCACAGAAATACAAGGACATTTCAAAAGAGACAAAAGGTCAAAGTTGTTGAATGTTTATCGTGAATAAGCAGGGCGAGGAGGGACTTGATGTAGTGAGAGGGTCAGTTGAAAGGACTGAGATCCCCAGAACAGACATTGTCTTAATTAGGATACAGTCACAGTAGACAGAACCAGAGTTTATTTTTAAATTAACTCAAAAGTTCTTAGAATTTCATATTATATTTGCCTTATTTTCACCCCCTTCCTCCCTGCAACTTCTTCCATGTACCCCAACTCCTCAAGTTTAAAACCTCTTAATTCTTTAGTTTTTGATTCATACACATGCACTTAAAAAAGCATGTATGTATTTAATATTGCCTATGGAGTCTGTTTTGTGTTGCTCATGTGTGCTTTTGTTTAGGGCTAACCACTTGAGATTAGATAATTTATCAGGAGGCTCCATCCTGGAAAAAACCCAATTCTCCTTCTCTCTTGGCTCTCTAGAAGATGTCTGTAGACCACAATGACGGATGCTGCCAGGAAGGGCAGACATTGCTTCTTCACAGAGTTCAGAGAAGGCACTGAGGAACACAGTGAATGGGAGCTGAAATTGAGTGGAGGGCAACGAGATGTCATCTTTCTCCCGAAGTGTGGTTTCTGAGTATCTGCTGGGGCACATGCTCTGAATTCCTCCAGATACTGAGTCTACTGTGAATCTGAGCAGGCTGCTGGAGGGAACATGGTGTCCGAGTGGGACTCTGGTGGAGATCAGTCTAAGAGGGACAATGGTGACTCTACAGGCCAGGGGTGTGAGGCAGAGCAGACAGGACCCCTGGCTCTGTTCTGAATCACTGTGTTTCAGCTTAAGACCATTCTGTCTATTGTTAACACTGGAGCTGAGCTCCATGCCAAATCCCCAGGCTTGTGCAGATAGAGAAGACTTGGCCCATCCCACCCACATGCTGGAGACTGCTCATAGGGGTTGACTTGTTCCCTGGGCCTGGAAATGTCATGGTTTATTGAAGAGGTTGGAGACATAGGTAGATGATTCTTAACCTGTTTCCTCATCTTCTGTGTCAGAACATCTATGTGAGGCAGAGGCCCTTGTGGCCTTGTGCTGACCCAGATGCCAAGTCTCATCAGGCCCACCTAAGGCAGAAACTGGGGTATCAGGTGTTGCCAGCATTAAGGTCCAGCTTCAGGGCAAGTTCAACACATATCAGGGTGAGGACTGCCAGTACACACCCTGACATTGTGTCAATACCAAATATGATAGCAGAGAGCTTTTGGGAGTGACTTCAAAGGAGCCCTGGGTACCACAACAACAACCCTGCAAAGAGAGGGCAGCTGTTGTTCTTCTTAGTGGCTGAGTCAAGACTTAAACTCTAGTCTCTTTGAAGGAGGTCCAAAATCCATCCTTTGGAAGATTTGAAAGGAAAAATTACACAGAAGCTTTCTGGCTCATTCTGGAACCATGGATCTCCAACCAGTGGCATCAGCATCAACAAGGACTGGTTAGCTGTGCACAGTTTTGAGATTTTCCGAAACTTTTTGAACAAGAAGTTGCTTTTATTAAGTCTTTCAGGTGATTCTAATGCATACAAAAGTTTAGGAGCCCCTAGACTAGGAGTATGCTAAGTGTAAGCCTCCGTTTGGCCAGGCGCTTCTTATAGAAAGGTTTGGCCTCGCTTTCCCAATGCACTTCATGGGTGAGGAGTTCATTGTGCCATGGAGACAGTGTCTCGTGTGTACGTAGAAACCCTGAAAATGGGAAATGATGGCAACTGCTAAGTCTCATGTGCCATCAGTTTGGAAAGAACAAGACATACTGGTCCACTCAAGCTCCCCGTGAAGTTGCATCAGTGAGTGAGTGCTTCTGGCAGATGCCTTGGCCTAGAACACACAGATAACTTAATCTGAAGCACCCATGGCTGAGAACAGACAATGTCTCCAGAACTCAGCACCACAGCTGATCAAAGATGAGAAACATCTCTGGAGATATTTTTTAAAAAAAGTTTTACAACCACCAAGGAGGGCATCCGGGCACTTGGGCGTGAGGTGATAGTCCATTTGCTGGCTCCTCCCACCTTCTGACTCCTGCTTTCTAGTTCTTAATCACCAGTGAAACCACAGGCACTTGAGCAGGCTCTGCTCCCCACCCTCTGATTTGTAAACTTTACAAATTACAGTAGCTGGCCGTGAAGCATACAAAGGGCAGCTGCTGGTGGTTTAATCCAGCTCCCATTGTGGTATGGCTCTCCCGTGTAGAAGAGGCTATATAGTCTCACGCTCTAAAGGCAGAGAGGAGGAGATTAAGTTAGAATGTGGCTGCTCTACCTCTTGTTATTCTCATGCTAAGACTCCTGCCCTGTGGGCAAATGTCCATGTGGACATTGATTCGATTGTGAGAACTTGTGACTTTTACCATGGGGTGCTGAGGGAAGGCCAGAGGCTGTCACACCCTCCTCTTCCCTGTAACTCTGTTCTTTCCTTTAAGTGGTGGAGTGTGGCCCAGGGTAACTGAAGCCTGAGGCTCTGACCAACAACAGTCTCAATGAGAAAGTGTGGTTTTGATTAATCTTACTGCAGCAAGCATCTGGCCCAACCTCTTTACTCCTCCTTTGTGCTTAAACCGTTTCTTTCATCCAACAAGTTCAAAGATGTCTAACAAAATAAACCATCCTATTCTTGTATTAAGACATCGTAGGAAAGCATTGCTCTGCCCATATAAGGAAGAGAGAGGGAGGGTGAGTCACTCAGTGGTTGAAGGATTCTTCTGGTAGCATGAGGTGAGTCAGTGGGACCTCAGGGGCATTGACCTGTGTTTATTAAGTTCATATCCAACGACTTGACTGGCTCTTATAATGAGATGATTCGGTGTGAGGAGGCTGTATGGGAAATGCTTTGGTGTCTTGGGAAGAAATGCTGGGCCCAGGGATTATTATACTTGGGGTGTGTGTGTGTGTGTGTGTGTCTGTGTGTGTGTGTGTGTGTGTGTGTGTGTGTGTGAGAGAGAGAGAGAGAGAGAGAGAGAGAGAGAGAGAGAGAGAGAGAGAGAGAGAGAAGACATTTCCTGGAATGTAACATCCATCATCACCAGCACTGAAATCATGGTGATGATGATGAATTCTCCTCCTCCTCATCAGAGGATACATGTATTGAACACTTATTATGAACTAAAACCTGATCTAAGTTGTAGATACGTCTACATACATAAACCCACTTAATCCTCACAGTAATCCCACAAAATCAGTATTATTTTCCACTTTGAAGATGAGGTGCCAAGGCTTCAAGAGGATAAATAGCACATTGAAAGTCCCATAGATACTGAATGAAGAATACAAGATTCAGGCTTAGGTCAGTCTGCCTCCTGCAACTGCACTCTAACCACTGTGTTTCAGAAGCTGAGTCTCAGATTTTGTCAGTAGGATTGTCAGAACCATGATTATGCCATTGTTTTGGTTTCTTCCCTTAAAGAAGTAGTTCTCAACCTTCCTAACACTGTGACCCTTTAATACAGTTCCTCACGTTGAGGAGCCCCAATCATAAAATTTTTTGGTTGCTATTTCTTAACTCCAATTTTGCAACTATTATTAATTGTAATATAAACATCTGTGTTTTCTGATGGTCTTAGGTGACCCCTATGGCAGGATCATTTGACCCAAAGGGAGTCAAGACCCTCAGATTGAGAACCATTGCCTTAGAGGAAAGGAGGATGCTGCTGTTACAGGAATCATTCCGAGTCGAGGAGGTGGGAGGAATGAAAACTCCATAGTATCTCCAAGTATCTTGAAACTTAAGCACAGTTTTGATGACTAGGGTTTGATGAAGAAGCTTAATCCATGTGTCAAACCTTCCATGCCATAACCCCAAATCACAGCACATATTGAGGAAGAAGGAACATGGTCTGAAACCCTCATCCATGCCCACTGCGTTTACCATTCACAAAGAATATCGCCATTCACAAAGGATATCGCCATTCACAAAGAATACCACTTATTGCGTTTGAATTCCAAACAATCTTAAGGGAGGTTGAGTAGGCATCATTTTCCTTGTTGTTCAATGGGGACTGCTCAGGCCCAAAAAGGCAAATCGTCTCCTCCCAGGTTCATAGATGAGGGGGTAAAATCAGGCACTCAAGCCTAGGTTCACTTCTGGCCCATTGCTCTTTCTCTGCACGCAGCCATTGAGAGCTTTGGTGAAGTTAGGTGCAGCTGAACCTTCACACCCTGATTGTTCTTAAATACTAGGATAGACTTCAGGGGAAAGACATTCACTCCAGAACCCAGGATCCCCCAAAAGATCACATTACTAGGGTCCCTCACGTCCTACATCTTCTCCACACAGACTCAACATTCCAGGCCAATCGTCTGGCGTTGGCCAGAACAATTGGCTTTCTTCAGCCAAGGACTATCCTTTATGTTGATTATTATACTAAAAAAACACATGCCTCTCTTTCCCTTAGTTCTTCGACATCCTCTATGTTGGTTGCTTCCAAGGTCCTCCACACTTATGCGATCTTTGGTCTAAAGAGGGCAGTGTGGCATGTGCCCATCAGTAGGTTTGAGTGCTGCCTCCCACTACACTCTGACTCTTATCCCCCTTTATTATTCCTTTTTAAATGGACAAAATTCACATGATATCTTCTTTTCCTCCACTGTCCCACACCCCTGGAACCATTTCTTACATTGCACATGTCAAAAGCCCTTTTCCTTTCTTAAAAACACACCCTTGGGGAGGCCATGGGGCTGATGCACGGCCATCAACTCCCTCTTCCTTGTGGACCCCAAATCAACAAGATCCAACTAGAAAAATAATTTCCAGAAAAAGATTCTTAAGGGCATTAGAATTCTAATAAGCTTAATTCCTTCAATTCCTGCCTACAAATTGCCTGAAAAGCAGAATACAAATGAACCTTTGAAAAATTGGCAGCTAGGGCTTGGAGATGGTGAGATGGGCCGTTGTGCAAGCATGAGGACCCAAGTTTAAATCCCTGTGAACTTGCCTAAAAAGCTGGGTTTGGTCACATATGTTTGTAATGGCAGAAGCAGTGACCAGGAGGATCCACCCTGGGGTTGAGAACTATGAACTGTGATTGAAATGGTCCAACTGGAATATGAGGCAAGTGACAGGTTGAGGGAGAAGTGGTGGTGTGTAAAGGAAGGATATTTTATCGCCGAGTCCAAGTACACGCACGGCATTATGCAAGTCTGAGAGCTCCAAGAGGGGCAAGAACACATCATAGTTCATATCCACCATGACCCTGCCCTTGGGACTATGTTAGACACATAGTGGACAGTCAGCAAATGTTGCTGCTCTTAACATCATAGATGTAATCTTAAAGTTATATTAAATACGAGTTTATTTCCAAATGTCACCTGACACCATTAAAATACCTCATCTCTTTACTTCTGTCCATTTCTTGTTTACTTTCATGGTCCAGATTGTGACTGATTGGTATGAATTATCCATAAGCATAGCTGGGAATCCCTTACCAGCTATGATGCTTTGGCTTTAATTTGATTCTGTTCTCAGCATAGAAAAGGCTCCTAGTGGATGTATTTTGAATTAAATTGAACCGGACAAAGAAAGACATGTTTGAGGGTCCATGGAGAGCTCAGTTTCTCTTAGAAGGATTAAAACATGCAAACAAATATTCCAATTAGTAAATCAGGAAAGAAAGCACTTAAATCTATTGCTAGCCCAAGTGAGATCCTGGGGACCCTTAAGCCTGAGATCTTATTTTCCTTATTAGTTAAGGGGCAAATCTACTGAAGCTGGTTGATATTTTGAAAACACTGAAAGGGAGGCTAGAATGGCAAGAGATGCCCGTCTTGTGCTTACTCACCAGCTTGTCTGCCTGAGGTCTCCATCCTGAATTGTTCTACACAACCTTCTGCAGGGCAGTTGGCAGGGAAGCCACATACATCCAGGAATAGGTAACCTGTCCAGGTAATCTGTCCTTCCTTCATCTTCAATGTGACTGATGTTTGTTCAACACCCACAGCCAGTGCATGTGTGACTGTCCCCATTCCTTGCCCCCTTTCATACTCCAATATCCCATATTGGTAAGGAACAAATGGCGTTGCTGCTCTTGGAGTTTACACTGCCTGAATGCAAACAACTGTGCATTTCCGCTACAAACAAATCTGGATGGTGGATATGATGCTTTGCTTTAGACACTGTGGGTCAAGATTATCTTTCAGAGGCCTCAGAAAACATGGTCCCGTGTCTGCAGGCCTTGCAGGGCCTGTCTCCATTACCCCTCGCAGGATGCTCAGCAGGGCAGGCTGTTTTTCTGGAATCAGTTTTGTACATCCTGGTTACTTCTCAGCTTTGCACTCTTGCAGGTTAGCCCATTTGAAAGTGGGTTAGCTCTGTCTAATTCATGTGGCTCTGCACAGTTCTGGAATTCCCATCCACATTTCCTCCTTGTTGTTTTCTTCTGAACATTCTTGTTTTTCTTATTGGGCAGTCTCCTCCTTGTATCCATCTGGTTCCATTTCTTTGATTGCTCTGTATTGGTGGGATTCTATTATTGTCCTCCTGGATGACCAAATCCACAAATCTTCTCCTGTATAAACACCTGAACATTGTTCTTGGTAGAGGCCTCTAGGGGGCTACACTGGGCAGCCCACAGTTTAAATCAAAGGGATTGGAGGATGCTGCAGGCATTCCATGGGTGCTCAGGCAAGGCTTCCTTTAATGGGGAAGAAGGCAGGTTGAGGAAGCAGCTCTTTTCTGGAAGCTTTGGAGCAGGTGGATAAGCATGGGGAAGTCAGAGGCTTCTTTTGGTCTTTACCCATGGGTTCCCATCTTTGGATGAAGTCACCTTGCCAATCATCCCATGCCCAGATGGAAAGTGACAGAAGCTCTCTGCCGACTGCCTGGTGTCCTTCTGATGCAAAGTCTGGGTGGTACCCGTCTCTAGACCCGCCTATTTCTCTCACTTTAATAGTCTTGGGGGGGGGAACAAAGAAAATTTGATTATATTACAAGTCCAAGTCTGCTTTGTAGTGCTCTGGGCCTTTAAAAATCTGAACGTTTTTTATAATAAGCAGGGCCTAATGGTCTTGGAGAGTGCAGACAATGGGCCTTTTATCGGAGACTCCAGCCACATGAAGACTATCATGAAAGCTCACAGGGAGCAGGACTCCAATAATTTGTCAGTCAAGCAGAAGCTCTGGCTGCCAGCCAAAGCCACAGGAGCTTTGGATGATGCTCTGGAGATGTAAAGAGTATCTGGCAGTGCCTATAATTATATAACTTTTATACATTCACAATTTCATCTTCAGATCTTCTGGTCCTGTCCACTATCACCCATTTCTAGCTTGCCTCCATTCCTCCACCCCAACCCTAACCCCAGGCCAAATCCTGTGCTTATAGGGTACCTCAGTATTATCCTTCATAGCATCTAAGCTCTTGGATTCAGTGACATAATTTAGCCTTCCTTTCATACTTTTTGAACCCTTTGTCCTTAGAACATCTGTATGCAAATCAGTAGGACTGGAGCTTGGATGCCCAGAAAAGAACATTGCATATACATACATTGAACTTAGAGAATAGGGCAGAATGTTAGAAAGTTTAACTGAAAATTTAAAAGTGATTTTTAATGTTAAAGCTGACATGGATATGTTACATGCAATAGAGCCAATTGACTCAAGTTTAAGATAATGTGATTTCTTGCCCAGGGAGACCCCTTTAGGCTACCTCTTTACCTTGTCAGGGTATGGATCTAGGTAGGACACTGCATATAGTAGGCAAATGCTCTACCTACTACAGAGCTATATTCCTAACCCATTTGGATTATCTCTTGACTGTCTTAAATGAACC
The DNA here is from genome assembly GCF_943737965.1 of Phodopus roborovskii. NCBI lineage: Eukaryota > Metazoa > Chordata > Mammalia > Rodentia > Cricetidae > Phodopus > Phodopus roborovskii. The sequence continues at coordinate 15,336,227 of NW_026125052.1, read as the reverse complement.
CATTCATTCTGTTTTGATTGATGTCCCATGTAAAAGTTTGGTGAATACTTCCTTTTTCCTTCCACGTTTCTTTTCCTAGACAGTTTAAATGAATTTACACTGACCCCATCAGCTAATATTTTTTGGAAATCTTTCAGAACTGTCTCTTCTTCCAGAAACTGCTCTGTCCTCAAGGTGATTATTCAAGTCTCTACCGCTCTCTTCAGTGATAACAGAGGCCATTACATACATGGTCCTGTAACTCACAGACAGTTCTCCAACTTTCATAGCCAAGGCTCAGATCAGCTCAAATCACCACCACAGTCATCCATCCTTGGCCTGGGTTACAGCAACATTTAGAGAGTTGTCTCTCACCACAAGGAGCAAGAGCTGATGACTGTAACTGAATGTAATGTCTTCAAGCAATCTCTCTCTCTCTCTCTCTCTCTCTCTCTCTCTCTCTCTCTCTCTCTCGGGCAGATTCACTAGGAGACACAGTTGACTATAGGTGCTCAGGATCTTGTAACATAAAAGAATGTCACTGGATGGAACAACACCCAACTGACCAGGGCTGGACCATGTGGTTCCTTTGAAGCTCTACCACAGAACTCTGATTTCATGGGTGTAATGGCTGAAGAAGAGTCCTGACTTAGCAAGAAGCTCAAGTAAAGAATTTTATGGGATCAGGGACTCTTCCGAGGGAGGCAAATGACAGAGTGAAGGACAGGGCGTTTGAAAACTAGTGAAGTACAAAGAAAAAAAGATTTTACATACTGTGTCCACACCCTCTGTAGAAGGGTTATAAATGCTCACCAGAGGAAGGACACCCAGAGCTCCGAGGCTTGGAGAGTCCACTCTGTGTCTTCAGCCAGGCACCTCACTCCCTCCAGCACCATGCCATACAACTGCTGCCTGCCCACCATGAGCTGCCGCACCAGCTGCTCCTCCCGGCCATGTATACCCAACAGTTGCCATGGCTGCACCCTGCCTGGGGCCTGCAACATCCCTGCCAATGTGGGCAACTGCAATTGGTTCTGTGAGGGCTCCTTCAATGGCAACGAGAAGGAGACCATGCAGTTCCTGAATGACCGCCTGGCCAGCTACCTGGAGAAGGTGAGGCAGCTGGAGAGAGAGAATGCAGAGCTGGAGGCTCGGATCCAGGAGAGGAACCAGCAGCAGGACCCTCTGGTGTGCCCCGCCTACCAGTCCTACTTCAGGACCATCGAGGAGCTGCAGCAGAAGGTGAGGGGCCACATTGACATGTCTAAGTGATGGTAACTTGCTATGGCTCTCAGCCTGAGGTGGAGAAGAAGTGTTTCTTGTTTCCATCCCATAATGATCCTTGTTTTCCCATTTTCCCTGCTATCCATTTTTAAAGAAACTAATGGTTTTGTATTTAGTTTTGATGCTCACTAATTCATATGGTCTCTCCTTCCTCAGATTCTATGCAGCAAATCTGAGAATGCCAGGCTGGTGGTACAGATAGATAATGCCAAGCTGGCTGCAGATGACTTCAGGACCAAGTGAGTCATTTGACAGACATACTAGCATCCTTTTAGTTTGCTTAACCTCCAGCTAAAGAAAGGGATTTCCATAGCTTTCCTAGCAGCAGACAATCTGTTAGTTTTAAATGATTCTGCAAATGATGTTTTAGGCAGAATAAAGCAAAAGGAATCACAAAAATGGAAAAGGACAATGTTGAGTTTTGATGGAGCATCCAGAACTCTCTGTCCCCTGGGAGTGTTCATTGCAGGAAGTAAGAAGGCAAAGCAAATGTCTTCTGGCAAGGATTATTGTTCGGAGTCTTGAAGATCTACCAGTTGCTCCTCTGACCTTGTCCATTTTCAGGTATGAGACTGAGCTGTCTCTGCGGCAGCTGGTGGAGTCAGACATCAATGGCCTGCGCAGGATCCTGGATGAGCTGACCCTCTGCAAATCTGACCTGGAGGCTCAGGTGGAGTCACTGAAGGAGGAGCTGCTGTGCCTCAAGAGGAACCACGAGGAGGTGAGATTAGATGAAGGACCTAACTCAGCCTCAGGCTTTGGGGTTGGGAGAAGCAGAACTAAGGTTATAAACATGAATCTCAGGATGTTTTTATGAATCTGCTTTAGAGCCACCAAGACCCAATGAGAGAAAACTATAGATGAACTTGTCCATGTTCTCAGATAGGACATACCTCAAGTTAAAAACACAAGTATTATTTCCCAGACATCTCCATTTGCTGGCAACTGCCCACTGAGCCGTAGAGTTCCAGTCTTGTTATATTGGCGATCTGATTTTTGTCTTGCTAAAGAGAATAAGTCTTGGTGAAGAATGAGTGGGTACTCCTGGGAAGTGCCAAGACATGATTTTGCTTCTTTTTTGGTAGCAAGAATTATTTGATGTACAATCTGAAACAGCTCAGCTATATTTCTGCATTTGAGGGTGTCACAGTTTCCAGTTGGGGAAACTTGTTTGTCAGCCTGCTCTTCAGCAGCCCAGTAAACCCTGGGGGTAATGGTGAGGAAGGAGTTGAGCCCACAGAGATTATTTGCCTTGAGTTGATATAATAGCTCCTAAGGTTCTTCTTAGGAGGAAATAGACTTAGGAGGGCTTCAACAGGCAGGGTAATCTCTGAGACTCATTGAGAACAGTAACTATGAATTTATATATTTGCAGGAAGTCAACACCCTGCGCTGCCAGCTTGGAGACCGCCTCAACGTGGAAGTGGACGCCGCTCCCACTGTGGACCTGAACCGTGTACTCAACGAGACCAGGTGTCAGTACGAGGCCCTGGTGGAAACCAACCGCAGAGAAGTGGAGGAATGGTTCACCACACAGGTGGGCATCTGAGCTCATGCTCACCTGGGCACTGAGGCCCCCAGGACCCTAAGGCAGGGTCTGATCCTGTCTCTGCCCTTGCTTCCTGCAGACTGAGGAGCTGAACAAGCAGGTGGTGTCCAGCTCAGAGCAGCTGCAATCCTGCCAGGCAGAGATCATCGAGCTGAGACGCACAGTCAACGCCCTGGAGATCGAGCTGCAGGCCCAGCACAACCTGGTGTGTAGTGTCCAGACCCGGGACCACTCCCTCCATCTCTTTCTCTTCAAGCCCGTGACTCCTTTGGGAGGTCATGCAGGAACCTTTAGAGGGAGCAGCTCTGTGACAGCCTGTGTCTTCTCCCCCACAGAGAAACTCTCTGGAAAACACACTGACAGAGAGCGAGGCTCGCTACAGCTCCCAGCTGTCCCAGGTTCAGTGCCTGATCACCAACGTGGAGTCCCAGCTTGGTGAGATCCGGGCTGACCTGGAGCGTCAGAACCAGGAGTACCAGGTGCTGCTGGACATCCGTGCCCGGCTGGAGTGTGAGATCAACACGTACAGAGGCCTGCTGGAGAGCGAGGACTGCAAGTGAGTACAGAGAAGGATGGATTTGATGAGACTTCAGAAGGGAGTATAGGACTCAGTTGGATCCCTCAGAGACTGTCTGCCTAGGGAAAGAAAATCATGCCTTTCCACTTGACATGCTCAAACAGAACTGACAACACCATCACCATCATGAAAATATCAAGTGGCTTGCTGGCACAGTTGTTTGTGTGCAAATTGAGATTGTACAGCTATATTTGTATTCTACTGTGCTAATATGTAGGGTTATATGAGCCGTCTTTACAATACTTCATTGTATAGACAGCGTAAGATAGCCACTATCTTATCTGCTTGTGTAACTATTCTATGTAAGGACGCTAGGGCATGGCAAAGGCAGTAATCCACTCAAGGTGTGTATAGCTTTGGGGTATCTGTGTAGTATTTGTGGCTCTCTGTATTTTAGTGATTTAAAGGTTTTGTAGTAGAGGGGGACTTGCCATTCTTTGTTCTAGATCAGGACAAGTCCTGACAGGACTTCTACTCTTGGGGACTCACTGATAATGTGGTCCTATGTAGTTATTCTTGGGAACTCTCTGATATGTGGCCTCACCTCACCTTTTTGTTCTATTTTTTTTTCTAGGCTACCCTGCAATCCCTGTGCCACAAGCAATGCGTGTGGCAAGCCCATCGGGCCCTGTGTCTCCAATCCCTGCACCCCGTGCCCACCCCCTGCCCCTTGCACACCTTGTGTCCCACGTCCCCGCTGTGGGCCATGCAACTCCTTTGTACGCTAGAACCTGGGGGATGCCAAAGGGACAAGGACACAGTGTTCCAGAGCTCCAACCTGTTCTCGTTCATTCCACAAAGCAGGCATAAAAACGCAAAACGAATAACCAGCACAGTGTTAGGATGATGGCCCCAGAAACTGTGCCTTCAATTGTGCCTTCAACTCCTGCACCCTTCTCCAGACCATTCCCTGCCTGCCTTTCCCTTCAGAAGGACTTGACTTTTCCTTGGCTTGCCCAGAGGACTCTGAAGTGCCATCGGCCCTCCCTTGTGATCTCACAATAAACATTTTCCTGTCTAAAGCAGATGCCTTTCTTATTGGTTCTCATTTGTTGCCATCTACTCACCACTTGAAGACTCTATAAAAAGCCACTTGAAAGTCAGGCTGTGTAATGGCTTGAGTCTTGATGGGCAGATGGCTAGCCTGACACCCTGAATCCATGGGTGAGGTAGAACAGCCATCAGGAGTGAGGGCGAGGCTGCTACAGTGCTGGGTTGCTGTCTCCCTTTCATCGTTGCTATATTTCTCTCCATGACGTGGATTCTCCCAGAGCTTTGATATATAAGCCCGAACTAGGAGGGATGATCTAGAGATTGCTAGGAGGTTCTAGAAAAGTCATCTTTTCCTCAGTAAGATCCTTGGATCAGATGCCCTATGATTCTGGGTTATTGTGGTCCAGGCAACCTGGCTTTCCTTGCCATGCCCAGGATGTCTTCCTCTTTTATGCATGCATCATTAGCCTGAGCGTTCAGTCACTGATTGACAAGATACATCAGTACTTCATGGGGTATTTATCTTTTCTCATGTCATTTCTTACTGTGTAGATGCTGGGTGATGTAGCAGGGAGAGACATTTACAGGCAACTCCCAACCACAAGTTACTCACAATTTGTAAAGAGGCATAAAGTTAGGCCTTCAAAGAGTGCTATCACCCGAAGACACAGAACCCTGGCACCTGAACAACCCAGTTGCCTGGAAACAAATATCTGACCATTGGAAGAGACAAGCTGTGGGTGTATGGGACAGCAATATTTCTCACAAAAAGGGCAGCTTCCTTTAACTGTAAGGAATATCCACAGAAATGATGAATGTTGACTTCATAAAAACCCAGAGGATGCTTGGGATGTTTTGAACCACAATCATGTGAACTGATATGATCAAGACAATGTATCTTTGGCACAGTATATGCACCATTTGAAATTCTCTCCAGAAGAGTACAGGGTTCCAATTATTCATATTCTTGCCGATGCTTCCTATTTTCTGTTTGTTTGAAGCAATAGTCATCAGAATGTGTGTGAAGTGGCACCTTATTGTGCTTTCCATTTGCATGTGCTTGATGACTAAGAACACTGACCAACTTTTTAAATGGCCATTTGCGTATCTTCTTTGGAGAATTGTCAGTTGAAGTCTTTTATCCATTTTAAAGATGTTTTCTCTCTTTTTTTGTTATAGGAGTTCATAGTAAATTCTGAACCTTATTTCCCACCAGATACATGATCGGTAGATATTTTCCCTCAGTTTGTGAACTTCTTGGCTTATTCACTGCCCTTGTGCCTTCTGGGGCTTGGACTCTGAGCTCAGGGCCTTACACATGTCACCAAGTTATATTTTCAGACCATATTTATTTCTTTTTATTTTGACAGAGTTCTTTCTCTATTTTTAAATTTATTTAATGTGTGAGGGCATTTTGTCTGCATATATGTAAGTACCATCATGTGTGTATCATGTCAACAGAGGCCAGAAGAAGATATTGGATTCCCTGGAACTGGAATTACAGAGGACTCCGAGCCACCACATGGGTAACAGGGACTTGACCTGGGTTCCCTGAAAGAGCAGTGAGCACTCTTAATGGCTGAGGCATCTCCCCAGCTCCTTGATTGAGTTTCTGATGCACAGGAGTTTTATTTTGGAGGAAGTTTATTCAGATTTTCTCTTGGTTGCCTGAACTTTGGATTTCAAATCCTGATTCACGAAGATGTTCTATTATAGGTTTTATAGTTTTAGTTCTGATGTTTGAGACTTTGATCCTTTCAGGAATTAAAAAAAATAAATTTATTTACACACTTTGTGTGTATGTGTGTGTAAGAGAGTGGTCCTGTGCCAAGCACATATGTAGAAGTTAGAGGACAATCTATAGGAGTCCATTTCTCCTTCCATCTATGAGTTCCTGGGATTGAACTCATTGCCAGCTTGGCAGTGAGTGTCTTTGTCCATGAGTCTCCTCATGAGTCCCCTTTGGATTTTCTGTGGTTGGTGTGTAGAAATGCTTCCTAAACTATTGATATTAGCACAGCACAGCACTGATTTGAAAACAGTTTTGGACTTCTAACTTATGGGATTTTAAGGAATAAATTTGATTTGTTTTAAGTCTTTAACTCTGTGGTAATTCACGACAGCAGCAACAAGAAACCAATATAGCTTTTAACTATTGAGAGTCTACCCCGATTTAGGCAAAACAGTAGAATGTTATCACAATGAATGTTTATAAACAGTGTTAGAATTAAACCAATTTTCATTTGATTATATATATATATATATATATATATATATATATATATATAATAAAGTTTGAAGAATGGAATGTCTACTTCCAGGTCAATGTCATTCTTCAAAGTTGTCCCCTGTGCACAAGCTCCTTACATGGGTACATTCCAAACTAATTTTTTGTCAAGCTGTTCTAAAGACAATAATGAATCATAATTGATATAATTATAGTTTGTTTGCTTTTAATTATCTAACTTATTCCCAGCTCCTCTTTGGATAGCTTCACAACAGTCAAGCTGATTCCAAAGCAGAAAGGTTTGTTGTTCACAAACTGAGTATTGAAGAAGTGCAGGCTTCCCCAAACAGAAAGCTCTGTGCATGACTTAAGTAGAGATAGCATCTGCAATGGAGAGGTTCTGTGATTATGAACAAAACTTATAGGATCCATGAGTCATGATGTGTTTTTTGGACACATCTTAATATTGCAAATAAATGTGCTCTACATTTTTCCAAAATCTTCCAAATGGCTTTGAAAAAACCTTTCCCTGGTGTTTCATTGCCATCAACAGACACATGGCAAAACAGCAGTTCTCAGTCTTGGGGTGCTTTGAGAGTGCAGTCTTCTCTTAAACACATTGATTTAATCAGCTCAAGAAGCAAAAGTCAGCTTGGCCCTTGTAGAATCTCAGCAGGTGAGGCATTTTCATTGGTTCTCATGAAGCCCACTCACCAGTACCTGGTTGCTGGTCAGAACCATTGGCTTGGCATTCTTGGACAGGACTTGTGACTTTTCTGAGCTTTAGTTTCCCCAGAGGTAGTGAAGGGACAACCAGCTCATCTCCACCTACTTTACAGACTTGCCAAGAAAAGCATGGAATGTTGTGTTCATGGAAACAGTGTCAAATGGGCATTTTCATTGAAAATTATTAAAAAGTTTGATTATTATTGACCCAACACATGAATTGGCTTCTTAAGGATATATAAGTACAACTCTCTCTCTCTCTCTCTCTCTCTCTCTCTCTCTCTCTCTCTCTCTCTGTATTTCCCTCAATGTCAGACAGAGAAACCACCCAATGGCTTCACCTCTCAGAGGTTCAACTGAGGTCCAACCATCTACCAAGAGTACATCTCTATGCTCTATACAGACTGTGGTGTACAACTGGCCAAGTCCTCTTTGAGAACAATCCTCATCCTTTCATCCATCCATCCATCCACCCACCCACCCACCCACCCACCCACCCATCCACCCATCATTTTGCATTTTCATTTCCCAATCCCCATCATGCAACTGATTCTAGTCTGTCTATCTGCATATTTTCCAAGGCATAGCCAGTATCTGAGCATCAGCCTCCTTGCAGCTAGTTCAGGCCAAGTTTCTTTATCAGGATGATTTCCCTGAATGCTGGAATGTGCATAGATTTGAGAGGAAAGGCCAACGGAAGGATGCTTATCCACAGTGCTTTTGCTGTGGTTATATCAGCAGAACCTCCCGGGAAAGGACTGTGATTGCCAAGCAACCCCACCTCATGTCCCTGGCTATCCTCCCCTCTGAGTAATGGTGTGAGCCTCTCAGGACGGTGATGAATCGGCCTCCTTTGAAGCCATCTGACGAAACTCTGATTTCATCAACCACTTGTACCCAGGATGAGGTTGTTTCTGTGACACAAGCTAAATGGAATAATTTTATAGGATGAGGGGGGACTCTTTGAAAGCAATCTAAGTAGCATATTTTGAAGAAAAATCAGCCGAAGCATTAGGGAAGGAAATTATGCTATTTTCCAAGCCCCCACCCACTATTAAGGGTATAAAAGGACTGTGAAGGAAGAAGAAACTCAAACCTCACCCTCATCTACCTTCAGCAGCTCACTGCCCTCCCATCACCTCTCCCAACACCATGTCCTGTGAATCTTGCCTGCCTGCCTTGAGCTGCCGCACCAGCTGCTCCTCCCGGCCATGTATACCCAACAGTTGCCATGGCTGCACCCTGCCTGGGGCCTGCAACATCCCTGCCAATGTGGGCAACTGCAATTGGTTCTGTGAGGGCTCCTTCAATGGCAACGAGAAGGAGACCATGCAGTTCCTGAATGATCGCCTGGCCAGCTACCTGGAGAAGGTGAGGCAGCTGGAGAGAGAGAATGCAGAGCTGGAGGCTCGGATCCAGGAGAGGAACCAGCAGCAGGACCCTCTGGTGTGCCCCGCCTACCAGTCCTACTTCAGGACCATCGAGGAGCTGCAGCAGAAGGTGAGAGGGAGGACTATCTAAGAACCCAGCAGCAGCTGCCTTTCTTTGAATGGGGAGACATGCTCAAGTTCAAGTGGATCTCACATTAGAACTATTGTTTCAGATTCTGTGTGCTAAGTCTGAGAATGCCAGGCTGGCCGTGCAGATCGACAATGCCAAGCTGGCCTCTGATGACTTCAGGACCAAGTATGTTGAACCTTTTGAGTGGGGTGACTTCCAGACCCTGGTGGTTATTGCCTGACTTGTTCATGGCTCTGTGGGTCTCCTGTTGCCTGGAAGGGCACGTGTAAGGGATGAGAAAGACAGACCTTCTCTTTTCATGTCTTCTTCTAAATCTGGCTATGGAAAATAAGCTTCAAACAGGCATTCAGACTCTAGCCCTTCAGTTGATATGGGTTGACTATCCTTTTTCAGAAGTGCTTGGGACCAGAAGTGGTTTTATGTGTGTGTGTGGGGGGAGGGGTTGGTTTCCTTTCTGAGTTGTGGAATATTCGAATACCCCTATTGAGCTGCCTCAGGGACCGGACCTGAGTCGGAACACAAAGCTCATTTGTTAAGGTGTTTATACACCTCCAAGACAGCCGGAATGTTGTTTTATACACTATCTTTAGTGCGTCTGCATGTGGACTTTGCTCTGTCAATGGGAGTCAGGTGGGGCAGTTTTCTCTGTGGTGCTCTGTCCCTCAAAGACTTTCAGAGTGGTAAGAACTTCAGGTTTTGGATTTTCTAGTAAGTGATGTTTAACCTGTATCTAGGAAGTTTCTAGAAAGTTCTTAAAACAAAACAAAACAAATAACTCCCAAATCCAGAGATGGGAATGGATCGCTTTGGTGTTCTATCAAGAACAGAGTGAGAACTCCACCTTAGGGGTATCTTTGGGCCCTTTGTGATGTTAAGCGAGTTAAGACCTCCCCCAGTTGATCCACACCTAGCAGGGTGGAACCAGAGGAGGAAAGGCAAACTACTGTATACATTCATGGAGCTTGTGGTCCAATCCCATCCTAACAAGATCCTCCCACTCTGTGTGTTCAGGTACCAGACTGAGCTGTCCCTGAGGCAGCTGGTAGAGTCAGATATCAACAGCCTGCGCAGGATCCTGGACGAGCTGACCCTGTGCAAGTCTGACCTGGAGGCTCAGGTGGAGTCCCTGAGGGAGGAGCTGCTGTGTCTCAAGAAGAACCATGAGGAGGTATGAAGAAGTATTGAAAAAAGCAGGCTTCAGAACCTAAGAGTAAAGCCATTAGCATTAGGAGAGTGTCCCTGGAGCAGGAGGACTATCTGTCAGGTTCCTTGGTGTGGGACCATCCTAGGAGGATGGTGCTGTATCTTTATTAAGGAGTACAGTGAGCTGTGGATGCTTAAGTACAGAGGTGAGTGTGGGCAGGTGCTAGAGATATGGAGTATAGAGGTCCATCCACGGAACTCTGACCTCTGCAGGTTTTTCTGCCTGCCACCTGGTCTTGTCCTGCCACCACGCCAGCCCCAATTAACACACAGGGATTCTGTATTTGATATAATTCTGTTGGCCAGTTACTTGTTTCTTATCGGCTAGCTCTGTCTTAAGTATTAACCCATTTCTGCTGATCTATGTTTTTCTCTTACTGGGGAGACGGCCGGCATTCTGCTTTCTCCAGACTCTCCATCTTGACTCTCCTTTCTACTTCCTCTTTCCTCCTTGTCTCCTAGTCCCTTCTATCTTCCTTTCCTATTGGCCGACAGTGCTTCATTCATTAACCAGTATGTGAAACAAATATACATAATGGCATCTCCCATCACAGGTTACTACTTTTAGATCCTGGAACTGATGGTGGAGATGGAGGGTAAATAAACAAAACAAAAAAATAACCCATGGCTCCTCTTTTTAAGAACTCACAGTCTAGTAAAGAGGGACAACTATGGAGCCCTAGTGATATAATGTAAGGCTGAGTGAAATATTGTCTGTAGTGTGGTGTGTGTATAGTAGGAGGAAGCCAGTCTTACAGAGAGGAGCTGGGGAGCACTTCTCAGGGACAAGATGGGGATATTTAAATGCTGTCATTTGAGGGTCTAGGCTGAGTAAAGACATTTTTAAGTAAGGCTAAACGTGTAGCACCTAAAGGAGTGTGGCAGGAGACAGGAGGATTTGCCTGTGCAAAGGACTCAGTCTCACAAGGTTGTGAAGATGCTTCAGCTTTTACTGAGGAAGACAGTCATGCGGTTCCTGCTGAAGCTTTATTGCAATATCTGCATCTTTGGAATGACCAGGATATTGATTTAGCTCTCCTTTGTAGGCAGGAACAGAGCAGGTCTCTCTTCATAGGGTCATTCTTTCTCCTTCCCCCACCAGGAAGTCAACACCCTGCGCTGCCAGCTTGGAGACCGCCTCAACGTGGAAGTGGACGCCGCTCCCACTGTGGACCTGAACCGTGTGCTCAATGAGACCAGGTGTCAGTACGAGGCCCTGGTGGAAACCAACCGCAGAGAAGTGGAGGAATGGTTCACCACACAGGTGGGCATCTGAGCTCATGCTCACCTGGGCACTGAGGCCCCCAGGACCCTAAGGCAGGGTCTGATCCTGTCTCTGCCCTTGCTTCCTGCAGACTGAGGAGCTGAACAAGCAGGTGGTGTCCAGCTCAGAGCAGCTGCAATCCTGCCAGGCAGAGATCATCGAGCTGAGACGCACAGTCAACGCCCTGGAGATCGAGCTGCAGGCCCAGCACAACCTGGTGTGTAGTGTTCAGACCCGGGACCACTCCCTCCATCTCTTTCTCTTCAAGCCCGTGACTCCTTTGGGAGGTCATGCAGGAACCTTTAGAGGGAGCAGTTCTGTGACAGCCTGTGTCTTCTCCCCCACAGAGAAACTCTCTGGAAAACACACTGACAGAGAGCGAGGCTCGCTATGGCTCCCAGCTGTCCCAGGTTCAGTGCCTGATCACCAATGTGGAGTCCCAGCTTGGTGAGATCCGGGCTGACCTGGAGCGTCAGAACCAGGAGTACCAGGTGCTGCTGGACATCCGTTCCCGGCTGGAGTGTGAGATCAACACTTACAGAGGCCTGCTTGAGAGCGAGGACTGCAAGTGAGTACAGAATAGATTTCTGGATTGTATGTGTGGTAGACATATCAGATAGAAGAAACTCACATGGTGACCATGTTTCAAACTACGCAAATAGTGCACTGAATGACTACAGTGGACACACTGATTTGTATTAGCCAAGTAAATGTGGGTGAGCAAAGGTGAAGGGAATAGTTCCTGCCTTTGACAGCTATCAGTAGAGAGGAGAGGTGCAGTTAGGAAGTTGCCAGTCACAGCTGTACATGCTGGGTAAGGCAGCTCTCGCTATGATTCGTGAGAGTGCAAGAGTGTGAGACAACAAAATTTTTTAAAAGCACAAGGTTTTGGGTCTGCCCAAGGTATTGTGGGTAAGGGAGAAGGGCTTGATAGGAGTCACAATTCTAATTCCAACCACTGATAGATAATTCACAGGTTGTTCCTGTAAGTACAAGATACTGTGTCTGACGTAGAGTTCTCTGCCTTCTCCTATCCATCCCATTGTTTACTTTTGTGTTTCCCCAGCCTCCCTTGCAACCCATGTGCCACTACCAATGCTAGTGGTAGCTGCTGTGGACCTTGTGGCGGCTGTCAAAAGCGTTGCTCTTAACTGAACAACTTGGATTCCCTTTGAAGATGTCAATGAAGCCATTTAGTTAAAACCCAGGAACGGTCTCTAAGCTCCCTCCTTGGCCAAGTCTTGGAAGATGGCCAGTTAATGGATGGCCATTAAGAAACAGCATCAAGACTACTGTGATTGCTAGAAAGTGACATGCTTTCCAGAACCAACAAGTGAAGACAGCCGTCATCAACCCTCTGACAAGTTCCTTCAGTTGAAACTTGAGTCTCTTTGCTGCTGAAGGTGTCAGACCTCTGCATTCTGAGCTCTGGGGATGATCATAGAGGGTGTTTCCTGTACATGCCTCCATTTCCTGTCTTCCTTTCTTCTCAGGTATTCTATGGAATGCAAGGAGGCAGCTTCGGGTACTTCCTAATAAACTTTATTTCTCTGGCATAGTAAACGTGTTTCCCATTCATATTCATACTTTGTAAAATATTCATGAGTGTCCCATAAAATACCTCTCACTAGCTGGGTGATTAAATGGGCCAAATGACTGACCTATGCTCACAGGGGAACCTTGAGGGGCAGGGAGAGGTGTTCTCTGGATGGGTGGACTCTTGACAAGGGCGGGCTGTACAAAGAACTTGGCCATAAACACTAAGCCCACTTTGCTGCAGCTTCAGGGCTCTTGGCAATTCTAAGAATCCCCTAGCCCACAAATTTCTCCAATTGTCACCCTCATCAGGCTTTTTCCCCTCTCCTCCTAAACTACCTCACCACTGGCAGTCTTCCTCACTTCTCTGGAGCCCCTGCCTTACCTACACAGATAGGGAACGACCCTTCAGTGATTTCAATAGCCTGTCTCTCCTTCCAACACAGCTCTGCCCACCTAGGTTCTGGCACATGTCTTGACCCCATTTATATCCCTGTTCCCCGACAATTGGCACCCCCATATGACTCCAGAATTGAATCTCAGTCTTGTTAGAACACAAACTCTCTAGCTGTTCCCAAACCCATAAACCCAGGCAGACCTCCCCAAAGCTTACTCTCTAGGACAGAAAGGAAAGAAGCCACGAGGAGCTGTGCCCCTAAAGCACCTCCCTCTAGCAGCTACAAGATAAACTTATTGTCTCTTTCAGGATCTGGCTCCGCACACACCGGGAGTTTTATGTCACTGACCATTGAACTATCCACGATCTCTAAAAAATTTACTTAGGGGTTTTTGTTTAGGGGTTTTCTTTGGAGGCTCTTTTTCCTTCAGGTTCCCTCCCCCCATCATGTTGTTCATGGAGGATGTCTCTCTTTTGCCTTTCCTGGAAGCTGTCTCTCTTGAGGAAGCTCGTGAAGCTTTTCTCTGGACTTTCGGGGGAAGTCTCTCTCTCCTGATAAAGTTCACGCTGAAGGGTGATTGGTTTAACTTCTTTTCTATTGAAGCTGTTGATTTCTATCCTTCTCTTTGAAGTCTCAGGTTCCATGATTTCGGTTATTCATAAGGCAGTTTCATTTCCTGTTGGTCCACCCCATCCAGCCTAGGTTGTCTGAGATGTAACTTGGTGAGCAGCTTTGTCTTGGCATTAGTTGGTTTATTTTTTTCTTTGGTTTTTTTAAACTTTCTTTTTATTGAGTCTTTGTGTCTTTCACATCATACATATCAATCCCTGTCCCTTCATATCTGCCCTCTGCCCTTGCAACCTAGCCCCAAAATAAAATAAAATTTAAGAGAAAAAAGAGAAAAAGAAAGGAAAAATCAGTCTCATTATGGAAGCTGTAGTGTGACACTGTGAGTCATGAATAAAACCCTTTTGTCCATATATCTTGACCTGCAAGTGTTCATTTCCAAGATTCATTGGTTTGGTTTCTGCTATACTATCAATGCTGGGCCCTCACTGGGATTCCTCTTGGATAATCCTGTCGTCATCTTGTGTTGCGATAATCCTGCAGCTTTGGGTCTACAGGACTGGCCCCTTCACATGCTCCAGAAGATCACAGATGGCATGGATATTGGGATGGGTTGACTCCTAACCCTGGTTTTGGGCCTGGGTAGTTGTAGGACTTGTTAGCCCGCCAGCTCTCCCCTGTCCTCACCACCAGGGTGAGCTCTCCAGTATTGCCATGGCCAGCTCACCCCTTGCAGCAGATGAGCAAGGGGGTGGGGGCAGTTCTCCTGCTTTCATACCCTCGGGATCACTCTCCCACACCTACACCATCAGGGTCCCACTCTACTGTGTTGCTCAGGTGAGGTGTGGGGTCCATTCTCCTGGGTGCTGCAGTTGGTGATGGGAAGAGACAGTTCTCCCATTCTTGTGACCTCAGGGCCTGCTTTCCCACATGCCACAGGTGGTGAGGGGAGGCATTTCTCTCCCACCCGCACCATCATATGGCAGATGAGGGATGGGGCTGGATCTCCCATGCTTACGCTCTCAGGTCTAGTTCACCAGCATCCCTGTAAGTAGGGTCAGCTCTACTGTGCTGCCCAGATGAGGTGCAGGGCCTACTTTGCCAAGTGCTGCCCCTGGTAAGGGGGAGAGTCAGCTCTTTTGTCTGTCACAAATGGCAGGTGGCAAGGAGTAAGGGCTGCATCTTTCCCCGACACCTGCCTCCATGTAACAGATGAGTAGTGGGGGTAGCTCTTCCATGCTCACAATATCAAGGCTGGCTCACCCATACTGCGTTGCCCAGGTGAAGTGCAGGGTCTACTCTCCTGAGTGCTGTAGGTGGTGTAGGGCATGGGAGCTCTCCAGCTCTTAGATTTTAGGGCCAGCTCTCTCACCTGCCTCAGGCATAGAGTGGTGGTGGTGGTGGTGGGGGAGAAGGGCGTCTTTCCCCTGTGCATGTGACCATGCGGCAGGTGGGGTTGGGGCCAGATCTCTCAAGCTCATGTTCTTGGGCTATTTCACCCCACCCCTATCAACAAGGTCAGCACTGCTGTGCTACCCAGGTGTTGCTCAGGACCCAATTTTCTGAGTGTTGCAGCTGGTAAAGGGGAAGGTCAGCTCTCTCACCAGCTGGAGGCGGTAGCGGGAGGGCATCTTCCCCTTGCCCCCATCATCCCTTACTTGTTCTGCCCAAGAAATTGCCTTTTTAAAAATTCAGAATGTTGTTTATTTGCCCAAAGTTAAATGAAAAGATTTGAATTTCCTAAGAGTGTGTATCTGAAAGACTTAGATAAAATTTTACTAGAGAAGAGTTATATTAAAAGAAAATGAATAAAAACAACAAAAGTCATCACTCATTTATTTCTCAGATTATTACACTTATGTCAATGTGTGAGTAATTAAACCAGTAAATAATATTATTACCCACTATATTTATATCTGACCTTGCTCTAAGACAACATATTTTAAATGTAATCAATCTTTTATTCTTTATTTCTTCTCTCTTGAAGACAATTTTGTTCTCTAAACCTTTCTCTCAAATCTACAATATTTAAAAGTTTATTTTTCTTTTATGTGTATGAGTATTTGGTCTTCATGTATGTCTGTGTACACATGTATGTCTACTGATGGCCACAGAAGCCAGACAAAGATTTTAGATCCCCTGTAACTGAAGCTAAAGAAAGTTGTGAGCTATTATGCTGGTGCTAGGAACAGAACTCAGCCCATATTTAAAAGAAGCAAGTGCTCTAATCTACAAAACCATCTCTCCAGTTCCAATAATTTCTTTTAAAAATTTACATCTTAAAAGAGATATACCTGGGACCCCCATCGCCGGGCCTCTGCCAGAGACCCACCTATCCAAGTGGGTCCACCCTTAGTCCCCACCTGCCTGATCTTTGACCCCCATCACTGGGCTCCTGCCTGAGGAGAGACCTCCTAGAGAATTTGGACCACCTAGAGCTACAGACATCAAACTCTTGACCCACCTAAGCCTACTGGGGGAGTAGCAGAGAGAGAGAGAGAGAGAGAGAGAGAGAGAGAGAGAGAGAGAGAGACCACACCTGCACTCACTGGAAGAAGTGATGGGGAGACGGCAATACAAGAAAACACCTAACAATAGAAAGACAAGCATGACCACCAGAATCTAGGGACTCTACACCAATGAGACCTGAACACACCAGATGAAGCAGAAGAGACAGACTTAAATAATATCTTCATAAAAATGATGGAGGCCTGCAAAGAAGATGTAAGAAAATCCCTTAAAGAAATGGAAGAAAAAACAAACAAAAAATTGGAAGAAATGAACAAATCTCTTAAAGAAAGTAAGGAAAGCCAAGATGAAACAAAAAACAGGTGAAGGAAACAGTTCAAGACTTGAAAACTGAAATAGAGACAATAGAGAAAACACAAACTGGAGGTATGCTGGAAATAGAAAAACTGGGCAAATGATCAGGAACTACAGATACAAGCATAACCAACAGAATATAAGAGATGGAAGAGAGAATATCAGACACTGAAGATAAACTAGAGGAAAAAGATTCCTCCACCAAAGAAAATCTTAAATCAAACAAATCCTTAACACAAAATATTCAGGAAATGTGGGACACCATGAAAAGGCCAAACCTAAGAATAATGGGCATAGAGGAAGGTGAAGAAGCCCAGCTCAAAGGTGCAGAAAACATATTCAACAAAATCATTGAAGAAAACTTTCCCAATCTGAACGACATGCCCATGAAAGTACAAGAAGCATACCGAACACCAAATAGACTGGACCAAAGAAAAAAGACTCCTTGACACCTAATAGTCAAAACACCTAACATACAGAATAAAGAAAGAATATTAAGAGCAGAGAAGGAAAAAGGCCAGGTAACATATAAAGCCAGACCTATCAAAATTACACCTGACTTCTCCACGGACACTCTCAAGGCCAGAAGGTCCTGGATAGATGCTCTACAAGTTCTAAGAGTCCATGGATGCCAGCCAAGGCTACTATATCCAGCAAAACTCTCAATCACTATAGATGGAGAAAACAAGATATTTAAAGACAAAGCCAGATCACAATACATATTTACAAATCCAGCCCTACAGAAAGTTCTGGAAGGGAAACTCCAACACAAGGAAGTTAACTCACAAAGACATAGACAATAGATAGTCTCACTTCACCAGAACACAAGGGTCAAGCAGGGCAAATATATTCACAATACCACCACTACCAAATCTAAAACAAACAAGCATTAACAATCAATGGTCCTTACTTTCCCTCGACATTAATGGTCTTAACTTGCCTATAAAAAGACAAAGACTAACAGAATGGATATGAAGACAGAATCCATCCTTCTGCTGCATGCAAGAAACACATCTAAGCTTCAAACACAGACATTACCTCAGGGTAAAGGGTTGGGAAAAGATCTTCCAATCAAATGGGCCCAAGAAGTAAGCAGGTGTAGCTATTCTAATATCTAACAAGTTAGGCTCAAACCAAAATCAATCAAAAGAGATGAAGACTGTCATTTTGCATTCGTCACAGGAGAAATCCATCAGCACAAAGTCTCAATTCTGAACATCTATGCCCCAAATAGAAAGACACTCACATTCATAAAAGAAATGCTATTAAAACTCAAAGCTCACATAAAACCTCACACACTCATAGTGGGAGACTTCAACACCTCACTCTCTCCGCTAGACAGGCCCACCAGACAGAAACTTAACAAAGAAACAAAAGAACTAACAGAAGTTATGTCTCAATTGGGTTTAACAGACATCTATAGAACATTCCATCCAAACACAAAAGAATATACCTACTTCTCTGCTCCACATACTAAAATCGGCCACATACTCGGCAACATAACACACCTCAACAGATAGGAAAAAAAAAAAAAAAAAAAAAAAAAAAAAAGGAATAGTTCCCTGTATCTTATCAGACTACCATGCTTTAAAGTTGGAATTCAAAAACAACACAAATCACAGAAACCCTACTACAAACTCATGGAAACTGAACAATGCACAATTGCATCATACCTGGGTCAAAGAAGAAATAAAGAAAGAAATTAAGGACTTTCTAAAATTCAATGAGAATGAGGACACAACATACCTGAACTTATGGGACACCTTGAAAGCAGTGTTTCAAGGGAAGTTCATTGCACTAAGTGTCCATATGAAGAAAACAGAGGATAGTCACATTAGAGAATTAACAGCACAACTGAAAGCCTTAGAACAAAAAGAAGCAAACTCACCCCGGAGAAGAAGACGACAGGAAATAGTCAATTTGAGGGCTGAAATCAATAAAGTAGAAACCAAGAAAACAATACAAAAAAATCAATGCAACAAAGTTTTTTTTTGAAAATCAACAAGATAGACAAACCTTTATCCAAACTAACCAAAAAGCAGAGAGAGAGAGAGAGAGAGAGAGAGAGAGAGAGAGAGAGAGAGAGAGAGAGACATGCAAATTAACGAAACCAGAAACAAGAAGGGGGACATAATAACAGACACAGAGAAAATCCAGATAATTTTCAGGTCATACTTTGTAAACCTGTACTCCACAAAATTTAAAAATTCAAAGGAAATGAACAAATTTATGGATAACTATCACTTACCAAAATTAAATCAAGCACAGATAAGCAACTTAAATAGACCTATAATCCCTAATGAAATAGAGGCAGTCATCAAATGCCTCCCAACCAAAAAAAAAAAAAAAAACAAAGCCCAAAGCCAGATGACTTCAGTGCAGAATTATTCTATCAGAAATTCAAAGAAGAGCTAATAACAACACTCCTCAAATTGTTCCACACAATTGAAGCAGAAGACTCATTACCAAACTCTTTATGAGGCCACAATTACCTTCGTACCCAAGCCACACAAAGATACAACTAAGAAAGAGAACTATAGACCAATATCCTTCATGAACATTGATGCAAAAATACTCAATAAAATACTGGCAAATCGAATCCAAGAACAAATCATCCACCATGACCAAGTAAGCTTCATCCCTGGGTTGCAGGGATGGTTCAACATATGGAAATCTATCAATGTGATCCACCATATAAACAAACTGAAAAAGAAAAACCACATGATCATCTTACCAGATGCTGAAAAAGCCTTTGACAAAATTCAACACCCTTTCATGATAAAGGTCTTGGAGAGATCAGTGATAACAGAACATACCTAAACATAATAAGAGCAATATACAGCAAACCAACAGCCAACATCAAACTGAATAGAGAGAAGCTTAAGGTGGTTCCTCTAAAATCAGAAATAAGACAAGGCTGCCCTTTCTCTCCATATCTCTTCAATATTGTACTTGAAGTTCTAGCTAAAGCTATAAGACAACAAAAGGAGATCAAGGGGATACAGATTGAAAAGGAAGAAGTCAAACCTTCTCTATTTGCAGATGATATGAAAGTTTACATAAGCAATCCCCAAAACTCTACCAGGGAACTCCTACAGCTTATAAACACCTTCAGCAAACTAGCAGGATACAAGATAAACTAAAAAAAAATCAGTAGCCCTACTATATACAGATGACAAAGAGGCTGAGAAAGAAATCAGAGGAACATCACCCTTTACAATAGCCACAAACAATATAAAGTATCTTGGGGTAACACTTACCAAACAAGTGAAAGACTTACATAGCAAGACCTCTGTATCTTTAAAGAAAGAAATTAAAGAAACCAGAAAATGGACTCCCATGCTCTTGGATAGGTAGGATAAACATAGTAAAAATGGCAATCTTACCAAAAGCAATCTACAGATTCAGTGCAATCCCCATCAAAATCCCAGCACAATTCTTCACTGACTTTGGAAGGATAATAATCAACTTTATATGGAAAAACAAAAGACCTAGGATAGCCAAAACAACCCTGTACAATAAAGGAACTTCAGGAGTGATGGGAGAGGTCATTCTGTATATCTGTTTCTCATACTGGTTAATGAATAAAGCACTGCTGGCCAATAGGAAAGGAAGATAGGAGGGACTAGGAGACAAGGAGGAAAGAGGAAGTAGTAAGGAGGAGTCAACATGGAGAGTCTGGAGAAAGCAGATCCACCAGCTGCCTCTCTCCGGTAAGATAAGACCACGTGGAAATACATAGAAATGGGTTAATAATTAAGACAGAGCTAGCTGGTAAGAGACTAGTACCCGGCCAACGGCATTATATCTAATACAGAGTCTCTGTGTGTTAATTGGGGCTGGCGTGGCAGCGGGACAAAACCAAGTGGCGGGAGGAAAAACCTTACTCCTTACACAGGAGGCATCACCATTCCCGACTTCAAGCTCTACTGAAAAAAGCCTGGTATTGGCACAAAAATAGACAGGTAGACCAATGGAATCGAATCGAAATCCTGATATTAACCCACATACCTATGAACACATGATTTTTGACAAAACAGCTAAAAGTATACAATGGGAGGAGGAAAGCATCTTCAACAAATGGTGCTGGCACAACAGGATGATAATTGTAGAACACTGCAGATAGACCCATGCCTATCGCCATGCACAAAACTCAAGTCCAAATGGATCAAGGACCTCAACATAAATCCAGCCACACCTCTTAGAAGAGAAAGTGGGAGGTACCCTTGAATAAATTGGTACAGGAGACTGCTTCCTAAACATAACTCCAGTAGCACGGACACTGAGATCGACAATTAATAAATGGGACCTCCTCAAACTGAGATGATTCTGTAAGGCAAAGGACACAGTGGACAAGACCAAACAGCAGCCCATAGAGTGTGAAAAGATCTTCACCAATCCTACATCTGACAGAGGGCTGATCTCCAAAATATACAAAGAACTCAAGAAACTAGTCATCAAAACACCAAATTACCCTATTTAAAAATGGGGTACAGAACTGAAGAGATAATCCTCAACAGAGGAAATAAAAAATGCTGAAAGACACTTAAGAAAGTGCTCAACATGATTAGCTATCAGGGAAATGCAAATCAAAATAACTTTGAGATACCATTTTACTTCTGCCAGAATGGCTAAAATTAGAATCACCAATGACAGCTTATGCTGGAGAGGATGTGGAGAAAGGCGAACACTCCTATACTGCTGGTGGAAGTGCAAACTCGTACAGCCATTTTGGAGATCAGTATGGAAGTTCCTCAAGAAAATGGGAATCAGTCTACCACAGGACCTGGCAATCCCACTCTTAGGCATATACTCAAATGTTCCACATCCATGCAACAATGACATATGTTCAACAATGTTTGTGGCAGCATTATTTGTAATAGCAAGAACATGGAAGCAACCTAGATGTCCCTCAACTGAAGAATGAATAAAGAAGATGTGGAACATTTACACAGTGGAATACTACTCTGTGGGAAAAAACAATGGAATCTTGAAATTCACAGGCAAATGGATGGAACTTGAAGAAACCATCCTGAATGAGGCAACTCAGTAACAAAAAGAGGAACATGATATGTACTCACTCATACATGGATTTTAGACCTTGAGGATCACCATCCTATATTTCACACCTCTAGAGAAATGAAGATACAAGGAAGATTCTAAGAGATTCATACAAAGTCCCTCATAGAAGGGAGTGGGGAGGCAGTGAGTGGGGAGGGGGCTAGGAGAAAGAATAGGGAGGAGAGGAAAGCATGTGGGATTAGGAAGATTGAGTGTCAGGGGAGGAATAGATGAGAGAGAGAGAGGGAGAGAGAGAGGGGTACCATAAAAGTGGGAGCCATTATAGGTTTCAAGAGAAAACTGACTCTAGAGAAATGTCCTACAAGTCTGACGCCAAGTAATAATTTGAGCAGCATGCCCTTCCCTGATAATGAAATTGATGACTAAATTATTCACCGTCGTAGAGCCATCATCTAGTAGCTGATGGAAACAGAAGCAGACAGACACCCACAGCTAAACAATGAGCCAAACTAGAATCCAAATGCAGAGAGGGAGGACAAGACCAGGCTACAGAAACCACAGAGAAAGCTGACCTGAACAAGGAGGAGCTAATGGGTCTCCAGACTGATAGCTGGGAATCCTGCATTGGACTGACTGAGACCCCCTGAACATGGGTCTCAGTTAGAAGACCTTGGCAGTCTAAGGGACCTCTGACAGTGGAACCAGATGTATCCCTGGTGCACAAAAGGACTTTGTGAGTATGTTCCCCATGGAGGGATACTCCCTTACCCTAGAGGTAGGAGGGAGGACCTAGTCCCTACTCCAAATGACTTGACAGATTTAGATGACCCCTTTAGGAAGGCATCACCCTACATGTGGTGTGGGGGTAGGTGGGATAGGAAGGTGGTGGTGGTAGGCATGGGAGGGTGGAATAGAGGGAGGAAAGGAGGGACAGAGAGGGAACCAGGATCGGTATGTAAAATAAGAATAATAAATATAAAATATACCAAGTTATTAAAAAAAAAGATTTACCTGAGAAACACTTAAATGTGTGATAGAGTTCATAGGGTAGCCACATAAATAGCCAATGGTTACATGAATATTTTGGTAGTAATACGAGTCATACCAACATCTGTTACTTGGATATAGTAGCGATGATCTGGTGAACTGTATACATAAAAGTATGTCAAATAATGAGGTGAGGTGTATAAAAAGATACCACTATGGTTGTTAATTTGTATGCCCAGCTTTGATGGGAGATGGCATTATGTATATGTTTATCATACTGGTTAATGAATAAAACACTGTTGGCCAATAGGAAAGGAAGATAGAAGGGACTAGGAGACAAGGAGGAAAGAGAAAGTAGTAAGGAGGAGCCAACATGGAGAGACTGGAGAAAGCAGATCCACCAGCTGCCTCTCCCTGGTAAGATAAGACCACGTGGAAATACATAGAAATGGGTTAATAATTAAGACAGAACTAGCTGATAAGAAACAAGTAACTGGCCAACAGAATTATATCAAATACAGAGTCTCTGTATATCATTTGGGGCTGGCATGGCGGTGGGACCAGATTGGTGGTGGGTGGAAAAACCCTACTCCTTACACAGCTTTAAAATTGAAATCATTGTATTTCACAAACATGATTTTTTTTAAAGACAGGTTTCACTTTGTTGCTTTGGCTGCCTGGTTGATATGTGGAACAGTCTGGCCTCTCTAGTACCAGCCTATAGGCATGCATCACCACATTCATCATCTCTCATGAACTCTTTGCATTCTATGGCCCACAATCCTAAGAAAGACAGTCTTCATCAAGACTTTCTCAATAAACAACAAGTCTCCTGTCTCCATCCACTTGCCTCCTCTTTGAAGTTTTAAATCTGTCAACCCTATAAGGCACAGTCACAGTTATTATGCACTTAGTTAATGCTCTCTGACTGACACAAATACAATCAGTTATCTATTGTTGTGTGCCAAATACTAAAATGCTGGGAAAGAAGAAACATTAATAAACAAAGCCCATTCCTGTCTCATAGCATTATTTACAGCCCAGAGTGAATAAGACAGAGACAGTCATCACTGGTAAAGAGCAAGGTGGTTCAAGGAAGATATAAATGAAGAGTTACAAATTTTAAAAGCATGAGAGAATGGGAAGAGAAGACCCAGATGACAAGCCAACCCCATCAGTGCTTTGTGAGCCCAGCCTTTAACAGGTAAGCCTTCTCTCCATCCCTTGATCAGCACTTTGCACATTTGTTCATTTCATATAATATATGCCTGTCTTGTTGACAGCAGGCTCTTCAACTGCAGTAGAATCATCTCCCAGTTCTAATCATAGTCAAACAAATGGATACTGTGAGGGAATTGAATAAGGAAGAGTAACATTAATCAGAATTAATGATAAGGTTATTGAAACTTTATATACATCTCATAGTTCTGACTTCAATCAACTATTACTATATGATATTAGCATAATTCTGATGACACTTGTTTGGACAGATGTGTGTACAGGAACAAGAAGAGGGAAAATTTTTCCCCCAAGGATAACATTTGTTGGGTAAGGAAATGAGGGATGGGAGATGAATATTTGTAATCTGATAGTTCACGTTCTAACTTAGAACATAAGAGAAATGTGGTAGTAGAATGGAACTGCAGGATAGTTTGGTAGGTTGTATCTGAAAGTGTTTTGAGTGGTCATCTCTGAGACTTTTGTGTGTGGAAACTTTTCAGATGATACATCTGTCAGCTATGTAGCCTGGCTTGTAATAGGACCTGGAAGCTTTTAGAGTTAGGTAGAATAGAATGAAGACCTTCCAGAAAGCTGCTGAGAGAAAGCACAAATTGAGATGGGTGGGTAGAGGAGAGGATGAGTGGAATTTGGAGGCCTCCTCTAGTATGTGAAAGCTGATTAGAGATAAAGAACAATGAAGAAAAGATAGGAAGAAATTATGCTGGTTGAGCAATGCATTAGTCAGGATTCTCTAGATAAGCCAGCCAACAGGATATCTACAGAAATTGAATTACTAGGACGTCTGTCTATCATCTATCTATCCATAAACCTATGTATAAATCTAACTTCTATTTAAGACACAGATGTATTTAAAATTATTGTACAGGATTGGCTCATATCATTAAGGAGATTGAGAAATGTTGCCACCTTGAAGTTGATAGCCCAGGAAAGGCAATTGGGTAGCTCCATTCTAAGTCCAAAGGCCTGAAAACCAAGAGAGCCAATGGAATAGGTCCTCATCAAGGTTTGAAGGTGTAAATATCTGAGACTAGGATTACACTGTATCCTAGGTCAAGACAGAAGCGTGAACCCAACATTCTTCCACACCTATTGTCATTCTTTGAGCCTTCAGCAATTTAGACGATGCCCATCTACAACCTATAAAAATGATCTTCAACATAATTATTTTTCCAGAAACACTCCATAAATCCATTCAGAGGTAGACTTAATCATCTGGCATCCCTTACCAAAGTAAAATTAACACATAAAATTAATCAAATTACAAACTCCATGGGTATAAACTCTTTTTCTGGTGTCCATGGTGGTCAGAAGAAGGCACTGAATCCCCTGGAACTTCAGTTATGGATGATTGTGAGTTGTCATGTGTATGCTGGGAAAAAATTCTGGATCCTCTTCAGGAGCAAAAAGTGCTCTTAACCATGAAGCCAACTTTCCAGACCCCTGAATCTGAAGTTTTTGAGCCTTCTGAAATAAAACAATGATGGTTTAGTGAGCTTGAAAATGACTGGATTTGGTAAAGAGCTATTTAAATAAGGGTGGTAGCTAGAAGTGTAGGAGTTAATGTAACAGGTTTTTCTCTGCCCCACTAACCAGCTCCCACATAATGATATGGAGACTTATTAATTATGAAAGTTTGGCCTATAGCTTAGGCTTGTTCTTAATTAGTGCTTAAGACTTAAATTAACCCATTTATATTGATCGACATCCTATCACATGGTGTTACATTTCTTTTATTTTGTGCCTCCTCTTTCCTCTCTGTGTCTTCTGGCTTGGCCTCTCCCTCTTTTTTTCTTCCCAGCATCCTCTCTGTCTCTGGAAATCCTGCCTAACCTCTTCCTGTCTAGCTATTGGCCATTCAGCTCTTTATTAAACCAATCAGAAGGCACGTTGGCAAAGATATATCTTCACAGTGTGAACAAATATTCTGCAACAAGTTAAGACCACTGAAGGGAAGATGGTAGAGTACAAAAGCACCTTGGGGACCACCGACAGAAATGATAGAGCTGACAGCATGCTTCAAAATTCTCCACATGATGTTCACAGCTTGTTTTTCCAGGTTTCTGAGGACACCTGGACACGGCAATTGGAAAGGAAAATGGAGGAGCAGCTGCAGTGACACAGAAGGCAAAAGAAGTCAAGTGCTTCACTGAGGGGGTGGCCAACATAATATAGATTGAAGAGAGGAGGATCAGATTGGATATAAAAATGGGGAGGTCACTGGTGACTATGAAGAGGCATGGCCTGTGGGATGCCGGTGAAGAAGCTGGAGCCTCATAGCTCCTTCATGTTCACCTCAAATTATCAACTTGATAGTGAATGCAATGTTTATCACACAGTCACACTAAGCACTAACCTACTTTATCTTTTGTGCTTTGAGAAACTGTGCTAGCATTTGCTCTTTCGCTTGATCTGCAGAGTACTCTACACATCAGCTTTTTAATCCCTTCTCCACATGGTTCCTTAATCTAGCCATCCCAGATAGAATAAAATCATTGTCAGGGTTGATGAGATGGCTCAGCCAGTGAAGTGATCACCATGCAAGCCTGATGAGTTGATATCCATGCAAAGGTAGAAGGAGAGAAATGGCTCCTGAGAGTTGTCTGGCCTCCACACACGTGTGTGTGTGTGTGTGTGTGTGTGTTTGTGTGTGTGTGTGTGTCTACACTCTTGTACACACACATAATAACAATAAAAATGTAAAGTCATTGAGTTATATTGTTTTGGACTGTTTCACATTCTCCTGTTCTAGAGTTAAAACCATAACATGGGTGACCTATGAACTTACTGACTTAAATTGGACCTCTCTTTGATATGGGAAATCTCCTTGCTCGCCCAGTGTTACCATTCATGACCTCTCATTGCTATTTGTATACACTAATGAGTAATAAATAAGTCAGTGGGGAGCCCAGTATATCTTTTTATGTTTCCAAAAGAAGATATCTTACATGTGACATGTCCTGATGAGGATTTCAAACCATAAATTCTCACCATCATGGACATGCCTTTGGGAAAGAAGGGAGGTTTCCTCATGGCTTTAAAGACAGGAAGGGTGGCTCCTGCAGAAGACTTGCCTTGACTTCACTCCATGGTTAAATACTACTGCTGAGTTAGTGTGTGATCTCTGACATGGAAATAGCCTTGGCTTCTATAATGAATAGTGTCCTTAAACCTCAAATGCCTTTGGCTCGCATCTTGAAACCAGAAGCCTCAGCCACAGCGTCTGACACAATGATACAGGTAACTATAAAACCTTTGTCATTGTTGGGATTTCATCTGCCCATCATGTTTATTGAAGGGTCATTGGCCAGAGACAATATCATCACTTATATAAAGTTGAGAACACACCGTGTATAGTAAATGGAATAAATGAGAAGCGCTTACTTCTAAGAAATCCTAGGAAACAAACTGAAACTTGTTTCTTTTCTTAACAGATCTATGTTCTTTTAGCCATTCATTATTCAATAGCCATGTCACTATGCAGCAAATGCAGTCACCTCCACTCAGGACCTGTGTCTTTCTCTAAGTCTACCATGCATTTTTGACTATAGCAATCTTTTTCATGTATTATTCCACTCCTGCTGAGGCAGAAACTATAGAAGTAGTCATACAATCTTCATGAACGCATTTTCTAGTCTACAACAGACCGTTCCTTTCTTAGCTTTTTAAAAATAGTATTGTCTGGGATTTTTCTCTGTTGAGGCTGGTGATATAGAAAAAGAGAGGAATACAATACAATTAAAAAAAAAAAACCTAATGGTTTCACATATTTTCTGGGTTGTGTGACCTCATTTAGTCGGGCTTTGACCAGCTTGGTACTGATTCTAGATCAACACATCTGATCCATGTGTTAGGGTAGAACCATTTACAAAGTAGAGTTGGGTGGGAGGGCAGAGACTGTGAACACAAGGAAGGGACAGCCATAAAAGAACACTCATTTTCTTTTTCCTTTCTTTCTTTCTTTCTTTCTTTCTTTCTTTCTTTCTTCCTTCCTTCCTTCCTTCCTTCCTTCCTTCCTTCCTTCCTTCCTTCCTTCCTTCCTTTCTTTTAACCATTTTTAAAAATTTATTTATTTTTTTATTTTACTTGTCGATCCCAGTTCCCTCTCCCTCCCTTCCTCCCTCTCTCTCACTTACCCTCTCTGCCCCCTCACATGCACCCTGACTACCCTCCCCTCCCCTCCTCCCACCCCAATTCCACATGTAGGGCAATTCCGTCCAGGTGGGGTCATGTAAATCTGTCAAGTCATTTGAAGTAGAGACTAGGACTTCTCTCCTGTCTCTAGGTTAAGGCAGTATTATCCACCACCATGAAGCCCTCATCTAGTACCTGTTGGAAACAGAAGCAAACACCCATACCTAAACACTGAGTCGAACTAGAATCCAGATGCAGAGGGAGAGGACAAGACCAGGTTGCAGAAACACATAGAGATAGCTGACCTGAACAAGGAGGAGCTAACAGGCCCCTGGACTGATAACTGGGAATCCAGCATGGGACTGACTCAGGCCCCCCTGAATACGGGTCTCAGCCAGAAGGACTGAACAGTATATGGGACCTCAGACAGTGTAACCAGGAAGTATTCCTGGTGCACAAAAGGACCTTGCGGACATCCCCCATGGAGGGATACTGCCTTAACCTTAAAACTTGATTTTTGTCTAAAAGCATTCTTGGAGCTAGCTCTTCCTTGGAAATGACTCTCAGAATCACCCAAGAAAATACACATTATTGTTTTATAGTTACAATTTGTTTCTGACCCATTAAAGAAATAACTCAGCATGGATATTTACCTTACTCAATAGGTTTAGTTCCTAATAACATCTGGCTGGCTCCAAAAATAGATACAGCCTTAAAATATGTAGATTTGGCTTCCATGAGAATAATGAAAAGAGTAGGTCACACTTGAAGGAAGAAGGATTGGGGTGATAACTATGTGATAGGAATTAGCTCAGAGTTTCCAAGAAGAAGAATTATAAGACTGCCTTTTTGTGGGGTCATGATCAGGATGGAGAAACCCACAGAAACAGCTGACCTGAACAAGGGGGAACTCATGGACCCCAGACTAATAGCTGGGAAACCAGCATAGGACTGACCCAGACCCCCTGAACTTGGGTGTCAGTTAGGAGACTTGGGCAGTCTATGGGGCCTCTGGTAGTCAATCAGTATTTATCCCTAGTGTACAAATGGACTTTCCAAAAGAGGGATACTCTCTCAGCCTAGACACATGGGGGAGGGCCTAGGCCCTGCTCCAAATGATATGACATCCACCATCTGGTGCAAAGGGGACATTCAAGCAAGCAAGAGCCAATTATAGCCACACTGTGTGCAAGTAAATACCGTAATACTTCATGCTCAATAGCTATCCCCCCAAACGTTAGTTTTCTAAGTATTCCTATGAGGACGCAACAGCACACATGGACCCTAGGAGACTCCTGCAGCCCCATAGGATGAGGCCAGTGTTGTCTTGGATGGTATTGAAGCACTGAGCCGGGTCCCATTTTTTGATGTTAGTTTTTGAGATTCTCCACTAACCAGTTTGGTT
Organism: Phodopus roborovskii; assembly: GCF_943737965.1. Taxonomy (NCBI): domain Eukaryota; kingdom Metazoa; phylum Chordata; class Mammalia; order Rodentia; family Cricetidae; genus Phodopus; species Phodopus roborovskii. The sequence goes on along the minus strand of NW_026125052.1, from coordinate 15,306,793 downwards.
TCCAAAGAGATGCTTGGATGGTTTTCCCCACAGACTCACTGAGATGAGCTGAATAAGGCACAAACTTTTCCTAAGCTTAGGAGAAAGAGATGAGCCCTAAATCCGAGGGCCAGAAGTCACTGTAACTTAATGCCCAGTAAATACGTGCTGTTGTTGGCTAAGTTGGTTACTTTGAAGCCAAACCATGAAGCTCTTTTTGAACTAACCAGCATGATTGGTGAAGAGTCCTGACATAGCAGGAAGCCAAAGTAAAACATTTTATGAGCTAAAGGACTCATGCGAAGTGGCTAATCAACAAATGGAAAATTGGTAATGAGAGCAAGAGCGGGGTAAATGTTTTACGTGGTCACCACACCTACTGCTGACAGGATATAAAGCTCTGGAAAGGACCAGGCCTTATACCAGAGACAGAACATCAGGTGTAGAAGCCGACTGTCATAGTTCTGCTCCCCCCAGCACCATGCCATACAACTGCTGCCTGCCCACCATGAGCTGCCGCACCAGCTGCTCCTCCCGGCCCTGTATACCCAACAGTTGCCATGGCTGCACCCTGCCTGGGGCCTGCAACATCCCTGCCAATGTGGGCAACTGCAACTGGTTCTGTGAGGGCTCCTTCAATGGCAACGAGAAGGAGACCATGCAGTTCCTGAATGACCGCCTGGCCAGCTATATGGAGAAGGTGAGGCAGCTGGAGAGAGAGAATGCAGAGCTGGAGGCTCAGATCCAGGAGAGGAACCAGCAGCAGGACCCTCTGGTGTGCCCCGCCTACCAGTCCTACTTCAGGACCATCGAGGAGCTGCAGCAGAAGGTGAGGGGTTGGGCGTCACAGTGTCAGTTGAACGAACTCTTTATTCAAATTGAATGTATTGAAGTCTGGATGGAGCTAAGGCTGTTTACAACTAATGTTGGAAGTGATGTAGAATTCACTGGCCTAAGGTGAGACATCTGTGAAAATCCATTTTGGATTCACCATAATGGAAGAATGCAGAATCAGCCTGAGGTTCCTAACATTACTTCTCACCCCACCCCAGAATAGCTCATTCTTCAAGGGTTATTATAAAGTCATTTTCTTGCTTTCAGATAGATTGTAAATTTTAAAAAAATGCTGTGTACCTGAATTAGTTCTTTGACTTTCTATATGAATCCCCAAGCTTTTTAGACTTGTAGCAACTATTGTAAAAGCCAGCTTTTGTAAACTAGGAAAGCTATCAGCTCTAAAATCCTTACTCTCTCTCTCTCTCTCTCACACACACACACACATACACACAGGCATGTGTGCACGCATGCATGCACACATGCATCACACGCCATTCACTAGAATAGGTATGTAGGCAAATGGTATACAGGACCACGAAGACAGGAGTAAAGTCCACATAAAAGTGTGATTTGGAAGGATTATCAAAAGAGCTAGTATCAGAGTGGAATTTAAATGACAAGCAGGGTGTGTGTGTGTGTGTGTGTGTGTGTGTGTGTGTGTGTGTGTGTGTATTGGTGTGTGTAGGACAAAGGGCAACCAGGGGGGTCATTCCTAAGTTCTGGGAACTGAACTCAGGTTCTCATTTTGCAAAGCAATCATTTTACTAATTAAACTGTCTCCTGGACTCCAACACATAGGAATTTATATCTGACTGTGAAAGCCCTTAGTTCTTGGAGGGAATTGTCTGCCTGCTGTCCCAACAAAGTGAATTACAGGAAGGAGTAGAATGATTTGAGCATCATTATTTATTTACTCACAGTTGATGAGCATTAGGCAGCGTGCTAGGGTAGGGGTCAGAGGTAAAATCTGAGGTGAATTTCATTCCAGCAGGAGGTCTCCTTAACAGGGTAGAGAGACGTGGGGAAGAGTGGCCACAGCACTGGGTGTAAGACAAGCTATGGGAAAAGTGCAAAGTACGTGGAAGAAGCGGCCACTTGGAGGAACTGGGAGAGGAAGGGATGTGGGTTCTACACAGTGCTCACTAGGGAGATCTTTCACCTAAAGCAGGTGCATGGTGCCAGCAGAGTGGACAAGTGTCAGCAGGGTTCCAGTGGAGGTGGTGTGAGTGGGTAACTGCCTTGTTCTGCTTATCTGCATGTCTCCGATTTTAGTGTTCATGGAATGCCCTCATCCTAAGCATACAGGGATCCCTGGTTCCCCGACCTGAGGTTTGATCACCCAGTACACTCAGTTCCTACAGAAAAGCTAGAAGAAGCTCCAGGAGAGTAGACGTCATGACTGCACTCACCAGGTGTGGGTGAACAAGCAATGGCATTCAAATCACATTCTTCCTTTCCGGTATTCACGTTACATTCTAGCTCAGCATTTCCGGTTTCCGCATGATGGTTCGCTGAACGAATCATGCTTGTATACCTGATGTGAAGATCTGAAAGGACATGGAGTAACTGGAAAGAAATAATGTAACTCATGTCACAATTGATTCTCTGTAGATTCTGTGTGGCAAGTCTGAGAATGGCAGGCTGGTGGTGCAGATTGACAATGCCAAGCTCGCAGCCGACGACTTCAGGACCAAGTAAGATATCTGTAGTGACCAGAACAGCCTAGGGAGAGGTTTGAGTGCAAGACACAGCTTCTAAGAACCATTGTGACTTGATTTAGAGTAAGGTTAAAAGCCAAGGTCTCTTTACTGAGAGCTGAGGGTCTATGTTTTAAGTTTAGCTTGAAGAAGTGTTTTATCAATGCATCCAAAAGGGGTTATTAAGCCATAAAAAAGAAGGCAGAAGCTAATTTTTCAGCAAATTAGTATCTTCAGGTAAGATTATAATCATAACAATCTTTTGAATCTTCTATGAACCTTATATAGGTCCCATAAAAGACCTATAGGATTTATAACATGATGCCATATTTCTTCATCTTCAGCCCCAAACAATGAAGTGTTAGTTTTGTCTTCATGATACAAACAAGGTTCAGAGAGATGGAAGAATCCACCTCCAACCATTTAATGACAAGGCTGGATCTAAGTGACTCTGAATTTCTGGATCTTCAGGGTAGCGGAAAGGGAGACAGGTTGCAGTAGACTTAGGAAGTAAGACAACGCAAAAAGATAGAGACTGTAGAATTCCCTGATAGGCAACTTGTGACTGGATTCTTAGAACAAATATAGTAAATGATGGAGGAAAGCACACACAGTGTGGGTCCTGGAAGGAGACAGGTCACCTCACTCACCACAGTGATACTTCCCTTTTAGAACATTTAAAATGGAATGACCTCAAAGTGGATGAGTTTGATAGGGTTATCCAAGCAGAAGCTCCTCCTCCTTGATGTCTTCTGACTTTTGACTACGTGTGCAGGTACCAGACTGAGCTGTCCCTGCGGCAGCTGGTAGAGTCAGACATCAATGGCCTGCGCAGAATCCTGGATGAGCTGACCTTGTGCAAGTCTGACCTGGAGGCTCAGGTGGAGTCCCTGAAGCAGGAGCTGCTGTGTCTCAAGCAGAACCATGAAGAGGTAAGAAAAGTCCCAGCCATTGACATCTCAGTGCTGAGGGTCCCTCTGAGCATGGGAAGGTAGGTCTTGGTTTGCTAGGTTAATGCAACAGGTTTGCTAGTTGTTCAAAGGATAGCTGAGAGGTGATTGGGCAACAAGGCCCAGGCTGATCTCTTTTACAGGAAGACCTGTGGTTGGCTGATCTGTTTTCCCATGGGGCCAGATGTGTGCCCCACGACTCACATGAGTCTGCTATTTTCTGAGTAGCTATGAAATCAATGACCATGTTTAGAAAGAGATGGAGAAGGCTTTTGTCCTTTGTGAAAGTTAGGCAAATGGATTCTACCCTAGTGGACAGCTGGATGGGTAGGTGGATGGATGGATGGGTGGGAAAATAGGAGAAATGAAGAAACGTAATAATGGCTGCTTCAAACTTCACAGTTGAATGAGCTCTGAGGAAATAAGCTGCATGTCTCAAACATCAGATCTTTCCAAGGGGGAAACAAGTTCTAACAGGCATGATATGACCATAGGAGACACTGAATGGACAACATTCTCCATATTTAAGTAGAACAATTATAAATTACTTGTCACTTGGGGCTTATCACACAATAAATACAAAATCAGAAGAAAATGGAAGAATCTTGGAGTTCCAAGATATATTAGTAATGACTCTTCCAAGAATCTTCATGTAGAGATGAGGGAGGGACCCAGACACTCCCCAAAGGCTGCTGATATCAACTGAACTCAGGTTTTCTAATGTCAATGCAATGCCTTCTTCCACCACACTTCTTGATACTCATAATATTTACACTTAATTCTCCTTTCCTCTAAAGAGTGTTTATGATAAACTTGCTCCTGGCAGACATCCATCTTTTTAAAGACATTTTCATTCATTGTAGGAAAGGTACATCCTGAGTGTGCTTCCTTTTTGACAAGGGGTTTGGTTTTTTTGACAGCCCTAGCTGTCCTGGAACTAGCTTTGGAGACCAGGGTGGCTATGAACTCACAGAAATTCAACTGCCTCTGCCTCCTGAGTACTGGGATGGAAGGCCTGTGCCACCACTGCCCTACCCGAGTGTGCTTCTTAAAGTACGCAGCACTCCTTAGTTCTGTGGCCCATCCTTTGCCTCTTCCCCCACCAGGAAGTCAACACCCTGCGCTGCCAGCTTGGAGACCGCCTCAACGTGGAAGTGGACGCCGCTCCCACTGTGGACCTGAACCGTGTGCTCAATGAGACCAGGTGTCAGTACGAGGCCCTGGTGGAAACCAACCGCAGAGAAGTGGAGGAATGGTTCACCACACAGGTGGGCATCTGAGCTCATGCTCACCTGGGCACTGAGGCCCCCCAGGACCCTAAGGCAGGGTCTGATCCTGTCTCTGCCCTTGCTTCCTGCAGACTGAGGAGCTGAACAAGCAGGTGGTGTCCAGCTCAGAGCAGCTGCAATCCTGCCAGGCAGAGATCATCGAGCTGAGACGCACAGTCAACGCCCTGGAGATCGAGCTGCAGGCCCAGCACAACCTGGTGTGTAGTGTCCAGACCCGGGACCACTCCCTCCATCTCTTTCTCTTCAAGCCCGTGACTCCTTTGGGAGGTCATGCAGGAACCTTTAGAGGGAGCAGCTCTGTGACAGCCTGTGTCTTCTCCCCCACAGAGAAACTCTCTGGAAAACACACTGACAGAGAGCGAGGCTCGCTACAGCTCCCAGCTGTCCCAGGTTCAGTGCCTGATCACCAACGTGGAGTCCCAGCTTGGTGAGATCCGGGCTGACCTGGAGCGTCAGAACCAGGAGTACCAGGTGCTGCTGGACATCCGTGCCCGGCTGGAGTGTGAGATCAACACGTACAGAGGCCTGCTGGAGAGCGAGGACTGCAAGTGAGTAGCTAGAGAGTGTAGCCACCGTTGTGAGGCACATACACAATACCTTAAAAATAATAAAGGGACTTTGAGGATGAAGGTCATATACAAGTCCATCTCTAGAGACCGGTGTGAGGTACTAAATATATTTTGTGTCCTGAAAGATAGTCATAAGGCTTGTGATTATTTGGCTGATGGGTAAAATTCTTTATATCTTCATAAATGGTTTCTGACATGGAAATAGAAAACTCAAGTGATCATCACTTTGATTAAACCAAAATTTTAGGTTCACTGTTTCTTTGAATCCTTGTTAGAGTCATGTGAGGGTAGAAATTCTATTCAATATAATCATCTTGCGTTTGAGCATCTCCAAGGAAGATGACTTAATAGTAAGTAGAGCAGGCCAAATGGCAGCTCAGGCAGATTATTTAGAAACAGCTCTTTTGCAAAGTTCCTATCTGTGAGGTGGCTATGACCAATCACAGTTTCTAGGTTTGAAACAGAAGCTTAGAGTTTGAAGTGACTTCCCTATGTTCCCAGGGTTCTGCAGAAGGCTGAATGCACTGTTTCTGCACTCTGCAGAGGAGTGATCTGAACAAGGCTTGCTCACTGAAAATCAGGGAATGGGCTCCTTGCTTTTAGCCAACCCTGCTTTTTGAAAACTTCCATTCCTCATGCTGACTCTAATGATCTTGTGTCCCAGGCTTCCCTGCAACCCCTGTGCCACCACCAATGCCTGTGACAAGCCCATTGGACCATGTGTCACAAATCCATGTGTTACACGCTCCCGATGTGGACCCTGCAATACCTTTGGCTGCTAAACACCCTAAGGTCAGCAGGAGGATTGCACGAAGACAGGAAGACCATCGAAGGATCGGATCAGCTCAGTCTTTCTGACCCCACACCCAGCACCACACAAATCATAGTCTTGAAGGAGAGCAAAGGTCTGGTGCTATGGTTTGGCTCTGGGTCTAGGCCTGGTGGACCATTTCATCCAGGGCCTCTTCATGACCATCCACTTGTGTACTTGTGTTCTGGTGGTTGACAGATCTGAGCTGTGAAGGGACCACACAAGGTATTTTGTGGTTCTCTCTGTTTCTTCCACCTTTCTTGTAGTTCCCCCAAACCTAATAAATTTTCCTCTTGCAAACAGATGTGAATTTCCCTTGTTACCATTCTTTTCAGAGTGTTTGTTCTCTGTGTGATTTTATGAAGCCACTTGAGAGCAGAAGGGGACTTGATGGTTTAACCCTGCCCTGTCCTATCATTCATTAGATACCATGAGTGCCAGCATCTATGCAGGCTGGCATTAAACCAGTAGATCAGTTGGGCAAAAGACCTCATGTGAAATTGATAAACACATCTATTATGGGCTGATACTTTCAGAGTTCTTGTTATTTGGTTTACTAATTCACTACAAGATGAAGACAGGAGCTTGCACCTAATGAACTACTAATAGGTACTAGGAACTCATACAGTGGACCTAAGAAACGGGAATTCCTCAGGAGGGAATCTCGTGCCCGGAAAAGGGAGAGCAGAAAGCCTGAGGGGAAGCTTTTCTTCCCAGGAAGAGATTTCCAATTTGTCAGAGAGCCCTGCAGGTGAGTGGAGTCAAAACAATGATGGAGAAATTATAGGCAGGCTCATGCTTTGATCCAGACTGCCTAGATATGCATAACTCAGGCTGTCTACTTAAACTTGGGCTTCAGAACCGAAGAAGTACTTAGGGTGCATTACTAGATCTTCTTGTCTCTCTTTCCAGTGTGGTCACATTGGATGAATCCCCCCCCCCCTTTGCTATCAATATGGCTGATTTAATTTAATTGCATTTACTGAAGATGGGTGGTTGAAACCTGCTGTCTGGTAACAATACAAATAGAATCATAAAGTATGTGATATTCTGTGATTGTCTTCTTTTGCATAATCTAGTGTCTTTAGATACACCCAATCTCCAAAATATTAGGGTACTATTATCTTAAATCTATGTGTTCACTTTGAGTGTGAACATGTGTTTTTTTTTCTTTCCTGCCTCCCTCCCTCTCTTCCTTATTTCTATGTACAATGTATGTTTGTGTGTGCTTGTGGTACAAGTGTGAACTACAAACCCTCCTGCTTCTGGATTGGCTTGACTGTTGTAAAGCTATTCAAAGGGAACCTGGATGTCCGCACATGCACTTGTGGAACCCAGAGGCCAATGCTGGCTGTTTTTCTCCTTTGCTTTCCATTTTATTTTTTAAGATGAGGTCTTTTGTTGAATCTAGGGCTTACTGATTTGGGTAGACTGGCCAGTGGAACTCTGGAACCCTTCTCTTTATATTTCCCAGTGTGGGGATTGCAGGCACGGAGTCACCCTCCAGCTGTTTTATGTGGGCACTGGGGATCTGAATATGGACTCTCAGTTAGAAAGCTCTCTACCATGTGAGTCATCTCCTCATTCCCCTTTTGTTATTTTGGGACAGTCTTATTCCACAGCCTAGTCTGGCTTGGCATTCACTGTGTAGTTTAGGATAGCCTTAAACTCATGGCCATCCTCTTGCCTCAAACTTCACATATGAGTCATCACACCTTACCTTGGCATATATTTTCAATTATTTTGGGCATAGACACACAAGAATGAGGTTGCTGGGTTATGCTATAACTGTATGCTTTCAAAAACTGAGCAACTGCTAGACCCATTTTGTACCAGGTGACATTCCCACCAACTAAATATGAGAGCTCCATCTGCATAATTCTCAGGAACATCTGTGTTTTTCCATGTTGTAAAACAATAGCAAATGCACAGGTCATCCCAGTGCACATGAAGTAGCATTCATTGTGGTTTTGATTTGCATTTCCTTGATGACTCATAGAGTCGTACTTCTTTTCAAGTGTGTGTAAGCTGTTTATAGATGGTTGGGGAAATGTTTACTCAGATCCATTGCCTGAGTTTTAAAGGCCAGCTCACTTGCCTTTTAAGTTGTAGGTGAGCTTTTAATGCTCTGGACATGGAGTTCCTATCCAGCAGATGATTTATGAATGTTGTTTTCTCCTGTCAGAAGTTTGCTTCTCACTTTCTTGATGAAAATAAAATATGTTTTTGCTGTAGAAGAGTTTTAAAGTTTGAAGTCCAATCTGATTGATTTTACTTTAAAATTTTAAATTATTTTAAAGTGTGTGTGTGTGTGTGTGTGTGTGTGTGTGTGTGTATGCTTGCATGTGTGTGTGCATGAAAGTAAGGTGTTCATGGAAAGCTAGAAGAGGTTGCCAGATCGTCTAGAGCTGGAATTGGCTGTGAGCCTCCCAAAGTAGGAGTTGGGAACTGAACCTGGGTTCTCTGGAAGAGCAGGAAGTGCTCTTAACTACTGAGCTGTCTCCTCAGCCTCCTAATTTTTTTTCCCAGTGAGGGGGCAGAGAGTGTTCCACTTCACTGTCTCCTTTTTACCCAGCATAGGGCCCCCCTTGCATGCAATTGTATCACTCACATTTAAGGGAGGTCTTCAGACCACATTTAACTTAATCTAGAGAATTCTTCACAGACATGCTCGGAGATTTGTTTCTATGCTGATTTTAAATCCCATCAAGATGACAAGATTAACTTTCACACCATCTTAGCTGTTGAATCTATGGGGATATCTTATCCACCACCTTGAGGTGTTAGAGAGAGAGGGACCAGACCATTCACTGGCCATCCTACATGGATCCTTCCAATGTATAGGGAACTGGTGGTGGGTTGTGAAAGGGCCAGGTTGTGAAAAATAAGATTGCTGATGTATGTTGTTTGCTGAGCTCTCAGGCCTATCATGCTTAGAGAAAGCAGAACTGTGAGGAATGGGTACAGCTCTTGTTCAGACACTAGAATCTCCTGATGTTCTTAAGACATTTCTATGAGCATTTTAATCCCATGCATTTCAGTGTTGTTGTAAGCCTTCTTTATAAATCTCTAGAGACATTGGTTTTCTTTACCAATTTTGAACGGCTTAACAGATGTCTTCCAGAAGAACGACTATCCTTGAGTTCTTTATCACTTCTGGACTCCTTTAAGCTGATCTTGGATCTTCATAGCTCATTTACTCTTCAATGTTTTCTGTTTTTGAACCTGTCTGTGCTATAAACTGACATCTTCCTTACCTATGATTTCTAGTTCACTTATACTCTTTCCATCTTTGTCTGATCTATCTATTCACTCTATCAACTGGATTTTTAAAATTAGTGTTAACCTTTTTGAAAATTAGAACATTTTATTATTAATTTTAAATTAGGCTTGGCTTTAATAAATATATGAATATATATGTATGTGTATGTATGCATGTGGGTGCACAGGCCATTGTGCACATGTGGAAGTCAGAGGACAACTTAAAGGAGTCAGTTTTCTCCTTCCATCACATGGGGCCCAGGGATGGAAGGACAGGTGGACAGGCTTGGCAGCAAACCTCTACCTTCACCTGCTGAGCCACCTAAATGGCCTCAATAGATGCAATTTTAACAGAGATAGCATGTTTTATTTGGGTATTACAAATAATGTAATAGTTGGATACATAAAATAATAACCAAACACATAAAAACAAGAAAGGGGAATGGTGGTGTGGAAATGTATATTCTTTACCTTAACAGAAGGCTGCATGGAGTCTTCCTCCAAAAATCCAACAAAATGGACATCAGTCTCCAGACATCTCTCAAGCTAGTTAGAGATCCATTTAATTTTATAAAGATGAGTTTGCCATCTGGTGAAAAAAGAAAACTCAAACTAAACCCCAGCATATAGACTCCTGAAATGCTATGCAGGTCTGCAGAGCAAATCTTAATAAAATTATGTTTATAGAACACAACCGACAAATAATTGATGTGTTTTTACCCACTGGGCATCTTACTGGCCCACCAGCTATGATTTTTAAGGTAATACACATTCAAATTTTGTTATGGCTACTTTTGTGTACCTTTTTGGTGGAGGGACTTAAGTTGTGGAGTAGGGTCTTATTGTTTAACCAATTACCTTTCTAAGTTACTCTAAGTCAACTAGACATAGTTCTACATCTGATAGGATATTGTAGCATCTAAATTTATGGGGTATAATTATATTGCCAACTTAGATAGAACGTTTTAAATTAAAGAGACACCAAGGAAGTCTAGTATTGCTAGAGTCTGTCATTGTATACATGTACATACTTAATTCATCAACAGGACATAACCACGGAAAACAGATAAACCGAGGATAAGCCACAGCCTTTGTTGTCCCCCCCCACTGCATTTGATTTCCAGTTCCAGGTTATGTCAGCTCAGACTGTGATGCTATCCTTCATTTCTGTAGCATGTTCATGGGCCCGGGAAGGCAGTGAGATTAATAGGTTAGGGTTCTAATGATAGGATCATGAACAATTGCTTCTTTATTCTGCGGCTCAGTTTCCCCACTATCAAAATGAGGACAACATGGACAAGAAGATCATAAGACCCTGGCATCTTCTTGTTCTAAGATCTCCATTCTCTCTTTGGCATCCAGGGTCTATATGAGAAGGTAGAAAGAAGTCAGAAAAATTTGAGGGGCGGCTGTAGCTGGATGGCTTGGGTCTGTTGGGGGAGCATCTCCCTCTGAACTCTGAGTGTCAAATAACTCTCTTCTTAACAGAGTAGAAGTGGTGTCCTATGCAGTTTACACTGACATGCTTCTTGGATGATTGTTCCTAAATCACAACCTCTTATGAATCATTGTGTTCAAACAAGCTCAGCATCTCTGAACTGTTTCAAGTGCAATTATCTTCCAAGGTGCAAATACTGTATAAAATATAACCCCTGAGACCGAAGCACACATGCTTTATAATCAAGTGTACAATGGAATGTGGTGGAAGTTTGCGAAGGAACAGACAGACAGACAGCTTCACTCTGTGTGTTTGAAAACTCAGTTCAGTGGAGATGTTACTCTAGGAACACAGGTATTATACACAGTAGGCATAGCTGTGTGACACTAGGAGGGTCTTGAGAACTTTTTGATTGACTCAGCACCCTCTCTGTGGTTCTGATTGTGTGGCAGGATCTTGAGGATGCATTTGGCAGGTCTTACAAGATGCAGTCTCTCTCTCTCTTTGTCCCCCCTCTACCTCTCTCTTTCTCTGGGGGGGGGGGGCAGAGGTTGATAGTGAGTATCTCCCTCAATTGTTCTACAGGTCAGTTTTTGACAAGAGTCTTTCACTGAACCCTGAGCTTACTGACTGGCTAGACTAGCTGTCTAGAAAGCTTCAGAGATCATCTGCGTTCTTCTTCCTAGTGTTGTGATTACAGCCCTGTGCTTGGCTTCTGTGCCTTCTGCGCCTGGCTTCAAAGTGGGTGCAGGGGATCTGAACTCATATCTTTATGCTTGTGTGGTGTTACTGGTGTCCATTTCGTCAACCTGCATAGCCTCTTCTTTGATATGAATTCTTCCCTGTTCATCTGTGATGCTGTAAACTCATTCCCTTCATTGACTCTCACCCTTTCTCCATTTCTCTGGAATTTCCAAAGTTTGGCCCCCAGCTATTGCTTCTCTCTCTCTATTCTTTACTCTTTCCTGTTGCTCATGTCTGTAACTCACACCTGCACCCTGATCATGTCCGTATCTGTCATTATCATCCCTGTCAGCAACTCTATCCTTTGACTCCTCTTACCCCCTTATTGCTGCTTGCCTGAACTGCTATATTAATCTCCTTGACAGCTATAATAACATCCTTGCTGGTCTGTCTGCTTCTAGCCTTTTCTTTCTAAAACTGCTAAACATTTATTGAAATGGTGCCTCAAAATCTTCATCATGCCACAAAGATCTGATACCAGGATGGTCCAAACCCCTTAGTTCTTCCACAGAAGACTGGTAGCATATGACTGTAGCATCCATAGACAACTTTATTTTCTATCATTTCCCTTTACTGACACTAGACTTGCTCGAGGTCCATGGCCATGCTAGATTTCCCTGCTGTGCAAGCAACAAATCCCACCCAGATGTCCCACTTTCTCTGTTTCTTAAATACCACACTGTGCTCCACCCCAGCACAGATCCATGTCTGTGAACCTCCCATCTGGAAGACCTTTGTTCTACCCAATATGCAAACCTCTCATATGTTACTCATCATCACTTCCTGCCTTGGCGTATCACTTCCTATTTATATCTTCGTCTATTTGACCTCCACTTGCTCCCATGTCCATTGTGTAGCAAGGTCTTAGAACTGGGGTTGATCCTTGTACTTTTTTTTTCAGCAGCTCAGACAGAGAGATAGAGATGAACACACACGTCAGGCCAACATATGTTCAAAGTAAAGCAAAAGGAGACTTCAGAGAGGAGGTAAGACCTTACCATAGAAGTAAGGAAGATAAGTGGGCTCTTTGTGTAGCAGCAGTGTGAAATGATGAAATTAAAAAAAAAAAGGAACTGAACAGATGTTAGACTCATAGCTGCACGCCTTCACCCCCTATCTTCTATACTTTGGTTTGCCACGTGTAAAATGGGAATGCTATCATTTGCCTTGAAGACCTGTGCTGAGGAAGATTTGTGAGAAATGCCAACACTGGGAACTGGGCAGCTTCCAACAAGCCTGAGTTGGACTGCCAATATGACTTGCCCACCCTCCACTCCTCAGTGCCTAGTACCCTGCCTGGGTTAAGCTTGTGACCCTAGGTCTACCTGTGATTTCCTTGGCAGGTGTATCTAGAAGCAGGGTCACAAGAAGCCAGGCTGTTTTCGCACCTGGTCCTCTCTTTGAGAACTGTGAATCTGACATTTGGACATTGAACCTAGGGAGAGTTCTGTTTCTCTGTTTCAGCAAACAGAGCCAGAGGCTCACCGAGGTGTCGGGGCCCTCATGGAGTGGCAGCACTGTCCCTTGACCTGCCACACCTTACTAATGAAGGCCGTGAATCCTGTTCTTTGAAGTTATACCACGAAGCTCTTACCTCATGGTGCACAGCATGGCAGAGGAGTTCTGACTGAGGGCGAAGCCCGAGTAAAGTCTTTTATGAGGTGAGGGAGTCTTCTGAGGAAGCATAACAAATGCATGGGGAAGCCTTTGACCATCACTAAATGACCAAAGCCCAAAAAAAAAAAAAAAAAAAAAAAAAAAAAAAAAAAAAAAGACTTTCTTATATGTCCACACCCTCTTTGGAGTGAGTATAAATGCTCACCAGAGGAAGGACACCCAGAGCTCCGAGGCTTGGAGAGTCCACTCTGTGTCTTCAGCCAGGCACCTCACTCCCCCCAGCACCATGCCATACAACTGCTGCCTGCCCACCATGAGCTGCCGCACCAGCTGCTCCTCCCGGCCATGTATACCCAACAGTTGCCATGGCTGCACCCTGCCTGGGGCCTGCAACATCCCTGCCAATGTGGGCAACTGCAATTGGTTCTGTGAGGGCTCCTTCAATGGCAACGAGAAGGAGACCATGCAGTTCCTGAATGACCGCCTGGCCAGCTACCTGGAGAAGGTGAGGCAGCTGGAGAGAGAGAATGCAGAGCTGGAGGCTCGGATCCAGGAGAGGAACCAGCAGCAGGACCCTCTGGTGTGCCCCGCCTACCAGTCCTACTTCAGGACCATCGAGGAGCTGCAGCAGAAGGTGAGGGGATGGGCATTCAGCATCCTTAGCTGGAAGTTGTCAAGAGAATATTTGAGACACAGAAATGACATGTGTTCTTCTTATGGTGGAAAAGTTTGATACCTATACTTCCAATTTCTCAAATATTTTTTTTCTTGAGGCCTCATCCATTTTCAGATTGGAAATGGTTAGTTTTGAATCTTGACATAAATTGGGTTAGGTGGAGGTGCAGGAGTTTAGATAACTCCCCACTATTATTAAGAATGGCCCCTGGATGTCTCTGAGCTTTGAAAGTATTCCCTTGAGGTAAGAGAAAAGAACTGAGCCAAGGAAAGAAGGTACAAGTAGGAAGGACCATTTTTTCCTCCCTTAATTGGGTGTGTGGATGCTCTGACCTCTGGCTGCCCTCCTCTTCTGGACACATTATCACCCTGATCCCATTGTCTTGACCTGAATGTCCATGGGGTTTCCTTGGTAAACAGTGTTCAGTGGTGAACTAGAGTATTTGGCTAAATCTAGAAAGACTAGACACTAGGTAGAAATGGTACTAAGCCATCCAGGATGGCTAGGAGAATGGAACAACCTCCCTTGCCTAGGCCCCTGTACCTGCTGCTTTATGTATTTTTCTTTCCCATTTGATGTAAAGTTTCTCAATGGTGAGATCCTTTTCAGCTCTTAGATCTGTGCCAAGCACATAGCAGTTCTTTTAAACAGTATGAATAGTTTTTATTAGATTTTAAATATTGCTTATTAGGGGAGAAATAAGACTGTTTGCTGATGTTTCATGATGTAATTGCATGTCTGTCTTCAGATTTAGTCCCTCATATAATTTTTGAGCATCTTTGGTACACAGGTAGCTTTTCATAAATACAGAATATACTGTGTGTGTGTTTTTTAAATTCCGATGTTCTCATATAAACAAATTAATAGGATTTCTGTTGATGAAAAGAACCAAGCCCCTGATCATCATATAACATTTTGTGATTTCTAGATCTTGTGTGGCAAGTCTGAGAATGCCAGGCTGGTAGTACAAATTGACAATGCCAAGCTGGCCTCTGATGACTTCAGGACCAAGTGAGTGGGAGTACCAGAGGGGTGTTGTTGCTTGTGTCTTCATTTCCATTTTCTCCTTCCCTTTAGTTCATTGTCCACACAGGAAAATATTGATCAAGATTTCCCCTAGGTATTTTTTCAAGATCTGTACTCCCTCCCCTCCCCTCTTCCCATTTGTAGAGTGGCATTTCTACCCCAATCCTCAACTCCATCAGAGTGCACATCTGTGGATAGCATGGTCTCCCGCTGTGCACAGAACTCACTTAGCAGAGTGTGGGAAGTGTATTCATCCTGGAAGCCTCAGAATTTACAAGCTCTTATCGCCTTAGAGTCATTGGCTTTGGGAAAGTATTTACCCTACATTTCCCTTTGGGATCTACTGCTGGGTCTTGACAACTTAAGTAGAGGGAGATGGTTGTAAAAACTAGTATCCTCAATTCCTAGTTATCCAACAAACCAAACCAGAGACAAGGCCAGGCATACTGCTACCCAGTCTATCTTTGATTCTCCTGTGATTGCAGGTATGAGACGGAGCTGTCTCTGCGGCAGCTGGTAGAGTCAGATATCAACGGCCTGCGCCGGATCTTGGACGAGCTGACCCTCTGCAAGTCTGATCTGGAGGCTCAGGTGGAGTCTCTGAAGGAGGAGCTGCTGTGTCTCAAGCAGAACCATGAGCAGGTGAGGTTTCCCAAAGTGAAGTACACAGTTGGGCTGGCCACGACATGTTTCTAACTGCCACAGGCTGTGGGAGAGGCTGTGGGTTGAGCCTCAATTAGCCCAGAAAGCTCTTCTCCAAACAGAAAAGGATTTGTAGAGAATGAGTAATCTAAAAAAAAATCCTGATAGGAGATTAGGATTTTCTGTTAGAGGCAGGAACAAGAGTAAAGGAGTTGCTATCTCAGTCAGGAATGAGGAAAGGTCAAAGCCAAGGCAGCTGCTGTATCCTCTGTCACTCCCGGATGAGAGCTTAAGTGGAAGCCATTAAGGTTCTCTGTTTTGTAGTTTAGGGCCACCCAACAAGAGGGCTGAGCTAGACTCGGACAACAACTCTTTATTCCCATTCAAAATTCTTTCTGCTTGGAAGAAACATGGAGTAAGGGTCTCCCCAGTTCACATGAGTTACTGGCACACAAAAAACAGATATGTACAGACCGTAAATCCCAGAACCCTGTATGAGGTAACAGCTAACACCAAAAGAAGCAAGAAATTACTGCACATCAATTTGTGATAAGCACTTAAGAGCCTCCAAAAAACCTCTCTCTCTCTCTCTTTCTCTCCCTCCCTCCTTCTCTCTCTCTCAATGAACAGATTGAAGATTCTAGAATAGTGGTTCTCAACCTATGGGTCATGACCCCTTGGGGGGAGAGTCAAACGATGATTTCCCAGAGGTAGCCTAAGGCCTTTTGTATAACATATTAATATTATGATTCCTAATAGTAGTAAAATTACAGTTATGAAGTAGCAACAAAAAGTAATTTTATGGGGGTCACCACAGCATGAGGAACTGTATTAAAGGGTCACAGCATTAAGAAGGTTGAGATGCTGTTCTAGCATCGTCTATAAGGTTATGGATGTGGTAAAGATGAGATATGATTTAAGTCCCTCTGATGGCAATGTAAGCCCAGGACCAAGTTTTATTTGCTCCATGAAGAGATCAGTACTAAAATGTAGTAAATTGTCCTCTTCCTTCAGCAAAATCCACACTGTCAGAACCAACATACCACCAGTTAAGGCTCTATTATCCAAGGATAACAGGGTTTGAAACAAATATTCTTTATTTTCTTTGCAGTCAGACTTTGTCTATGGTTAAGGATTAAACACTTAAGGCTATGGTGAGATATTCTAGCAAGACTTGGTGAACTGACTATGTCTCAGTTCTGATGTGTAACTACCACATCCCTCTAAATAAGAAGTGTTATGTTGAACACGAAGGACAGGGAAAAAAAAAAAAAAAAAAAAGAGCCACTCACTGACCATAGTGAAAACCATGCTGGGAAGGAAGGGAACGGAGATTGAAGAATGATTAAAAAAGCAGTCCAACTGCATCCTTTCAAGGAGATCTTCAAGACCCTTTGTGTTATTATGAATTTCTCTCCTTCCCCCACCAGGAAGTCAACACCCTGCGCTGCCAGCTTGGAGATCGCCTCAACGTGGAAGTGGACGCCGCTCCCACTGTGGACCTGAACCGTGTACTCAATGAGACCAGGTGTCAGTACGAGGCCCTGGTGGAAACCAACCGCAGAGAAGTGGAGGAATGGTTCACCACACAGGTGGGCATCTGAGCTCATGCTCACCTGGGCACTGAGGCCCCCAGGACCCTAAGGCAGGGTCTGATCCTGTCTCTGCCCTTGCTTCCTGCAGACTGAGGAGCTGAACAAGCAGGTGGTGTCCAGCTCAGAGCAGCTGCAATCCTGCCAGGCAGAGATCATCGAGCTGAGACGCACAGTCAACGCCCTGGAGATCGAGCTGCAGGCCCAGCACAACCTGGTGTGTAGTGTTCAGACCCGGGACCACTCCCTCCATCTCTTTCTCTTCAAGCCCGTGACTCCTTTGGGAGTTTATGCAGGAACCTTTAGAGAGAGCAGCTCTGTGACAGCCTGTGTCTTCTCCCCCACAGAGAAACTCTCTGGAAAACACACTGACAGAGAGTGAGGCTCGCTATGGCTCCCAGCTGTCCCAGGTTCAGTGCCTGATCACCAACGTGGAGTCCCAGCTTGGTGAGATCCGGGCCGACCTGGAGCGTCAGAACCAGGAGTACCAGGTGCTGCTGGACATCCGTGCCCGGCTGGAGTGTGAGATCAACACGTACAGAGGCCTGCTGGAGAGCGAGGACTGCAAGTGAGTATGGGCTGAATGACTCTTCCTTGAGTTTAGTTGTGTTCTTGGTTGAAGTTAATATATCCCTTCAAACTTCTACTTGGACACATTCAAAGAAATATCTGGAGACTAGTCTGACTGTTTCTAGTGTCTTCTCATGTGGTTAGCTCACTCTGTCCTAACTTGATCCAATGATTTCCTGTCTCCAGGCTCCCTTGCAATCCCTGTGCCACAACCAACGCATGTGACAAGCCCATTGGGCCCTGCGTCTCTAACCCCTGTGTCACAAGATCTCGGTGTGGGCCTTGCAACACTTTTGTGCGTTAGACATATTGTTGCCAGAGGGGACAAAGATACCAGTCACACCTTAACTCCAGCTCATCCCAAGACCTCAAAAAATGTGACCACACTGGACAAAGACAGACTGATGCCCAGGTCAACTGTTGATTGCAGAGCATTTCCTGGCTTGGTCCTCAATCACAGGAGATGCAAAGTCTGTCTTTTGAGGAACCTACAATAGGATTGAGGACTCTCTACAAGACTGTGTTTGCATACCCAATGTTATGCTTTAACAAAACTCATCTGAATGTGATTTGAAAATAATTCCATTGAGTGTGTGTCGGGGAGCTGGTTGGCATGTTTGTGAAACAGAACATAAGTAGACTTGATCTTTTTGGCCACACTTTTTGTCTTTGTAGATGCAATGCAAATCCTTTGTCCTCCCAATAAACTCTTATTCTGGCATGAAAATCCTAGTTGTCTGTTTTATTCAGCATTAAACAGTGGTTTTCCATTAGATGAAAAGTCCATTCACCCTTATGTGTAACCTGTGATTTCCTTCAAGGAAAAAAACCCTTTTGGATGTCACCCATTCGCCAGAATCAGCACCAAGCGAATAGAAAAAGGAGATGGATCCAGATCTAGGTGGTGTTAGTGACTAGTCCAGGTTGGTTTTGCTGGTAGATAACATTTGTGTTGAGACCTAAAAATAGAGAGGGGACATCCAAAGGGAAAGAACATTCCAGGAAGAGGCACCAGCAAGTCAAGAGAGAGACTGTGAAGTTGCACCTTTGGAGCATGAGGGGACCAGTGTGCCAGCAGTGATGAGCAGCAGTGGGACCAAGGAAGAAGTGGTTGGGGTAGGCAGGGCTCACTGATTCTGGGGAGGAACTGACTCTATCTATCTATCTATCTATCTATCTATCTATCTATCTATCTATCTATCTATCATCTATCTATCCATGTATTTCATCTATCTATCATCTATCTATCTATATATCTATCTGTCTGTCTATCTATCTATCTATCATCATCTATCTATCCATGTATGTCATCTATCTATCTATCTATCCATCTATCTATCATCTATGTATCTATCATCTACCTTTCTTTCTTTCTTTTGTCCTTTCTTTCTTTCTTTCTTTCTTTCTTTCTTTTTGTCTGTCTACCTATCTTTGAGTGTTGTGTGTGTAGTGTATGCATTTGTGTGAACATGTGCATAATTATGTGGAAGCCAGAAACTGACACTGGACACCTTCATCTGTCACTGTCTACTTTGTTTGAGACAGGGTCTATTACTGATAGGTCACCAGTTGACTAGACAAATGGGCCAGCAAGTCTCACAGATCTCCTGCCACTGCCCCGCCCCCAGTCCTGGGCTTACAGGCATGTACCACTGTGTATCTGGCTCTAACTTAGTCTCAGCAAGCACTTTGCAGACTAAGCTGTCTTCTCAACCAACCTCTGATTTATTTCAAGTAAGAGAAAAGCCCCAGTAGTGTTAAAAAGGATGGGTTAACTGGCAACACCATTAAAGGCCTGTTTTGGTGGTTGAGTGGGAAATAGGTTTCCAGAACATTCAGATGGAAAACTTTGTGGTAATCACTGATATTGAACAACTACTCACATTCCCACCAGTAAACAGAAATGTGAACTGCACAAACTATGAGAAGATAGGATCATGATGTGGCATGTCCCTGGTCATTATGTAATTCACATTAACACCTTGATAAAGCCATGTGCCAGGCATATGGGTGAGGCCCACCTGGTTCCTATCTGAGCCCACAGCAGGTGTATGGGTGGAGGTACCAACTTCTCTCATTTTTTTTCAAAATATAAGGATAAATATCCATCTGAAATGTAAAGACTAAAGAGGCTTACAGGGCCCTCACAGGCACATGTATAAGAATTTTGGTCTTGTGCCTCTCAGTGGTTGGAGCATATAACATGGACACAAACGGCTCCAAGTGAAGGCCCAGTAAGGTTGTTGGTGGCCTCCATGTGCTGCTACTAAAAGTTTGGGGTGTGGCGAAGTGGAATGCAAATGTTTGAAACTTGAAAATCTGCTTAAAGGATGTAAGCCAAGCTCTTGTGAATTTGGGGTTTGAGAATGATGTTTTAGTTTTTGTTGTTTTTAATCTAAGTTGTTCTATTTACCAATAAAGACTCAGGAATCAGACATAACACATAGGCATGTGTACCTCCCATGTGTCCACATGTGAACACACATGCATGCACAAACACATGAAAAAAAGAAAAAGGAAAGAGTGTGATAAATGAACAACAGAGGCAAGGGAGAAGAGATGTGTGTGGCCTGTGGCTAAAAAAACAAGTAGAGAGGAGGCCAGAGGTCCCTCGGGACTGGCTCCGGAGGGTTGTGTGGCAAGCAGTAGACCATCCGTACTCAGAGGGCAACCCTTCTGAGAAAGGCATACTATGGGGGCGAGGGAGGAGATAAAGATGAAAGCTTCAAGGCTGCTTTTGGACACAGTCCATGTCCAATTAGCTCTAACCTTGAGGCAGTGAAATGCAGAGACACAGATGGTGGGCTGGTGGGAAGGGCAATATGCCTTGGTTTCGAGGTGGGTTGAGGAAGTATTCAGAATCCTGGCGAAAAGATGTGGTGCCGTCCCACATTAGGACCCAAAAAAAAGGACTTTAGAAGAGAGAATGGGGCAGGGATGTAGTTCAGGGTGGAGAATGTTTGCTTAACGTGCATAAAGCCAGAGGTTCAACCCAAGCGTTGCAAATGATTGGCTTGGTGGTGTACATTGTAATTCCAGCACTGAGAAAAGTGGAGGCAGGAGGGTGAGATGTTCAGTATCCCTTTTGGCTATGGACTTTGAGGCCAGCTGTGGCTATATGAGACCTGGTTTCAAAGAATGAAGCCAAATAAAAGCTAAAAACAAACAAACAAAAAAAAAAAAAAAAAAGGAAGGAAGTTTGTAGCTGTTTGATTCCTGTGCACTCAGATACTCACATCAGTTTAGTTCTGCTCTGAGGCCGATGCTGGAAGAAAGAGAAAAGAAAAGGAAAAAACAGGAGGAGGAGGGGGAGAAAGCACAGGAAGGGACAAGGAGAAGACAGCAAAAGGTAGGGGTGTAACAGGGAAAGGCGGAGGAGGAGGAGAGGAGGCAGGAAGTGCAAAAGCAGGAAGAACAAAGAAAAGAAAGAAAAAGTAGTCTTTTGTCTTGGAAGATTTGTCAATTGCCATTTTACTTTATCAGTGTTTGCAGCCCTGTCCACCATCGCCATCTTCATCTTGCCTTTCAAGGCCTACGCTGAGCTGTACCCACAGCCTGTGAGTATCTTTTTCTGATGAGCGAGGGACAAGCCCTCCTCCTTGTCACCTTGGCACTGTGTTCTCTGAAGGTGGAATGGCTCCCCGTGTTAACAACCACACCACTGACAGAATTAGACACGGAACTCGATTTTGAAAGAACTCCGATGACAAGGACAGAGTTGCAGAGATCTTTTGAGTAAAGCTCGCCTCAAGAAGAATGAAGAACTGACGTGATGTGGACCACAGACAACTGGATTTGGGCCACGACTTTGTTTTGTTTATACTTTTTCTTCCAGTTCATCAAATGCTAAGGGAAGAGGCAGGAAGTTGTGTGGCTCAGGGTTCCACCCAGGACCGAGCTTTGTGCTTGTTCTTATTGATCCTCTTTCTAGAAGTCGTGGTTTCAGATCCTCAAGGGGCATTTGAATCAAAGTTAAATGGATGCAACAATAAAAGGTGCGCAATAAAGACAAGTTTAGGTTCTAACAGAGAGAACCGGAGTGCGACCAAAGAAATGTTCTTTTTCCTTTAGTGATCTTTAGGCTAAATTAACTGATAATAAGCAACTTTATGTTAATTATGTGCCCAATTAAACAAATACATTGAAAATATTTGCTCATGGGTCTACCTAGATGTAAAGAAAAAATCTTGAATTTGTATATTCATTTATAAAACCATAAAACTACAATGCTTCTGTATGCATGCATGTATGCATGCATCTATCTGCCTGCCTGCTAATCTATCTATCTATCTATCTATCTATCTATCTATCTATCTATCTATCTATCTATCTACCTACCTACCTATCTATCATCTAGGTATATATCATGAGCCATCTCTCTATTCCCCTCAATGTTAGTTTTTGATTTTTAAATCTAGTTGGAGAAACTCAGGCTGGCAGTAGCTTCAGTACCATCTGTCCTTCCACACACTGGTTTCGCAGTGTGAGGAGAAACACGTGTCGGCTCCTGCAGCTTTGGTCTGGAAATTAAACCTTGTCGCTGCTATTCTCATTATTAGCTGAAGAAGGTTACTTGGTCACACCTAATTCCAAAGCAAGCTGAACAGGCACCCATTCCTGTCACATTTTGGAAAGCCTGAGAGACAGACAGGAGTATTTGGTGACTAGCGGTAAGGACCACCGTATTGCTTTCCTCGGGGCTTTATTTGTGGGGCTTGTTGGCGGTGTCTCTTTGAAAGGATTACCATTCATTTTTGCCAGCTTATTCAGATACCACCCTGGAGGTCCAGGGAGTTTTGCAGACCATTCAGGCAAAGGTTCAAACAGCTTTCCCCACAGTTCTTTGGTGTATTAGTTGACAGGCTGAGTCCAGGCTGTCATTCTACAAGGCTGGGGGCCTTTGTTGACCTAGCTTCTTAATCACAGAGCTGTCTCTGCCTAGGGTGAACCCAGGACTTCATGTGTAGTTTCTACCTCCCTGAAAGGTCATACAAATTGAAACTCAAGTTTTCCAAGTTCAGAAATTGCTCTGGGGGAGAGGCAGACTCCAAGTTGAGTTCAGCCTTCTGAGCACTTCATCCCCCCCCCCCAATAATTGTCAGGTACACATACTATCTTGCCTGTTCTTTGATGCTTTAAAAAAATATTTAGACTTAAAAAAGAGCATATTTAGTTGTTTGTATCCTGTGGGTTATTTCAAGTCTCCTATCCCGTCATATAAGCTGAAATAACTTTTGCATTTGCCACCGCTCCATGTGGTCATTTCAACATAAATGTATTAACTTCCAAACAAAGATAAAAATTCACTTTCTCCATCACTGGCTGCATTTCAAGTGTCGTGTGTGTGTGTGTGTGTGTGTGTGTGTGTGTGTGTGTGTGTGTGTGTGTGTCTTTGCATCAACCTAAACATTACTTAAGAATAGTCTGATGTCAAAATCTTCCTTAAGGCAAAGAGAAATTTTCTGTAATCAAGGCAAGTATGAAAAGAAAGGAGGATGCCCTTGGGAGCAGATATGGGTTTCAGGCCAACTTTTCACCCTCTAGTTAAAGAATTTGACCTCCAAGAGCCTTAGTTTACTTACATACAAAGTGAGATAGCCTGAGGTGGCACTGTGATTAAATGCTGTGCCTAGCATAAAGGATTTACAAAAAGAAACAAAGAATAAAACCCAAGAAAGAGCACCACCACCACCACCACCACCATCACATCTCTACCATCTCCACCTCCACCATCATCACCATCTCCACCACCATCACCACCACCATCTCCACACACCACTGCAACTAAACAACACTAATTGTAGGTCTTAACAACAACAACAACAACAACAACAACAACAACAACACACACACACACACACACACACACACAGACAAATCCTACCTATAAATTGCTCAGTGTAGCTCTTGGGCTAAGGAAGGAGGATGCCTCCTTTTTTGAACTAGTCTGTTAGGAACATGATTTAATTAATACACTTCTCACATTAAACCAGATGTGTGGGTGGTTTTGGTCTTTTGTTTTTTTTTCCCATTACCTGGCCTCAGGACTTATCTTGTGTCTCTAAACAAAACAAACAGCAAACCTCATTGATGCTGAGTATGTAATGTCAATAGTTGAACGCTAGAGGCCGCCAGAACAGAGGGCATCCCCCTTTTTAACTAAAATTTTAATGATGAATTTCATCCTTTGACAATCTCATACATGTGTATGTAATATGATAACTCTCACATAGTCCTTTGTCACCTTCCCATCCAGGTTAATCCTTCCCATCAGGTTTTCAGACTCATGACTTTGCTCTTGTTTTGTGACCTGCTTTATTTAACCAGAACAGCTGAAGGCAATAACTCTCCTCCCTTAATCTGCAAGTAGCCAATGCTCAGAAAAGATAGATGGACCCCTTGAGCCCCATCTTCCTTCCATACCTGACTGTTGACAATCTCATTCTTTTTTTTTGTTTTAATGTTTTTTTGTTTTATTTTATTATATGTGTATGGTTGTTGTGCCTGAATGTATGTCTGTGTACCACCCCCAGGTTGTGGTGCCCACAGAGGTCAGACAAGGGTGTCGGATCCCCTGGAACTGGAGTTACTGATGGTTGTGAACCTCCAAGTGGATGATGACAATGGAAGCTGGATCCTTTGCAAGGGCAACACATGCTATAAACCACGGAGCGATCTCTCTAGCCCCGAATCTCATTCTTTGCAGACCCAGGGTGGACACACAATCTGCTGCAATGTTGTGAATGCAGTTGCTGTAGGCTCTATGCTGTCCAGAGCATGTCTTTTCCTTGTCTTCTGGCTACCGTGTTTCCACACCCCCTCTCTAACAACGTTCCTTGAGCATGAGAAAGGAAGGTGCAGACATCTTTTTGAAGGCTGAGCACCCATCTGTCATGTATCCTCAGCATCTTGTGCAGCTATGAGGCCCTATATTCACCACTGTTCACCGGAAAGAGGGGATTCTCTGATTAAAGCCAACAGTGGTCATGCTTACTTTAAAAAAATTTTTTAAACTAGAATGACTCATTTTATTTAATTTCTTTGACTAGGAAAACCAAGGTGATTTTGATGGTGCAGTGTCTGCACACACCAGGATAAATTCATGATATGTAACATGATTAAGTATAAAAGTGCAACTGTACACACAAAAACCAACTAAAGTGGCACATGTCTGATTTGGAGATGGAGAACAGCTTTCAAAAGATGACAGGACAAGAAAGGAAAGATAGAGATGTCCACAAGCAAGAAAGCTCTCCATATTAGGATCCCACAGACACAATTAAGAGACGCTCTGGGGCAAATTTGGAAACATCTGTGACTGACATAATGAAAAAGGAAGCATACTTCCCATAAAATAAGTTCCTATAAATTAATTAGGAAAAATAAGTAGTTTAGTAGAAAAATTAGCAGAAGTAGGTAGTATATGTATGATTTCATGTATGGGAAATAATCAGTCATAAAATAAATGTACTAATAATGAAGCATGTTCAATAAATATGATGGGATTTCATGATTGGCCCATTAGACATACAATGAGTTTTTTTTTTAAAAAAAGGAAGATTTATTTTTGTTTTATGTGTATGGATAGGCATGCATGTCTGTGTATCATGTGCATACCCAATGTCTACAGAGGCCAAAAGGCAGAGTTGAATCCCATGGAATTGAAGTGTTATAAGCACTTTCCTGCCAGTCCGGTCCCACAGCTTTGCCAGTCTCAAAATAACACACAGAGACTCTATTAGTTATAAAGCTGTTGGCCAATGGCTAGAACTTCTTATTGGCTAGCTCTGTCTTAAATATTAACTCATTTCTATCAATCTAAGTGTTTCCATGTGGTCTTACCAGAGAGAAAGAGTCCGGACCTCTTATTCCTCTCACAGCCTGCATCTTGACTCCTCTCTACTACATCTCCCAGAATCCTCCTTGTCTCCTAGTCCCACCTGTCTTGCTTTCTTATAGGCCAACAGTGATTTATTCATTAACCAATAAGAGAAACATATTTACAGAATGACATCTCCCATTGTCTCCTCTTTTCTGTCTAAAAGAAAAAGAAGGGCTTTAACGTTAACAGTAAGAACTATAGTTAACAATATTTAGTCCATTAACATTATCAGGAATTAAAGAAAATGTTCTATCATCTATCCTATCTTTGTGAGTCTAGAGTCTTATATGTAACTTATCTTTAATCCTAACTAAAGAAAACTATAACCATAACTATCTGTCTTCAACTCCTTCAAAGACCATATAAGGATAATATATAAACTCTAGAAATGACAGAGACAACTTGCCTGGTCAGTCACCTGAAGTTCTTCTGTAATGTTCCATCTTTAGCCTATAGGCCATAGTGTGTCTGGAAGACTCCTCAGCAAAGCAGGAAACTTTAAACTGTCCACCTGTATTGGCAGTTTGTCAGTCACTTTTCTTTGTGCCCTGCAGACTGTCTGGCAGACTCTTCTATTAAGCAGGCACCCTGTAGCAATGTCCATCTTGTATCAGTAGTCACTTTTCTGTGGGTCCTGCATGTCTACTTTATAAGTCTAGACAAGAGCAGTATCTTGCACAAATGGCTAGTCTTGCCATATTGGAAGCAAACTCCATAAAGAGTTTCTTCAATGTCTGTCTTCTTTTGTAACACAGCTGGTGTTGCCAGGAGCAGTTATGTCTCACTGTTAAGAAAAATCCCTAAACCATTTTAAATGCCATTTTCTGTAGGTCTTTGAAAGGTTTGAAGATTGCCTATCCACTTGAAAAATACCTCTATATGTCTATAAAAACCTAACAAACCTAACTATAAGTTTTGACTATTGTAGGTAACTGTCTATAATTTGTACTTAATTATAATTACATTTTAAATGAGCTATATAAACACATAAACAAGAGGAGAAATATACTTATCACAAAATTGATCTTAAAATTGTATCAATAAATGAAAATCCATTTTAATAAAACTATTCATTTCTACATCCTATTCCCCTTTTTACCTTTAAAAAGAGATTGGTTGTGGTCATTAATCATTTATAACCAACCCCATTTAAATGAAAACAAACATTTACAGACATTATTTGGGAATTTGGGTGTTGTTCTTTCCAGACTGCTTCCTGCTGGTTGGGGACCCTATAATACCATGTAAATCCTAAGAAGATGTAGAAATCTTGGCTGTAGTCTGCAAGGTTGTCTTATTTCAGCTGTTTTGAATGTTGAACCACATGGGACATTGTTTCAGTGGGTCTTGCTTGATCAAACCATGATAGTCTGCAAAGAATCCATAGCACTTTATTTTCTGTGCTGGGGTAAAATTCTTTACCCCAGTAACCTGTCCTTAGACTTAAATTTTGAAGTCAAAGAAATTTTGCAATATATAAATTGGATTAATTCAGCAGCATTGATAAATAAGTGCATTTTAGCAGTTGTTGTTCCTTCCTTAGCAATTGAGCAGTTCAAAGACAACACAATAGCATACAGTATCCAGACTGTTTGTGTGCTTTCTATCTTTACGTGGCTTTATTATTACTCTATTTATTTTACTTCAATTGTTTCATTTATTGAGACATGGTTTCTCTGTGTAACTTTTGCCTGTCCTGGAATTTACTCTGTGTACCAGGTTTGATGGGAGATGTCATTCTGTAAATATGTTTCTCGTATTGGTTAATGAATAAAGCACTGTTGGCCAATAGGAAAGCAAGATAGGCAGAACTAGGAGACAAGGAGGATTCGAAGAGGTAGGAGGAGATTCAGCATCCTCTCTCTGGTAGGATAGACCACGTGGAAATACTTAGATTAATAGAAATAGGTTAATATTTAAGACAGAGCCAGCTAATAAGAAATGGTAATAACAGCTTTATGTCTAATACAGGGTCTCTGTGTGTTATTTGGGACTGGCGTGGCTGTGGGACCAGGCCAGTGGGAAAAATACTCCTAACACAGGTTTTCTTTGAAATCACAGAGATTTGCTTGCCTCTGCCTCCTGAGTGCTGAGATTAAAGGCATGCACCACCACTGTCCAGTCATGTTTAAAATTTTTTTTAACCAAATATTCTTTTTACTTTATTTCCCAAGCCTATGTATATTTTTAAACACCTCTAAAAACCTTTTAGGTTTTACTTTACCTGAATCTGTCTTTACTATATATCTCTACTTTTTTTCTAGCCACATGTCTTTTTTCTGCTAAACAACATTTAAAGCGGTGGCTGTTCTAGCCACTGGCTTTCCAATATGGCAGGGGTATGTTTACCACCAGCACTGAGAGCTGTGCTCACTGCCTTGAACTATGCTGCCATCAAGCAGCATGCTGCTGGCTTGGAGATGTGTGTGGTCACTGCCACTGCCAGCTGCTTATACACACCATTTTTGTTTGGTAGTGGGGCCTCTTAAAAGAGCCCTGTGGTTTTTTTTTGCCACTTATGCTGAGTTAGGAAACCTCCCTCAAAGGAGCAGTGTGAGTCTCTGCTTGTCTCCAGTAAAACAGAGCCCACCAGAGGAAAATGCTGCTACCAAGAAGACTTGCTTGTCTCTGTTCTTTTGTTTCTAAAATCCCCTTTAAAGCTTTTGTCAAGTTTTAAGTGGAAGTTATTAGTACCCCTGTTGCAGGCATCATTTTGTTACATACACTTTCCCATCAGCCACATTAGCCCCAAAATAACATGCTGAGACACTGTATTAATTATAAAGCTGTTGGCCAATGGCTAGAGCTTCTTATTGGCTAGCTCTGTCTTAAATATTAACACATTTCTAACAACCTAAGTGTTTCCACATTGTCTTATCTTACCAGAGGGAGGGTCCAGACTTCTTCTGTCATGTCCTACATCTTTACACCTCTCTACTACATCTCCCAGAATCCTCCTTGTCTCCCGGTCCCACCTGTCTTGCTTTCCTATAAGCCAACAGCACTTTATTCATTAACCAATAAGAGAAATGTATTTACAGAATGACATCTCCCATCATTGAAGTTATATAAAGTTGTGAGCTACCATGTGGGTGCTGGTAAATAAACTTTGGTTCCAGAACAGCCAGTGCTCTTAATCGCTGAGACATCTCTCTAGTGCCAAGATTCCAAGACGTTAGGAAATGTTATGTATGCTGGCCCTAGAGGATCAGGCCTGCGATCCTTTGGGAAGTGGAGAGAGAGGAGTTCAAGGCCTCTGCCACTAAGCTTGGAGGATTGAGTTCCATGCCCAGGACCCACATGGTGGGAGAAGAGAATCAACTCTTGAAGCTTGTTTTATGACCTACATGCAACACACACACACACACACACACACACACACACACACACACTAAATATGTAGATATTTTAAAATAATAAAGTAATATGGCAACCTGGGAAAATAATTATTTAAGTACAGTGTCAAATTTTTTTCCCCATTCTGTAGCCTGCTGCTTTAGATGATGGTGAAAGAAAACAATGTGTAGTCCAAGCTGGACTTGAACTTATGATCCTCTTGCTTTGGCAAATCTTTTTAGCATGCACCACCAAATGCAGAGACCCATAACTGGACACTGTGCAGAAAATGACCTTGAAACACTGTCTTAAATGGGATGTCTCCATCAAATCTACCCTCTCAGGGCTCAGAGCACTTTGAGAAAGAGGAGGTGGAATGATTCTAAGAGCCAGTGGGGTATGGAAGACACAAAAGAAACAAGGTCTTCCCCCACACAACAGGATTGGCAAGCAAATGAACTCACCGAGACTTGGCAGCATGCACAGGGCTTGCACAGTGGAACCAGATGGGGTTCCACTGCTGAGAGAGTAAGTAGACACAAACCCCATCCTTAACTCAGAAGGTATCTCCAATTGATAACAGTTTGTGAAGAAAAATTTATTTCAGTAGAGTCTCAGTGGGTATACAAACTATATCTAAGGGCTCATCCTGCGCCCAGCAGTAGATGGGCAACATGAAATAAACTCAATGGTATTTTTGGAGTTTTTTCTTATAGATCTTTTGCTTGTGTATTATGGTTTCCAGTTTTGTTTTTTATGGGTTTTTTTTTTTTGTGTGTGTGTGTGTGTATGTAAGTATGTCTCAGAGTCTTGTATGTGTTTCCTGTGCTTTCAGGGGGCTCCTTTTTTCCTGTTTGCTTGTTTGTTTTGCTCTATTCCTGTTTATTTTATTTTATCTAATTATTATTGTCATATTTTATCTTATATTATTACTTTATATTTATTTATCTTATATTATTATTTTAGACGTCTGCTTGTATTGTAGTGAGAGGAAAAAAAAGAAAGGATGTGGATTTTGGTGGCTGGGGAAGTGGGGGAGGGAAAACCATAATAAGAATGTATTGTATGGAAAAAGATCTATTTAAAAAAAATAAATAGAGAAAAGGCTACATTCTATAGTGAAAACGCAAAATTCAGTGTGAAGCTCCACAGCTTCTGAATGCCTGTGTTAACTGTGTAGAACTCCATTGAGAGGTAAAGACACTGGATTTGGCTAATTTTCATATGTGATCTTTATTTTACTTGTAAGTTTTCACATATAATAAGGCTTATATGATTTTAACAGTTCCATGGACACAGCTAAGTACAAATGAAATTTGCGTTTTCTGGCATGCAAACTATTCCCATCCAAGACAAGACCAACAATGCCCACAGGAAGATGGTCAATGGCGTGACATGAAAAAATAATTAACCAGAGAGGGAGCTCACCTGGCATTTAAACATACAATAGGAACGCAAATTAAACGTGCTATCTTTCCTGTATCAGATGGGCAAGGTCACATTCCTTGACAGCTATTGTGTAGGTGAAGCATGAAGAGAATGAAGAGAATGGAGCACAGTGCTGAAGGGAGTATAATTTGGTACCTTTATGAAGGGTGATGTGGCAACATCCCTGAAAATTACAAACGCAAGAACTCATCGACCCAGCAATTTCTCTTCTAAGAGTTTATGGCCGGGAAATACCAAGATAAGTGTAAACTGTTTTTAAACTACAGTTATTTTTCACAACATGGCTATTAGTAGGAAAATATCTGGAATGGTAGGAGTGACCTAAATGTCTGTCATTCATTAGGGGACTAGTTAATGCAGATTACTGCTTTAGTATAATTCTAAGAAGAACTTCTTTAGGTATGTACAGTAGATGGAGTGCTCTGGAAGTCATCATAGGGGTGGGGAACAAGCACTAAGGACGGTACATGTAGGTATCTAAAGGGAAGTAGAGGTAGGTTTTCCTTGGGGTTCATGCTACTGCTAAAATGGAGTCAGTTTTCTACCTTGGCCAGGCAGGTACGATGCAGAGCCTGGACTGGAGCCCAGCAGCCTGGGACCCATCTCCGTCCGGTGGCTGGCTTCCCCCCTCTTCCCCGGTGGCTGGAAAAGAGAACACAGGAGTTAAGAACTCAGTTCTGTCTAGCCTTGACCTTGACTTGGAAAGAGAAGCAACCAGAGGATCTGGAAGGGGTCAGCAGACCTTGCAGTCGCCAGCACCTGGGTCTATCCAAGGAGAGCAATGACAGGGATGATGGGGAGACTTAGAAAACCACAGCTCTAGAGAGGACATCTAGGCACAGAGCAAAAGCAGGAAAAGGAGGAAGGGAGCCTCTGTCAGTCATCCTAAGAGAGAATGGCAAGGCCACGCCTGCCTCCTGACCTGCCCTCTCCCCAGAGAAGCAGGTTCCCTGTGAGGCTAGAGAACATGACCAGCTCCCCCTGCTCCAGGCTCCTCACCATAGCTACACAGCTATGCCCTCAACCCCTCCACTGTACAGCAGCCAGTGGCACAGGGTCTCTGCCCTGAAAGGCAGATTCTTTTCCAGCATCTCCCACCCTAATGGCGCAGCTCACATACATACACTTGCCTCCTGGAAGAGGCTCCAGCACACTAAGTTGTGCCCTATGTTTGCTGAGCTTCCATTCCCTTAGCAGGCCTCTGGGCTCCTGGTTTGGGAACACTCTTCCTCTCTAGAGCTTGAAGATCTTAAAGAACGTCTCATTTGGAGACATTCTCCCCTCTCAGCGGACAGGGACAGGGACAGGGACATTTTTCCAGTCAGCCCGTGCCTCTGTCACCAGGCGGGACTCCCTCCACTTGGCCTTCTGTATTTTCTGCATTAGGGCATCTGTCTTTGGGGTGCAGGAGGGGAGGGGAGAATTGAA